>NC_044564.1:8181256-8845943 GCF_007565055.1 Rhinopithecus roxellana
GTGGTGGGCGCCTATAATCCCAGCTACTTGGGAGGCTGAGGCAGGAAAATTGTTTGAACCCAGGAGGCGGAGGTTGCAACGAGTTGAGATCATACCACTGCATACCAGCCTAGGCGATAGGGCGAGACTCTGTCTTTAAATAAATAAATAAATAAATAAATAAAATGAAGTAGGGCATGCCACCACCTTGGTCATTCAGGCTTCTCAGCCATCCCAGCCTGTGGGCCTTGGAAAGTTCAAACTGACTAGGGGATGAAGGGATCTCCAAAACAGCACAGCTGCTCTATCAAAAAGCAGCCAGGTTGCTTTAAATGGGTTCTTGATCCCATTCCTCCTGACTGGGTAAGACCTCCCAACTGGGGTCTCCAGTCACCTCCTACAGGCACATTCAGGCCAGCAATAGGTCAGTACCCCCTGGGACAGAGCTTATAGAGGAAGGGGCGGGATGCCGTCTTTGCTGTTTCACGACCTTCACTGGTGAAACCACCAGGTATGGGGAAAACTAAGGCACTGGAGTGGACCCACAGAAAATAGCAGCAGCCCTAGGGAAGAAAGGCCAGACTGTTAAAAGAAAAGCAAACAAACAGAAAACAATAACAACAACAACAAACCACAAAAACCCCATCCAAAGGTCAGCAACCTCAAAGATCAAAGGTGGATAAGCCCACAAAGATGAGAAATAATCAACACAAAAACGCTTAAAATTCAGAAAGTCGGAGTGCCCCTTTTCCTTCAAATGACCGCAACACCTCTCCAGCAAGGGTTCGGAACTGGGCTGAAACTGAGATTGCTGAAATGACAGAAGTCGGCTTCAGAAGGTATGTAATAATGAACTTCACTTATGAAGCTAAAGGAGCATGTGGTAAACCAATGCAAAGAAGTTAAGAATCACGATAAAACAATACAGGAACTGACAGCCAGTATAGCCAGTTTAGAAAGGAATATAACCAACCTGTTAGAGCTGAAAAACACACTACAAGAACTTCACAATGCAGTCACAAGTATTAATAGCAGAACAGATCAAGCGGAGGAAACAATCTCAGAGCTGCAAGACTATTTTTCTGAAATAAGACGGGCGAACAAAAATAGAGAAAAAAGAGTGAAAAGAAATGAACAAAACCTCTAAGAAATATGGGATTATGTAAAGAGACTGAATCTATGACTGATTAGGATGCCTTAAGGAGACAAGGAGATTGGAACAAGTTGGAAAATGTACTTTAGGATATCATCCAGGAGAACTTCCCCAACCTTGTAAGACTGGCCAACATTCAAATTCAGGAAATGCAGAGAACCCCAGTAAAATACTCCATGAGAAGATCATCCCCAAGACACATAATCATCAGACTCTCCAAGGCTGAAGTGAAGGAAAGAATGTTAAGGGCAGCCAGAGAGAAAGACCAGGTCACCTGCAAAGGGAATCCCATCAGACTAACAGTGGACCTCTCAGTGGAAACCCTACAAGCTAGAAGAGATTGGGGGCCAATATTTAACATTCTTAAAGAAAATAATTTCAAATCCAGAATTTCATATCTGGACAAATCAAGCTTCAAAAGCGAAGGAGAAATAAGATCCTTTCCAGGGAAGCAAATGCTGAGGGAATTTGTTACTACCAGACCTGCCCTGCAAGGTGTCCTGAAGGAAGAACTAAATATGGAAAGGAAAAACCATTACTAGCCACTGCAAAAACACACTGAAATACACAGACCAGTGACACTATGAAGAAACCACATTAAAAGTCTGCAGAATAACCAGCAGGCATCATGATGACCGGATCAAATCCACACATAATAATACCAACTTTAGGCAGGCCATGGTGGCTCATGACTGTAATCCCAGCACTTTGGGAGGCTGAGGCAGGTAGATCATTTGAGGTCTGGAGTTCAACCAGCCTGACCAACATGGTGAAACCTCATCTCTACTAAAAATACAAAAAAATTAGTCAGGTGTGATGGCACATGCCTGTAGTCCCAGATACTTGGAAGGCTGAGAGGCAGCAGAATCACTTGAACTCGGGAGGTGGAGGTTGCAGTGAGCCGAGATCACGCCATTGCACTCCAGCCTGGGCGACAGAGTGAGACCCTGTCTCAAATAATAATAATAATAATAATAATAATAATAATAATGACTTTAAATGTAAATGGGCTAAATGCACCAATTAAAAGATGCAGACTGGCAAGCAAGATAAAGAACCAAGACCCATCAGTATGTTGTCTTCAAGAGACCCACCTCACATGCAAAGACACACATGGGCTCAAAATAAAGAGATGGAGGAAAATCTACCAAGCAAATGGAAAACAGAAAAGAGTAGGGGTTGCAATCCTAGTTTCTGACAAAACAGACTTTAAATGAACAAAGATCAAAAATGATGATGAAGGGCATTACATAGTGGTAAAGGGTTCAACTCAACAAGAAGAGCTAAGTGTCCTAAATATACATGTACCCGATACAGGAGTACCCAGATTCATGAAGCAAGTTGTTGAAGACTTAAAAGAGACTTAGACTCTCACACAATAACAGTGGGAGACTTTAACAACCTACCAACAATATTAGACAGATCAACAAGACAGAAAATCAACAAAGACATTCAGGACTTGAACTCAGTTCTGGATCGAGTGGACCTGATAGATATATACAGAACTCTCCACCCAAAGACAATGTAATATACATTCTTCTCATCGCCACAGGACACTTACTCTAAAATTGATCACATAATTGGAAGTAAAACACTCCTCAGCAAATGCAAAAGAACTGAAATAATAACAAACAGTGTCCAAGACCACAGTGCAATCAAATTAGAAATCAAATTAAGAAATTCACTCAAAACCACACAACTACATGCAAACTGAACCACCTGCTCCTGAATGAATTTTGGGTAAATAATGATATTAATGCAGAAATCAAAAAGTTCTTTGAAACTAATGAGAACAAAGATATAACATACCGAATCTCTGGGACACAGCTAAAGCAGTGTTAAGAAGGAAATTTATCACACTAAATGCCCATACCAAAAAGAAACATCTCAAGTTAACAATCTCACATCACAACTAAAAGAACTAGAGAACCAAGAGCAAACAAAACTCAAAGCTAGCAGAAGACAAGAAATAAGTAAGATCAGAGCTGAACTGAAGGAGATAGAGACATGAAAAATCCATCAAAAAAATCAGTAAAAACAGGAGTTGGTTTTTTGGAAAAAAAAAAAAAATTAAGAAAATAGATAGCCGGGTGCGGTGGCTTAAGCCTGTAATCCCAGCACTTTGGGAGGCCGAGACGGGTGGATCATGAGGTCAGGAGATCGAGACCATCCTGGCTAATACGGTGAAACCCTGTCTCTACTTAAAAATACAAAAAACTAGCCGGGCGATGAGGCGGGCGCCTGTAGTCCCAGCTACTCGGGAGGCTGAGGCAGGAGAATGGCGTAAACCCGGGAGGCGGAGCTTGCAGTGAGCTGAGATCCAGCCACTGCACTCCAGCCTGGGTGGCAGAGCAAGACTCCGTCTCAAAAAAAAAAAAAAAAAAAAGAAAATAGATAGACCACTAGATAAACTAAAAAGAAAGAGAAGACAGAAGATTCAAATAAACACAATCAGAAATGATAAAGGATATATCACCACTGACCTCACAGAAATACAGACAACCATCAGAGAATACTATAAACACTATGTGCACATATGCTAGAAAATCTAGAAGAAATGAATAAATTCCTGGACACATACACCCTCCTAAGATTGAACCAGGAATAAATTGAATCCCTGAAAACACCAAAAATGAGGTCTAAAATTGAGTCACTAATAGCCTACCAATCAAAAAAAGCCCAGGTCCAGATGGACTCACAGCTCAATTCTCCCAGAGGTACAAAGACGAGCTGGTACCAATTCTACTGAAACTATTCTAAACAACTGTAAAGGAAGGACTCCTCCCTAACTCATTCTACGAGACCAGCATCATCCTTATATCAAAACCTGACAGATACAACAAAACAAGAAAACTTCAGGCCAATATCCTAGATGAAGATGAACATTGATGCAAAAATCCTCAACAAAATATTGGCAAACCAAATCCAGCAGCACATCAAAAAGCTTATCCACCACACTCAAGTAGGCTTCATCCTTGGGATGCAAGGTTGGTTCAACATACCCAAATCAATAAATGTGATTCATCACATAAACAGATCTAAAGACAAAAACCACATGATTATCTCAATAGATGCAGAAAAGACCTTCGATAAAATTCAACATCCTTTCATGTTAAAAACTTTTAATAAACTAGATATTAAAGGGACATACCTCAAAATAATAAGAGACATATATGACAAAGCCATAGCCAATATCATAATGAATGGGCAAAACCTGGAAGCATTCCCCTTGAAAACCTGCACAACACAAGGATGTCTCTTACCACTCCTATCCAACACAGTACTGGAAGTTCTGGCCAGAGCAATCTGGCAAGATAAAGAAACAAAGCGTATTTACATAGAAAGGGAAGAAGTCAAACTATCTTTGTTTGCAGATGCCATCATCTGAGAAAAGCTTCTCAAGCTGATAAGCAACTTCAGCAAAGTCTCAGGATACAAAATCGACGTTCAAATATCGCCAGCATTCTTATACACCAACAATAGGCAAGCCAAGAGCCAAATCATGCACGAACTCCTATTTGCAATTGCCACAAAAAAATAAAAATAAAATACCTAGGAATAAAGCTAAGATGTATTCCCTATTATTAAATAGAATACCCTACTTAATAAATGGTGCTGGGAGAACAACCCCATCAAAAAGTAGGCAAAGGACACGAACGGACACTTCTCAAAAGAAGACATATGTGTGGCCAAAAAACATGAAAAAAAGCTCAATATCACTGATCATTAGAGAAATGTAAATCAAAACCACAATGAGATATCATCTCACTCCACTCAGAATGGCTATTATAAAAAAAAAAAAAAAAAAAAACCAGATGCTAGAGAGGTTATGGCGGAAAGGGAACACTTTACACAGTTGGTGGGTGTAAATTAGTTCAACTATTGTGGAAGATAGTGTGGCAGTTCCTCAAAGACTTAGAGGTGGAAATACCACTTGACCCAATCCCATTACTGGGTATATCCCAAAGGAATATAAATCATTGTATTATAAAGATACATGCACAAATATGTTCATGGCGGCACTATTCACAGTAGCAAAGACATGGAACCAACCTAAATGCCCATCAATGATAGACTGGATAAAGAAAATGTGGTCACACACATACACTATGGAATACTATGCAGCCATAAAAGGAATGAGATCATGTCCTCTACAGGGACACAGAGGAAGCTGGAGGCCATTATCCTTAGCAAACTAACACAGGAATGGAAAACCAAATACCACATGTTCTCACTTTTAAGTGGGAGCAAAATGATGAGAAGATATGAACACATGGTGGGGGAACAACACACACTGGGGCCCGTCGGAGGGTGGCGGGTAGGAGGGAGAGCATCAGGAAGACTAGCTAATGGATGCTGGCTTAATACCTAGGTGATGTGATGATCTGTGCAGCAAACCACCATGGCACATGTTTACCTATGTAACAAACCTGCACATCCTGCACATGTACCCCTGAACTTAAAATAAAAATTAAGAAAAAGAGGCCAGGCGCAGTGGCTCAAGCCTGTAATCCCAGTACTTTGGGAGGCCGAGATGGGTGGATCATGAGGTCAGGAGATCGAGGCCATCCTGGCTAACACGGTGAAACCCCGCCTCTACTAAAAAATACAAAAACTAGTGAAACCCCGTCTCTACTAAAAAATACAAAAAACTAGCCAGGCGAGGTGGCAGGTGCCTGTAGTCCCAGCTATTCAGGAGGCTGAGGCAGGAGAATGGCGTAAACCCGGGAGGTGGAGCTTGCAGTGAGCTGAGATCCAGCCACTGCACTCCAGCCTGGGCAACAGAGCTAGACTCCGAAAAAAAAAAAAAAAATTAAGAAAAAGAAATGATGCTGACTTAATGAGGAAAATGAAGAAAAAAAATACAGGACATACATTTGTTTATGTGAATAAAACTTAAAAATCAGTTATGAACTTAGAATTTGAAAACTTATAAATGTAGAGATTTACAGGCCACATCTCCCAATCATTATCTGATACAATTAGAAATAATAAAAGTTGACCAAAATATCTTAACTACTTGTAAATTAAGAAGCACACTCCTAGTAAACATTTGACTCAAGAGTAGAGAATCTATTATCTAGAAATCAGAAAAAGGAAGACATCACAGCAAAGCTTTACGTAGAGGAAAATGTACACCCTAAAATGCCTTTGCTATTAAAGAAATAAAAAGAACATTACTTATTTTAAGGAATTAGAAAAATAATACAGTAAACCAAAATAATGTAGAAAAATAAACTTAATAAAGATATAATTACATTGAAAGCAAAAAATAGGCCAGGCGCGGTGGCTCACGCCTGTAATCCCAGCACTTTGGGAGGCCGAGACGGGCGGATCATGAGGTCAGGAGATCGAGACCATCCTGGCTAATACGGTGAAACCCCGTCTCTACTAAAAAAAAAATACAAAAAACTAGCCGGGCGACGAGGCGGGCGCCTGTAGTCCCAGCTACTCGGGAGGCTGAGACAGGAGAATGGCGTGAACCTGGGAGGCGGAGCTTGCAGTGAGCTGAGAGCCGGCCACTGCACTCCAGCCTGGGCGGCAGAGCAAGACTCCGTCTCAAAAAAAAAAAAAAAAAAAAAAAAAAAAAAAAAAAAAAATGAGGTCTAAAATTGAGTCACTAATAGCCTACCAATCAAAAAAAGCCCAGGTCCAGATGGACTCACAGCTCAATTCTCCCAGAGGTACAAAGACGAGCTGGTACCAATTCTACTGAAACTATTCTAAACAACTGTAAAGGAAGGACTCCTCCCTAACTCATTCTACGAGACCAGCATCATCCTTATATCAAAACCTGACAGATACAACAAAACAAGAAAACTTCAGGCCAATATCCTAGATGAAGATGAACATTGATGCAAAAATCCTCAACAAAATATTGGCAAACCAAATCCAGCAGCACATCAAAAAGCTTATCCACCACACTCAAGTAGGCTTCATCCTTGGGATGCAAGGTTGGTTCAACATACCCAAATCAATAAATGTGATTCATCACATAAACAGATCTAAAGACAAAAACCACATGATTATCTCAATAGATGCAGAAAAGACCTTCGATAAAATTCAACATCCTTTCATGTTAAAAACTTTTAATAAACTAGATATTAAAGGGACATACCTCAAAATAATAAGAGACATATATGACAAAGCCATAGCCAATATCATAATGAATGGGCAAAACCTGGAAGCATTCCCCTTGAAAACCTGCACAACACAAGGATGTCTCTTACCACTCCTATCCAACACAGTACTGGAAGTTCTGGCCAGAGCAATCTGGCAAGATAAAGAAACAAAGCGTATTTACATAGAAAGGGAAGAAGTCAAACTATCTTTGTTTGCAGATGCCATCATCTGAGAAAAGCTTCTCAAGCTGATAAGCAACTTCAGCAAAGTCTCAGGATACAAAATCGACGTTCAAATATCGCCAGCATTCTTATACACCAACAATAGGCAAGCCAAGAGCCAAATCATGCATGAACTCCTATTTGCAATTGCCACAAAAAAATAAAAATAAAATACCTAGGAATAAAGCTAAGATGTATTCCCTATTATTAAATAGAATACCCTACTTAATAAATGGTGCTGGGAGAACAACCCCATCAAAAAGTAGGCAAAGGACACGAACGGACACTTCTCAAAAGAAGACATATGTGTGGCCAAAAAACATGAAAAAAAGCTCAATATCACTGATCATTAGAGAAATGTAAATCAAAACCACAATGAGATATCATCTCACTCCACTCAGAATGGCTATTATAAAAAAAAAAAAAAAAAAAAACCAGATGCTGGAGAGGTTATGGAGGAAAGGGAACACTTTACACAGTTGGTGGGTGTAAATTAGTTCAACTATTGTGGAAGATAGTGTGGCAGTTCCTCAAAGACTTAGAGGTGGAAATACCACCTGACCCAATCCCATTACTGGGTATATCCCAAAGGAATATAAATCATTGTATTATAAAGATACATGCACAAATATGTTCATGGCGGCACTATTCACAGTAGCAAAGACATGGAACCAACCTAAATGCCCATCAATGATAGACTGGATAAAGAAAATGTGGTCACACACATACACTATGGAATACTATGCAGCCATAAAAGGAATGAGATCATGTCCTCTACAGGGACACAGAGGAAGCTGGAGGCCATTATCCTTAACAAACTAACACAGGAATGGAAAACCAAATACCACATGTTCTCACTTTTAAGTGGGAGCAAAATGATGAGAAGATATGAACACATGGTGGGGGAACAACACACACTGGGGCCCGTCGGAGGGTGGCGGGTAGGAGGGAGAGCATCAGGAAGACTAGCTAATGGATGCTGGCTTAATACCTAGGTGATGTGATGATCTGTGCAGCAAACCACCATGGCACATGTTTACCTATGTAACAAACCTGCACATCCTGCACATGTACCCCTGAACTTAAAATAAAAATTAAGAAAAAGAGGCCAGGCGCAGTGGCTCAAGCCTGTAATCCCAGTACTTTGGGAGGCCGAGATGGGTGGATCATGAGGTCAGGAGATCGAGGCCATCCTGGCTAACACGGTGAAACCCCGCCTCTACTAAAAAATACAAAAACTAGTGAAACCCCGTCTCTACTAAAAAATACAAAAAACTAGCCAGGCGAGGTGGCAGGTGCCTGTAGTCCCAGCTATTCAGGAGGCTGAGGCAGGAGAATGGCGTAAACCCGGGAGGTGGAGCTTGCAGTGAGCTGAGATCCAGCCACTGCACTCCAGCCTGGGCAACAGAGCTAGACTCCGAAAAAAAAAAAAAATTAAGAAAAAGAAATGATGCTGACTTAATGAGGAAAATGAAGAAAAAAAATACAGGACATACATTTGTTTATGTGAATAAAACTTAAAAATCAGTTATGAACTTAGAATTTGAAAACTTATAAATGTAGAGATTTACAGGCCACATCTCCCAATCATTATCTGATACAATTAGAAATAATAAAAGTTGACCAAAATATCTTAACTACTTGTAAATTAAGAAGCACACTCCTAGTAAACATTTGACTCAAGAGTAGAGAATCTATTATCTAGAAATCAGAAAAAGGAAGACATCACAGCAAAGCTTTACGTAGAGGAAAATGTACACCCTAAAATGCCTTTGCTATTAAAGAAATAAAAAGAACATTACTTATTTTAAGGAATTAGAAAAATAATACAGTAAACCAAAATAATGTAGAAAAATAAACTTAATAAAGATATAATTACATTGAAAGCAAAAAATAGGCCAGGCGCGGTGGCTCACGCCTGTAATCCCAGCACTTTGGGAGGCCGAGGCGGGGGGATCACAAGGTCAGGAGATCGAGACCACAGTGAAACCCCGTCTCTACTAAAAATACAAAAAAAAAAGCCGGGCGCCGTAGCGGGCGCCTGTAGTCCCAGCTACTCGGGAGGCTGAGGCAGGAGAATGGCGGGAACCCGGGAGGCGGAGCTTGCAGTGAGCCAAGATAGCGCCACTGCACTCCACCCTGGTGGACAAAGCGAGACTCCGTCTCAAAAAAAAAAAAAAAAGAGACGAAAAAATCTAAAATCTGGTTATTTAAAGTGATCTTTAATATATGCATTAACCCCATATGATGCTATCTAAGAAAAAAAGAGAAGGGAAAGTTAGACATACTAGGCGTTATAGTGATCTAAGTCTCAGAGCCTTAAATGTCCTCTGTAACCGTAACACTGTAGTATGTCCCAGCCTAGACACGAGGTCCCAACCTATGCAGTGCCTCCGTGACATCTCCACTGAGTCCGCTGCACACATCCTAAACCCTGCATGTCTGAACCAAACATGAGTGTTAGTGACAACCAAGCCCACGGATCCTGTGGTCCAATCCTCTGGCTGCTCAGGACAATGCCCTGGGGAGCTGGCCTTGATGTCTGTCTTTCCCCAGCCATGCACAGCGGGTTGGCAAATCCTGAAGACTTGACTTCAAAATACACCTGGACTTACCATCCTCTCTGCTGCCACCTCCAGGCCCCAGCCACTGTCTGTTGCATTTTTACAGCAGCCTCCTAACTGGTCTCCTTGCACCTTCCCTTTTATCAGTTCAGTTTCTCTTCAGCTCAGCAGCCAGAGCGATCCAGAGAGACGCTTACACCACAGAAGCCCGAAGGTGTTGCCCCTCTGCAAACCACCAGGACGGCCTGGGGTGCTGGCTGGAACTGAGCCTGTCTGACCCTCGAGTTTCCTCCACCGTTCCCCACAGCCTATGGCACCTCACTCCAGCCACACTGGCCTCCAAGACGTTCCAACCCACACCTGTGTGCCAAAGACAGTCTTGTCTCAGGGTCTTGGCACTAGTTGCCTGGAATGTCCTTTCCCAGAGGTCCCTCAGGCCGACTTTCCCTCTCCCCTGACCTCCCCCCTCTTCCCCAGGCTGACCTCCCCTCCCTGGCAGCGTCTCCCCTCTCCCAGGTGTCCCTCAGGCCGACCTCCCCTCCACCTCCCGACTCAGGCCAACCTTCCCTTCCCCCTGCCCCCCCCCGCCCCCCCCACTACCCCCACATTCCTCAGGCCAACCTCCCCTCTCTCTCCTGGGCGACCCTCAGACCAACTTTCCCCTGCCCTCCACCTCCGAGTCCCTCAGGCCAACCTCCCCTCTCTCTCCTGGGCGACCCTCAGACCAACTTTCCCCTGCCCTCCACCTCCGAGTCCCTCAGGCCTACCTCCCCTCTCTCCCGGGTTGTCCCTCAGGCCAACCTCCCCTCCCCCGCGGCATCTCTCAGGCTGACCTCCCCTCACCCTCCCCCCAACTCAGGCCAACTTCCCCTCCCCAACACCGTGTCCCTTAGGCCGACCTCCCCTTCCTGCTTAACTACCCCGCTGCCACGCCCCGTGTCCCTCAGACCAACCTCCCTTCTCCCCCGACCTCCCCTCTCTCCGACCTCCCCTCTCTCCGGCTGTCCCTCAGGGCGACTTCCCCCTCCCCCGACCTCCCCTTCATGCTTCCCTACCCCCCGCCATGCCCTGTGTCCATCAGACCAACCTCCCCTCTCCCCGACCTCCCCTCTCTCCGGCTGTCCCTCAGGGCGACCTCCTCTCTCCCCCGACCTCCCCTTCCCGCTTCCCTACCCCCCGCCACGCCCCGTGTCACTCTGACCAACCTCCCTTCTCCCGCGACTTCCCCTTCCCGCTTCCCTACCCCCCGCCATGCCCGGTGTCCCTCAGGGCGACCTCCCCTCTCCCCCGACCTCCCTCTCTCCTTCCCTCTCTCCGGCTGTCCCTCAGGCCAACCTCCCCTTCCCGCTTCCCTACCCCACCCCCCTACCCCCCCGCACGACCAGACCCGTGTACCTCAGGCCGACCTCCCCTCCCCCTCACCCACACTCAGGCCAACCTTCCCTCCCCTCCCACCCCCAACCGTCCCGTCCCGCGTCCTGGTTGGCCTGAAGAGTTCCTCAGGCTGACCTCTCCTGGCTTCCCTCAGGCCGACCTCCTCACTTCCTGCAACTCTTTTACTCAAAGGCAGTCGTTTTCCTCAGGCCTTCTATGGCCATGAATTTCTGGCACCGCCCCCCCGACCCCCCACAAACACGCTTCCACTCCTGCCTTCCTGACCTCTTCCTCCTCCGCACAGGGCTCTGGCATGTGGCGTATTTTCCTTACTAGCTTATTTGTTGTCTGATGCCCCCGCTGCAGGGAAACTCCAATGATGAAGGGCCTTTAATACGGGTTTCTCCAGTGTGGCGGCCCCCATGCCTCAGTTGCTGGCATGAGGCAGTCACTGGATAGACATCTGCTGAGTGAGGCACAAGCACTCAGCACTCCACACAGGCGAGGTTAAGAACATCGCCAGAGAGCCAGTGCAAAGCGCCACAGAAAGGGATCCGAACACCCAGAGAAAGGGGCAATTTCCTAACAAAGCCTAAGCCACAACACTGGTCCAAATCCTTTTTTTTTTTTCTTTTTTGGATTATGTAGATTCACAGTTTTATCTCATCTATAAAAAACAGAGTTCCAGTGTTATTTAAATGATTCCAAACCAAAGACATTTTAACTCTTCATTTTACAAAATCAGAGTAAAAACTCTAGATAAAATAGCAATAGAAGGAAACTAGCTACCACAATCATATAATAAATTGTTCAAAATTATAAGATGGAACAGGCATGGTGGCTCACACCTGTAATCTCAGCACTTTGGGAGGCCGAAGTGGGTAGATCACCTGAGGTCAGGAGTTAGAGAACAGCTGGGCCAACATGGTGAAACCCTGTCTCTCCTAAAAATACAAAAAATTAGCTAGGCGGCTGGTGCACGCCTGTAATCCCAGCTACTTGGGAGGCTGAGGCAGGAGAATCGCTAGAACCTGGGAGATGGAGGTTGCAGTGAGCTGAGATCGCGCCATTGAACTCCAACCCGGGCAACAAAAGTGAAATTTTTGTGTCAAAAAAAAGAATTAACTAAATAAAATAAAATTATAAGATGATAAAACATTCAGATCTATGATATAC
This sequence comes from Rhinopithecus roxellana, assembly GCF_007565055.1. Lineage (NCBI taxonomy): Eukaryota > Metazoa > Chordata > Mammalia > Primates > Cercopithecidae > Rhinopithecus > Rhinopithecus roxellana. The sequence goes on from NC_044564.1 coordinate 8,193,847, forward strand.
ACTGGTATCTCGTTATTGTCAAAATAAATACAAAATAATTTACAAACAAACCCAATAGAAAACTGTATAGCATATAAGAAGAGTAACCAAAGGCCAAGTCCAGACGGGGAACAAACATTTAGAAAGAGGGCCAGCATCACGGACAGTAGGAGAAAGGAAAATTGTGGTGCCAAAGAAATATTACTCTGCGCTCATCAAATTGGCCTCAAACTGGGAAAAATCAAAAGGAGCCATCACATAGCACTGCATGAGGGCGAAGTTAGGTCTGTACTGTGGATGGAATGTGGGGTGGCACAGAACTCTGAACAGTACAACACTCTCACCCTCAGCACCTGCTCCTGGGAATCTGCCCCAGAGAAAAGCACTAGTGAGGAAGGACAGCCATTCTCAAGGACTTGGGACAGTATTTTTCATAGTGAGATAAAAGCACTAGAAATGAATGGCCATCAGCAGACAATCAGAAGACGAGCAACTGAACAACTCGTGACTCCACATCAGCAACGCTATGTAGCCCCCAACAAGAGGGGGCTAGAATCAGACAAACTGATTAGGAGCGGTTTAGGACAGGGATTGATGAGATAAGTTGATATGAAATCATTTTTGTAACAAGAGAAGACTCCAAAACTCTACATGCATACTTGTGTGTGGATGTATGAGTGTTTGTGTGTATTATCTGAGATGAGCATGGAGAAATAGGGAAGGGTACGTTCAAAGTTGTTAACAGGAGTTCCCTAGTGCTGAGTGAGGACAGAAAAGGTCCAGTTTAAGTGTATGTGTGTGTACACGTGAGTGTGTTTCCTGTTTTATTCAAGAGTTCTGTCTCATACATGTAACAATATAATGGGAGACATCTTCTAAATCTGGTCCACTCATAGACTGCTGTACAGCAAGGAAGTCCAGTTTGGATCTCCTGCAGAGAGACTTGGTGTCTCAAAATGAAGCAATGTCCAGGCACTTCTGGAACCAGAGTCTGGTACCAGAGAGGAACGGAACCGACACAGCTCTGTTGGATAAATTAACCAGAATGTTCCTTGTACTGTTTGAGAGGTAGAGGATAACACAAGGGTCTCAGAGGTAGCAGGTCCAGAAAGTGGAAAACAGACAGGGGCTGAAGAGAGAGGTGGCCCTGCAGAGTCCTCCAGCCTTGGGATATGGCTAAGGGTCCTACGTCCACATGAGGGTCACAAAGCCAGGAGCAGCAAACTGTTTGAAAGGAGCCTGCAGACGTTTGGGCAAGAAGGGGTCTCCAACAGTGGCTGGGCAGCAGGGGAAGTGGAGCATGCACTCCATGTCCAGCATGTCCAGCTCAAGCCTGGCAGAGCCGGAGGGATGCTCTGAGACTCACCAACAGCACAGAGATCTGCAAACCGGTCCTCCCCCTCCTCTGCGTGGATCAGGTCATTTCTGCTCTTCTTCGTGGCGGCTCTCTTCAGCACTGCTTTAAACAAAGGATGGGAGAGGCTGCCTGAGCTGCAGCCCTCAGGCCACCTGCCTCAGCGGGGCATGGGATCACTCTCCCGCTGAGATCAGCGACCTCTCCTGAGCTCCTGTCCTGAACTGGGGCTGAGGCTCAGACTGGATGATTCTGGCCCCCCTTGGGTCTCTCTCAGTCCCCAGAGTTGAAGAGACAAGGAATCTTGAGGATGAGGGGTCCCCACTTTCCCTTCCTTCCAAAATGAGGCCAGTGGGGAGGCCTGGCCACCAGGGAGACCAGGAAACGTCCATCTGGGGCAAGGCCAGGACTACAACGGGGACAGCACAGACCTGCTCAGAGCCACGGGCATGGGGCTGGCTGAGACTGCCACAGATGTGTCCATGCTGTCTGGCCCTGACCTGAGCAGTGAGTGTGCAGAGAGGGCAGCCTTCCCTGCTGCTGCAGCTATGCTGGTAACCAGTGCCAGCAACCACAGCAATGGGGCCCAGGCTCCCTCTCGTGGCCCCAGGTTGTACCATGAGCCTTCCCATGGTCTCTGGGAGCAGCAGCACCCCAAGACCTGGGGATAGACACAGCTCAGTTTAAAACTGCGATGTGGGCCTGTGTCAGGTGCCCGGGGTCAGACACCATGGCCCTCGTCTGTGTTCATGTGATGGCTGTGTAGGTGCCTGGCACTGCAGAGAGCACCTCGCGTGAAACATGCGGGCGGGCACATGTCACCACCCACGGAGAGCACACAGCCACCAGAGCCCTCCGCCACACCAGCATGCCAGCGAGTGCCACCTACCGTCCAAAGGGGACTTCTCCTCTGCATTCCTGTCCTCCTCAGCCAGCATGACTTCCTCTACAAGGGGAACACAGCCTCAGGTCAGAGCCCTCCTGACCCCAGGAATGTCCCAGGACAGAGGCACATCTCCGTCTGGAAGGCTCTGCCTTCTCAGCAGTTTTTTGTTTTTGTTTTTGTTTTTTTTTTGAGACGGAGTCTGGCTGTGTGGCCCAGGCTGGAGTGCAGTGGCATGATCTCCACTCACTGCAAGCTCCGCTTCCCGGGTTCACGCCATTCTCCTGCCTTAGCCTCCTGTGTAGCTGGGACTACAGGCACCCGCCACCGCACCCGGCTAATTTTTGTATTTTTAGTAGAGACAGGGTTTCACCGTGTTAGGCAGGATGGTCTCGATCTCCTGACCTCGTGATCCGCCTGTCTCGGCCTCCCAAAGTGCTGCGATTACAGGCGTGAGCCACCGCGCCCAGCCTTTTTTTTTTTGAGACAGAGTCTCGCTCTGTTGCCCAGGCTAGAGTGCAATGGCGCGATCTCAGCTCACTGCAACCTCCACCTTCCAGGTTCAAGCAATTCTCCTGCCTCAGCTTCCCGAGTACCTGGGATTACAGGTGCCCGCCACCGCACCCGGCTAACTTTTGTATTTTTTGTAGAGACAGGGTTTCACCGTGTTGGCCAGGATGGTCTCGAACTTCTGACCTCAGGTGATCCGCCCGCCTCGGCCTCCCAAAGTGCTGGGATTACAGGCGTGAGCCACTGCACCTGGCTGCCTTATCAGCTCTTACGCTTCCAGATGCCAGCAGGGCCCACAGCTGAGCTTTTTCTACTGGGACAGACAGTGTCCTGTGAAGAGGACTCAGTCGCCTTGTGTCTGCCCGTCCCTACCCACACGTCATCTCCCTGAGAACAGCTGTGCCACAAGCGAGTTCATCTCTCAGGAGCCACTTGGGAAACCTTAGGAAGTGGGAGTGGGTGCCCCATGTGGAGGGAAGAGCGCTGGCCTGGGGCGAGGGGAGGGAGTCCAGGCTTGACAAAGCCCAGAGTCAGGGGACAGAAGGGACTTGGCTGAGACTAATGGGGAGAGACCAGCTTTAGGCTGGGCCATGGCAGAGTCCTCCATTTAAAAGGCCACTGTCCTCAGAGCCATAGGGCTGCCTGGTGCCAGGCCCCCGGGTGAGCTAGAGAGAAATCCCTTCTCACTCTGCTCACTACAAAGCCCTTTCAGGCTCTACCCGACAGCCAGGGCACCCGAGCTGGCAGCAGAGCAGAACTGGGGACAGAGAACTAACAGTGGCCGGCCAGGAGTGCAGTGGCTCCCACGGGCCCTCACCAGCCTTGAAGATCCACTCCAGGTACCCGTTGAGCTCTCGCTCGATCTGCTGCTGCCGGCGCAGCTTCAGGAAGGCACGGCGGTTCTCCACCCTCTCTCGCTCCTTGGCAAACTCCCTACCATGCAGGGGCCAGAAAAGCAAGATCAGGTGAGTGCCAGCCCCACAGGTGTGCAGCCCCAGAGACAAAAAGGACCAGGGAAAGCCTGAGACAGGACACGCAGGCTGCAGGCTGCCGCTTCAGGCAGGCCCCTGCCACCCCGGCCTCTTCTAACCTGAGCACTCCAGAGCACCATGAAGCTCCCCGTGCACCCAGAGAGCCTCCATGAGCAGCCCAGGTAGCCCTCCGTCCTCAGACTCCTGTGGCACTTAGGGACAGTGCCTTGGTCCCCAGAGGGGCAGTTCTAGAGAACAGTGACAATTTCACAGCCCCTGCCTACAGCAACCTACGCATGCGCTTCCTCCCTCCCCACTGTGCCAGGCTCTGTTATCTGCTGTCCTCCAAAGAGGTCCTGGCAAGAATTCTCCAGAGGAGAACGTTCACTTTGCTTCCTCTGTCGGTTCAGATGCAAAGCCTCTGTGGGAAGGAGAAGGGACAGACTGGACCAGACAGGGACAGGGAAGAAGGGACTGGGTCAGGGCAGGCAAGAGGCGGAAGGAAAATACCGCAGAGTCCACATAGCCTCCTCAACCAAGCCTCTGAGGCTCACAGTGAGCAGGAGAGGAGACCTTCTGTCATTGGCCCCCGACATCTTACCCCAGCCCCGCGTGAGCTTTTATAGCCATCGTGGTGACCAGCAGAGAACATGTGCCCTCCAGCTCAGCACCCCCACCCTAGCCCCAGACTCCCGGTCAAGCTTTAAGGCTCACAGTGCCGGAAGTAAGCCATTATCTCTCTCTCTCTCTCACACACACACACACACACACACACAAAGCTTCTGGGCTTGGTGAAGAGGGTGTGGCAGGCATGAGTCCCAGCATACACAGCCCCGGCGCAACAGTCCCTGGCTCTGACCACCACTGACCCCGGGCGCAGGGCCAGTGTCTGCTAGGCACTGAGCTGCTACAGCCCAGGCAGTGCAAGGTGACCGGGGCTGCCCAGGTGCACCCTCCCATCTGGGCATCCCAAGTCCCAAATCTACAGGAAAGCAGGGTCCACTGTGGTCTCCCCACCCAGGCCAATCCCATGCCCTGAGAATGAGAGGGCCTGGGGCACAGGCAAAGGGCCAGGACATCACTGCTTGAACTGATCTGAGAGCTACCGGCAGCAGCTCCCCGCCGCAGTCCGCCCCTCCCCAGAGCAGCTGCTTCTCACGCAGTGGCCGGCAGCAGGGCCGGCCCTCCCTGAGCTTCTGTCCTCGCTGGGTGAGAAGGGGCAGGACAGGCGCCACCTGTTCTGCTTCTCTGGGATGCGGTGAGGATGGGAGCTCTGGAAATGGAGAGAGAGAGGCCGAATTGGCCCCAAGCTGGCCCCTCTGCAGCTCTCGTCCAGACATGGCAGAGCTGTGGCTTTTCCCACAGAGCAAGGCTGGGAAGGCGGCCTCTCACCACTGCCACCCCGGGGTGCAGGACCCACATGGGGGGCACTGGTCCCTGGCTTGGGGGCCCTCTGCTGGGCCTGTGGGCCTGAGGGAGGGTTCAGCTGGGCTGACTGGAGGACCATCACATATCCTATTCTCCCCAGAGGCTGAGATCCTCATAGTGGGGAAGGAGCTGGAAGGACCATGCAGACCCTGCCTTGGGCCTCCCCTCCAGCCCCTCAGGCTGCTCTGCACATTCCCTAGAGGGATGCAGCAGGAAGCCCTGAGCAGGCTGCCCTCCTGCCTCCCCTTGAACCCACCTATGCTCCTTCCAGGCTTCCCACCAGGCAGCGTTCTCAGCGCCCTCGGCACCAGGCAGCATCCCGAGCACAGCCCAGGCACCTCACAAGCCTGGCTGCTGCCAGCTCCCTGCCAGCCCCTGTGCCCTCTCCCCACAACACCCTCTGACTCCAGCTCCAAGTACCTCTGCTCCACACAGGCCACAACCCTCTGTCCACTGTGCCTCCACTCGAGCTGCTCTCTGCCTGGAAGACCCTCCTCCTTCCTGAGCCTGGCTCATTTCTAGTCCCCCAGTTGGGTCTCAGCTGAGATGTCCCTCCCCTGGTGCCTCCTCCAAGCCCCAAGCCTCCGCCGGCTACCCCACCAAGCTAGGAGTTCTATTGCCATCCCCTGAGCTTGCTGGTTCCCATGGAGGCTCTGGGAGAGGCCTGCTAGTGACAATCACACCCCTTACAGGACAAGGCCAAAATCAAGGGCACGATCTCCCTCCAGAGCCCAGAGGCCTCAGCTCCAGCCGCCCCACTCTGTGGCTGCTCCCATCCTGATGAGCATGGCAGCAACTCCCAGGTTCACCAGGCTCTGTCCCCAGCCCAGCTCGGAGCCCTGGGCCTGAGCAGGGATCATAGGGAGGACAGAGGGGAGATGTGCTCCTCCAGCCTCACAGGGGAGCTGAGGCCAAGGTGGGAGCAGGGAGCCAGGCAGGCCTGATGCCCTCCACCTCCTTCCTAGCACAACTCCTCACTCTATGGTAGGGCAGAAGCCCCAAATACCAATCCCAGTCAGGCCCCATACATGGCACCTCTTCAGCGCTCAGCCCCGGGGTAGGACAGGAAGGTGCTGTGTGCCCACAGGCCCACCTGGCCATGCCCACCTACCACATCCCACTCCCAGAGAGGACTCTTTCTCCACCTTCTCCAGGATGGACCCCTAGCCCTGAGCCCTCTCTCTCACCCTCCCCTTGAGTAGCTTGGCACAAACAGGTGACCTGAGAGGAGGTGCACGCCAGCGGTCAGGGCCAGGGTAGCAAGCCCAGAGGTGACTGCAGAGATCACGGTGCCCCCAGTCATTCCTCACCACAGTAAAAGAGGGGCTCTCTGTGGCCACAGAAGCTGCTCGGAAACCCTGTCCCAGACCACGCCTCCATCTACCAAGACTACACTTCCCATCACAGACCAACCTCCGGTTACAGACCACACCTCCCATTCCAGACCACACTCACCTCCTATCTACCCATAGACCACACCTCCCATCATAGACCACACCTCCCATCACAGACCACTCCTCCCATTTCAGACCATACCTCCCATCTACCCATAGACCACACCTCCCATCCACCCAGACCAACCTCCCATTCCAGACCACACCTCCCATCACAGAACACACCGCCCATTCCAGACCATACCTCCCATCTACCCATAGACCACATCTCCCATCCCAGACCACACTTCCCATCCCAGACCACACCTCCCACCACAGACCACACCTCCCATCTACCCATAGACCACACCTCCTGTCTACCCAGGCCACACCTCCCATCACAGACCACACCTCCCATCCCAGACCACACCTCCCATCACAGATCACACCTCCCATTCCAGACCACACCTCCCATCTACCCATAGACCACACCTCCCATCTACCCAGGCCACACCTCCCATCACAGACCACACCTCCTGTCTGGCCAGATGAGTAGCAGCAGCTGCTCCCCCATGGCAGAGACCACGGAAAGGCCAAGGGTATGATAGAGGTAAGGGGCTGAGGGGCTCATCAAGGACAGGTCAGGATGGTGGCACAAAGGAAGGGCTGCCAGAACACAGAACACCAGGAGCAACCACCACAGAGGGCACCCATGGGCCAGGCCCCCACCCCAAGTGTCACGTGTGCCCCTGCTGACCCCTCAGCTGAGAACACAGAGGGCACCTGCACATCCCCCACATGGTCTCTCACCCCGATAGCACGCCCAGCACCAGGTTGAGCATGAAGAAGGAGCCGATGATGATGAGAGGGATGAAGTAGAGCCAGTTCCAGGTGTTGCCGGCCGCATCGTTTGTCTGGAAGCAAGGAGAGGGAGATGAGGAAGGACAGACAAAACACACAGTCCCAGCCACAGAAGCACCCCCGGCCCCCAACAGGCCTCCTTCTCAGAAGCATACACCTGGTAGGGTCCAGGCCATGGAGAGGCCAGTCAGGGGGAAGTTCAAGCATGGGGCTGGAGTCCAGGCAGCACCCACAGGCAGACGTGCCCTTGCTGGCAGAGTTCTCTCTAGACTGCAGCTCCCAGAGGACCCGGGACACTCCGTGCTGCCAGCCACCGCCTGGCAACACTCAAAAGCCAAGCAGTAGGCCCAGTGAGCCAAGGCTGTATGGATGCCCCGAGGTGGCATGAGCACGCAACCTCTGCCATACACTTCCCTGGCTCCCAGACATCCCTGGGCAGTTCCAAAACTATGTCCTCCTGAAGGGGGCCCACAGGCCCAAGTCCACATCAGACCCATCTGCAGCAGCTCCCACAGCTGAGAGCCAACAGTGGACCCATCCGCATTTTCAATCTCACCACACGCCTGGCCTGAGACAGCACCCAGCACTCAGGCGTGATCTGAATAGCGGAAAGCAAAGAGGGACCTTCTTTCCCAGATCTTTTGGTTTTTATAGCACAGCCCACAAAAGGGTGTGCTCCTTTGAACCCAATTTAATCCCATAGTTGTTTTGTTTTTAGGCATTCCCAGGGGATGTGGCTAAGGGGTGTAGAGAAAGCACCAGCAAAAGCCAGGCCAGCTCTCCCTAACCAAGGCAGCCTAGCACACACCGCAGAAAACATGGGCTCTTTCCTCTGTGAGTCTGGTGCTGGAGAGAAGCCAGGAGGGCAGTGGGTGCCAAGGGAGGCAGCCCCTAGTCCCGTTCCTGGACACCTCTCCTCAGAGGCAGTTCACAAGACATGGGACGGGGCTCCACCAAGACAGAGGCAGGAGGACAGTCGGGCGCTGCCCTGCAGCGGGCACTGATCTCCAGGTGCTGCTGTTGGCATTCCTGCCCTCCAGTATCTGCCAGCCTGGCGGATTTGCAGCCTCCACCCCTGCATGGACTGAAGCTCATGGTTCCTGACCCTCGGACACTGATTCCAGGTTGGCCCCTGAGATTCCTGGATCTGAACCTAGAAGTGACTCTCAGAACCCCAGCTCCAACTGCAGTTCATGGTCCCAGACCACACCTCTGTCCAGACTCACATGCAACTCAGACCTGTGGATTGGGTGGCCACCGAAGCCACCAACTTCCCGCAAGCCTGCCCTTCCTTCTTGAGAAAAAGGAGATGTCATTGCTGTAGCCTCAGCCCCTTTGAGTCAGTATCTGCTCAAGTACTCGGCTCCCACAATTTCCCACCCCAGTGAAGTAGTCCCATCAGTAGCCAACTGGCCCTAATTCCTCTCATCTTAAAAAACAGGACTTCCACTTCTGGGAAGATGGAGCCAACATACTCTGCCATATTGTTCCCACTAAGTGGAATTAACATACTGAAAATTATTCATAAAGCAAACACAGAATGACTCTGAAAAGTGGAGAAAATAGGGCAGACTAGCTAAAACCCCAGGATATAAGATGCGTTGCCGGGATTTTCTTCTTGCCTCCTATATCCCACATTTGGAGCTGATGAAGCTTAAAACTTGGAAATGCCCAAGGAGCACAGACAACAAAAAAAAAAACACCAGCAAAAGCCAGCTCTCCCTAACCAAGGCAGCCTAGCCCACACTGCAGAAAACATGGGCTCCGTCTCCATCCCTCCCTTCCAGCAAAGACCCAGAAGAGCACCTAGAGTGCAATGAGGCATCCAAATCCCCTCGCCCTCCACGGGTGCTGTCAGAGAAAGCCAAGTAGGAGGTGGAACTTTCCTCCTCAGCAGTGGTTATCATGGCCCCCCATCCCCAGCCCACCTCCGTGGTACTAATGAAGACCACCCGGGACACCTTGACTTCCATTTACACAGACAGTAGGGGCACCCCCTGCTGCTAGGGAGCTATCAGAAGGGCCTTGTGGAATCAGGACTTTTACCACCATCCAGCAGTCATGAAGCCACCCACCCACATACACACCAGACACACACCACACACAGGACACACAAGCACACACACCAGAGGCACCACACACACACCACACACATGCATACATACACCACACACACACACACACCACACATACCAGACACATACACCATACACACACACTGGACACACAAGCGCACACACCACACACAACACCACCACACACACCAACACCACACACAACACCACACACTACACACACTACATGCACAGCATACATACACCACACACACGACATGCAAGTGCACACATGAGACACACACATGCACCACACACCACACACATGCACACCACACACACCACCACCACACACACACTAGACACACTACACACACACTATTACACCACACACACCAGTCACACATATACCACACACACAGGACATGCAAGTGCACACACCACACACACACACCACACACCACACACCACACACACACCACACACATGCATACATACACTACACACAGACACACCACACATACCAGGCACACATACACCGTACACACACACTGGACACACAAGTGCACACACCACAAACACCAAACACACACACACCACACACACCACACACACCACACACAAAGGACATGCAAATGCACACACCAGACACACAAATGCACCCAAACCACACCTCCACACACCCCCACACACCACACACACACCACACATGCCAGACAAAAACACACCACACACATGAGATACACCACACACACACTGGACACACAAGCACACACATAGCCACCACACACATGCACACACCAGACATACACACCACACACATACTACACACCCACACACGTATACACCACACACACAAAACACACACACACTGAACACCAAACACACACCACACACATGCATGCCACACAGACCAGACACAGACACACCACAGACACACCACAAACACATGTACACCACACACATCAGACACACACACCACACACACCAGACACAAATACACCACATACACACACTGGACACAAGTGCACACATCACACATACCATGCACACACACACACACCACACACATACCACATGCACCAGATACAGGCACACACCACATACGCCACACATACTACACACATCCACACACACCACATACAGCACACACACACACACATGCAAACCACACACACCAGACACAACACACACCACACACACACCAAACACATTTCTCCAAAGGTGTTTTTTTTTTTTATTCTGGGCATGTCCTCAACCTTGGCAAGATAAAATTCTGAATTGATTGAGACTTGTCTCCGATACTTTTCGGATTACAGACCAAAGGGAAAATTTAGAGCTAAAAAAAAAATCAAAAATCTCAATGAAAATGCATAACCAGAGAATGGAGGGGATGTGGAAGGAATCAGTGAACAGTAAGAGAACAAAGAAGAAAAGAATTATCCATTCTGATAAAGAGAGAAAAGTGAACCTCAAAAACCCATGGGACTGTAACAAATGATCTAACATTCATGTCATCAGAGCACCAAAGCCAGGTGAAAAAGGACAAAGCTAACAGTATTTAAAGAAATACAGCCGGCCGGGCGCGGTGGCTCAAGCCTGTAATCCCAGCACTTCAGGAGGCCGAGATAGGCAGGTCACCTGAGGTCAAGAGTGCAAGACTGGCCTGGTCAACATGCCAGGTGAAACCCTGTCTCTACTAAAAATACAAACGTTAGCCAGGCATGGTGGTGCACGCATGGAATCCCAGCTACTCCGCAGCCTGAGGCAGGAAAATCACTTGCGCCTAGAAGGCAGAGTTTGCAGTGAGCCGAGATTGCGCCACTGCACTCCAGCCTGGGTGACGGAGCGAAACTCCATCTCAAAAAACAAAAAACAAATGCTGAAAACTTCTCAACTTAAGCAAGAGACACAAACATACAGATTTAAGAAGCTCAGCAAACCCCAGACAAACACATTATAGCCAAACTTCTGAAAACTAAAGAGAAAGAAAAAGTCTTGGAACACAGCAGAAAAAAATGATACCTTACCTATACGGGGAAAACAATTCAAATGGTTTCTCATCAGAAGCCATGGAGGCCAGAAGGAAGTGGCATAATATTTTTCAGGTGCTGAAAGAAAAGAACTGTCAACCCACACACCTATACCCACCAAAAATATCTTTTGGGAAATCAAGATATTCTCAAATGAAAAACTAGGGAAATGGAGAATTTGTCACCAGCAGAACTCTCCTAAGAAAAAAATGAAAAATGAAAGTTATCTAAACAGAAAGGAAATAAGAAAAAATTGAATCACTATTAGGAAGGAAGGAAGAAAAATGGAAAGTGTAAAAATATAGGTAACTGGATTTCTTTCTACTTTTGAGTTTTCTAAATTATATTTGACAGATGAAGCAAAAATTATAGTACTATTGAGGCAGAAGAATAGGGTCTGGAGGCCGGGAACCTAAGGCTGGTTTGTGCTGACTTCCTAGAACTGAATCAAAAGGAAAACCCCACTCCACACCCAAGTAACAAAAGAACAGAGGCTACTCCCTTTGCAGCCTGCCCCACTGCCACTGTGTCACAGATGAAAAAGTGGAAAATACCTCTGATCAGTCACCTCCCACAACCCATCAGGCTGGTCATGGGCCAAGTCTTCATTAGTATAGGGTTTAACTTTATAACTTCTACTTCAGCCTTTGATTGGTCACCTCCTGCAACCAATCAGACTGGTAGCAGGCCCAGTCTTCATTTACATAGAGTATAACCAAGTAACCAATGGGAAACCTCTAGAGGGTATTTAAACCCCAGAAAATTCAGTAACAGTCTTGAGCCACTTGCTTGAACCCAGTCCCACTCTGTGGAGCGTACTTTCAACAAGTCTGTGCTTTTGTTGCTTCTTTTGTTGTTTTGTTCATTTTGTCCAATTCTCTGTACAAAATGCCAAGAACCTGGATGACTCACAGTCAAGACCCTCCCCTGGTAACGTATTTTGGCAAGCCAACCAGGAGCAAGCCCAAAGTTTGGGATTTATTTTTCTTCTCATTTTCCCTTTTCCTCTCTGCTCCATACAGGGGAAGCATTTTCTATCTCTCTTTCCAACTCAGGACCCTTGACAGAGAGCACCTAAGCATGGAGGCAACTGCAGGTCTCTGGCTGGGGCCACTCTACGGAGAGACTGAAAGGTATCCATGTGGAAGCACCTGACCACCACTGCCTGGTTCACATGAGGGACCTGAGTCCTTTTCCTTTTTTTTTTTTTTTTTTTTTTCAGTCTTTCAGCAGTCATTTCCTTGTAGCTCCCCAGTAACTGAGGGCAACTGGCTGGGGCTACTCTCCAGTGTTACCTGAAGGCCAAGGAATGATAGGGATAGCTGCCCTGCCTGGAAGGGGGTAGGGCTCTTCTGTCGTTCCTGGTTATACTCCCTGATCCCTATGTGTGACACAATTGGCAGTGGCAGCTTGTCAAGGGGGAATTCACACGTTTCAGGGAACTTAAACCCTCTTTTCCTATGCTAAATTCTCCCGTAGAGTTAGCTAGTAAAGACAAAAGATAATGTCTCTTAGGCATTTTGACCTCCCTTATCAACTGGATAAGGGCAAAAGAAACCCACTTAGCACCCTAGCTATGCAAAGAAGGTTATAAATAAAAGAGATTTTATATTATATAAAAAGGGATCCTGTATGGTAAATTCTTGTCCTAAAGTAAAATGACTGTTGTTTTAAAAGAGGGATATGGGCCAGGCATGGTGCCTCACGCCTGTAATCCCAGCACTTTGGGAGGCCGAGGCGGGCGGATCACGAGGTCAGGAGATCAAGACCAGCCTGGCTAACACAGTGAAACCCGGTTCTCTACTAAAAATACAAAAAATTAGCCAGGCGTGGTGGCAGGCGCCTGTAGTCCCAGCTACTTGGAGACTGAGGCAGGAGAATGGCATGAACCTGGGAGGCGGAGCTTGCAGTGAGCCGAGATCATGCCACTGCTCTCCAGCCTGGGCGACAAAGCAAGACTCCGTCTCAAAAAAAAAAAAAAAAAAAAAAAGAGGGATATGGCTGGGCACAGTGGCTCACACCTGTAATCCCAGCATTCTGGGAGGCTGAGGCAGGTGGATCACGAGGTCAGGAGTTCGAGACCAGCCTGGCCAATATGGTGAAACCCCGTCTCTACTAAAGATATAAAAAATTAGCCAGGCGTGGTGATGCGCACCTGTTGTCCCAGTTACTTGGGAGGCTGAGGCAGAAGAATCGCTTGAACCTGGAAGGCGGAGGTTGTGGTGAGCCGAGATCGCATCACTGCACTCCAGCCTGGAATATAATAGTAATAAAAGTAAAGAAATAAAAGAGGGATGTATAGGACAAGTCACAAAGTCCAAGCATGTTGTAGATAGTCTGGGTAAGTCGTGAAAAAGATTTGTGAAAGTGAAATTATGCAAGAAATGTTGTATAATTTATATTGCCTAAGTTTAGAGGGTTAAAGGATTGTTTTAAGTGACATAGGAAAAATCCAAAGGTTTGAACAAGTTGTAGGCTTATGAAAATTAATTGTAAAAGAGATTCTGTGTATGAATATATTGGCTGAAGTTAAAAGAAAAAAATGTGGCTTTATCAAATTAAAAGGATGCTAGAAGTCAAGGCCTTCAGTCAGGGACAAGAGGAAATTCATAGTGGGCCACTGATTGTGGAGGGAACCATTCCAAGGTGGTGCTGGCACCCATCTAAGGTCAGAAATATCTGACAAACTAAGAGGATGCCCAGAGGTGGGGATGCCCTTGGGAACCCCAGACAAGACCCAGAGTTTTTCCACATGGCCACCCCAGGTAAAATCTGGGTCACCTAGTAGGCCCTCCACTTTCCATCCATTCCATCTGATTCCCTGCTTTGCTGCATCCTCAACCACTGGAATCAATTAAACTCTGACAATCTAAGGAGAAAACATCTGATTTTCTACTATAATACTATATAGCCCCAATATCAGCTGGACAGCCAGGAATAATTGGTGGTCATTGTTAGTGTTAATTACAACACCACCCTGCAATTAGACCTGTTTTGCAAGAGGCAGGGTAAATTGTCAGAAATCCCATACGTACAGGTCTTCACATACCAAAACCCAACAATCTGCAAAAGTCTTAGAAGCTGCCCTGAAAAGGAAGGTTTTAAGGCAGAACTAGATATTATAGATGACCCCCTCTTACAAAGGCCACCTGTCTCTCAGAGAGAAATGCAACCACCCCTGTATAACTCCTTGCTAAGTGCTCCTGGGGTTCAAACCCAAGAGCAAAATTCGGGGGTCCAGCTAAGTCCTCCTCACATTTGGAGAGGAACAATTTATTCAACTCCCCCTCCAGCCCTGCTACCCATGAGGGAAGTAGCAGGAGCTGAGGGGCCAGTCCTAGTGCAGTCCCCCTTTTCTGTAACTGATATAAAACAACATAAGGAAAAGCTAGGAAGCTATTCTGAGAACCCTAGGAATCTGGAGATGGGTCCCAAACTTTGACCATAGCCTTTGAGCTCTCAGGGGAGATGTTCAATTCATTCTAGCAATCTATTGCAGCCCCTTGGGAAAGAAACAAATCTTTGAGGCCACCCACCAGGAAGCAGATGACTTATTTCCTTGAAACCCTCAGGGTAATCACTTAGGCCCAGACACAGTCTCCATTACTGATCCTAACTGGGACACCCAAGGGGATGAACCACCAGGCTAAGTTTCTTGAGGCTCTCCTTGGGGGAAGAGAAAGAGAATAAGGAAGTAAATTATGATAAGGTAAAGGAGGTTATACTGGGCAAGGAGGAAAATCCAGCCGTGTTTCATGGCAGGCTGGAGGAAGGCTTTAAAAAAATATACTAATCCAATTTGTCCCAGACATTAGATGTAAGCTCCAAAAGCTACAGATGGGCCCACAAACTAATCAAAATCAGCTTCTTGATATTGCTTTCATGATGTATAACAATTATGAAGGAAGTAAAAGGGGAACAGAGTAAAGAAAAATGGCAAGCAAAAATTATGACAGCCATCACTGGCAATGCACTGAATGCCCAAAGAGCACTCAAAAGAAACCCAAAGGGCCATAAGGACAATGCCGGCCTGTAGAGGATACAAGATTTGTTAGTATTACTAGATACCTGTAGGGAGCTGAAGGCCCAAAAGACGTGACCAACTCAGTATTCCACTGGAGGCAATATGATCAAACAGCAAACTGTTTACCATGAAAGCAGGATGTGGGCAAACTCACGACTGTGCCTGCCACCAGGAGGTTTGCTGAGGGCAGTAACTCCCTGGTGCCGTGCTTATTGAGGTTATCTACTGGGACATCTAGAGCCTATTGTTCAAAGAATGCAGTCTTGCAAGCCTGCTGTGAATCAAACTGCCTGCTGACAACCACACCCTCCTCTTCTCACTATCTCTTTTGCCTAATAAATACAGAGGGCTGTGTAAAGCTCAGGGCCCTTGTTCACTAGAAGCAAGGAGCCCCCTGACACCTTCCAAATATACTCTTTGTCTTTATCTTTATTGTGGCATTTGTCATCCTTTGTTCGGTCCCCCAAGGTCCGTGAAGGTTACAGATACCTTTTTTTTTTTTTTTTTTTTTTGAGATGGAGTCTCGCTCTGTCGCCCAAGCTGGAGTGCAGTGGCCAGATCTCAGCTCACTGCAAGCTCCGCCTCCCGGGTTTACGCCATTCTCCTGCCTCAGCCTCCCGAGTAGCTGGGACTACAGTCGCCCGCCACCTCGCCCGGCTAGTTTTTTGTATTTTTTAGTAGAGACAGGGTTTCACCGTGTTAGCCATGATGGTCTCAATCTCCTGACCTCGTGATCCGCCCGTCTCGGCCTCCCAAAGTGCTGGGATTACAGGCTTGAGCCACCGCGCCCGGCCAGTTACAGATACCTTTACTGACTGGACTGATGCTTAGCCTACACCAAAACACAGAAGGCCAATGAAGTTGTGAAGGTTCTTCCAAGAAGTATTTCCCCAGTTTGGGTTATCTCAAAGCCTCCAAAGTGATAATGACTCATTCTTTATCTCTCAGTTCAAGGGGTTGCTAAGGCTCTCAGAATCAAATACTATTTACATTCAGCATGGAGGCCTCAATGCTCTAGAAAAGTGGAAAGAGCTAATCAAACTCCAAAACAGGTGTTAGCTATGTCAGGAAACATCAGAAACTTGGGTCAACTTGCTGTTCACAGTTCTTGTAACAGTCCATAATTTCCCCAGAGCAAAAATTAATATGAGCCCATATGAAATGTTATACAGAAGGCCATTTTTAACTAATGATCTAAATACTGATCCAGAAACGGCCACTTTAGTGAAATACCTAGTTAACCTGGGACCATTTCAGCAGTCTTGACAAAAGTTTGAAACTCAAAGGCTCCCCACACTGGGAACTAACCAGCAACCCAAAATCAGGCCAGGAGATAAGGTACTTTAAAAAAAAAAAATTATTTCCATAGGTTATTGGGGAACAGGTGGTGTTTTGTTACATGAGTAAGTTCTTTAGTGGTGATTTACAAGATTTTCGTGCACCCATCACCCAAACAGTGTATGCTGCACACAATTTGTAGTCTTGTATCTCTCACCCCTTCCCACCCTTTCCTCCTGAGTTCCCAAAGTCCACTGTGTCATTCTCATGCCTTTGTATCCTCACAGCTTAGCTTCCACTTATGAGTGAGAACTTATGACGTTTGGTTTTCCATTCCTGAATTACTTCACTTAGATTAATAGTCCCAATCTCATCAAGGTCACTGTGAATGCAATTCATTCCATTTTATGGCTGAGTGGTAGTCCATTTTATATTTTTATATATATAGTGTATACATATAATGTGTATATATAATATAATATATATACATATATCACAGTTTCTTTATCCACTAGTTGATTGATGGGCATTTGGGTTGGTTCAAGATTTTTGCAATTGCAAATTGTGCTGCTGTAAACATGCATGTGCAAGTATCTGTTTCACATGACTTGTTTTCCTCTTGGTAGATACCCACTAGTGAAATTACTGGATTAAACGGTAGTTTTACTTTTAGTTCTTTAAGGAATCTCCACATGGTTTTCCATACTGGTTGTACCAGTTTACATTCCCACCAGCAGTGTAGAACTGTTCCCTGTTCACCGCATCCATGCCAATATCTATTATGTTTTAATTTTTTATTATGGCCATTCTTGCAGGCATAAGGTGGTAACACATTGTGGTTTTGATTTGCATTTCCCTAATCATTAGTGATGTTGAGCATTTTTTCATGTTTGTTGGCCATTTGTATATCTTCTTTTGAGAACTGTCTATTCATGTCCTTAGCCCACTTTTTGACGGGATTTTTTTTTCTTGCTAATTTGTTTGAGTTCATTGTGGATTCTAGATATTAGTCCTTTGTCAGATGTATAGATTGTGAAGATTTTCTCCCACTCTGCAGGTTGTCTGTTTACTCTGCTGACTGTTTCTTTTGGTGTGCAAAAGCTCTTTGATATAATTAAGTTCCAGCTATTTATCTTTTTTGCTGTTGTTGCATTTGCTTTTCGGTTCTTGGTCATTAAATCCTTGCCTAAGCCAATGTCTACAAAGGTTTTTCCAATGTTATCTTCTAGAATTTTTATAGTTTCAGGACTTAGAGAAGTCCTTGATCCATCTTGAGTTGATTTTTTATAAGAGATGAGATTTCAGTTTCTTTCTCCTACATGTGTCTTGCCAATTATCCCAACACCATTTGTTGAATAGGGTGTCCTTTCCCCACTTTTATCTTTTCGTTTGCTGTATTTGGATTTATTTCTGGGTTCTCTATTCTGTCATTGGCCTATGTGCCTATTGTTATACCAGTACCATGCTGTTTTGGTGACTATGGCCTTATACTATAGTTTGAGGTTGGGTAATGTGATGCCTCCAAATTTGAGAGGAATGAGGGTGGTATTTTGATGGGAACTGCATTGAATTTGTAGACTGCTTTTGGCAGTATGGTCATTTTCACAGTATTGATTCTACCCATCCGTGAGCATGGAACAGCAGTGTTTTGTAGTTTTCCTTGCAGAGGTATTTGACCTCCTTGGTTAGGTATATTGCTAAGTTATTTGGTTTTCTGCTTTTTGTTTGTTTTGCAGCTATTGTAAGAGGGGTTGAGTTCTTGATTTCATTCTCAGCTTGGTCACTGTTAGCATATAAAAGAGCTACTGATTTGTGTACATTAATTTTGTATCTGGAAACTTTGCTAAATTCTTTTATCAGTTCTAGGAGCTTTCTGGAGGAGTCTTTAGGGTTTTCTATGTAAGCAATCATATCATCAGCAAACAAACTGCGACAGTCTGACTTCCTCTTTCCCGATTTGGATGACTTTTCTTTCTCTTGTCTGATTGCTCTGGTTAGGACTTCCATTACTATGTTGAAGAGGAGTGGTGAGAGTGGGCATCCTTGTCTTGTTCCAGTTCTCAGAGGGAATGCTTTCAGCTTTTCCCCATTCTGTATTATGTTGGCTGTGGGTTTGTCATAGACAACTTTGATTACATTGAGGTATGTCCTGTGTTTATGCCAATTTTGCTGAGGTTTTTCATCATAAAGGATGCTGAACTTTGTCAAAGGTTTTTTCCACATCTATTGAGATGATCATGCGATTTTTGTCTTTAATTCTGTTTATGTGGTGTATCACATTTACTGACTTGAGTACGTTAAACCACCCCTGTATCCCTGGTATGAAACCCATGTGATCATGGTGGATTATCTTTTTGATATGCTGTTGTATTCGGTTAGCTAGTATTTCGCTGAGGATTTCCGTGTCTATGTTCATCAGGGATATTAGTTTGTAGTTTTCTTTTTTGGTTATGTCCTTTCCTGGTTTTGGTATCAGGGTGATACTGGCTTCATAGAATGATTTAGGGAGGATTCCCTCTTTGTCTATCTTGTGGAATAGTGTCGACAGGACTGGTACCAGTTCTCTTTGAATATCTGATAGAACTCTCCTGTGAATCCATCTGGTCCTGGACTTTTTTGGTTGGCAATTTTTTATTACCATTTCAATCTCACTGCTTGTTATTGGTCTGTTCAGGGTATCTAATTGCCCCGATTTAAGCTAGGAGAGTTGTATCTTTCCAGGAATTTAACCATCTCCTCTAAGTTTTCTAGTTTACATGGGTAAAGGTGTTGTAAGTAGCCTTGAAAAATCTTTTGTATTTCTGCGATGTCAATTGTAATATCTCCCATTTTGTTTCTAGTTGAGCTTCTTTGGATTTTCTCTCTTTCTTTCTTGGTTAAACTTGCTAACGGGCTATAGATTTTATCTTATCAAAGAACTAAGTTTTTGTTTCACTTATCTTTAATTTTTTTGGTTTGTTTGTTTAAGTTTCATTTAGTTCTGCTCTGATCTTGGTTATCTCCTTTCTTCTGCTGGGTTTGGGTTTGGTTTGTTCTTGTTTCTTTAGTTCCTTGAGGTGTGACCTTAGATTGTCTGTTTGCGTTCATTCAGGCTTTTCAATATAGTTGTTTGGGGCTATGAACTTTCCTCTTACCGCTGCCTTTGTTGCATCCCAGAGGTTTTGGTAGGTTGTGTCACTACTGTCATTCAGTTCGAAAATTTTTAAATTTCCCTCTTGATTTCATTTTTTACCCAATGATCATTCAGGAGCAGGTTATTTAATTTCCATGTATTTGCATGGTTTTGAGGGTTCTTTTTGGAGTATCCAGTTTTATTCCACTGTGGTCTCAGAAAGTGCCTGATATAATTTCAATTTTCTTAAATGTATTGAGGCTCATTTTGTGGCCTAGCATATATGGTCTCTCTTCAAGAAAGTTCCACACGCTGATGAATAGAATATATATTCTGTGGTTGTTGGCTAGAATGTTCTGTAAATATCTGTTAAGTTCATTTGTTCTAGGGTATAGCTTATGTTCACTGTTTCTTTCTTGACTTTCTGCCTTCATGACCTGTTAGTGCTGTCAGTGCAGTACTGAAGTCCCCCACTGTTATTGTGTTGCTGTGTATTTCATTTCTTTTTCTTTTTCTGTTTGACAGTCTTGCTCTGTCACCCAGGCTGGAATGCAATGGTACTATCTTGGCTCACTACAACCTCCACCTCCTGGGTTCAAGCAATTCTCCTGCCTCAGCCTCCCAAATAGCTGAGATTACAGGAGCCTGCTAACACGCCCAGCTAATATTTTTGTATTTTTAGTAGAGACAGGGTTTCACCATATTAGCCAGGCTGGTCTCAAACTCCTGACCTCAGGTGATCCACCCACCTCGGCCTCCCAGAGTACTGGATTACAGGCGTGAACCACCGTGCCTGGCCTGTCTATCTCGTATCTTAGGTCTACTAGCAATTGTTTTATACATGTGGGAGCTCCAGTGTTAAGTGCATATATATTTAGGGTTGTGATATTTTCCTGTTGGACAAGGCCTTTTATCATTATATAATGTCCCTCTTTGTCTTTCGAATGGAATGTCTTTTTTCACCCCTTTACCTTAAGTTTATGTGAGTCCTTATGTGTTAGGTGAGTCTCTTAAAGGGAGCAGGTGGTTGGTGAATCTTTATCCACTCCACCACTCTGTATCTTTTAAGTGGAGCATTTAGGCCATTTACATTCAATGTTAATATTGAGATGTGAGATACTACTCTAGTCATCATGCTACTTGTTGCCTGAATACCTTGGGTTTTTAATTGTTATTGTTATATAAGTCCTGTTGGATTTATGCTTTAAGGAGGTTCCATTTCGGTGTATTTGTATTTTGAAAATTTGTTTCAAGATTTAGAGCTCCTTTTGGCAATTCTTGCAGTACTTGCTTGGTAGTGGCGAATTCTCTCAGCATTTGTCTGTCTGAAAAAGACTATCTTTCCTTCATTTATGAAGCTTAGTTTGGCTGGATACAAAATTCTTGGCTGATAATTGTTTTGTTTAAGGAGGCTGAAGATAGGGCCCAAACCCCTCCTAGCTTGTAGTGTTTCTGTTGAGAAATCTGCTGTTAATCTGATAGGTTTTCCTTTATAGGTTACCTGGTGCTTTTGGTTCATAGTTCTTAAGATTACTTCTTTTGCCTTTTTTTTCTTGAGACAGAGTTTCATTCTTGTTGCCCAGGCTGGAGTGCAATGGCGCGATCTTGGCTCACCGCAACCTTTGCCTCCCAAGTTCAAGCGATTCTCCTGCCTCGGTCTCCTGAGTAGCTGGGATTACAGGCATGTGCCACCATGCCCAGCTAATTTTTTCTATTTTTAGTAGACATGGGGTTTCTCCATGTTGGTCAGGCTGGTCTCAAACTCCCAACCTTGGGTGATCTGCCTGACTCGGCCTCCCAAAGTGCTGGGATTACAGACGTGAGCCACTGCACCCGGCCTCCTTCATCTTAACTTTAGATAATATGATGACAATGTGCCTGGGTGATGACCTTTTTGCAATGAATTTCCCAGGTGTTCTCTGAGCTTCTTGTATTTGGACGTCTAAGTCTCTAGCAAGGCCAGGGAAGTTTACCTTGATTATTTCCCCAAATATGTTTTCCAAATTTTTAGATTTCTCATCTTCCTCAGGAACACCAATTATTCTTAGGTTTGGTTATTTAACATAATCCCAGATTTCTTGGAGGCTTTGTTCGTATTTTCTTATTCTTCTTTCTTTGCCTTTGTTGGATTGGGTTAATTCAAAAACCATGTCTTCGAGCTCTGAAGTTCTTTCATCTGCTTGTTCAATCCTTTTTTTTTTTTTTTTTTTGAGACGGAGTCTCACTCTGTCGCCCAGGCTGGAGTGCAGTGGCGCAATCTCGGCTCACTGCAAGCTCCGCCTCCCGGGTTTATGCCATTCTCCTGCCTCAGCCTCCCGAGTAGCTGGGACTACAGGCGCCTGCCATCTCGCCCGGCTAGTTTTTTTTTTTTTTTTGTATTTTTTAGTAGAGACGGGGTTTCACCGTGTAGGCCAAGATGGTCTTGATCTCCTGACCTCGTGATCCACCCGTCTCGGCCTCCCAAAGTGCTGGGATTACAGGCTTGAGCCACCGCGCCTGGCCTTGCTTGTTCAATTCTATTGCTGAGACGTTCCAGAGCATTTTACATTTCTCTAAGTGCATCCATTGTTTCCCGAAGTTTTTACTGTTTTTTATTTATGCTCTCTATTTCATTGAAAATTTATCCCCTCAAGTGAAGGACCTCTTCAAGGAGAACTACAAACAATTGCTCAATGAAATAAAAGAGGACACAAATAAATGGAAGAACATACCATGCTCATGGATAGGAAGAATCAATATTGTGAAAATGGCCATACTGCCCAAGGTAATTTATAGATTCATTGCCATCCCCATCAAGCTACCAATGACTTTCTTCATAGAATTTGAAAAAAGTACTTTAAAGTTCATTTGGAACCAAAAAAAGAGCCGGTATTGCCAAGACAATCAAAAGCAAAAAGAACAAAGCTGGAAGCATCACACTACCTGACTTCAAACTATACTACAAGCCTACAGTGACTAAAACAACATGGTACTGGTACCAAAACAGAGATATAGACCAATGGAACAGAACAGAGGCCTCAGAAATAATACCACACATCTACAACCATCTGATCTTTGACAAATCTGACAAAAACAAGAAATGGGGAAAGGATTCCCTATTTAATAAATGGTGCTGGGAAAACTGGCTAGCCATATGTAGAAAGCTGAAACTGGATTCCTTCCTTACACCTTACACAAATTAATTCAAGATGGATTAAAGACTTAAATGTTAGACCTAAAACCATAAAAACCCTAGAAGAAAACCTAGGCAATACCGTTCAGGACATAGGCATGGGCAAAGACTTCATGACTAAAACACCAAAGCAATGGCAACAAAAGCCAAAATAGACAAATGGGATCTAATTAAACTAAAGAGCTTCTGCATAGCAAAAGAAACTACCATCAGAGTGAACAGGGAACCTATAGAATGGGAGAAAATTTTTGCAATCTACCCATCAGACAAAGGGCTAATATCCAAAATCTACAAAGAACTTAAAACAAATTTATAAGAAAAAAATCAAACAACCCCATCAAAAAGTAGGCAAAGGATATGAACAGACACTTTTCAAAAGAAGACCTTTATGCAACCAACAGACACATGAAAAAACGCTCATCATCACTGGTCAGCAGAGAAGTACAAATCAAAAGCACAATGAGATACCATCTCACACCAGTTAGAATGGCAATCATTAAAAAGTCAGGAAACAGCCAGGCGCAGTAGTTCACGCCTGTAATCCCAGCACTTTGGGAGGCTGAGGCGGGTGGATCACGAGATCAGGAGATCAAGACCATCCTGGCTAACACGGTGAAACCCGTCTCTACTAAAAAATACAACAGGGGTGGTGGCGGGCTCCTGTAGTCCCAGCCACTCGGGAGGCTGAGGCAAGAGAATGGCGTGAACCCAGAAGGCAGAGTTTGCAGTGAGACAAGATCGTGCCACTGCACTCCAGCCTGGGCAACAGTGAGCCGAGATCATGCCACTGCACTCCAGCCTGGGCAACAGAGCAAGACTCTGTCTAAAACAAACAAACAAACAAAAAGTCAGGAAACAACAGGTGCTGAAGAGGATGTGGAGAAATAGGAACGCTTTTACACTGTTGGTGGGAGTGTAAACTAGTTCAACCATTGTGGAAGACAGTGTGGAAACCTGTATATAATGATAAAAAGGTCAACCCATAAAAAAAAAGCAAGTCTAAATATGTGTACACTCAACAATAGAGCTGCAAAATAAGTGATGCAGAAATCGACAGTACAGAAAAGAGAAACAGACAAATCTGCAATTAAAGCTGGAGACTTCTACACCTCTCTCTCAACAATTCATAGAATAGACAGAAAACCAGCAAGGATATAAAAGAGTTCAACAACACCATCAACCAACAGAATCAATCAACATTTGTACATACAGCACACAACAGCACAATATACATTCTTTCCAAGTGCCCACAAAATAAATATCAAAATAGAGCATATTGTGAGCCACGTAACGAACTTCAACAAATTTAAAATAATTAAAATTCTTTCAGTTTAGTGTATTCTCCCGCCACCATAGACTCAAACTAGAAATTAATAACAGAAAGATAACAGGTAACTCTCCAACACAAAGTAAACAAGACAATTCTATATAATAATCTCACAGGTCAAAGAGGAAATTTCTTTTTTTTTTTGAGACGGAATCTCGCTCTGTTGCCCAGGCTGGAGTGCAGTGGCACGATCTCGGCTCACTGCAAGCTCCACCTCCCGGGTTCCCGCCATTCTCCTGCCTCAGCCTCCCGAGTAGCTGGGACTACAGGCGCCCGCCACCGCGCCCGGCTAGTTTTTTGTATTTTTTAGTAGCGACGGGGTTTCACCGTGTTAGCCAGGATGGTCTCGATCTCCTGACCTCGTGATCCGCCCGTCTCGGCCTCCCAAAGTGCTGGGATTACAGGCTTGAGCCACCACGCCCGGCCGCAAGACCCCATCTCTACAAAAAAAAGTTTTAAAAACTTAGCCAGGCATAGTAGCATGTGCGTGTGGTCCTTGCTACTTTGGAGGCTGAGGAAGGAGGATCTCCTGAGCCCGGGAGCTTGAAATCAGCCTGGGCAACATAGGAAGACCTTATCTCTACAAAAAATTTAAAAATTAGCCAGGCTTGGCAGTGTGCACCTGTGGTCCTGGCTACTCTCCCAAGCTGAGGTGGGAGGATTACTTGAGCCCAGGAAGTTGAGGCTACAGTGAGCTATGATCATGCCATTGTACTCCAGCCTGGGTGACACAGTAAGACCCTGTCCCAAAAATAAAAATAAGTCACTTTAGAAATGCAAGTCAAAACTGAACAGAAATACCACTTCATGCCCACTAAGATGGTTAAAATTATCTTATTTTTTAGTTTTATTATTACTTTTTTAAAGATAGGGTCTCCCTCTGTTATGCAGGCTAGCATGCAGTGGCGCCATCCTGGCTCATTGAAGCCTCCAACTCCTGGGCTCAAGTGATCCTCCCACCTCAGTCTCCCAAGTAGCTGGGACTAGAGGCACACACCACCATACCTGGCTAACTTTTTAAATTTTTTGTAGAGACAGGGTCTTGCTATGGTGCCCAGGCTGGTCTTGAATTCTTGGGCTCAAGTGATCCTCCCACCTCAGTCTCCCAAAGTGCTGTGATTACCGGCATAAACCACTGCTCCTGGCCTGATGGTTAAAATTTCAGACAGACAACAAATGCTGGTAAGGATGCAGAGAAACTGGAGCCCTTGTGCACTGCCATTATAAATATAAAATGGTACAGCCACTATGGAAAACAGTTTGGTGGTTCCTCAAATGGTTAAACATAGAGTTCTGTGATCCAGTAATTCCAATCCTAGGTCTATACCCAAGGGAAATGAAAACATATTCCTTGCAAAAACTTGTGAAAGAATGTTCATAGCAGCATTAGTCATAATTTTTTAAACTGGAAATATCTAAATGTCCATCAACTCGTGAAATATAAACAAAATATGCTATAAATACACAATGAAATCATGCTTGACAATAAAATACCAATACTTGCTTCAACACGGATGTAAAAACACAAAAGGCCACCAATTGTATTAGTCCATTTATACAAAATGTCTGAAATACACAAATCTACAGAGACAGAAAGGTTAGTGCTTGCCAGAGGCTGTGGGAATAAGGAAATAGAGACTGACGGCTCATGGATACAGGGTTTCTTTTTTGGTTAATGAAACTGCTTAAAATTATATAACAATGATGGCCGCACAACTTTTTGAACATACAAAAAACTCTGAACTGTAAACTGTATACTTTAAAATGGTGAATTTTATGGTACACAGATTATATCGCAACAAAAGTGTTATTTAAAAAAAGATCTCCAAAAAGAAATTTCTGAGCCCAGAGAGTTTCACAGTAGAATCCTACCAAACATTTTTAAAACACATAACACATTTCTATTCAATCTCTTCCAGAAAACAGAGGAGGAATAAATACTTTCCGATTTATTTTATGAAGCTTGTGTTACCTTGATACCAAAACCAGACAAAGGCAATACAAAAAAAGGAAAATTACAGGCCGGGCACGGTGGGGCTCACGCCTGTAATCCTAGCACTTTGGGAAGTTGAAGCGGTCAGATCACAAAGTCAGGAGATCGAGACCATCTGGCCCAACATGGTGAAACCCTGTCTCTACTAAAATACAAAAAATTAGCCAGGTGTGGTGGCAAGCGCCTGTAGTCCCATCTACTTGGGAGGCTGAGGCAGGGGAATCGCTCAAATCCGGGAGGCAGAGATTGCAGTGAGCTGAGATTGTGCCACTGCACTCCAGCCTGGTGACAGGGCAAGACTCTATCTCAAAAAAAAAGACAAGAAAATTATAGATCAAAATCCCTCATGAATATAAGTATAAGACTCCTTAGTAAAAATGCTAACAAATACAATTCAGCAACACATAAAGAGAATTAGGTACCATGACCATGTGGGATTTATTCTGGGAATGCAAGGATGGTTCAATATTCAAAAATCAATGTAATTCACTATATTAACAGACTAAAGAAGAAAACTCACATGATCATATCAGTGCAGAAAAAAACATGTAACAAAATGCAACACCCATTCATAACAAAAACTCTCAGAAAAGTAAGAATAGAATAGAGTAAACTACTCCAACTTGATAAACAGCATCTACCTCAAAAGAAAAAACAACTCAACCCTACAGCTAACATTATACTTAACTGTGATAGATGACATGCTTTTTCCTAAAATTGGGAGCATGTCAAGTATGTCAGTTCTCACCATTCTTACCCAACATAATGCTGAAGTTTCTAGCCAGTGCCATAAGGCAAGAGGTACATAGATCGAGATACACAGACCAAGGGGATAGAATACAGAGTCCTGAAATAAACTCTTGCATATATGGCCAGATGATTTTCGACAAGAGCATCAAGACCATTTTATGGTAAAAAGACAGTCTTTTCAGCAAATGGTGCTGGAAAAAACTGGATACCCACATGCAAAAGAATAAAGCTGGGGCCGGGCACAGTGGCTCATGCCTGTAATCCCAGCACTTTGGGAGGCCCAGGTGGGCAGATCACCTGAGGTCGGGAGTTCAAGACCAGCCTGACTAACATGGAGAAACCCTGTCTCTACTAAAAATACAAAAATTAGCCGGGCGTAATGGCAGACGCCTATAATCCCAGCTACTTGGGAGGCTGAGGCAGGAGAATCACTTGAACCCAGGAGGTGGGTTCCATTGCACTCCAGCCTGGGCAAAAAGAGCAAAACTCTGTCTCAAGAAAAAAAAGAAAGAAGAAGAAGAAGAAGAAGAAGGAGGAGGAGGAGGGGGAGGGGGAGGGGGAGGAGGGAGAGGAAGAAGAGGAAGAGGAAGGAAGAAGAAGAAGAAGAAGAAGAAGAAGAAGAAGAAGAAGAAGAAGAAGAAGAAGAAGAAGAAGAAGAAGAAGAAGAAGAAGAAGAAGAAGAAGAAGAAGAAGCAGCAGCAGCAGCAGCAGCAGCAGCAGCAGCAGCAGCAGAAGAAAGCTGGATCCTTATCTAACACCATATACAAAAATTAACTAAAAATGGATCAAAGACCTGAATGTGAGACCTAAGAAAAGTAAAACTCTTAAAAGAAAACATAGGTCAAAAGCTTCACAGCTTTAGATTTGACAGCGACTTCTTGGATATGACATCAAAGGTACAGGCAACAAAAGAAAAAACAGACAAACTAGACTTCATGAAAATTTTAAAATGCTGTGCATCAAACAACACCATCAATTCAGTAAAAAGGTCACACACAGAATGGGAGAAAACATTTGTAAATCATATATCTGAAAAGGATTATACTCAGAATATACAGAGAACACCTAAAACTCAACAACAACCAAAAAAACAGATTCAAAAATGGGTAAGGAACTCCAATAGACAACTCTTCAAAGAAGACATACAAATGGCCAATAAGCACAAGAAAAGATGCTCAACATCACTAATCATTAAAGAAATGTAAATCAAAACTACAAGCAGATACCACCTCACATACGTTAAAATGGCTACTATCAAAAACACAGAAATTAACAAGTATTGGTAAGGATGTGGAGAAATGGAAACTCATGTGTATTCCCACCAAAAGGTGGGAATGTCAAATGGTACAACCATTGTGTAAAATGATACAGCAGTTCCTCAAGAACTTAAAAATGTAATTATCATATGATCCCTCAATTCCACTTCTGGGTATATACCCAAAATAACTGAAAGCAAGGTCTCAAAGAGATGTTTATACAACCATGCTCATGGCAGCATTCTTCATAAGAGTTAAAACGTGGAAGCAACCCAAGGTCCATTGACAGAGGAATGGATAAGCAAAATGTCACACATACACACAATGGAGTATTACTCAGCCTTAAGAAGGAAGGACGTGGCTGGGCACAGTGGCTTACGCTTGTAATCCCAGCACTTTGGGAGGCTGAGGCAGGTGGATCACAAGGTCAGGAGTTCAAGACCAGCCTGGCGAAGATAGTGAAACCCCATCTCTACTAAAAATACAAAAATTAGGCCGGGCGCAGTGGTTCAAGCCTGTAATCCCAGCACTTTGGGAGGCCGAGACGGGCGGATCACGAGGTCAGAAGATCGAGACCATCCTGGCTAACCCGGTGAAACCCCATCTGTACTAAAAAAAAAATACAAAAAAACTAGCCGGGCGAGGTGGCGGGCGCCTGTAGTCCCAGCTACTCGGGAGGCTGAGGCAGGAGAATGGCGGGAACCCGGGAGGCGGAGCTTGCAGTGAGCAGAGATCGTGCCACTGCACTCCAGCCTGGGCGACAGAGCGAGACTGCGTCTCAAAAAAAAAAAAAAAAAAAAAAAAAAAATTAGCTGAGCGCCATAGCAGGTGCCTATAATTCCAGCTACTCAGGAGGCTGAGGCAGGAAAACAGCTTAAACCCAGGAAGTAGAGGTTGCAGTGAGCTGAGATCACACCACTGCACTCCAACCTGGGCAACAGAGCAAGACTCTGTCTCAAAACCAAGAAAAAAGAAAGCAGGCTGGGAGCAGTGGTTCACGCCTGTAATCCCAGCACTTTGGAAGGCCGAGGCAGGCAGATCACGAGGTCAGGAGATCGAGACCATCCTGGCCAACATGGTGAAACCCCGTCTCTACTAAAAAAAGAAAAAAAATACAAAAAATACAAAATTAGCGGGGCATGGTGGCACATGCCTGTAGTCCCAGCTACTCGGGAGGCTGCAGCAGAAGAATCGCTCGAACCTGGGAGGCGGAGGTTGCAGTGAGCCAAGCTTGCACCACTGCACTCCAGCCTGGTGACAGAGCGAGACTCTGTCTCCAGAAAAAAAAAAAAAAAAAAAACTTTGGGAGGCCGAGACAGGTGGATCACAAGGTCAGGAGATCGAGACCATCCTGGCTAACACGGTGAAACCCCGTCTCTACTAAAAAAATACAAAAAAAAAACTAGCCGGGCGAGGTGGCGGGCGCCTGTAGTCCCAGCTACTCAGGAGGCTGAGGCAGGAGAATGGCGTGAACCCGGGAGGCGGAGCTTGCAGTGAGCTGAGATCCGGCCACTGCACACCAGCCTGGGCGACAGAGCAAGATTCCGTCTCAAAAAAAAAAAAAAAAAAAAAAATGCTTACGATGGTAAATTTTATGTTATCTGTATTTTAGCACAATAAAAAAAGTAGATCAGAAAAAAGATATAAACTGTTTCTGTTTGCAAATTATATGATTATCGACATAGAAGATCCCAAATCATCTACAAAAATCTCCCAGAACTAATAAGGGAGTTGGTAAGGCTGAATGATCAAGATCAACATACAAAAGTCCATTGTGTTTCTATACAGGAGCAATGAACACATGGACACCGAAATTCAAAATACAATACCACTTTCTAATGGGAACAACACAGCAAAGGTTGCTGCCTCCATGTTAGAACACCACACCCAAAATGTGGGCAGAGATAAGAACTTAGAGGCATCTCTCCCACCTAGCGGACTCCACGCTTCTGCTGCCTCCTTTAAACTGACCATTCAGGCATTCGCCCACAAATTTAAAGGGACCCACACCCTATTCCCGAGCATGGCCAGTTGCCTCCCCCATCCCTCTCTGACTCTTCATTACTGCCTCAGATAACCTGGGGAGGGAGGATGGCACTCCCCACTCATGGTGCCCTCCCTGCCAGGATCTGTAGGTAAATACATTGTTGAACTTATTTCCTGTTGTGGTGGTGACTGAATGTGTGCCTTCCATCTGAAGAACCAGGGGCTACCCTTGGCCAGGTTTTCCCTGGGGCACTAGGGTGTGCTCCCAACACTGCAGCGCTGGTCAGACACAAACCAGACACGGGTCAGACAAGAGCCACAAGGATGTCTGCCTGTATAAACAAGCTTCCTGTATCAGGAACCCCCTGGTCACAGGTGGGACAGCCAGGCACTGGCTGCCTGCCAAGTAATCCAAGTATCCCATGAAGGGTACACTGTCAACACCAAGGTCTGGCTTCCTTTCATCCCCCATGAGGGCAGGGTTGCTGGACACTCTAGTACTAGAACCCCACTTTCTCCAGGGGTGCTCAAAACACATTAGAATCATTCAAAAAAAAGAAGAAAACATAACAGCTACAAATCTAACAAAATGTATATTGTATGCTCAAAACTACAAAATGCTAATGAAAGAAATCAAACATGATCTAAATATATGAAGAGAAATAACATGTTCACTGATTGGAACATGCAACATAGTAATGATGTCAATTCTCCCAAACTGAATAAAATGGAAAGAATCAGTCTAACCTGACTTCACAACATATAGATAACTACAGTAAGCAAGACTACATGGTACTGGCAGAGAGAAAGACACGTGGACCTGAAATAGACCCACATAAATATGTCCAGCTGATTTCTGGCAAAGGCACAAAGGCAATTCAATGGAGGAAATACAGCCTTTTCAATAAGTGGTGTTGAACTACAGGAAGGAAGGGAGGGAGGGAAGGAAGGAGGAGGCGAAAGAGGGAGGAAGGGAGGGATGGAGGGAGAGAGGGAGGGAGGGAGGGAGGGAGGGAGGGAGGCTGGCAGGCAGGCAGGCAAAACTTCACACTTTCATTAACCTAAAATAGATTGTAAACTTACATGTAAAATACAAAACAATACAACTTTTAGAAAAATAAAATAAAATAAAATCTTCAGGATTCAGAACTAGGCAGAGTTCTTACAGTTGACACCAAAAGCCCAATACACAAAAAGATAAATTGATAAACTGGACTCGATCAAATTTTAAAAACATTTGTTCCATGAAAAACGAGGTGAAAAGTATGAAAAGAGAAGCTACTGACTAGGAGAAAATATTTCCAAACCATACATATGACAAAGAACCAGTTCCTAGAATATATAAAGAACAATTCAAACAGAACATGGGCAAAAGATATGAAAAGACGTTTCACCAAAGAAGATACACAGATGGCAAATAAGTCCAGAAAGACACTCAACACCACTCACCGTTAGGACAAGCGAATTAAAACCACAGTGATGTGTCACTATACCCCTATCGGAATGGCTACAATAAAAAAGTGTCGGCCGGGCGCGGTGGCTCAAGCCTGTAATCCCAGCACTTTGGGAGGCCGAGACGGGCAGATCACGAGGTCAGGAGATCGAGATCATCCTGGCTAACCCGGTGAAACTCCGTCGTCTACTAAAAATACAAAAAACTAGCCGGGCGAGGTGGCGGGCGCCTGTAGTCCCAGCTACTCGGGAGGCTGAGGCAGGAGAATGGCGTAAACCCAGGAGGCGGAGCTTGCAGTGAGCTGAGATCCGGCCACTGCACTCCAGCCTGGGGGACAGAGCGAGACTCCGTCTCAAAAGAAAAAAAAAAAAAAGACCCACAATCAGAAAGGCAAGAATGTTAGCATCCTGCCTTGGGGCAGGTGTAAGGAGTGCAGGAGGAGGTCAAAGTCCCCCACCCACACCCCCCAGGCCTCGTACACCCAACATTCTAACAAAAGGCCCTACTGGCCGGGCGCGGTGGCTCAAGCCTGTAATCCCAGCACTTTGAGAGGCCGAGACGGGCAGATCACGAGGTCAGGAGATCGAGACCATCCTGGCTAACACGGTGAAACCCCGTCTCTACTAAAAAATACAAAAAACTAGCCGGGCGAGGCGGCGGGCGCCTGTAGTCCCAGCTACTCGGGAGGCTGAGGCAGGTGAATGGCGTAAACCCAGGAGGCGGAGCTTGCAGTGAGCTGAGATCCGGCCACTGCACTCCAGCCTGGGCAACAGAGTGAGACTCCATCTCAAAAAAAAAAAAAAAAGGGTCAGCACCAAACACTGGCCAGAATGCACAAAAACTGAATTATTCACACACTGCTGGTGGGAATGTAAAGGAGTGTAGCTCTCTGGAAAAGCTTTGGTTTCTTAAAAAACTCAGCATGCAACTACTATACTTACCAATTTGCACTCTTGGGCATTTATCCCAGAGAAATGAAAACTTATGTTTGCACAAAAATGTGTACAGCAACTCTATTCATAATAACCCCAAACTGTAAGCTTCCACAGGTGAACAGTTAAACAAGCCATGGCACAGCCATAGCATGGAATACTACCTGGCACCACGGAACACCACCTGGCACCACGGAACACCACCCAGCACCACAGACTACCACCCGGCACCACGGAATACACCCGGTACCACGGAATACACCTGGCACCACAGACTACCACCCGGCACCACGGAATACACCCGGCACCACGAAATACTACCTGGCAGTAAAAAGAAACATGCTACCAACACCTGGGTGAACCTCCAGCTAATTTTGTTTGAGTGAAAACAGACAATACCAAAAGGTTACATTTGTTATGGTTTTGTCCATGTAACGTTCTGGAAATGACTAAATTATAGATATGGCAAACAGACTAGTGGTTGCCAGGGATTAAGGAGGCGGAGAGGGCAGGAGGGACGCGGGTGTGGCCATGAAAGGGCAGCATGAGGGACCCCTGCAGGGATGGAGATGCTCTTCATCTTCACTGTGTCAACATCACTGATACTGATGTATTAACATGAATATCCTGACTGTGACCCTGATTATAGCTTTGCAGGTTGTTGCCACTGGGAGAAAAGGGTAAAGGATGCATGAGCTATTTCCGTATTATTTCTTATTACTGCATGTGAATCTACAATTATCTTAAATAAAAAGTTTAATTTTTTAAAAGCCCATTCCCTTAATCCCTGTCTCCCTGCAGTTACTTCCCACTGGTCTTTACTTCCCACTGGTCTGCTCCCTCCTAGAGTCATCTGTGGTTGCCACCCTGGTTTCTTTGCCTCCTCCTCCCTGTAACCCAATCATTCCAGGGTGTTGTCCCACCAATGAGACTGCCCTTGCCAAGTTTACCAACAACCTTCATCTTATCAAATGCAGTGGTCCGGGCTTCTCATCTTCCTTGACTTCACAGCAACATCTGGCCCAGCTGATCCTGTTCTCCGAACGCTTTACTCTGCTCCCAGGATGCTGCGTGGTTATGGTGCTATTCCTGCCCCCTTAAAAGCTCCAGCCCAGTCTCTTTCGCAGCTCCTGCTTTCCTACTGGGCCTCTGAGTGCTCGAATTCTCCCCAGTCTCAGCCTTGGGCCTTCTTTTCTCCATTTGCACTTACTACCCAGGTGATCTCATCCTCTCACATAGTTTTAAACACTGTCCATGAGTCAAGTACTTCAAATGCTCATCCTCAGCCTGCTGTTCCCTCTGAATTCCCTCTCAAACACCCACCTACACACCCAAGATCTCCACTTGTATGAAAATAGTTACCTAAAGTTTTGCAGAGCCAAAACAGAATCCTGGAGTTCCACCACTATCCTCTCCTAAAACAAAACTAAGTAAATTCCTTGCTCCTAATTCTCCCTTTCTTAGTAAATGGCATCACCTTTCTCAGTGCCTCAAGTCACATCATCGTTGAGACTTCTGCTTCTTTCACATCCACTCTATGAGCAACGCCTGTTTGTGCTAGCATCAAAATGCAGCTATGGATCTGAACACTTTCCAACTTGGATCTTCACGGAACTAGTACGATGAACACAAGCAAATCATATGTGCATAATCATAAAGCAACATGTTACCTCCA
The DNA here is from genome assembly GCF_007565055.1 of Rhinopithecus roxellana. NCBI lineage: Eukaryota > Metazoa > Chordata > Mammalia > Primates > Cercopithecidae > Rhinopithecus > Rhinopithecus roxellana. The sequence continues at coordinate 8,228,251 of NC_044564.1, forward strand.
CTGTGCCTCCAAACATGGTCCGTGGAGAAATCCTTTCCATGCCCCTAGATGACAATTTGGACAAGCCCATGACCGTTCTGACAGCTCCTGGCTAAGGCGAAGTTCTACAGCCTGCAAGTGGAGAAGTTCTACTTTCAAGTGGAAAATACAGTTTCAACTCAGCAGTTGAAAGTGTTCAGGCCGGGTGCAGTGACTCATGCCTATCATCCCAACACTTTGGGAGGCTGAGGCAGGTAGATCACTTGAGGTCAGGAGTTCAAGACCAGCCTGGCCAACATGGCAAAACCCTGTATCTACTAAAAATACAAAAATTAGTCAGATGGGGTGGCTCATGCCTGTAATCCCAGCTACTCAGGAGGCTGAGGCATGAGAATCACTTGAACCCAGGAGGCAGATGTTGCAGTGAGCCAAGATCGTGCCATTGCATTCCAGCATGGGTGACAGAGCAAGACTCTGTCTCAAAAAAAAAAGAAAGTGTCCAGTCTCAGTCTCAGCTGGTCATCAAACTGACATGCTTCACTCTGACAATACCCACTCTCGCTGGCTGGCCTGCCACAGCTGGCTGCTGCAGTGGAAGAGAAAGATACAGCCCCTCTCTGCTCCTCTGTACCCAGCATTGCTGTGGAGCTGCTGACCCAACAGTCACAGCAGGGGAGGGAGAAGGGACAGCTGTTATTCCTCGTGCGGTGCTGTCCGGAGACCATCTCACCTCTCTAGACCTAGGAGGAATTTACTGCCAACTCTTCTCTCCCCAGGCTCATCCGTGTGTTCTCCCCAAGCTCCATTTGACTCCGCCTGCTTTTCCAGGCACAGACAAAGCCATTTCTCCTCCAGCTGGAGAGCCCCCACGCTGCCCCACCCACTGCCACCAGCTTTTCAGCAATCCACTCTGAACAGATGCTCTCTATTGAGACCCCATCACTCACCTGGTCCTGACTGCCTGCTCTCGCTCACACCCCCTACCCCTGCTCCCAACATGGACTGAGCTCCCCATCTCCCTGTCTCCACCCCTACCACAGGTCGTGGGTTCCATCCACCCCTACCGCAGGCCACGGGCTCCACTCCTATCGCAGGCCTGCCGTGGCCTCCCACCCCTACCGCAGGCTGCAGGCTCCCGTCCCTACCAAAGGCTGTGGGCTTCACCCCTACTGCAGTCCGTGGGCTTCCACCCACAAAGAACCCAGATGTCATTGCTTAAAGGAGCATATATCCGAGGGGCCACAAAAGTCCCTCTCACTGGGTTGGAGGTGAGGGGCAGGCTCTCTCTCCAAAGGATCCTCTTCAAAACTCCTAATCTCCAGCGACCAACCACGTATGTCCTTAGTGTGGAGGAGTGGACCAGTCGGTTCTTGGCTACCTGCTCTGGGGCCTTGTGTGGCGCCAGCCCACACTGCCATGACTGCATCCTGCTGCCCCGGCCAAGCTTCCAAGGTATCGTAGCACCTGCATGCCTGGTTTCTAGACCTCACCAGGCCTTGCCCTCCCAGTACCCTGTAACTCGTCACTGTCTGCTCCTCATCCTCTTCTGTTTTCTTCATGGCACTCGCCATTGTCCAGGCCCTTATGTATCGAATGCCTCTGCTCACCACTGTGCAAGCAGAGCCAGGGCTCACTGGGTCCTATTGAAACACACGCTGGCTGAAACACTCTGTGGCTCCTCCTGGCCAGTGCCACCTGCCCCAGGATGGGGCTCCTGCCCATCCCCTCCCCCGGGAGGCACAGACCCAGGCAGAAGAATCTGAGTCATGTGCCGCCCCTGGCCAAGTCCCAGTGGACACTGAGGGCTGTGGAGACCTGGTCACACAGCCCTCCATTTGGGTGGGGCCAGCAGGACTGCAGCCAGCTCAGAGCTATTTTTAGGGTCTGTCTTTGTGGGAATCGTTCCTTGATTGGCTACAAGGAGAGAACAGCCAAGCTCTTCATCACCGCCTTTGTCCTGTTCCTCTTTCCCTCAATCACACAAGCTGTCATCAGACATGACTCCCACTGGAGGAGGAATCTGGTTCAAACGGACCCTGTGCTGGCTTTTCCTTAACTCCTCATCTGCCATCTGCCTGTTCAAGGAGCTTGATAAACGAGCTCAACAAGCATTTGGCAAATGCCTGCTGAATGCCCAGCCCTGTCCCCATGAATGCATGAGGCACAGGGCAGAGGGCCCCAGTCTCTCCCCAGGACCTGTCCACCATCATGCCACCAGCCCTCATGGGCACAGCTGCTGGAGGCTGGGGAGAGAGGCACAGGCTCCCAGGCGCACGTGGACCAAGCTTCACCCCAGGGCACAAGTGACAAGCTCTAGGTGAAAGCACCTTGCACTCCGGCCCCTGCCCGCCCTGACAGCACCTGAGGGGAACACATCCTCTAGTTACTCAAAACCTAGCACCCTTCCCAGATTCCTGGCCCACAGGCGCCTGACCTTCTCCACCTCCCACAGCCCCTCAAGTACTAATTTAATTGTTCTCATGCCCTGGTGGCTCACAGGGCTGTCACATACAGAGGGGACAGAGAGCAGCAGGGGCCTTCCTATAAAGAGGCAGATCTGCTCAAGAGTCGGTGGTTGGGGATGGGAGACTCCACCAAGAAGGACCCAGGCGGAGGCAATGCAAGGGAGCTGAGCCATCAGGCTCCCTCGAACTCCCTCATACTCAACTTCAATCACGGCCACCAAACCCAGGCTGCCGTAAACTGCGGAGACAGGCCAGCATCCTGATGAGACCAAAGAGGAAACAGGAGCAGACAGACTAGGCGTCAAGGAAACAAACACACAAGCCACAGGCTCTACTCCAGGAATCCCCGCGTGACTGAGGAAGGTCTCGGGGGCCTCGGCCCTGCTCTGCGGTTCACCACCTTCACCAGGCAGCCTGGGGATGGGAGGCCCAGAAGCCCTACTGGCCCTCGACTCCATCAGAGACCCTAGAGGGGTGGCACAGCAACAGCTGCCCGTAGTCCTCGGGCTGGAGCAAGTTAGTCAGCTTCTCCACAACTCAGCCTCATCAACTGTGCAACAGGTTCCTGAGAGGAGTCAACAGAAATAAAACACTTCCCACAGGGCCTAACCCAGAGCAGGCTAGCAGTGGGCATGAGCTGTCGGTGCTGCCATCCTTGACAACAGAAACAGCAGCATCTCCTCTGGAGTTTTCTTCTCTGACCTCTGCCACTCAGCCTTCAGCTTCATTTTCATGAAGGAGACGACTCCAGGAGGACCCACCTCAGAAGGCTGAGCTGAGGCTGCCTGTGGTGTACCCTGGGGTGGGGCATCTGCCGGAAGGAGCCTGTATTTCATCCTAGGGGTGCAGGGAGGAGCCTAGGGCTGGGCAGAGGCTCTGAGGTCAGAAGGGCCCCCCTAAATGGACCCCCAGAGGCACCAGCTCAGGAGGTCCAGGGCCCGCCCTCAGGCCCAGGGCCACGATGCCACTCACGTTGTAGAGGATGTCAGTCCAGCCCTCCATGGTGATGCACTGGAACACCGTCAAGATGGCAAACAGGATGTTGTCAAAGTTGGTGATGCCAAAGTTGGGTCCTGGCCAGTACTCCCGGCACTCAGTGTCGCCCTCGCACAGCCGGGCTGGGGCCTCCTTGCCACAGGGGAAGTCACCCACGGGCTCTGCATCTGCAAGGAGGAGAATGAAGCAGACCCTGAGCTCAGAAATACCAAGCTCTCCAATCCCCACCAGGATTCCTGGGCTCCGGAGAGCTCACAGCAGGTGGGCAGGAACCAGGTACCAACAGAAACCCTCCCCCAACTTCCCACTATTCCTCCTTGAACCTACATCAGGCATCACCTCTTGCTGCCCTCCTGAGCTCAGGAGCGACCAGCTCAGGGAGTAACGGCCAGCTTCTGCCCCGCTACTGGAACCTGTCTACCATCACTTAAACAGGCTCACAGCCCATTCATCTTAAAACCAAAAACAACAAACTCCTAACCTCCCATTCTTCCCACCACCCTAACTGTTCCTCTCCCTCACAGCCAAACTGCCACCTAACCGTTCCTCTCCCTCACAGCCAGACCGCCACCCTGACCGTTCCTCTCCCTCACAGCCAAACTGCCACCTAACCGTTCCTCTCCCTCACAGCCAGACCACCACGCTGACCGTTCCTCTCCCTCACAGCCAGACCGCCACCCTGACCATTCCTCTCCCTCACAGCCAAACTGCCACCTAACCGTTCCTCTCCCTCACAGCCAAACTGCCACCTAACCGTTCCTCTCCCTCACAGCCAGACCGCCACGCTGACCGTTCCTCTCCCTCACAGCCAGACCGCCACCCTGACCATTCCTCTCCCTCACAGCCAAACTGCCACCTAACCGTTCCTCTCCCTCACAGCCAAACTGCCACCTAACCGTTCCTCTCCCTCACAGCCAGACCGCCACGCTGACCGTTCCTCTCCCTCACAGCCAGACTGCCACCCTGACCGTTCCTCTCCCTCACAGCCAGACCGCCAGCAAGATCCTCCTGACATGCAGATTTGACTTGAGGCCCTTGGCCAGTCCCAAGCTGGACTCAGCCACTGTGCAGTCTGGTGCCTGTCAGGCAGGATGATCTGGAACCAACCGAAGATGTGCCCAGAGGGTGGCTGGAGACCTCCTGGCCCAGGTCTCGTTGCACTGACCCTACAGGGCGGACATCCTTCCACTGTGCTGAAACCTAGCAGGCAGCCAGGGACCACAGAAAGAGGGGTTAAAGACAGACCAGAAAACCACTGCTAATCTCTAGAACAAGATAGCAAGCAGCACATTTACCCCCTTCACTCTCAAAAATCTCAACGAAAGGCAGAAAAAAAAATGTTTTTTAAAAATGTAGGCCGGGCACGGTGGCTCACGCCTGTAATCCCAGCACTTTGGGAGGCTGAGGTGGGCAGATTGCCTGAGCTCAGGAGTTCAAGACCAGCCTGGGCAACATGGTAAAATCCTGTCTCTACTAAAATACAAAAACTAGCCGGGCGTGGTGGGCACGCGCCTGTAATCCCAGTTACTCAGGAGGCTGAGGTAGGAGAATTGCTGGAACCTGGGAGGCGGAGGCTGCAGTGAGCCGAGATTGCACCACTGCACTCCAGCCTGGGTAACAGAGTGAGACTCCGTCTCAAATGAAAGAAAAAAAAAAAGTACAACAACATGAAAATATCTATCAACATAGGAGAAATTTTGAGGGGTTGCTCAGATGGAAAGCAAATATTCCCAGGTTTAGAAGGCAAAACTGACTACCTAAGTTTATTCCTCTCCATCCAAATATCTTGCTAAGTGCCAGTAAAGAAGACTAGGAACAATGAGTTTCATCTCCTTCTTTCCAGTTCTTTTTTTTTTAACTTTTTCTTCTTTTTCTTGTCTCACGACCTGGCCATGACTACAAATGCTATGTGGACTAGAAGCGACTTGCTTTGTTCTTGACTGTAAAGGGTAAAGGGAAAGCTCTCCAGGCTTACAGTGAGGTATGATGTTTGCAGGAAATCTGCGGGAATTTAAGAAAACTCTCTTTTATTTACAGTTGGATTAAATGTTTTTCTTTAAATCATGAATGATCTAAATTCTAGTAAAACATTTTTCTAAAAGTTCTGGGACTATAGGTGAGCCACCGCCAGCCGGGTTTTCTCCTTTAATAAGTTTGTAGTTCAAGCCACAAACCTTAGCTTCATCCTACACTCTTCTCTTTCTCTTACCCCCACATACAGACTCTCAGAAAATTCTGTTGGCTTTACCTACAAATACACCCATAATCTGACCCATTTTAACCACCTCTACTACAACACCCAGCCTGGCCCCAACCACCATCACCTCTGCTGGATTGAGATCTTCTTCTCAACTCTGTTTCTGCCTTTGCCTCCCAAGAGCAGCGCGAATGATCAGAAGATGCCACATCTCACTCAAAGTGCTCCACTGTCTTCCCGTTTCTCTCAGAATAAGACAGGGCCATGAAGCCCACATGATTCCTCTCGTTGTCGCTGCTCCGCACCATAGGCCTTTGCACCTCATACTCCTGGTAACTAAAGTTCTGCTCAGGTGGCCACATGGCTCCCATCTCCCTGCATTCAGAAGCTGCTCAACAGTCACCTTGGCAGAGTGGCCTCCTGGGCCCCTCTGCAAAGTAGGCCCCAAATTATTCTAGTTCAAACACCTTTTTGTTTTCTTCCCAAAAGTTACTACAATCGATAATTACTATATTTCTGTGTTTGTTTATTTACTTGTGTTTATCAGGCTATTGTCTATGTCCCCCACTAGAATGTCAGCTCCACCTCATGCATCTGGCACCAAGAAGGCCCCTCTAGCACCCAGAACAGTGCCCATCTCCTGGATGAACGCATCTGTGACACTCGACTGTGCTGGAGGGTGCTGCCTGGCCTCACCTGTGCTGTTGGGGAAACAGGCCTTGTGGAACTTGCCCATGTAGAACTCCAGGCCAATGATGGCAAACATGAGGATGGCAAAGAAGAGAAGCAGCCCGATCTGCAGGAGTGGAACCATGGCCTTCATGATGGACTTGAGCACCACCTGCAAACCTGGAGCCAGAACAGGGCAGGTCAGGAAGCAATGTGGGCAGGGTAGGGCAAGGAGTTGGGTGGGGGCATGGACAGAACAGCAGGAACCTAGCAGGGGCAGCAAGGTGCTAAGCAGTGAGTGCTTGCAAGGTCAAAGGACAGAACTAAAGCCCCTTAAGGTGCAGAGGGGCAGAGAGTGCTTGTGTAGGGCAGAGCTGAGAGTCCTAGGGACAAAGCATAAGGTCCTAGAGAGAAGTTGACTGAGAAGTGTCTCTAAGTAGACAGAGTGGGATGTGTGGGTGTCAAGTTATGAAGTCTGAGGTGGGGAGTGGGGCTCAGGGTGGGGCAAGAACAGAGAATCCTGAAAGAGAATGAAATCCTGAGAAGGAAGAGCCAAATCAGAGGACATCCTGAGAGGAAAGAACAGGGGATCCTGGGAGGGAAAAGCAGGGGATCTGGGGAGGGAAGAGCAGGGGATCCTGGGAGGGAAGAGCAGGGGATCCTGGGAGGGAAGAGCAGGGGATCCTGGGAGGGAAGAGCAGGGGATCCTGGGAAGAGCAGAGAATGCTGGGAGCTAAAAGGAGGGGACCCTGGGAGGGAAGAGCAGGGGATCCTGGGAGCGAAGAGCAGGGGATCTTGGGGGAGATTCCTAACAGACCCAACTCCTTGGGAGAAAGTGAGGCAAAAAGACCTGCCCCTGGCAATGTTCTGCCACTGGCTATACAGCATGTGAGGAACTGGGCAGAGGAGCCTATAACCCTTGACCCCTCCCCTTGCAGCCAGGCCCCGGTACTTGGATATGGGTCAGAACCCTTGCCTGGCAGGGTCTCAGGGCAGAACAGGGAGCCAATCACCAGTGTTCCCTCAGTGGCCTCTGGAGGACAAAGCACTAGTTCCATGTCCACTCAGGCCCTTAGGTAAACCTAAAACCAGACTTCCACTGGGCTGAAGGAGTAGGGGTCCAAGTGGTCACTGGCTCATGAGGTCACCCTGGCCATCCTCCTGCTCATGGCAGGCTCTGTGGGCAGCCCACTTCAGGAGCATGTCTTAAGGTTGGCCTCAGTCCCCAGTGACTCTGCCAAGACTGAGCCAAGAGACAAGTGGCCCTTTGCAGCCTTTGCACATTTTCTCAGGCATCGTTCCCCACCACCTTAGGCAACCTCTCATACATTCTTTAACCTCAGTAAAAGAAGCAAAGTGATGAAATGTGACAGAGTACGTGAGAAGGAACAAAGCTTCCATCTCGGGAAGCCAGGTCAGGGTCAAATAACAGCATCACCCTGTGGGCTTTCATGGAGGGTGGGACAGGCCACAAAAGGCCTGCTCCTCCCTTCCTCCTGCCTGGTTCCCTGGGGTCAAAAGGGGCAAGCTCAGAGTCACCAAAGCCAAACTGTAGCCATGGCCATGTCCATGGTGAGGGTAGGAGAGGAGGCTGTTGTTCCAGGCAGGCTTGGGCCTATCTTCACTGGACTCACTTGGAATCCCAGACACCAGCTTTAGAGGCCTCAGCACACGCACAGCCCTCAGTGTTCGCAGGTCGAAGTCCGTTCCAGCCGTGGCGAGGATCCTGGCAGGAACAAAGAGAAGAAGGGAAGTAAAGGTTTCCACAGTGAGTCTGGAAGAGGACACTCCTCCCACCACCGGGGTCCTGTGTCCCCACACTGTCCAACCACAGGGCCAGCACAGAGCGGCTTGCCAGGTGAGAGGAGGCAGGAACTGAATCCAGAAACCGTCACAGAAATGTTCACAATCACCCACATGACCAAACCTCCAGTTCAAAGGCACCATCTCTGAATAGACACTTGGCCCCTGGCATGGCAGGAAATCTGTCCACCAATTGAGTTTAAGCCTGACCCATATCCCCAAACCAACCCCAGCTGCACTTCAAGCTGCCTTCTGAGAGGCAGTGGTGACTGAGAGCAGGAGCAGGATGGAGCCTGAGGGACTCCTGAACTGACCCCCAAATATCACCATTCTTTCCCTTATCTCAGGAAGACGTGGAAGTGGGGTATTGGGAAGGTGGAATGAGGAAGCCACTGTGGTCAGCTCTATCAGCATAAAAACCTGTCTTAGTATCTCCCATCTTAAGAACAAAACTAAAGATCCCATATCTGCCTTCTACCACAGAGCATTTCTCTGTTCCCTTCCCATCAGGACTCACGGATGGTGTCAATCCTCGGTCTCTCCACTTCCTTACCTTGTGGTCTCTCATTAGCTTTCTCCAGCCAGGCTCTCACCCACCTCTCCACTGAAATGCTACGTCAAGCCTTCCTCTTACCAATTCTAATGGTCAAGTCTCCTTTAAAGGGTGCAGTCTCTTGCCTCAGGTCAACTGTCTCCTGTTTCCCTCCCACTCCCTGGGGGCTCCTTCTTAGTTTCTTTTGCCAGCTTTGCCTTCTCTGCCAGAGATTCAAACCTTGGGTGCCCCAAGCCTCATTCCATATAGGAGCTTCCCAATGGCTTTGAATATCATGTATGTCTATTATTCCCAAATGTACCTCTTCAACCCAGCCCTGGAGTTCTAGGCTCATATATCCAACTACCTTTTTAACAGTCCCATATGGGTATTTTAAAAAGCATATGAAACATTCCATAACTAAAGAATTCTTTTTTTTCACTTTAACAGAAGTATAAAACACGTACCTTTTTTCTAAAGTTCAGAGTTGTTACATTACAATGACTAAGAAACTTTCTATTCTTACTTCCAGTCCTGCTCCTTCCCGTTCGTTCCCCTCCATGGATCGCACCAGTCACCTATTGTTTAAACCAAACCCGAAGCTTCATTCCTGACTCCGGTCCTTCACTCATATGCCACATCCAGTTCACCAACAATCCTGCTGGCTCTGCCTCTAAAGCACATCCAGGATTCTTGGTGAAGGCTTTGAGACCACCTGCTCCAAACACATAGCAGTGACAGACAAAATCTGCAACAGAGCTGGGGGTCAAAAATAAGATAAATATCGGCCGGGCACAGTGGCTCACGCCTGTAATCGCAGCACTTTGGGAGGCCAAGGCAGGTGGATCCCCTGAGGTCAGGAGTTTGAGACCAGCCTGACGAACATGGTGAAACCCCGTCTCTACAAAAAAAAACAAAAATACAAAAACTAGCTGAGCACAAAAGCACGTGCCTGTAATTCCAGCTACTTGGGAAGCTGAGGCAGGAGAATTGCTTGAGCCTGGGAGGCAGAGGTTGAAGTGAGCTGAGATTGCGCCATTGCACTCCAGCCTGGGCAACAGAGCGAGACTCCATCTCAAATAGATAAATAAATAAATAAAAGATAAATATAATGAAATTTTTTAAAAAGGACAATAAAAAGCCTACTATTCAAACCAAAATTCCAAGTTACCTGAGGAAGCCCAATGCTATAGAAGACGTTCAACAGGATCAACTATTGAAAGAGGAATTTTGTTCAGATAAAAACGGTAAACTATTAAACAAAAACAAGTAGAAAAGGTAGAAAATGTAAAACTAGCTAGATCAACGGAATAGAATAATAACCCAGAAATAAACCCTCACATATATGTCAACTGGTTTTCAACAAAGGGACCAAGGCCATTAAGCGGAGAAAGAATGATCTTTTCAACAACCAAGCAGAATACAGTTGGACCCTTACCTTACCCCAAATACAGAAAGTAACTCAAAATGGATCAAAGATCTAAATATGAGAGATAAGACTAGAAAACTCTTAGGAGAAACATAGAGGGAAATATTCATAACATCGGATTGGGCAATAATTTGTCGGATATGACACCCAGAGCACAGGCGATAAAAGAAAAAATAGATTAAATTGAACTTCATCAAAAATAAAAACTTTTGTGCATCAGAGAAAGGGTCCCCAACCCTCAGGCCACAGACCAGTACTGCTCTGTGGCCTGTTAGGAATCAGGCCACTCTGCAGGAGGTGGCAGCGGGCGAGCGTTACTGCCTGAGCTCCACCTCCTGTCAGATCGGCCGTGGTATGAGATTCTCATAGGAGCACGAACCCTGTTGTGAACTGCACATGTGAGGGATCTCGGCTGAAGCTCCTCATGAGAATCTAACGCCTGATGATCTGTCACTGACTCATCACCCCCAGATGGGACCGTCCAGTTGCAGGACAATAATCTCGGGGCTCCCACTGACTCTATATTATGGCGAGTTGTGTAATTATTTCATCATATATCACAATGTAACAGTAATAGAAATCAAGTGCACAATAAAAGTAATAACGCACTTGAATCATCCCAAAACCATTGCCCTGACCTCTGGTCTGTGGAAAAATTGTCTTCCATGAAACCAGTCCCTGGAGCCATAAAGGTTGAGGGCTGCTGCATCAGAGGACGCTATCAAAAAGTGAAAAGAACCCTACAGAATGGGAGAAAGTATCTGCAAATCATGTATCTAATAAGGGATTAATATCCAGAAAACACAAACACTCCTACAACTCAACAACAACAAAAACAACTCAATTTTAAAATGGGCAAAGGACTTGAATGAACATTCTTCCAAAGAAGATATACAAATGGCCGACAGACGCATGAAAAGATGCTCAACATCACTAATCATTAGGAGTTTGATGTTTACTTCAATCATTTGAAGTAAACATCAAAACCACAATGAAATACCATTTCATACCCACTAAGATAGCTATTAGTGGCCGGGCGCGGTGGCTCACACCTGTAATTCCAACACCTTGGGAGGCCAAAGCATGTGGATCACCTGAGGTCAGGAGTTCAAAACCAGCCTGGCCAACATGGTGAAATGCCATCTCCACTAAAAATACGAAAATTAGCCAGGCATGGTGACGGGCGCCTGTAATCTCAACAACTCAGGAGGCTGAGGCATCAGAATTGCTTAAACCCAGGTGGCAGAGGTTGCAGTGAGCAAAGATCATGGCACTGCACTCCAGCATGGGTAACAGAGCAAGACTCCATCTCAAAAAAAAAAAAAAAAAAAAAAGTAGTTGTTATCAAAAATAAACAGAAAATAACAAATGTTGGCAAGGATGTGGAGAAATCGGAACCCTCGTGTGTTGCTGGTGGGAGTGTACACCGGTGCAGCCACTGTGGAAAACAATTTGAAGGTTATTCAAAAAGTTAAACATAGGTTGGGCGCAGTGGCTCACGCCTGTAATCCCAACACTTTGGGAGGCCGAAGCAGGCAGATCACCTGAGATCAGGAGTTCGAGACCAGCCTGGCCAACATGGTGAAACCCCGTCTCTACTAAAAACACAAAAATTAGCCTGGCCTGGTGATGGGGGCCTATAATCCCCACCACTTGGGAGGCTGAGGCACAAGAATCGCTTGAACTCGAGAGGTGGAGGTTGCAGTGAGCTGAGATTGTGCCACTGCACTCCAGCCTGGACCACAGAGTGAGACTCCATCTCAAAAAAAACTAAAAATGAAAAAAAAATGCTGAACATAGAATTAACATATGATCCAGCAATTCCCCTTCTAGCTATATATCCACAAGAATTGAAAGCAGGACTCAATCAGATACTCATACACCAACGCTCATAGCAGCGTCACTCACAATAACTGGAGGAAGGGAAGAACACAAATGTCTATCGCCTGAAAAATGTGTGCACACGATGTGGTGCACGCACGTGAATAACTATTCTCCACAAAAGGCAAGAAGCTCTGATGCTGCATTTGCTGCAGCATGGATGAACTTGGGTAACATTATTCTAAGTGAAATAATCCAGACACAAAAGAGCAAATAACGTACGATCCCACTTACATGAGGTACCTGGAACAGGTAAATTCACAGACACAGTAAGTAAATTAGCGCTAACCCAAGGCTGAAGGAAGGGAAGTGGGGAGTTATTGCTTAATAGGTACTAAGTTTCTGTTTGGAGCAATAAAAAATTTGGAAATTGCAAGGCCGGGTGCAGTGGCTCACGCCTGTCATCCCAACATTTTGGGAGGCCAGGGCGGGTGGATCACCTGAGGTCGGGAGTTTGAGACAAGCCTGACCAACATGGAGAAACCCTGACTCTACTAAAAACACAAAATTAGCCTGGCGTGGTGGCGCATGCCTATAATCCCAGCTACTTGGGAGGCTGAGGCCGGAGAATTGCTGGAACCCGGAAGGCAGAGGTTGCGGTGGGCTAAGATCATACCATTGCACTCCAGCCTGGGCAACAAGAGCGAAACTCTGTCTCAAAAAAAAAAAAAAAAAGGTTAAAACAGAAAACTTCATGTTATACATATTTTACCACAATTTTTAAAAATTAAAAATTTAATATGCCAAAACCACTGACTTGTACACTTCAAATGGGAAAATTGTATGCTGTGTTAAGTTATATCTCAGTAAAGCCTTTTTTTTTTTGAGACAGAGTCTCGCTCTGTCACAGAGGCTGGAATGCAGTGGCGCCATCTCGGCTCACTGTAACCTCCACCTCCTGGATTCAAGCAATTCTCCTGCCTCAGCCTCCCGAGTAGCTGGGATTACAGGCGTGTGCCACCACACCCGGCTAATTTTTGTGTCTTTAGTACAGACGGGGTTTCACCATGTTGGCCAGGCTGGTCTTGAACTCCTGACCTCAGATGATCCACCCGCTTCGGCCTCCCAAAGTGCTGGGATTACAGGTGTGAGCCACCGTGCCCGGCCTCAGTAAAGCTGTTTTTTAAAAAGACTCCAGCAGAGCCATGGTGGAACTTAACAAGCTCATCTTTACATCCATATGGACAAGCCAAGGGCCATGAACAGTCAAGTGATGCTGAAGAACAAACCAGGAGATCAGCTCTTGCTTTAGTCCCCAAGACTTACTGTGAAGCTAAAATAATTAATACTCTGGGGAATGGACAGGGAAGGCATGGGGCAGATGAAGAGCCACAAACAGGCCTGACGTATGAAACCTGGTGTTTGACAAAGGCAGTGGCACCATTCCAAATCAGGGAGAAAGGGTGGAGCAGCCGCCAAACGATGTTGGAAAACCAGGTCGCCCACAGGCAAAAAGAGGGAGTACCAATTGCAAATACATTCCAGGTGTATCAAAGACCTAAGCATGGGAAGCAAACTCTAAAGCCGCAAAAAAATACAAGAGAACAGCTCTGTGATGGTGTGGTAAGGAAGGATGACTTGAGACTAAAGCAACAGATTAATAAATGTGACTACAATAAAATTAAACCATACCATAAAAGACAGCATAGCCGGGCGCGGTGGCTCACACCTGTAATCCCAGCACTTTGGGAGGCCGAGACGGGCGGATCACGAGGTCAGGAGTTTGAGACCATCCTGGCTAACACGGTGAAACCCCGTCTCTACTAAAAAAATACAAAAAACTAGCCGGGCGAGGTGGCGGGCGCCTGTAGTCCCAGCTACTCCGGAGGCTGAGGCAGGAGAATGGCGTAAACTCGGGAGGCGGAGCTTGCAGTGAGCTGAGATCCAGCCACTGCACTCCAGCCTGGGCGACAGAGTGAGACTCCGTTTCAAAAAAAAAAAAAAAAAAAAGACAGTATAAAGAAAATGAAAAAGAATTGGTTTTCTGAATGTAGAAAAAATGTCTACAAATTCATATGAAATATACAAATAACCAATCAGAAAAATCAACAAATTACAAGGGGGAAGAAGATGCTCAAAATGATTGGCAGTCAGAGAAATCCAGATTAAAGTGACAAAGAGCTGCCACTTCACATCCTTAGTTTAGCACACAGTGTTAAAGCCTGGTGATGTGTTGGAAGAAAGAACTGTAGAATCGCTTCGGAGAGTATTTGGCTACTTCCAGGAAATTTTTAAATGAGCATCCCCAGGATTCAGGAAACCACTTCTAATCACACCCCAAGCACATTCGCATCCCTGTTTGTAACAGTAAGAAAGGAAAATAAAAATGCCTTTCACAAGAAGAGAGGAAAAATTAATTGTGGCATAGGCACACAATGGAATATGATTCTACAGTTAAAAATGAATGAGCATGTAAAACTAAATAAGCCTGTGCATATTAACATGGAAAAATGTTTAAAATAATGTTGAGGGGTAGAGGCTAGCTGTGAAATAATCCCATATCTGTGTGTGAATACACAGACACACTCACACGCTACATTATTTATGGATACACACACAGCGAAAGGTGGAATGTTCACACACCCCCATGCCCTGGCAGGACAAACACAAATCAGGACACCTGCTCCCACAGGGAGAAAAAAGAGAAAGAGAAGAGAATCTGACTGGGGGACTGTATTCAAAAGACTTCAACCACATCTGTAATATTTTAGTTCTCTAAGAAAAATGTCCCAAGCTAACTCCCAATGTACAGAGAAATGCAGACCAGGGGAGCATGCAGAGGAACACGTATGTTCAATAAGACATCACACGGGGATGCAGGGGAACATGTATGTTCAATAAGACATCACACAGGGATGCAGAGAAACATGTATGTTAAATAGGACATCACATGGGGATGCAGGGGAACATGTATGTTAAATAAGACATCACACGGGGATGCAGAGGAACACGTATGTTCAATAAGGCATCACACAGGGATGCAGAGAAACATGTATGTTAAATAGAACATCACACGGGGATGCAGGGGAACATGTATGTTAAATAAGACATCACACGGGGATGCAGGGGAACACGTATGTTCAATAAGACATCACACAGGGATGCAGAGAAACATATATGTTAAATAGGACATCACACGGGGATGCAGGGGAACATGTATGTTAAATAAGACATCACACGGGGATGCAGAGGAACACGTATGTTCAATAAGGCATCACACAGGGATGCAGAGAAACATGTATGTTAAATAGGACATCACAAGGGCATGCAGGGGAACACGTATGTTCAATAAGACAACACACAGGCATGGAGTCAGCAAGACTGAGACTGGAAACACAGATGACCCAGACAGTGAACAGCTCCTGAAAAGCTCCAATTCCATTCCCAAGAAAGACAAATTACATAGGAGGAAAAGTCTCTCTCTCCCTTCACCTTATAGCTTTTCTGTCTCCCAGGCACCAGGAAGCTCTCTGACAAATGCTGAAATATCAGCAAAGTGGCCTTAGGAGTCGTCCCGGCAAGCAAAGACATGAAAGACAGAAACGCATTTTAACAAGGTGGAGTTACTATGATCCCCTGGGGCCGGAAAACAACTCTTCTTTTTTGACGAAGAATTCAAAGGTGTTTAGACCCAGGCTGGACATTTCTATAATCTTGAGAGCCAAAAAACCCACCAAATCCACTCAAGTGGCGTAAGCAGCCTCTGGAATAAATGACAACCTAACTGCAGCCTCCTGGGTCTCTGAGGCCTCCAGTGTCTGAGTGGAGAGGCCCTTGCTATAGTCCACCAGTATTTTTCAGGAAAAAATCTGGTCTGCATTGCAGCCATTCCAGCCAGCAAACGTGATGGGGCAATCCAGAGAGGGCAAGGGCAGGGCACCTCCATTCACTTGTCGGGAGGGGACAGAGTCTTCAGTGAACCAGCATATTTAACCCCAGGAAGGCTGAGAGGACAGTGTCTTCAGCAGACCAGCATATTAACCCCAGGAAGGCTGAGAACTAAATGCAGCAATGTTTGTGGAAATCAGATTTTCTGAATTAATGTTTTTTGAGTTATGATGAAGAGAATTTATCAGACCATATGAAGCTGTATTTAGCATCACATTGGCCCTGGGATTCGAATTTAAAATATGCAATGGAACTGATTGAGACTTGTAATTTTAAGCTGAAAACCTAATAAATTTATAGAAAGTATTGAACCATTTAAGCAAATTTATAGATTCACCACATTTACACTTTAATTTATTCAACATACAATACTTTAGTACTTAGGAAGGTCTAGTTACAGTAAATTTATAAACAAAAATTTAAATGTCTAACATTAAGTTTATAAAATAGGATAAAACATTTCTTATAATCTTCTTGAAAATGAATGTTAAAAATTGCTAAATGTACAAATATAATTTTTCATAAGTTGAATCTAAAAGCCTTTTTTTTTTTTTTTTTTTTTGAGACAGAGTCTTACTCTGTCACCCAGGCTGGAGTGCAGTGGCGGGATCTCGGCTAACCACAACCTCCGCCTCCCGGGTTTAAGTGATTCTCCTGCCTCAGCCTCCAGAGTAGCTGGGACTACAGGTGCGCACCACCATGTCTGGCTAATTTTTGTATTTTTAGTAGACCCAGGCATGGGGGTGTGCACCTGTAATCCCAACTACAGGGTCCTGCTCTGCCGCTCTGTTGCCCAGGCTGGAGTGCAGTGGTACGATCGTGGCTCACTGCAGACTCAACCTCCTCGGCTCAACCCATCCTCCCACCTTAGCCTCCTGAGGGTGGAACATGCTGGTTAGGCTGGTTTCAAACTCCCGACCTCGTGATCCACTCGCCTTGGCCTCCCAAAGTGCTGGGATTGTGAGCCACTGTGCCCGGCCCCTAAAAGCTTTTAAAAACCCAACATTTTTGCATTTCTAACTTTAAAAATGGAATGTTGACATTTAGAAACTAAAGTGGTTTCTGAAAAATATTTTCTATGCACAAAATCCATTCTCAAGAGTATAACAAACCCACATTTATCATGAAGGATTTTCTTCAAGTCAGATAACAAAACAAGAAACATCACCATAATTCTCATTTAATATTGTTTTAGGAGTTCTCACCAACATAATAGGACATCAACAGGACATAAGGAAAGAAATAGATAAAATGATCACTGCTGGCAGACAGTGATAAATTCCCAGGAACTTGGTTAAGAACAGAGCTTCCTGAAGTGTTGGTCTGGGACTAACCCAGGATCTCCCAGCAGCCTCAGCATCACCTGGGAGACCATCAGCAAATTCTTGAGGGGGCGGTGGGAGTAGGGGGAGGCAGAGGCAGTGCAGTGGCTCACACCTATAATCATAGCCCCTTGAGAGGCAGAGATGGGAGGATCGCCTGAGCCCAGGAGTTCAAGATTAGCCTGGGCAACATAGTGAGACCCATCTCTACAAAAAAAAAAAAAATGTTTTTAAGTAGTCAGGCATGGTGGCGCACACCTTCCGTTCCACCCTCAGGAGGCTAAGGTGGGAGGATGGCTTGAGCCCAGAAGGTTGAGGCTGCAGTGAGCCATGATCGTGCCACTGCACTCCAGCCTGGGCAACAGAGCAAGAACCTGTCTCTCAAAAAAAAAAAAAAAGGAGAGACAAATACTATTATATATTTATATATGTAAAGAAATGCTAATTCTTTCCCAGCAAGAACTCAGAAATCAGAGGGCAGGGTCCGGCACTCTGGGTTTTAACACGCCTTATGGGTGATTCTGATGCTCACCCAAGCTGTGAGCCCCAACGGTCCAGAGCATCAGCTTGAAAAGCTTCCTTCTGGTTTGTGTGCCCCTCCTGACTTCCAGAAAAGACAGAAAGCAGCATAAAACTCAAAAGTGCGGAATGATGAGATCAAAGCAATGACAGAAAGGAAAAAACAACGTCCAGGTACTGTAATCACAACCAAAACTTCGCTCCAAGCCCATCAGCAAACAAAGCGCGCTGCCCAGCTCTACCCAGAAGGGGTGTGCCCTGGCGCCCAGAACCAGCAGCCTGATGGATGGACAAACACCAGAAGCCAGCAGTGACACCAGACAGGGACAGCCAGGAAATGCAATGAAATAAATGCCTCAATCGAAATGCCGCCAATCAATACAAACCACTTAGGAATGGCTTTAACAGTGCAGGTGACCTTTATAAAGAAACTACAAAATCTATTTACAAAAAAAAAGGAGAGCTGAATAAATTTTAATACATACTACATTCCTGGATGGACAGACAGAATATATATTTCTAAACTTGATTCTCCTGAAATCAATTTATAGATTCTGATAAATCAAACAAAATTCCAACAGTGGTTATTGAGGCTACAACAAAATGATCCCAAAATCTATCTGGAAAACTAAGTAGGTAAAACATTAAAGCAGGATTCAAAAAAGAAAAGCAAGGAGAACAGGACTGGCTTATGAGACATGAAACCCCTCCTCTGAGCTACCCAGTGAGACCACAGACACGGACAGAGAGCGTCGCCGATGCACAGGAGTCAAAGGGGGGTATGACCAAGTGATGTGAAGGTGAAAGGTCTTGGTTTGTTTGTTTGAGACAGAGTGTCGCTCTCTCACCAGGCTGGAGTACAGTGGTGTGATCAAGTGATTCTCCTGTCTCAGCCTCCCAAGTAGCTGGGACTACAGGCGCTCACCTCACCACTACAACCAGCTAACTTTTTTGTATTTTTAGTAGAGACGGGGTTTCACCATGTTGGCCAGAATGGTCTCTATCTCTTGAGCCCGTGATCCGCCCTCCTCGGCCTCCCAAAGTGCAGGGATTACAGGTGTGAGCCACCGATGAAGAGTTTTGTAATAGTATAATTTACAGGAGAAACAAAGATTATTCAACTTTTAGCCATTTGTCCCAAGGAAATAAGAGATATATAAAGATACAGGTATGTGTTTTGGTTTATCTACAAAAGCAAAATAGGAAATAACCTAAATGCCTGACAAGAGGAATCTGACCGAGTTCTGTCTCACTATGTTGCCCAGGCTAATCTTGAACTCCTGGGCTCAGGCGATCCTCCCACCTCTGCCTCTCAAAGGGCTATGATTATAGGTGTGAGCCACTGCACTGCCTCTGCGTCCCCCAACTCCCACCGCCCCCTCAAGAATTTGCTGATGGTCTCCCAGGTGATGCTGAGGCTGCTGGGAGATCCTGGGTTAGTCCCAGACCAACACTTCAGGAAGCTCTGTTCTTAACCAAGTTCCTGGGAATTTATCACTGTCTGCCAGCAGTGATCATTTTATCTATTTCTTTCCTTATGTCCTGTTCATGTCCTATTATGTTGGTGAGAACTCCTAAAACAATATTAAATCGTCTCTTCAGAGGACACTCGGCGGTGGGGGCTGCTGGGACATCAGATGCTGAGACATCTGTGTGCAGTGAGCACCCGTGGGGACCCTCACCCTGCATCTTATATGAGCCGGCACAGCTGCACCAGGTGGCCTGCCCACGATGGGAGCGGGGTGCCTGCAGTAGCCCTGGAGGGTGATATCAATTGTGTATTTAAAAACCTATCTACTGGCCGGGCGCAGTGGCTCACGCCTGTGATCCCAGCACTTTGGGAGGTCGAGGCAGGTGGATCACCTGAGGTCAGGAGTTCGAGACCACCCTGGCCTAACATGGTGAAATCCCATCTCTAATAATACTACAAACATTAGGTGGGCATGGTAGTGCACACCTGTAATCCCAGCTACTTGGGAGGCTGAGGCAGGAGAATTGCTTGAACCCAGGAGGCGGAGGTTGCAGTGAGCTGAGATCGTGCCATTACACTCCAGCCTGGGTGACAAGCATGAAACTCCATCTCAAAAAAAAGAAAAAAAAAAAAAAAAAAAAAAACTTACACACAGAAAAAGTTTGGAAGGAAAGAAATAGCTCAAAATATTAACAGTGCATATCACAGGATGGCAGCAGTGTGTGTTATAAAGTAAGAAAATCAATACTTTTTTGTAAACAGAAAAGAAAAATGTTTCTCCTCTGCTGACATTTAAACAAATACCTAAAAAAAAAATAACTGTGAGGTACTTAAATTAAAGATGTAGATGTTATATTAACAACAATAGCAAAAGGAAATTACAGAACACACTCATGAACTTAAGAAGTATTAAATACCAATACAAGTATTGGGTACTTTCTATGCCCTGAAGCCTTAGGCTGTAGAAAAATCCTACTGAAAAGCAAGGAGGCAACAGCCTCCTTGGAGAGGAGGTGCGTTGGGGAGGGGCTAGGAGCCAGCAGGACCTCTCACTCCACCCCCACTTTCCCCTTCTCCAGGAGGAACCAGTGTTTTGCTTCTTAGCTCCAGGCCTGGCACAGTACCTGGTAGGCAGTGTGCACTTAATAAACGTTAATGGAGAAATTTC
The DNA here is from genome assembly GCF_007565055.1 of Rhinopithecus roxellana. NCBI lineage: Eukaryota > Metazoa > Chordata > Mammalia > Primates > Cercopithecidae > Rhinopithecus > Rhinopithecus roxellana. The sequence goes on from NC_044564.1 coordinate 8,248,570, forward strand.
CAGAATGAAATGGCAAAGAACCCCAGAGATAACTCACAAAAGTAAACACCATGTAGTAATGTGTGAACATGCCCAAGCTCATCAGTAATGGAAAAAAAGGACAACAAGGTACAGATTTATATTGAATAAATTAACAAGAGCTTTGAAAATATATCCAGCAGTGGCAAAACTGAAATTAAAACTAATGATTTAGGCCAGACGCAGTGGCTCACGCCTATAATCCCAGCACTTTGGGAGGTCGAGGCGGGTGGATCACTTGAGGTCAGGAGTTCGACGCCAGCCTGGCCAACGTGGTGAAACCCCATCTCTACTAAAAACACAAAAAATCACCGGGGCTTGGTGGTGGGCACCTGTAGTCCCAGCTACTCAGGAGGCTGAGGCAGGAGAATCATGTGAACCCTGGAGGTTGAGGTTGCAGTGAGCCAAGATCACGTCACTGCACTTCCGCCTGGGCAACAGATCTAGACTCAGTCTCAAAAAAAAAAAAAAAATTCACAAAAAAACCCTAATGATTTACATAGAACTGGTGGAATAAGAACTTATATATCCCATTTGGAAAACAACTTGGCAAAATGTCTCAGGAGCCATGAAATGTTTAAACACTTGTACCCAGTCCACTCTGACAATCTGTACCATCAAAATAATGCAAAATAATAATAACCCCATCTCTACTAAAAATACAAAACTCAGCTGGGCGTGGTGGTGTGCGCCTGTAATCCCAGCTACTCAGGAGGCTGAGGCAGGAAAATCACTTGAACCTGGGAGGTGGAGGTTGCAGACATGGACACGGGGACACACAGACATAGACACGGACACACAGACACAGGAACACAGAGATACATGGCACAGACACAGGGATGGGTCACATGACACAGACACGGACACAGAGACACACGGCACAGACACTGACACAGGGACACATGACACAGACACATGGCACAGACACACAGACACAGAGACACACAGCACAGACACAGAGACACAACAGAGACACACGGCACAGACACAGGGACACACGGCACAGACACAAAGACAGCACAGACACTGACACAGAGACACACAGAACAGACACAGACACAGGGACACAGAGACACAGACACTGACACAGGAATACATAACACAGACACATGGCACATACACACAGACACACGGACACAGAGACACACAGCACAGATACAGAGACACAGCAGAGACACACGGCACAGACACAGAGACACACAGCACAGACAGAGACACACGGCACAGACACAGACACAGAGACACACAGACACAGGGACACATAGCACAGACACGGACATAGAAATACACATACGCAGACACAGAGACACACGGCGCAGACACACACAGCACAGACACGACGGCAGTCATGCATGTAAAGACCCACCTTCACTCTGGCACCCAAGGTCAGGGAGTGCTCCCAGCCCCACAGAGGGGAGGAAGGCTGGAACCACACTGCTGCAGGCTTCGTCTGGGCCCCCTAACGCTAACCCAAAACTCTCCCCACATCTCCCAGACTCTAGGTCCCAGCCACGCACCCTCCTCATGGGCCTGGGAGGCACCCTGCCTTTCCACAGCTGTCTGTGAGGAGCTTCTGGGGCATACCCCAGTCAGGCCTGGTCTAGCCACCTCCACACTTCACAGCCCAGCCATACCCCACAGGGTCCCCCAGTTCTGAAAATGCCAAGAGCTAGCAGAGGTGACTGGGGACTCAGAGCTGTCATGTTCCATGAGAAACTATGGATGCTCCCATGTCCCCACACATCTGGCCCGCCCTGGACCGCCCCTGTACCCCGTCCTTCGCATCTGGCCCGCCCTGGCCCCCCGTACCCTGTCCTTCGCATCTGGCCCGCCCCAGCCAGCCCCTGTACCCCGTCCTTGCTTCCTGCTGCTCCCTGTGGGGCAGGGCCCTACCCACGCCCTATCAACCTGGACCAGCCCTTCAGAGGGTCTGCGCTGGGCCGGGGGAGACCACAGAGCCTGCACAGGGGCAGGGGTCCCTGGCCCAGGGCAGGTGGGGCAGGTGCCAGTCAGGCCCAGTCCAGGGAGACTGCTTACTACTCTCAGGCTGGTTCTACATGGGAGCCAAGTTGGCAGGGGAGGCACCAACTCCAGGATCTGCTTTGTCACTGACCTTCCGGGTACTGGTTCTCACCCAGGAGCGTGCTTGCAACTGCCACGGAGAGAACCTGCAGCTCTCGGCCAAAGACGCTGCAGCCTCCCCTTGGCCTCCCCACCCAGTCCCTGCTCTAACAGGCCAAGAAGTGGGAGCCACCTAGCCTGCTCCAAAGCAAGGACAGGGGAGAAGAGCTAGGTGTGACATGTGGGGACCCCCAACCCCAAGCCCACACACGACAGGGGGTAGCCATCTGCTACAAGCCAGGGACTCTCATGACACCCTCAGGGGTTGGCACATTACACAGTTCCTTGCAAGAGAAACTGAGGTTAAGAAAGCACATCCCAATCCCAGCATTTCGGGAGGCCGAGGCAGGTGGATCATCTGAGGTCAGGAGTTCAAGACCAGCCTGGCCAACATGGTGAAACCCCACCTCTATTAAAAAAAAATACAAAAATTAGCCAGGCGTGGTGGCAGGTGCCTGTAATCCCAGCTACTCAGGAAGCTAAGGCAGGAGAATCACTTGAACCTAGGAGGCGGAGGTTGCAGTGAGTCGAGATGGCAGCACTACACTCCACCACTCCACCCTGGGCAACAGAGAGAGACTCCATCCTAAAAAAAAAAAAAAAAAAGAGGGCCGGGCGCGGTGGCTCAAGCCTGTAATCCCAGCACTTTGGGAGGCCGAGACGGGCGGATCACGAGGTCAGGAGATCGAGACTATCCTGGCTAACCCGGTGAAACCCCGTCTCTACTAAAAAATACAAAAATCTAGCCGGGCGAGGTGGCGGCGCCTGTAGTCCCAGCTACTCGGGAGGCTGAGGCAGGAGAATGGCGGGAACCTGGGAGGCGGAGCTTGCAGTGAGCTGAGATGCGGCCACTGCACTCCAGCCCGGGCGACAGAGCCAGACTCCATCTCAAAAAAAAAAAAAAAAGAAAGAAAGAAAGAAAGAAAGAAGGTCAGGCAGGGTGGCTCACACCTATAATCTCAGCACTTTGGAAAGCTGAGGCGGGAGGACTGCTTGAGTCCAATTTTCAACCAGCCTGGGCAACACAGACTCCGTCGCTACAAAAAAAATCTTTAGGGAGGCCGAGGCAGGCGGATCACGAGGTCAGGAGATCGAGACCATCCCGGCTAACACGGTGAAACCCCATCTCTACTAAAAATACAAAAAAATAGTCAGGCGTGGTGGCGGGTGCCTGAAATCCCAGCTACTCGGGAGGCTGAGGCAGGCGAATGGCGTGAACCAGGGAGGCGGAGCTTGCAGTGAGCTGAGATCCGGCCACTGCACTCCAGCCTGGGCGACAGACCAGACTCCGTCTCAAAAATAAATAAATAAAAAATAAAAAAAAAAGAAAACACAAACTCACACAACTGACCCAACGTGACACAGATCATTTGAACATCCACATAGCTCTGAAGGAAAGTGAATGTGTCACTCGAAAGCTCCCAAAAGGAAATCTCCAGGGCCACCTGGATTCACTGCAGATTTTTCAACAAACATTTTAACTCCATTTTCACACAACAGCTTTTAGAAAACAGAAGAGGGAGAGCATTTCTAAATTCACTTTATGAAGCTTGCATCACCCTGACATCAAAACAAGACAAAGACGGTACCAAAAGAAACCACAGACCAATAGCCTTCATGAATACATATGCAAAAATCTTTAACAAGATGTTAGCAAATAGACTTCAGCAATATCAAAAGAATTGTATACCACGACCATGTCTATTCCAGGGATGTACCCCTAGTTCAATACTCAAAACAATCAACCATTGTAAGCCACCGTATTAACATCCTAAAGAAGAAAAATCACACATAAACATACCAATGCAAAAACAGCATTTGATAAAAATCTAACAGTCATTTGCTACAATAGTGCCTGGAAAACTGGAACAGAAGGAAACTGCCTCTACTTAATGAAGAGCAACTACAAAACCCCACAGCTAACATCATTCTTAATGGCTGAAGTCTGAAACATTTTCCTCCTCAAATCAGGAACAAAGCAACAATGACTCTCTCACCACACCACTCTCTTCAGCACAGTACTAGAAGTTCTCGTAAGTGCAATAAGGTAAGAAAAGAAAAGAAAAGGCATTCAGATTGGAAGAGAAGAGAGAAAGCTGTTCCTCTGTGCAGATGACATGTTTGCCAACATAGGAGAGTCCAGAGAATCTCCAAAGAAATTGTCCTAGAACTACTACTAAGTTAGTTTAGCAAGGTTGCAGGATACATGATAAACATATAGAAATCTAGGCTGGGTGCGGTGGCTCACGCCTGTAATCCCAGCACTTTGGGAGGCTGAGGCAGGTGGATCACGAGGCCAGGAGTTTGAGACCAGCCGGGCCATTATGGTGAAACCCTGTCTCTACTGAAAACACAAAAATAGCCGGGCGTTCTGGCGGGCACCTGTAATCCCAGCTACTTGGGAGGCTGAGGCAGGAGAAGTGCTTGAACCTGGGAGGCGGAGGTTGTACTGAGCCAGAGATCATGCCATTGCACTCCAACATGGGTGACAGAAACTCCGACTCAAAAAAAAAAAAAAAATCTATGGATTTTCTATATACTAGCAATGGACATATGATACCAAAATTTAAAATACAATACCATCTATAATCACACAAAATAAAAGAAATACTTAGATGTAAATGTAACAAAACATGTACAGGACTTGTATCCTTAAAACTGCAAAATGCCAATGAAAGCAATCGATGATCTACATAAATGGAGAAATATACCGTGTTCCTAGACTGGAAGACTTAACATAGTAAAAATGTTCACAAACTAACATACAGGTTTTATACAATTCCTACCAAGTTTTTCTGTATATATTGACCAGATTATTCTAAAATGTATATGAAAGGCAAAGTACCTAGAATAGCTAAAATAATTTGAAAGAAAAAGAAAAAATTGGGAGGAGTAAGTCTACCCAGTTTCAAGGCTTATTACATAACTATAGTGATCAGGATTGTGTGGTACGAGGGACAGACACACAGATCAATGCAACGGAATAAAGAACCCAGAAATAGATCCAGACAAGCATGCCCAGTTGATTTTTTATAAAGGCACAAAGGCAATTTAATGGAAGAAATGCAGCCCTTTCAACAAATGGTGCTGGTGCAACTGGACACCCACAGGCAAAAAACAAAGCAAACTCCGCAACCTAAACCTCACAGCTGGTACATGTGAGATGTAAAACGACAAAGCTTTTAGAAAAAGAGAATCGCAGGAAAAATATTCACACTGTAGGGCTGGCAAAGAGTTCGCACCACAAGCCGAATCCACAAAAGGAAAAACGGACAAATTGGACTTCATCAAAATTTAAAAGTTTTGTTCTGCAAAGTCTCTGTTAAGAAAATGGGAGAGGCCGGGCGCGGTGGCTCAAGCCTGTAATCCCAGCACTTTGGGAGGCCAAGACAGGCGGATCACGAGGTCAGGAGATAGAGACCATCCTGGCTAACACGGTGAAACCCCGTCTCTACTAAAAAATACAAAAAACTAGCCGGGCGAGGTGGCGGGCGCCTGTAGTCCCAGCTACTCGGGAGGCTGAGGCAGGAGAATGGTGTAAACCCAAGAGGCAGAGCTTGCAGTGAGCTGAGATCTGGCCACTGCACTCCAGCCCGGGCGACAGAGCGAGACTCCATCTCAAAAAAAAAAAAAAAAAAAAAGAAAATGGGAGAAAAAAGCTACAGAGTAGGAAAAGTATCTGAAAAACCACGTATCTAGTAATAGACTACTATCAAACAATCCAACTGAAATATGAGCAAAATATATGAAGACATATTTCAACTAAAAGGATATGCAGGGCAGGGCGCGGTGGCTCATGCCTGTAATCCCAGCACTTTGGGAGGCCGAGGTGGGTGGATCACGAGGTCAGGAGATTGAGACCATCCTAGCTAACACGGTGAAACCCCGTCTCTACTAAAAACATAAAAAAAAAAATTTAGCTGGGCGTGGTGGTGGGCACCTGTAGTCCCAGCTACTTGGGAGGCTGAGGCAGGAGAATGGCGCGAACCCGGGAGGCGGAGCTTGCAGTGAGCAGAGATCGTGCCACTGCACTCCAGCCTGGGTGACAGAGCAAGACTCCATCTGAAGAAAAAATAAAATAAAAGGATATGCAGATGGCAGAGAACCACATGAAAAGAGGTCCAATATCACTGGCCAAGGAAATGCAAATCAAAGTCACAGTGATCACCACATGTCTATCAGAATAGCCAAAAAAATAAAAAATAAAAATAAAATACAGAGAAAACCGAAGGCAGGTGCAGCCATAGAAGGGCAGCATGAGGGCCCCTCCTGGGACGGGCTGTGCTGGGCCCTGACTGTGTCAATCTCAGCACCTAGTCATGACACTGTGGACCTGCTATTATAGTTTGCTAAGAGGTTTCCTTTGGGTGAGCCGCGTAAAGGGTACACTGCTCTCTCTATACCATTTCTTAGAACTGCCTATTATGAATCTATAATTAGCTCAAAATAAAACCTTTATTTTATTTTATTTGAGACAGAGTCTCGCTCTGTTGCCTAGGCTGGAGTGCAGTGGCGCGATCTCAGCTCACTGCAAGCTCCGCCTCCTGGGTTCAAGTGATTCTCCTGCCTCAGCCTCCCGAGTAGCTGGGATTACAGGCACACACCACCTCGCCCGGCTAATTCTTTTGTATTTTTAGTAGAGATGGAGCTTCACTATGTTGGTCAGGCTGGTCTCGAACTCCTGACCTCGTGATCCGCCCACCTCGGCCTCCCAAAGTGCTGGGATTATAGACACGAGCCACCGTGCCCGGCCTATTTTTTTTAAAGCGGGGGTGGGTGTTAATATCAGCATCTAGCTCTTGGAGTTATAAAATTATTGTATTAAAACAGCAGCCAGCACATAAGAAACCTTACAAAAGAGTCAGCTTTAAAAAAAAAAAGGTCCAGCTTTTATTTTTTCTTTTCCCTTTTCATGTCTCAGGAACTGTGCTGCCCACTTCCTAGCAGCTGCGCACAGGGCCTTCACCCACACGCCCACAGTCCCAGGCTGTGGACCCTGACAAGTCCATGGAGTAAAGACACCTCCTGGGAGGGTGGGGGGCCTTTGCCCTCCTGGAAAGAGCCCCTCACTGGAGATGGCACAGAGCCCAGCACCAGGCGAGACACACAGCGCCATGGCGGCCCCTCTGTGTGTCCCTGTATCTGCGTGCCTGGGCGTTGCAGGCCTGCCGGGCTCTGGGAGCCCACGCACCTCCGAGGCACGCCAATGGAAACACAGCGGCCAGCCCACCTGTTGCTCCTGGTCTCTCATCTCTCCCTGTCTGCCTGCAGTGTCGAATGCCACCCAATGTTGAGAGGCCCGTGATGGGAACAGGGACACCATTCACTTCCCCACACGCTGTATTCCCAGAGCAAGGCTCTGAGACAGCAGGTGCTGGGGTGAGGGCCGACAGGCAGAGCAGGAGGTGGCGCTCAGGAGCCCCCACCCTTGGACGGGAGGCTGCCCTGTGCCAGGGGATGTCCCTGCTGCCTGCAGTCTCACAGGGCCCCTCCTCCTCACCTGGTCCCACCCTTGGCCATTCGGGGTGCCTGTGGCTCCAGTGCAGCTGTGTTATCAGGCCCAGAGGCTGACGACAGAGAAGCGTGAAAAAGGACCCACCATCAGAGGAAAGGGGGAGAGCTATGCCAGATTCTACAAACATCAAACCATCTAACCATTTCACACAATGCACCAGCAACAGCAGCAGCCGCATGGCCACAGTGGACCCCGCAGGCCTGGCTCTGCATCCCACCTGCCCCGGGGTCTGGGGTCCATAGGGTCAGCACCGCCCACCACGAGAAGGCAGTCATCTGCCATCCAGGAGGAGGGGCCTCGCCAGAAACCAACCCTGCCAACACCCTGATCTTGGGCCTCCAGCCTCCAGGACTGAGAAGGAAATGTCTGTTGTTGCAGTGCCCCGGCTGTGCTGCTTTGCTCCAGCCTCCCCACCAGACCAGTGTCCAGTCCTTCAAAGGAATGAGCCTGTCAGTAGAGGCTGGGCTTTGAGGTGAGCCAGCTGGGAGACCTCTCGGGGAGAGAGGAGGGCAAAGAGAGGCCAGCCTGGTGGGGAAGAAGGGGTGGGAGTGGAGAAGACACAGAGGCCGCACACAGAGTGAGGGGGACCAAGGTGCAGGGCCCTCTTCACCAGGCTTCTGTGCTCTCAGGGGAGACAGGGAGGGTGGCATTGGCTAGAAGGGCCTGCACAGCCCTGGAGAAAGCAGCTCATAGCAGGTCGTGGAGAGGGCAGGGACTGGGCGCGGGGAGGGGGGGCGGTGCAGACGCTAATGAATCTGCATTAGCGTCCGTCTGTTTGGCTGGAGTAGAGATGCTTCAGCACGGGTGGGGCTGCACACAGGCATGGAGGGTGGAGGCCCCTCCACCCTACAGCCCCACAGCCAGCACGTGCCTTCTCACCTCTTCTAGTCCAGGGCCTGAGAAGTCATTAGCAACCATTCCCACCTCAGTGTGAATCTGCAACTCTGGAGCCAGTGTGAAGGAGAAGAGGGGGAGCAGGAAGGGGTGTCCACCACCACATGCCCACAGGGGCAAGGCTCCCACCCTCCCGGGGTATGAACTTGAACCCCTTTGACCTCTGTGGGTGCATCTGCACAGAATGCAGGTTCCCTGCCCCCCAGCCACCGCACCACATCAGCCTAGCCATCCTCGCCAGCCGCCACAGGCCTGGGATGCCCCTGGGCACCGGAACGCAGCGGCCCCAGCGAGCACCTGGGGCCTGAGCCTGGACAGGAGGCCACAGACGGCTTGGAACAGGCCATCCCCCGGGAGGGGTGGCTCTTCTACAGCCAGCCTGGCACTGCCCGCCCAGCCTCCCAGATCCAGAGGCAGCTGCTCCAGAAGGAGTGGGGGGCTCCAGGGACTTCTCCCAAGCGAGATGAAAACACAGGTTTCTATGTGAAAGCTCCATCTTCTTAAATATTGACAACAAGTTTAGAGCCCATCTCAGATCCCTGGCTATGCTCCTTCAGCCCACCAGCCACAGACCCAAAATTCGAAGCAGCCATGAGCCCTGAGAGCCCAACCTGCCTGGCCATGCACAGGCCGGCCACGGCCCCAGGAGTGAATGTGTGCCCCCACCACCATACTGCTGTGTCCCGCCCTCCTATCCCCCACCCACAGCCAGAGATGGACACATCAGCACCATGGAGAGAGACAAGCATGGCCAGTCCCAGGCCCAGAGGCAGCCCTGCCCACCTACCCCATCCCTTCTGCACTGTCCCCTCAGAACTGGGTCCTGGACTGAGATTCCCTGAACCGCGACCTTCAAGGCTTCTCAGTTCACCCCAGCCTCACAGCCCTCAGCCCTGCTACTCGCTGTCCCCACCACCACTCTCCCTGGACCCCGACCCCTCCACCTGCTGGGGCAGGAAATCAAGCCTCCAACTGACCCTCCTGGTGGGACCCCTGAAGAGAAAGGCACATAAGGGGGACTCTGTGCACACCTGCAGCACCGCCCAGCCCTGGAGCCTGGCCTGAAGTCACTGTCGAGAGAGGCTTGGAGCAGAGTGGATCCTGGGGCACGGGGACTTTGCCATTGGGAGAACATGCACCCTGGGGGACAGGGCCCTGGCTCCATCATGCCCAGCAAGTACCTGGCCCCTATCAGGGACAAATGAATAAAGAACAGAATACCTGGTCCAATCCCCACTTGCCTCAGGACAGCAGCCCAGAACCCCATGAATGACAAGAGTCCTTCTCTGGGTTGACCTGAAACCTCCCTATCTCCCACCCATGTCCCCTGTCCCCCTGGGAAAGTCTGCGGTATCCAAGGGCAGCCCTGGGCCTGGGCTCCTTCTGCTCTCCAGGCCCCACAGTGAAAGATTTGCAGAGAGGACAACTCTCCCTCGGGTCTGCTGTGCCAGGCAGGCATATGAGAGACCCCAGTTGTCTGCAATGCTGGCCTGATGCCCCATCCAGTGAGCCAGCCCTGCGCTGCTTCTATCCAGGAATCTCTGGATTTGGGCTCCTCAGGCAGCATAGCACACACGGAGATGCGGGGACCCCAGAGAAGACCCCACAGGACTGGAGCCTGAAGCCAGGGTCAGCCTCTCAAGCACAGCACAGCCAAGCCCCAGGTCTCACGCCCAGGCAGTGGACCCCCGCCCCACACAGAATCAGGAGACCCTGGGGGTTCCCAGTGGGCCCGGTTCTGCCCCCCAGTCAGGAGAGTGTTAAGAACCCTGAAATGCAGGAAGGAGGCAAAGAGGGACGGGGGAGACACAGAGAAAGAGCGGGGGCGTAGGCCAGACCTCCATAAAGACCCAGCCAGGGGCGTGTGCTGAAGAGGTGGGCAGGATCCCACCCTGCCAGAGCAGCACCTCCTCGGGCTGTTACATCCCCAGCATGGCTGCCAGCCTGTCCCCAGGGACGCGGAGGCTGTTACATCCCCAGCACGGCCGCCAGCCTGTCCCCAGGGACGCGGAGGCCCGACGGGAGGCCACTGTCAGGAAGGGGCACCAGAGCTTGGTCACAGGGTCCTAGATCAGCAGGCACCTCCCGCCGCCCTGCCTGGTCCTCATAGCCACACCATGTGGACTGCACGTGGGCCAGGGCCCTGCATTGTGGGGTGGGGCAGGTGGGTTCTCACTGACACCACAGTACGAGGAGGGCTGTGGAGCCCATGGCCAGGCAATGCCTGGAGTGACGCCAGCCCCAGAACATGGGAGCTCCCCCTGCTTTCCAGGGACTTGTCAGAACTCCACTGGTTCCAGCCACACTAGGGGTAAGAGAGGGAGGATCAGGGCCTTCAAAGGCCATTTTCAGCCTCAGGTAGGGAAGCAGAGAGGACGTCCGGCAAACCTCAGTCCAACGCGGCACTGGAGGTTGGGGTGCTGCACCTCCCGCAGGGCTGCAGTCCAAGGACCCCAGGCTGAAGCAGAGCCTGTAGCAGAAGACTGTCCATCACAGCATGGACACACCCAGCTCAGTCCATGCTCCGTGTCCTGGCCACTCGGGCTCAGTGTCTCTTGTCACCTGTGTTCAGACAGTGTCAGGCCGCCTTGTGGGAAGGCAGCGTCCCTGGGCCACACACTGGCACGTGGGCCGCTGCTCCCCTGGGTGGACCCTCCTTGCCCGTGGGGACCTTCGTGGGGCCCTGAGCTGGGCCTGGCTCTCCCTGTGCCCCAGAAGTGCCTGCCACCATCTGAATCGGCCTGAGTCCACAAAGCCCAAAAGAACAGGAGGCCACAGTGGTTGCCCAGGAAGCTCAGGGTCAGCAGTGCCTCAGCCCCTGAGCTCCGCTGACCAAACTCCCTCCTGGTGCAGCAGCCACACACCCACACCCTCTCTTCAACCCACAGGAGGCTGGGTCCAGGGAGGAAGCTGGGCTCTAATTACACGTCCTGGAAAGAAATCCCGGTTTAATTTAGACTAAAACAAGAAGCTGTGATTGGAAAGTTCCCCAGGAGAGCTACCTGCCTGAGCAAGGACATGTTTCTCTGATGTCCCCAAGGACCATGAAGCAAAGCACCAGGCTAGAGCCATGCCAGGGGTAGGGACGCCCAGGGTTTTGGGGTTCTGAGGGCCCCGACTTGTCACCCTGCCCATGTCCCTGACCCCCAGGTGGAACCAGCTCCACAGGGCCAGAGGCTGTGACAGGGGCTTCCTGAGGGGCCTGGGAGGGCCGAGGCAGTGACATGGGGACAGGCTGTGACAGGGGCTTCCTGAGGGGCCTGGGAGGGCAGAGGCAGTGACATGGGGACAGGCTGTGACAGGGGCTTCCTGAGGGGCCTGGGAGGGCAGAGGCAGTGACATGGGGACAGGCTGTGATAGGGGCTTCCTGAGGGGCCTGGGAGGGCAGAGGCAGTGACATGGGGACAGGCTGTGACAGGGGCTTCCTGAGGGGCCTGGGAGGGCAGAGGCAGTGACATGGGGCCAGGACTGGGAGCATGGACATGTCTGAGACTGGCTGGGGCATGGAAGGGTAAAGGCACCTGCACTGATGGATGATGGACTCCGGAGGCTCCATGGGGCTTCCCTTGGGCTCTACCTTCTCTGGGTGTCAGAGCCCACCTGCCCCGTTCTCCAGCGCCACTCCCTGGTCCAAGCCCTCACCACTCCCACCTGATCACTGCTTCCGGCTCCCACTCTCCTTCCCTGCCATCTACACTGCGCCCCCAGCACCCATCACGAGTCAATCGGGCCACACCTATACTCAGAGCCCTCCAACACCCGAGCCAAGGCCTCCCCTGCCCCCGCCACCCTCACAGCCTCTCCCCTGCTGGAGCTACTCCCCAGGGGCCACTCAACCCCAGTGGAAGGACACAGCACACCCCAACTCCCTGCAACACTCACTGCCTGCCTCACTCGGGAGGACGCAGCCTCTGAGAGGGCAGGAACGGCCTGTTTTGTGCACTACTGTGTCCCCAGAACTGGAACAGGGATGAGGAGGTAGTAGCTGCACTTGACAAGCCCCTTCCTAAGGAATGAGTGAATGGATGACAAGGGGACAAGGAAGGGGTGGATGGGGGGCGGGGCAGGGGGAGTGAGAGGCTGGGGCAGTGCATGGAGGGGCTTCCAGTCCATGCACTCACTCACCGCTCCCTCTCCCTCTGTCTCACTTCTTCGCACCCCACCTCGGCTGACGGACGTGCTTCTAAATTCAGTGGAAACAGACACAGTGAGAGAACTTCCACGCCACCCTTCCTGCACCTGCTGGCCTAGGCAGATGCAGAGGCCCGCACTCCCGGAGGTCCTGGACTCTGCTTCCCTCATGGCTCCAGGGCTGTCCCCTTTCTGTCCACATTGTCCACTTGTCCTTCCCTCCTGGACTATGCACATGGCATGGACGGGCTGTAAACCCCCAAATTCATAAAACTCTCCTGGCCTCCATCTCCCTCCTGCCTCTGCCCCATCGCTCTGCCTCACTTTGCTGCAAAACTCTCTAAAAGACAAGCATTGCCAATAGGTGCCCCCCACAGCCCCTCTCCTCCCATTCCCAGCAAGCCCTCGACCAGCTCCTACCTCAGACCCATGGGGCGCAGTGCCCCACAGCCTTGGGTCCTCTCGTGGCCTCTGAAAAGCAGAGCATGCTCTTCCTTCCTAGAACACCGTCTACAGCCAGGCACACCTCCGCTGCTCCACCAACCTCACCACCAACTGCCATTTGTAAGTCCAGGTGCCCTGGTCTCCATCAGACGGCAGCTCTTCCTCCCCACTCACCATTCCCTGGGGATCCTAGGTGGTCTCAAGCTCTGAAGATGACTGGGACACTCATGTCCCTCAAATCACCACCTCCAGCCACACCTCTTCCCAGGCTGCTAGATGGCTCACCCCTCATGCCCTCCAGTCCTTCCTCTGATGACTCTATGCAAAGTGGCACCCACAGGCCTGCACCCTGCATGCTTTATTCCATTTCATATGTGGGAAAAAAAGCACGGAACTCATCACCATCCACTCATCCGTCCACCCGCTGACTCCTCTCTGGTGCACGCCTACGCTGCTGAGCACCACACCAGGCTGCAAAGAACCCAGGCCCGGGAGGCATCTTGTCCCCAGAACACGGCCCAGCGGGCAGAGGTTCAGCTGTCTTTGTTCACTCCTGAGTCCTCAGCACCTGGCAAAGGCTCCATGAACACTGAATGAATGATGAACGGGTGGAGGGAGGGCCGGCAGCAGGGCAGCCCACCTGACTGGACAGACACAGGGCCAGAGAGCTGAGCAGAAGGCAGGATGGTGGACGGGGCATGGATAGGAGGGCAGACAGAGGCAGGGAAGAGGCGGCCTTCCCACCTCCTCCCCGTGACCTGAGGTCCTTAAGAGCTGCGTCCTGACACTCAGCAGGACTCTTGCTGGGGTGAACTGCTAGAGCACCCATGTCAGACACCACCGCGCCCCTGTCCTCATCCCAGGCCCATCTGTGTGGGGAGCCGGCTCAGCCCCGACCCCACCCATGTAGCACGGTGTTCTTGGAAGCCAGGGAAGGGAAGCCTCACTCCCGGGCCCAGAATCTCTCTTGACAAATGATCCACTCAGACGACCACTGGAGATGGCCAGGCACCAGGAGCCCTCCTGGAAATGAGGCAGAGTCCTGTGGCAGGGACCCAGCCACTGTGTCCTCACCCCGGCCCAAGCCAGTCAGAGGAGTTCCAGGTGGCCACGCACGGGCTGACCCAGTCAGCAGCATGGCTGGCAACCGAGGGCCTAGAGGCCCTGGGCACACACAAAGGCAGGAAGCCGCCAGCAGCCCTCACAGGCCTGGAGGTTTCTCAGAAGCACCCTCTGATCCTCACAGTACCCCCAGGCTGGGACCCCAGCCCAGGCCTCACAGCTGCTCCCCAAGTCTTGGGAGAGAAGCAAAGCAGAGACAAGGGGGCAGAGCGCCCGCCTTCCCTCCCAGTGAGAACAGAGGCTCAGAGCCTCCCCAGGCAGCAGGAGGCATGGACCCAGGGCCTCCTCCATAGCTCCACACCAGCCTCAGGAGCAGAGCAGCCCCAGCCGGCCTCTGAGGGTGCTCAAGGCTTTGCCAAGCAACAGGCCAGGGTGTCTTCCTCTCCCTCCAACCCTCTGAGCGCCAATTAAATAAACTCTAATTAAAAACAACAAACTAATGAGAAATACTGCCCACTACTCACAGGCCCTTGGCTCACAGGGATGAGGTGAGGGCTCCTCCCTGGGCTCCCCATGGACCATCACTCACCCCACAGCGGACCCAGCCCCCTCTACACACAGATGCACATACAGGAGCTCACGTGTCCCCAGGTGCCCCACACGGGAGCAGCAAAGTGGCTCCCCCCGTGACTTGGAGCCAGCATGTGGCCCCGTGAGACACAGATCACCTCCCACCCGGGGTTCCCCGCACAACCCAGGCTGCCTGGAGGGAAGATGTGTGGAGGCGGAGGAACCTGGAAGCCAACCCAGCAACGCCCAGGCCCTGCTGCATGCAGACACAGGAGAGCAGAGACACACCCAGGCACAGGGAAAGAGGAGCAGCAGGAAGAACAGGAGGGAGAGGCAGAGAGACACCAAGACACCAAGAAGGCCAGAGACAGAGAGCGTGGAGAGGAGACAAAGGGCTAGACAGGCAGACTGGGAGGAGGACGGAGGGGGAGGGAGGCAAGGGAGAGAGAGAGGCCAAGAGAAACAGAGGAGGGAGCGGGGAAGAGGAGGGGGAGGAGAGGGGACGGAGGAGCAGCCCTGGACCCAGTCTATGTGGGCTGGGAGATCCAGGGGTCCTGCCCAGGGCTTGCTGCAACTCCTCCTGCCTCCTCTCCTGGCCCTCAAGGGCTGACACACTCGGCACCGTGGACAGCGCCCCATGAGGCCGGGTCCTGCCGCCTCCACCCAGCTCCCCGCTGGCCCGCACCCCCCAACACTGCTTATATCCCAACAATTCATTACTTCAGCAGAGGCTCGCTGTCCCCTCCCAGGTGCCCGCCCCAAGTGAGGCTCCAGGGACATCCTGAAAAAAATAAGACACCATTGTCCTCAGGGACTTGGGTCCACAGGGAGGGAGAGAGGTAAACAGCTAGTAACTCCTGGGCTGCCTCTGGGAGTGCCCACTGGATGGGGGAGCACCCAGTCCTCCGAGGGGCCCCACTCTCCACCAACCAACTCCCACCCCAGCCCCCAACGGGCATTGCTAGTGGAACCACAGACCCCCACGGGCCTTCCATAAATTCTACCCCAGGGCCATGCTGCAGAAAGGCATAGAAGGCACCTCCGTGCTGCTATGCCCAGCACATCACAGACAGCTCTGGGGGCTGAGCCTTCCGTGCGACCCCCACAAGCCCAGTTCTGTAAACACTGCCCTCACCCAGCAGGGGCCAGCCCCAGGCTTAGGAGCAGGCAGAGCAGATGGGGGCAGCACCCCAGGATCCAGGCAGGCAATGCAAGGCTCCTTCTGAGGGCCTCACCCAAGAGTCCAGAGGCCGTGTAGCTGACTGCTTCTTCCTCACACACACAGAGCCTTGAAGCCATGAGCCCCAGACTCGAGGACTCCACAGCCACCTCCTTCCTCCTCTGCCACCAGCCCAAACACCCCTCCATATACCCTCCTGTGCACCAGGCATCTTGGGGCAGTCACTGGGTGAGAATGGGGCTCTGGAAGGAGAGCTCTCGACTGCTAGGGGGCCTGCTCCCTCCTCTTCCATCTGGGCTCTGGGCCTCAGAACCATAAGGCTCAGGAAAGAGCAGACAGCGGTCCCTTGCCCAGCACAGAGCCTCTGACACTGAAGTGCTAACAGGCTCTGTGGGGGCAACTCCCCAAGCACTCACTCCCCAGCCGCCACTCTCCACACCAGAGCCACAGCAGCCCAGCCCAGCTTCTACCTGCCGGTCAGAGAAGCAGGAAAGAGGACTCACGGTGCCCACTGCACAGGTTGGGAAACTGATACCCTGGAGGGTGGGGTGCAGAGCACTGGACCTGAGCTCCTATCCAGGCCCCTTAAGTCCACTTTCTAGATGTCCTGGTTATTTTGGGAATCGCAAGCTATTGTTAGGGAAACTGGTTGAGGAGAAACTGCTGAAGCACCTTCCTGGCCCTAGGAACTGTGAAAGCACTTAACACACACAGCCTCATCCCAGGCAGCACAAGGGCTCTGAGCGAGGTGGACGCCACAGGTAAGTGTCTCAGGCAGGAACAGGACTCAAAACACCAAGCGCCTCTCCCAGACCACAGGCTTGCGTGAGGCCGGAAGTCCAGCCCTCCTCCTCCCTAGGAACCCCCTCATCTGGGTAGCAAAGCCACCTCTAGCTGGCACCACGCTGGCTCCGGCCAGCCATGGAAGCTGGTGGCCCCTGGCCCGTGGGCTCTGCAAGCCAGCGCCTTCTGGGGACAGGTCACTGTGATCCTCCCTTCAGTGAGAAATACAGCACTGGCACCTCTGGGAGAAGTACCCCCATCCCACACGGGATGGCAAACAGACTGCCTCACATTCATTCATCTCCAGCAGGGCTGTGGGGGGACCCCAGTGAGGAGACTGCAGCCACCGCAGCCCCACAGCACAAATGAGCTTCAGACAGCAGACAGCACATGCCCGGGCCGCACACGCTGGGCCTCCCGGCCTCAGCTTGCCTACCCTGTGAGGACGACCACAAAGTCCATGACGTTCCAGCCGTTCCGCAGGTAAGAGCCCTTGTGGAAGACAAAGCCCAGAGCGATGATTTTGATCCCTGCCTCGAAGCAAAAGATCCCGATGAAATAGGGCTCCGTGTCGTCCTAGGAGAAGTGCAGAACAGCGGTCACCCCTGGCCCCCACCAGGTACAGCAGCAGGTAGAGACGGTTGGTGAGGACCCTACCCCGCCTTGTGCAGGCCACAGCCATTGTGAGGGTCTGACCCTCCTCACCTTGCCCCCAACACCCTGCAGATTCTCCAAGGTGCCATTCCCATCACTGAGCCTGCTTGCTGTCTGCACGTGTCCCCTAATGGGATGCACCACTGTTTACAGCAGCAACATCCCAGTGATGCCTGCGGGCCCCTCGTGCCTCCCACCCTGGCATCTCAGCTTCTGCTCACATCACAGCAGGGACCCAACCTCCCTGCTAGCACCATGCAGTGGGCCTTGCTTCAGGAAAGACAGTGATGTAACAGTACTAGTTGTCGGTGCTTATCAGGTAGTTTTTCCTGTATTCACTAGGGTGACCCTTTAATACCCCAAGAGGTCATCCCCATTCTAACATGAGGGAAACAGAGGCACAGAGACGCCCAGGAGCCAGGCAGAGGCCAGAGCAGCCTCTGGGTGGGAGCCTGCACAAGGCTGCCTGGATACAGCTCAGGCTTTCTTGAACTCAGTCCAGCCCCGTTATGCATTCAACATGTACCCGGGTAACCAGAACACGCACGTCTCGACAGAAAACAGAAACAGAGAAGCACAACCTCGGCCCTAAGGGTGCTGAGCGATGACCACCACATCTGTGAGGACCCTGGAGGGAGCGAGCCACAGTCCAGGCCTGAGGCTGGGAGCCACCCTAGGCTCAGATCACAGGAAGCCTCCCAGAGGGCGTGGCGCCTACAGGCAAAGCTTCCACAGCTCGATTTTGAGAAAGGGATCCAGGTGGAGGGAACAGAGCAGACAAAGGAATGAAGACAGCTGATCCTAGAAAGATCCTTTTCCTGCACCCCAGGCTGAGCTCCAGCCAACAGTTACTGAGCACGAGAGGGCAGAGCCAGGCCCTTCCAGTGCCGAGCTGGGAGCAGCAAACAGGGTGGAGACAGGGTTGTGTGGAGCTTGGGGAGACCCCAAAGACTTCTCGTGAGCACATGGGTGGGGCTGGCAGGGAAAGGCCCCGTGCAAGGCAAGCCCAGGGAGCTGGGCTGAGGGAGCTGCACGTGCAGGGTTGGTATGGGGGTGTCGGACACCTGCACTCTGGGGCTGCAGCCGTAGGAAGCAGGTGAAAGGGGTGGGGAGAGGAGGTCAGTGTCAAGGGCCTCCCCTGAGGGTTCGCCTTCAGGACTGTGGAGGTCACAGGAGGAAGCAGCTGCTGGGCTGCCAGGCGAGGTGAGTGCCACCAGTTCCACAGCCTGTGCCTTCCTTCCCAGGAAGCCAGGCTCTCCAGGGCTCTCCCGCATCTGATTCCCACCTTACTCAGCCTGGGCTCCTCCTGTCCTGTGGTGGAGCTGGCCCAAAGCTTGGCTGGCAGTGCCTGGTGGAAGTTACCAGCACCGAAGGGTCCATGATGACCCGTGCTGACTCGCCCATGCTCTTCCTGGCCTCGAGGCTTCTGGCCTGGTTTATTTAGGAGGGACCCCTTTTCCCAAGGGGTGGGGTTGCTGACCATCTGCCCAGGGGAACAGTGGGGCCCCAGCAGAGATCTTCACAGGAAACTTCCTGGTGGAAAACAGAGCAGGCCGATGCCTAGGAAGGACTGGCCAGCCCCCTCGGCTGGGAAGGAGGCCCCAGCCCAAGCGCTCTCTTCACAGCTCTGCCCTGCCCAGCCCATGGTTGATGGCTGGCTTAGGTGGGAGGGATGGGTGTGCAGACAGCTTGGTGTTGCACTGCAAGCTGGGGCCTGGCTCCAGGTAGCTCCAGAGTCGATGTGGGGGTGAGAAACAGCCCCGACAGGCAGGGAACCCAGAAGGCCTCGCCCAGAGCCAAGCTGGCAGACAACTGAGGGGCTACCCCTGCACCACCCAGCCTCAACCTGCTCCGTGGGCAGCAGCACAGCCTCCCCTCTATCCCAAGGGATGCCTTTGGGATTAGGCTGGGCCTGCACATGGGACTAGGGCTGGTCAAGAGTTCCCCAGACCTCTAGGCTGGCCCAGGGCAGGCACGTTCTGCAGTTTTCCCAACAGGTTAGCTCGCCAGCCCTAGAAGTGTCCTCCCCAACCCATGACCACAAGGCAAACCCTCCCATACCTGCAAGGCAGGAACTTGCAAGGCTGGACACCCACTGCCTGGCCTGGTCCCTAGGTCTGTGTCCCTCTGACCCTGGCCCTGCCCTGCTTCCTGTGGCTTGGCATTCAAGGCTCTCTGGCTATTTCCTCTCATGCTCACCCTCTTCTCCAGCCTCTAGAAAGCAAGGGGCCCCACCAGGCTCCTGCCCAAGTCCCCCAGAGGGACCATGACTCACGCCTGCCTCATGGCACGGCTGGGCTGTCCACACTCCTCCCCCACACCCTGCCCTAACCCAGACCACTGGGTGTTCCAGACGGTGCTCCAAGAAGACCTCCTCACTTCGGCCACCCACCACTCACCTTCTCCTGGTGCCTCACCACCAGGGCAGGCTCCCTGTCTCCCCTTCTGCACTCCTGGGCCTGCGGTGGCCCAGGTTCAAAGGGGATTCAGTTTCAGGGCTAAAGTCTGAATAGCCTTTGTCTCAGGATGCTAGTGGGGGGAAGCCAGGTTCAATGGAAGAGGGAGCAGCTCCTGACAACCCAGAGAGGCCGTCTCCTGGACGTCTATGCCCCGCAACCCCTGGGTCTACACTTGCTCTGCCTTCTGCCCTCCTGGAGGTTCCAGTCTTTAGGTGCACTTGGAACCCAGACAAAGGGCCAGGCATCGGGGAAGAGCAGGGACTGGGGGACGTGCTCTGACCTCAAAAACAGTGCTCACCTCCAAAATGCTGCCCTTCCTCTGACCCAGCCCCTCCTGAGACCCCACAGGGCTGGCCTTCCACCCCACCTCCTGTTGAGCCACAGAGACCTTGCCCTGGCACCCCGACTCACACAGACTTTACGCTCCAATGGGGGCTACCACAGGGGCCTCTTGGCTGGAATCTAGGGACGGGTAAAAATGATTCAGAATGTTTGAGAAGGAATGCTACCCATAGGACAGTGAGGCCTCCTGGAGAAGGGGTTCCAAGCAGGCTCGCACAAGACAACTCGGAGGAAGAGGCTCAGGGTTCCCACATCCAGGCCAAAGGCCATCTCAGCCCAGCAGGGCACACGTGGTGGTCAGAGCTGACCTTCCTGAAGACATGAATGCCCCTTCCCCACCCCAAGTTTAGAACATGGGTTCCTGGATCAAAGTCTAGCGCCGAAAACCAGGACAGCCATTGAGGTGCAGGGGTAGCTGGTGGCACAGGGCAGACTGGCCCAGGGCTAACGTGGCCACGCCCAGGGCTGAGCCGGTGACCCCAGCTGCCCTGGCCCTCGAGGAAGGTGTTATCCGCCAGGCCTACCTTTTCCTTGAGCGGAGAGGGGCACTGCCCAGACGACCCTGCCCGAAGAAACTGTGCTCAGGCACAGACCCTAAAGGAGAGTGGAGTCGCGGCTTCCCCACCACCCTGCCCTCAGGCCCAGCCCGGCACTCACCAGCCGCTCGGACATGGGCGTTTTGTCCCCATCAGGGAGGTGCTGTTCCAGAGCCAGCACGATGCAGTTGGCGATGATGGTGGCCAGGATCATGTACTCGAACGGAGTGCGTGGGTTAAGGACTGGCCGGGAGGCGCAGCAGGGAGAGAGACATGCGGCCGAGGCCAGCAGCGCCCAGTGCAGCAACCACCACCAGGCCGTCTCCGGAGGGGCTGAGACAACTAGGTCCGGAGCACCCCTCCTGGCAGACGCGGCCTGGTCTTCCTCACTCCCTGCCCCCATCCCTAGGGGCGGCCGCGAGGCGGGGCCTCAGCAGTCTGGGCCGCCAGCCCCTCGGCACACCCGGGCGGCCGTCAGCACCGCGGACAGCGCCTCCGGCCCGGCTCCGCCCGACTCCAGCGCCCCGAGGGGAGGGGGCCGAGCGCCCCCAGGCGAGGCTGGAGGGAGACCCCGCGCAGGCGCACGCTGCTCCCTCCAGACACGCAGCCACATGTACCTACACGGGCACGTGAACATGCATGTAGCCCGCTATCGCGAGCGCACGCACGCGCAGCGCCGGGCTCCGGCTCAGCCCGCACACACAGGCACCTGCAGGCAGGCGCGCGCACGGCCGCGTCCCCACGGCGCTCGCACCTGCACGGACGCGGCTTCGCCCTCGGTGCCCTCCAGGCTGGCCGCGCGCTGTGCACCGACCAGGCTCCCAGGACCCGGCGTGCGGAGGGACGAGTCCGGGGCAGAGGGGCTCCGCCCCGCGCCCGCCGCACTCACGGAAACGCTCCCGCACCCGCCGCTCCGAGGGGCCCCGGGGCGCTCCGCCCCCTCCTCGCCAGTCTCCCGGCGCCTCCTCAGGTCGCGCCCTCCCGGCCACCGGGAAGATGGCCCCGGCCCCGGCCCCCGCCCGGCCCCGCCCGGCCCCGCCCGGAAGGATATGGCCACTCGGTGATGCGCTTCGCGTATTTGCGGACGACGTTGTCTTCGCTGAAGACGAAGAGCGAGCGGTTGACGGTGAAGCAGTTCTGCTTGACCGGGATGGGGTTGTACAGAGCCATGGTCCGCGCGCGCTGCGCGATCGATTGCTTGTAGAGGACCCGCTGGCCGGGCTGCAGCCCCCCGGGGCCCGGGCCCCCAGCCCCGCCGGCCCCGCCGCCCCGGGCCCGCTCCCCGCCGCCGGGGCCCCCATAGCGGCCGCCCAGCTCGTCCCCGAAGCGGACCATGGCTCCCGGGCCCCGCGTGCATCCCCGGCCCAGCGGCCCCGGCAGGGAGGGCGCGGGGCGCGCCAGGCGCTCAGAGCGGAGCAGCCGCGGAGCCGCCGGGACCGCAGCGGACCTCGCCCGGCCCCGCCGCTGCCGCCGCCTCACCAGACTCCGCGGCCCCGCGCCACGCCCTATAAGGGGCCGGTCACGTGGCGGGGCCCGGCCAATCCGCGGCGGCCCCGCCCACCCAGTCGCGCCGGCCCCGCCCCGCGGCCGCCCCCGCCCCGCCCCGAGCCTCCCACCCCGGGGCTGGGCCGGGCCCAGGAGCGGACGTGCCTGCGGGTCCTCGACGGCCGCTCGGCGCCAGCCCGGGCCGTCCCCGGAGCGCGCTCTGCCGGCCCCACCGCCCCTGGTCGCCCTCGGGCTCCTCAAACTCGGCCCAGACGGACCCCTCGCTCCGCCCGGAGGCGCCACCGGCCGCGGGGCTGCAGCCCAGAGCTGGGCGCCAGGCCTGGGCCGGCCCGCCCCGTCCCAGCCGGATCCCCGGCCCTCCCAGCCCTCTGGGTGCGCTGGGCTCGCGGCCTTGGTGCCACGCGGATGCCCCTGTCGGGGGCCCCCAGCCCGGGTGCGGGACCTGCTGTTTCCACACACGGGGCTGGCTCTGGGATCTCAGCTCAGAGAAGCCTCTGACCGTCTTGCAGGCCACACCCCGTTAGGGAACCTGTCACGGTCACCGCCATCCCCCAGGCCTCCTTGAGCGTCCACCGCGGGCCTGTCCTGGCTCCCAGCTCCGCCCTCACGGAGCTGACAGTTTTGTACAAAGCACAGCAACCATTTACACGGCACTCACTTCATGCAGGCCCGTGGGTCCTCACAACCTCCAAAAAGGCTGCCCCGGGGTCGGGGAGACCTTCGGGAACGAGGGACCCTCTCGGACCTGAAGCTCGCAAGGCGCTGAGTGCAGAGTGAGGCCGGGTGCGGGCTGCGCCTTCTGAGAGCCAGGCAGTGCGCACAGTTCCGAGCAGAGGCGCGGGGGTCTCTGAAGGGTCCCTCGGGCTGCCGTGTGGAGTGTGGACTGCAGCAGACTGGGGTGCTGTATCACTTAGGATGCATTCAGAGGCAAACAACCCGCTTCCCAGCTAGCAGCAGCCTGCACGATGCCATTGTGATCTCACTGAATACGAAGCCACCGTCTCTCCTCCCTCCAAAATCCCCACCTACACTTTCTGCCCTCTTGCCTGTTGCCTCATGGCCCAGGGTGGCTGTCATAGCACAGGGCATCACACCGTTACACCACCATCTCAAACGGGAAGAAAGTGGCAGGTGTACAAAGGAAGGCCACTTTGTGAATCAGGTTACGATTTTCTTTCCTAACAAAGGAAAAGCTTCTCAGAGGCTCCTCCTGCAAGTGTCTCTTTAACCCGTTTAGGCCGCCCTGGGCCATGTGGCCGGCCCTGACTTTAAGAGGGTGGGAAAGTGAACATATGTCAAAGTGGACCAGGACAGCCAGCACCCACTAGGCGGGCACATAGTTGCCCCAAACAAAATCAGGGTTCGCTTAGCTGGGAAGCAGGTGCTAAGGCTGTCGGGGAGGCTGCCAACTGGCCTGTCACAGAAAAAAAATCAGAGCCAGGGAGGGGTTTTGACGGCAGTGCAGAGAGAGACGATGTGGTTTGAACAAGGGGGCCATGAGCAGTGCCCTTTCTCCTGGAGAGGGTGCATCCAGCGTGAAATGTGGAGGAGAGATAGAAACCCAGGCTCTTCATTTTTGGTCCGAGTGTCTGTGTGGATAGGGATGCCTTTTGCCTGAGATGGGGAAGACGTGGGGAAGAGCTTGTTAGTCACAGGGTGGAAATGAAGAATTGCCTATTGGGCACAGAAGTGGAGATGCTATGCAGGGGTGGAGTATCTCAAGGGATGCCCAGACGAGAGACCACTGCTGCAGCCCTGCGCCTGGAGGCTGGGCTCGCCACATCCTCTCTGCCCTTCCCTCCATGCTGCGTGACGCTGAAACTGGCCTTCGAAGGCCACATCAGCCTGTTCCTTGACCTCTGGTTTCTGGTTATGCTAGGCCAACAGGAGCACCAAAGGCCCTTGAGGGAAGGAAAGAGCAAACCAAGGTGTCTACTGCTCCCCTGACTTCCTCCTGCCAGGTCACCGAGGGTTAGCTGTGCGCCTCAATTGAAGCTCCGGCCTTGTCAGGCACCCACCACTCTCCTTTCTCTCTCTCTGGTTCCAGATCCTGCCTCCTCCCCCTGTTCCTGCCAGCGGGGGGTGGCATCACTCGGGGTTGGTGAGTCTTGGCCCCTGGGACTTCCCTGTGCCTTGCACAGATCGCGCAGATTGTAGACAGTCCCTTGCGAGTGTCATCCTGCCTGATGCATCACCACGAGAAAGTGACCGAAGTCAGAGACAGAGGATGCTGGTACTCCCCGAGAGTGAAATCGGTGAGGAGCAGCAACCAGGGCTGTGGGGCCAGGGCTGTGGGGGATCGGGGAAGGGCCCTGTCCCAGAGTCGAGGGAGGAGCGCATGTGGTCCATACAGATGAGGACGGACATTCAGCTGTCAGAGTGGAAAGAGAGAGGTGCTCATCACCCGGACAGCAGTTTCCACAGAGGAGCAGCCTGAGTGGGTGGATTGAAGAGAATGAGTTGTGAGGCAGCCCCTACAGCAGGCGTAGACAGCTCGTTCAGTGAGGAAGTGCCCACAGCAGGTGTAGACAGCTTGTTCAGTAAGGCAGTGCCTACAGCAGGTGTAGACGGCTTGTTCAGTAAGGCAGTGCCTACAGCAGGTGTAGACAGCTTGTTCAGTGAGGAAGTGCCTACAGCAGGTGTAGACAGTTTGGTCAGTGAGGAAGTGCTTACAGCAGGTGTAGACAGCTTGTTCAGTGAGGAAGTGCCCACAGCAGGTGTAGACAGCTTGTTCAGTAAGGTAGTGCCTACAGCAGGTGTAGACAGCTTGTTCAGTGAGGAAGTGCCTACAGCAGGTGTAGACAGCTTGTTCAGTGAGGAAGTGCCCACAGCAGGTGTAGACAGCTTGTTCAGTGAGGAAGTGCCTACAGCAGGTGTAGACAGCTTGTTCAGTAAGGCAGTGCCTACAGCAGGTGTAGACAGTTTGGTCAGTGAGGCAGTGCCTACAGCAGGTGTAGACAGACAGCTTGTCCAGGGGGAAATGCCTACAGCAGGTGTAGACAGACAGCTCGTCCATCGAGGAAGTGCCTACAGCAGGTGTAGACAGACAGCTCGTTCAGCGAGGAAGTGTCTACAGCAGGTGTAGACAGACTGCTTGTCCAGCGAGGAAGTGCCTACAGCAGGTGTAGACAGCTTGTCCAGTGAGACAGGGAACAACAGAGATGCAGCATTAAGGAGGTTTTTTTGGTTTTGTTTTTTAAGGTAGGGGATATTATTGGACTTTGTATGCTGATGGCAGTGACTCAACAGAAAGAAAAATTGCTGATGCAAGAAAAAGAGTGTCTTGCCTTGTCCAGGCAAGAGGGCACCAGACTTGGGACAGCTCACTCAAGGTAGAGAAAGAAAAACAGGTCGCACAATTGCAGGCACAGGTGGGCTGGAGCATTCATTTGGGGGAGGATGAGGGCTTTATTGTGATTATTCTACTTTCTCAGTGAAATAAGAAACAAAACAGGCAACTGAGAGTGAGAAGGGGGCATTTGCAGGTTGGCAGAGGGAGGAGAGGGTTTGAAATGCTCCTCCAGGGCTGTAGGGAAGAGAATCCACAAGAGACATGTGTAGAGTTGACAAGAGTCTGGAGCTGGGGGTGACTAGGTCCAGGACAGGCTGTGTGGTGGGCACTGCTGCACGTTGTCTAAGCCAACGACAAGCCGAGCTTGTCACCCCTCAAGGATCCCATCTTCCTCAGGACCCTCCAGCACACTTGCTCACAGTCCCTCCCCCATCCCTGTCCAACCTCAGTGTCCTCCTGCTGCCCCCTGTCCCCTGCCCCGTCCCTCATTCTCTCACCCTCTGCCTTTCTCACCTGGCAGAATTCTCATCTGGAACCTCCAGAGACACCCACCCAGGCTCCCGCCACTGGGGAAGGTCACAAACTGGACAGACTGGTGTCACTCTGGTTCCCTAGAAACTCCTCCGGGGTCCCAGAGTTGGTCACAGCCTTTGCGGTGGGAGGTGGTGGTTGTAGCCACGCCCCTTTTGCCCTCCACACTAGGCCCCTGCACCCCACCCTCCCACCACAGCACCTGCAAGCCCAACACCTCTTCAGTTGCTCCTGCGATGTCCCCTGTAGGTCTCAACCCTGTCACTGTGCGCTGGGTCCACTTACGGGGAAGCGGGGAGAAGAATTAGGAGGATTTTTTTTTTCTTTTTATATAATTAACATTTAATTCTACAAATAATAATGGGCACTAGGGCTCTGTGGAAGACACAGAGGACCCCAGCATCCAAGCACGGTGCAGCCCCTCCCGGACCTCCGCGTCTCAGAGGCCACCACTGTCCGGAATTTTGTGTTCACCATTCCCTTTCTCTCTGTACATCTATGTGCAATTTATTGTGCAGTTGTGCATGCTTTTGAAATTCGTTTCTTTTCTTTTTTTTAAACAGAGTCTCGATCTGTCGCCCAGGCTGGAGTGTAGTGGTGCCATCTCAGCTCACTATACCCTCTGCCTCCTGGGTGTAAGCAATTCTCATGCCTCAGTCTCTGAGTAGCTGGGACTACAGAGGTGCGCCACCACAACTGGCTAATTTTTTGTATTTTCGTAGGAGACAGGGTTTTACCATGTTGTCCAGGCTGGTCTCGAACTCCTGAGCTTAGGCAATCCGCCCGCCTGGGCTTCCCAAAGTGCTGGGATTACAGGTGTGAGCCACTGCGCCCAGCCCCATGCTTTTGAAATTCACGCAAGAGAGCTGAGCTGTTGTCCTCTGGTGCTGCGATGTACCCATGTTGTTGCATGTAGCTATGAATCAATTGTTTTCACCACATATATTAGTCTATCGTGTGACAATTTATTGATCCATTCTACTTTGATGGAGATTTGTGCTGCTGTCTATTTCCTGCTATTTCAATTCTCCAATGGACATTTAATGTCGTTCTCCTGGTGCTTGGACACGAGCCTGCAGATCTAACCCAAGGAGAGAAATTGCTGGGCCGTGGGACGTGCCTCTTGACCTCACTGGATGCTGCTAAATTAGGGCCCGAACTGTGGTGATGACCCTCCCGCAGCATCTCACAGACCCTGGCCTGCTTCGCGTTCTCTCCAACACCCCCATGCTATCGGCCTTCGCCCTCTCCAACAGCCCCGTGTTATCGGCCTTCGCCCTCTCCAACACCCTCGTGCTATCGGCCTTCACATTTTTGCCAGTCTGGTAGGTATTTCAGGCCTCTCACTGTTTTAATCTGCATTTTCCTGCTCGCTAATGGAGTGGGGCATTTTCTCACATTCATTGCCCAATCACATCTTCCCCTTTGCCAAAATGCCTGTTCAAATCTTCCACCCACTTTTCAACTGGATTCTGTCTCTCCTTCTGATTGATTTGTCGAAGTCCTCACATGTTCTGGGCACAAATCCTCCATCAGATGTGTGTAGTTGCAGTATCTTCTCTCACTCTGTGATTTGTCTTTTGCTTATTTTGTGATTCTTTTGATATGTAGAAGTTCCTCATTATACTGTAACCGAAATATATCCAGCTTTTCCCTATGTTTTGTGCTTTCTGAATCCTAGGAAATTCTTCCTTTGTTCATTGTTGTGAGAGATTCTTTGGGAGATTTGAGAATAGATTCTCCTATGTTCTCTTCTAAAATTTGTGCAGTTTTGCTTATTCTATTTTAAACCACTTGCAAATGATTTTTCTGTACGATGTGAGGCAGGCGCCATTTTCATCATCTTAATATAATTAAATTGTCATGACACCATTCATAGAAGGGTCCCAGCTCCTCTCTGTTCAGACGAACTCTTCATCTGCTCTGGGCCAATACTCCCTGCATTGATTACAAAAGTCTTATTAAAAGGTTAATGCCGGCCGGGCGCGGTGGCTCAAGCCTGTAATCCCAGCACTTTGGGAGGCCGAGACGGGCGGATCACGAGGTCAGGAGACCATCCTGGCTAACACGGTAAAGCCCCGTCTCTACTAAAAATACAAAAAACTAGCCGGGCGAGGTGGCGGCGCCTGTAGTCCCAGCTACTCGGGAGGCTGAGGCAGGAGAATGGCGGGAACCCGGGAGGCGGAGCTTGCAGTGAGCTGAGATCTGGCCACTGCACTCCAGCCTGGGTGACAGAGCGAGACTCCATCTCAAAAAAAAAAAAAAAAAAAAAGGTTAATGCCTCTACCTGGGTTCTTCTTTGAATTTTTTTTTTTTTTTCAGACAAGACCTCACTCTGTCGCCCAGACTGGAGTGCAATGGCGCAATCTCAACTCACTGCAGCCTCCACCTCCCGGGCTCAAGCAAACCTCCTACCTCAGCCTCCCGAGTAGCTGGGACCACAGATGTGCACCACCATGCCCAGCTAATTTTTGTATTTTTTATAGAGCCAGGGTTTGGCTATGTTGGCCAGGCTGGTCTGGAACTCCTGAGCTCAGGTGATCTGCCCACCTCAGCCTCCCAAAGTGCTGGGATTATAGGTGTGAGCCACTGCGCCTGGCTAAATTTCTGCTATTCTTGACCCTTTATTTGCCCTTATAATTTTTAGTATCGACTTGTCAGGTTATATACATGCACACAGTGGACTTTTTGACAGGAATTGTGTAAAATCAATAGATAAATTTGGGGGAAATATACATTTTTGGTATTGAGGCTTTCAATCCATATGCAATATATATGTATTATCAGGGTCGTTGTTAGTTTATCTCATAAACTTTCATAATATTCTCCATCAAGGTCCTGAACATTTATACTCTATTTATTTCTAAGTGTTTCATATTTTTCACACCACTATGAAGGATTCCATTTTTTTTTTTTTTTTTTTTTTTTTTTTTTTTTGAGACGGAGTCTCGCTCTGTCGCCCAGGCTGGAGTGCAGTGGCCGGATCTCAGCTCACTACAAGCTCCGCCTCCCGGGTTCATGCCATTCTCCTGCCTCAGCCTCCCGAGTAGCTGGGACTACAGGCGCCCGCCATCTCGCCCGGCTAATTTTTTGTATTTTTTAGTAGAGACGGGGTTTCACCGTGTTAGCCAGGATGGTCTCGATCTCCTGACCTCGTGATCCGCCCGTCTCGGCCTCCCAAAGTGCTGGGATTACAGGCTTGAGCCACCGCGCCCGGCCTGAAGGATTCCATTTTTAAAGTTGCATTTTCTGTCACTCGTTTAGAAACCCAGTTA
Source organism: Rhinopithecus roxellana (assembly GCF_007565055.1). Lineage (NCBI taxonomy): Eukaryota > Metazoa > Chordata > Mammalia > Primates > Cercopithecidae > Rhinopithecus > Rhinopithecus roxellana. Next base: position 8,277,883 of record NC_044564.1, read on the forward strand.
TTTTGGGCCGGGTGCGGTGGCTCATGCCTGTAATCCCAGCACTTTGGGAGGCCAAGGCAGGCGGATCACCTGAGGTTGGGAGTTTGAGACTAGCCTGACCAATGTGGAGAAACCCTCTCTCTACTAAAAATACAAAATTAGCCAGGCATGGTGGTGTGTGCCTGTCATCCCAGCTACTCAGGAGGCTGAGGCAGGAGAATTGCTTAAACCTGGGAGGCAAAGGTTGCAGTGAGCTGAGATCATGCCACTGCACTGTAGCCTGGGCAACAAGAGCGAAACTCTGTCTCAAAAAAAAAGAAAGCGAGCGAGTGAGAAAGAGAGAGAAAGAATCCTAGTTATTTTGTATAGTGATTTTATGTAGAGCAACATTTCTAAATTTCCTGATTGAGTCTAAAAACTTATTGTTAGATTTCTCTGTGTTTCCTATATAGATATACCAAAACAATACTTCTTTTTTCTTTTTCAATTATTATAGCTTTTATTTCTTTTTTATCTTCCTTGATAGCTGAGACTGACTATGCAAGTGAGTATAACGATGTACAGAAATGTGATAGTGGGAACCTGTCCTGTTCCTCATCTTAAATAAAATACATTCAACCTTTCGTACTTACATATGATGTTTATTATATTCTTTTGTTTATTTTTATTTTTATTTTTTGAGACAGAGTCTCACTCTGTTGCCCAGGCTGTAGTGCAGTGGCGTGATCTCGGCTCACTGCAACCTCAATCTCCAGGGTTCAAGAAATTCTCCAGCCTCAGCCTCTCAAGTAACTGGGATTATAGGCGTATGCCACCATGCCTGGCTAATTTTTTTTTTTTTTTTTTTTTTTTTTTTGTATTTTTAGTAAAGATGGGTTTTCACCATGTTGGCCAGGCTGGTCTTGAACTCCTGACCTCAAGCAATCCACCTGCCTCGGCCTTCCAAAAAGCTGGGATTATAGGCAGGAGCCACCACGCTTGGCCTGTTAGGTGGTTTTTTTCTTTTTAGACGGAATCTCGATCTGTTCCCCATGCTGAAGTGCAGTGGCACTATCTCAGCTCACTGCAACCCCCACCACCTCCCAGGTTCAAGAGATTCTCCTGCCTCAGCCTCCTGAGTAGCTGGGATTATAGGTGCATGCCACCACACCCGGCTAATTTTTGTATTTTTAGTAGAGATGGCGTTTTGCCATGTTCGTCAGATGGGCCTTGAACTACTGATCTCAGGGTGATCCACCCACCTTGGCCTCCCAAAGTGCTGGGATTACAGGTGTGAGCCATTGCGCCAGGCCTGTTCTTTTTCAAAAAAAAAGATACCCTTCATCAGGTCACAAAGTTCCCCTCTAGTCTTAATTTCTAGGAGTTTTTCTCATGAATAGGTGATGAATTCTGTCAAATGCTTTTTCTGCATTGAAATGACCTAATTTTTCTCCTTCAATGTGTTAAGGGAATGGCTTACATTAACTTATTTCCTGAAGTTAAACCAACCTATAATTCCTGGGGTAAATCAAACATAATCATGATTCACTATCATCTTTGCATACAATTCAGCTCTGGTTTACCAATAACTGGTCTAGACTTTTTGCCGCTGTGCACTGCACCGTTCTCATCAGGTTTTGATATCCAGGTTACACTAGTCTTGTAAATGAGTTAGAGAGCATTCTATAGGGAATTTGTATTTTGAAAGTTCAGTGGAACTCACTGACTGGGCCTGATGTTTTGTTTGTGATTTTAATTACTGATTCTATTTCTTTAAGACTTTATAAGACTATTCAGGTTCTCTATTTCCTCTTGAGTCTGCAGTTAGTTTAGTTATATTTTTCTGGAAATGTATTGACCTAAAAGGGTTCACATTATCTTTTAAATCTATGTTATATCTATGGCTGTGTCCACTTTATTTATTTATTTATTTATTTATTTATTTATTTATTTATGTTTTGAGACATGCCCTTGCTCTGTCACCCAGACTGGAGTGCAGTGGTGCAGTCACAGCTCACTGCAGCCTCAACCTCCCAGGCTCAAGCCAGCCTCCCACCTCAGCCTCCCGAGTAGCTGGGATCACAGGTGCATGCCACCATGTCGGGCTAGTTTTTAAATTTTTGCCAGAGACAGGGTCTTGCTATGTTGCCCAGGCTGGTCTCCACCTCCTGGGCTCAAGTGATCCTCCCACCTCAGCCTCCCAAAGTGCTGGGGTTACAGGTGTCAGCCACTGCACCTGGCCTACTTTTATTTATGCTCCCCCTTCCCCACCTGCCCAGAGGCTGGCCATTCTGATTAGTGTCGCCAAAACAGCAGTTTTGGTTTGATTGTCTCCAGTGCATGTTAGTTTCTGTCTAATCAGTGCTTCTCTTTATACCTCTTTGTTTCAGGTTGATTTTGCTTCTTCAGGTGGATGATGAGCTAATTAACTTTCAGCCTTTCTTTTAAAAAAATACACATAGGACATGATTGTTATTTTAAACAGTTGCAGTTTCCTTGGAAGTGTGCCTCATAGGCCTCCAACTATGGGAATGTCATGACCAATGGCCTCAGCTCTTGTGCTGAGAATCTATCTCTGCATTTCTGCTGAGGCCACACTTTTTCAGCTCAAGAACTCCCGGGCAGCTTTCCTGAACATTTCTTAGGTTGTTCAGTGATCTAGGTCTAGGGAAAGAAAGTCAACCTTCTTTCCCTCTCTTCCTCTCTGGACGTTAGAGCTACTCACATTCTGAAGCTCTTCCAGGTTTCTTAGCTACCTCCATGCTTCATCTCTAATAATAACAACAATATCTAATCTACAAAATCTAATAAAATCTTCTCTCTTTTTTTGAGAGGGCTTCATTCCCATCACCTAGGCTGCAGTACAGGGGCGTGATCTCGGCTCACTGCAAACTCCACCTCCTGGGCTCAAGCAACCTTCTCACTCCAGCCTTCCAAGTAGGTGGGACTACAGGCACACACCACATTCTAGGCCTAGGACTACAGGCACATACCACCACACCAGGCCTAGGACTACAGGCACACAGCACCACACCAGGCCTGGGACTACAGGCACACACCACACACCAGGCCTGGGACTACAGGCACACACCACATACAGGCCTGGGACTACAGGCACACACCACATGCCAGGCCTGGGACTACAGGACTATAGGCACACACCACCACACCAGGCTAATTTGTTTTTTTGTAGAGATAGTGTTTCACCACGTTGCCCAGGCTGGCCTCAAACTCCTGAGCTCAAGTGATCTGCCTGCCTTGACCTCCCAAAGTGCTGGGATTACAAGCATGAGCCACCACACCCAGCCTTCATCATCTAATAAAATGTAACCGAATCCTTATACCTTTATCCTATCTGCATCTCAGAAGACCTGGACTAACATAAGTGGCATAGGAGAGGATCTGGGACTGTCCTGCCCACCACCCAAAGGGTGCAGAGGCTGCTGTCCTGGTTGGCTGGGAGGTCAGGTGGTCCCTGACACACGGTGGGAGCTTTCTCCACTGGGAAAATATCTCGGTGGAGTGCAGTGCTGTGGCTGGTAGGATGATGGGATGATGCAAGCACCTGAAAAACTGGGGTGGGGGAGCAACCAAGCCAAGAGAGACAGGACAGCAGGCTGGTTCCCCATACTGACATCCTGAGAGCTATTACCAAGCTCGGTGTGAGACTGGAGTGCCTCTACCACAGAGCTAAACAGGCACTTAACCGGAGTGAAGAGCCACCGGTGGGTCAGCTCTGCAAAGGTAGAAAGTCAGGGTCCCCTGGTGAAAACCTGGGTCCCTCCAGTCCTCTGGAACCTCTGGAAGTCCACAGGTCCTCCTGCCCCATGAAGGTGCGCACATCTACTGTGCTGGAGACGTTGCGGAATCACCTTTCTCACCAGGAAGTAAGTGCTTGCCTCAGGAGCTGTCCCACCTGCCTGCCAGGCCAGTTGCGAGGGCTAAATGCCAGCACAGACCAACGGGAAGGGGCAGGGTGCTAAGCCTGCAGAGGGAGAAAAGAGCTGCACAGCTGGGTAATTGCAAGAACTGGTTGATGGCCCCAACAGGGCAGAAGAGAAGTCCCGGGATGGGAGGGTGAGGGGCTTGACCAAGGGTCTGGAAACATTTGCTGCAGTGGGGCACTTTCTCAGGACCCAGGAGGTGGGGAAAACTTGGAATGGCTCTTGAAAACCTTGACAAAAGTGGTAGCCAGCTTGCAGTGAAGCAGAAACCCTCAAGTTCTCTGCCAGCTGGTAGAGGAAGGAATGGGGTGGAGGGAGGTGGGTGTGCAGGAAGCCCCGTGGAAAGCACCAGCATCAGCGGGAAGTCGAGGGTTCCCCCTCTGCAGCCTGTGCTGATGGTGGGAGAGGCAGCTACAGATCCGGGCTCCCTAATCCCCGTGGGGAGGATGAGGCAGGCGGCCACCGAGGGGCTTAGGGGCAGTAATGGGGCGGTTAACACCGCAGGGTGCTCTCAGGGGTGAAACCAACAAAGGGGACGCTTCACATGTAAGAGTTGAACAGAGGGCAGGGGCTGAGGGGCTGCCCCAGCAGGAAGTCACACTCCCGTGCTGTTTCTGGACATGAGCCAGTTTTCAGAATTGGAATCCACTGACGGAAGAGAAGCTGGGAGCCTGGAGGGAGCTGTGACGTCCGGCAAGTTAATACCTGGCCGTTCCCGGGGGCTCTGGCTGCTTCCCGGGGGGACTGGAAGGAGCATGCAGCACCTTCGCTCTAAGTGCCTTGCAATTTAAAGAGACAACTGCATATTACAATAATTACAAATCCTGCTGGTGACCCACAGTGTGGCAAGATGTAATTTGTGACAATAACAACATAAAGGGGATGGTACCACAGGGGAGCAAGGGTTTTGTAGACGACTGAAACTAAGCTGGAATTTCAAAACATTGAGAGGATTCATTGAAACCATGTTGAAACAAAACCTTGAACACGAATGTGCGTCTGTCCCTCCAGGCCTGGCCTGGACAGCTCTGGCCCTCATCAGAGAAGCCTCCTTGGCTGAGCGTTCCTGTCACAGGCTCTGCCTCCCTTCTTGGTGTCCATGCTGCAGAGTCCTAATGAGGGAAAGAAGTCAGACCAGCGGGACCAGGGGAAAGCACAAGAGAGAGCAGAGAAGCTGTGAGCCTGCCTTTCTTCATGGTCCGGGACACACGGCCCTCCTGTGCAGACAAATCACAATCTTCCTGCGCCCAGCTATCCCCAGACCCTCGGCTGATAGAAAAATGCGTTAGCTCCCTGCAACCTGGGTGTTATCGCACTGCACATGGCCCTCTCCAGCACAAGCCCCATCCTATAAAATCCTCCGCACGCCTTCATCTCTTGCTGCCAGCGCCTCTCTTGGTAATTTGCCCATTGCTTTCTTGCAACATATTTTCCTACTTTCTCTCATAAATCTGCCTTTCTTTACCTACAACAGTCTTGGTAAATTCTTTTTACCGCCCATGCCACCAACCCCAGTTAGTTGCTACCTGCAACACACGGCACTTTTAGTTAATTATTCATGGGACATTCTGTGAGGGTGAGAGTCCAGCCTGCCCTAGCATGATGCTGGTGGCAGGGCATGAGAACTCTTTGCTACGTGCCACAAGTCACTGACTTCTCTCACCCCTCAAGTCCAGCCCGTTGCCCTGTCCTGCCTCTTCCAGGTCCCGAATCACCCCTTCCCTCACTGCTGCCCACACTGGCCTAGCCTGCCGTTCCAGCAGGCAGTCACAGCACCACGCAGCCCTCGCCTCTCCCCGGCCCCTTCTCCACGTCCAGAGTCTTTCTAAGGCACAGTTCTGACCACGTCCCTCTCCCTTTCACTCCAAGTCCCAGCTCCATGACAGGCTTGTGGGGTCTACGGCAGGTCCACCTCCTCTCCCACCCCTCTGCCAGGCCTCATGGCTGGCTGGATGGATGCTGCTGAACGCTGCACTCCCTCAGGGGTTCCTGCTTCCCTCACAGGCCAGACTCCAGGGCATCCTCACCAGCGCCATGGGTCCACCAATGACCTCTCAGCCCCAGCACCACTGACACGTGTGGTCCAGGAACTCTGTTGGGGACGGCTGTCCTGTGCACTGTAGGATGTTTTAGCAACATCCCTGCCTGATACCACTAAGTGCCATAACACTCCTTTGGCTCTGACAACCCAAACTGTCCAGACCTTGCAAATGTCCCCTGGGTGCAAAATTGTCTCCAGCTGGGAACCACTGCTCTGTCCAGGGAGTTTCCAGATCCATAGCTCAGACCAGAGTCTTCTCCTGAGATCCAGACCTGAGGATTCATTTGTTTCTGGACATTTTCCCCTGGAGAAATGGGAGTGTAAGGAAATAGAAAAAGTCATAACAAAGCTAATCTGAGAGAACAGACAAAGTAAATGCTGAGTACAGCACAGAAAAAAATAAAGAGGGACTTGTCCAACCATATAAAAATGTATGATAAACTGACAAGAATTAAACCATATGGTATATATAGACCCCTTAAAACAAATTATAGGCCAGGCACAGTGGCTCACGCCTATAATCCCAGCACTTTGGGAGGCCAAGGCGGGCAGGTCACCTGAGGTCAGGAGTTCAAGACCAGCCTGACCAACATGGAGAAACCCCGTGTATACTAAAAATACAAAATTAGCTGAGCGTGGTGGCACATGCCTGTAATCCAAGCTACTTGGGAGGTTGGGGCAGGAGAATCACTTGAACCCAGGAGGCAGAGGTTGCAGTGAGCCGAGATTGTGCCACTGCACTCCAGCCTGGGCAACAAGAGTGAAACTTCATCTCAAAAAATCATGAGGTCAGGAAATTGAGACCATCCTGGCCAACATGGTGAAACCCCTTCTCCACTAAAAATGCAAAAATTAGCTGGGCATGGTGCTGCACGCCTGTAATCCCAGCTACTTGGGAGGCTGAGGCAGGAGAATCACTTGAACCAGGGAATTGGAGGTTGCGGTGAGATGAGATGGTGCTGCTGCACTCCAGCCTGGCGACAGAGAAAGACTCTGTCTAAAAACAAACAAATAAACAAACAAACAATCAAAAAATACCACTAGCTAGGTTGATGCAAATACAAAGTAAAATTACTAGAAGAACAAAAAGAGCTAAGAATTTTGTAATCCTAAAGTAGAGGAAGCCCAAGTGAGACACCAACACTGGAAGCCTCAATGCAGTGGCACAGCAGAATCACCTGGGAGCTTTGTAAAAGTGAAAGCCTGTTAATAGTGCATAGCCAGGGCTAAGAACCACCACCTTAAAGGAAAATACTGGTAAATTAGATTATAGAAGAATTTGAAATTCTTGTAAGACAGGAGCAAAAAAAGCACTCAAAGACCAAAAACAAAAACAAAACCATCATAAGCAAAGTAAATAAAAACTTTGGAATATTAGCAATCCATAAGACTAAGAGTGGATTTTCTTGACATTCACAGAGCTGCTTAAGATCAACAATAAAAAGACTGATGATTCAACCAAAAATAGGCAAAGAAGATGACAAATTGCCTTACTGGGAAAGACATACGCAATCATGAAAGAACTTGCAATTACAAAACAACAGGACATTTTAGGCAGGCAAAGACTTAGAAGTTTTATGGTGCCCGGTGAGATCATCTGTGAGAATGAAGCAGCAATACAACATTTGGGCTCTGGAGCCAGATTGCCAGGTTGTCAAATCATGGCTTTGCCATTGACTAGCTATATGACCTGGGGCACGATCCTTGATGTCTGTTTCCATATGTGTTAAGGAGAGGGTAGTCCCCACCATATAGGGTTATTATGAGAAGTAAAGGAGTTCATATTTGTAAAGCACTTAGAACAGTGCCTGGAAACTATGTTAAATAGTAAAAGCTTGGCCAGGCATGGGGCCTCACGCCTGTAATCCCAGCACTTTGGGAGGCCGAGGCAGGCAGATCAGGAGGTCAGGAGTTAAGAGACCAGCCTGGCTAGCACAGTGAAACCCTGTCTCTACTAAAAATACAAAAAATTAGCCGGGCATGGTGGTGCACACCTGTAATCCCAGCTACTCAGGAGACTGAGGCAGGAGAATCTCTTGAACCTAGGAGGCAGAGGTTGCAGTGAGGTGAGCCGAGATCACGCCATTGCACTCTAGCCTGGGTGACAGTGTGAGACTCCATCTCAAAAAAAAACCCAAAAAACAAAAAACAAACAAAAACAGTAAAAGCTTAATAAGTGTTAGGTATTGTTCTCTTTATATATATATATATATATATTTTTTTTTTTTTTTTTGAGACGGAGTCTCGCTCTGTCGCCCAGGCTGGAGTGCAGTGGCCGGATCTCAGCTCAATGCAAGCTCTGCCTCCCGGGTTTACGCCATTCTCCTGCCTCAGCCTCCCGAGTAGCTGGGACTACAGGCGCCCGCCACCTCGCCTGGCTAGTTTTTTGTATTTTTTTCTTTTTAGTAGAGATGGGGTTTCACCGTGTTCGCCAGGATGGTCTCGATCTCCTGACCTCGTGATCCGCCCGTCTCGGCCTCCCAAAGTGCTGGGATTACAGGCTTGAGCCACCGCGCCCAGCCTATCAATATATATTTTTTTTTTTTCGAGACACAGTCTCGCTCTGTCGCCCAGGCTGGAGTGCAGTGGCTGGATCTCAGCTCACTGCAAGCTCCGCCTCCCGGGTTCATGCCATTCTCCTGCCTCAGCCTCCCAAGTAGCTGGGACTACAGGCGCCCACCACCTCGCCTGGCTAGTTTTTTGTATTTTTTTAGTAGAGACGGGGTTTCACCATGTTAGCCAGGATGGTCTTGATCTCCTGACCTCGTGATCCGCCCGTCTCAGCCTCCCAGAGTGCTGGGATTACAGGCTTGAGCCACTGCGCCCGGCCTCAATATATTTTTATATAAAATGTTTGGGAGCATATTCATGAAACTGTTAACAGTAATTAATCTAAGGAAGAACATTGTAAATGAATGGAATTTTAACTCTTTCTTTCTGTATCATATTTATGATAAACTTTTTCTATTTAATATTTAAAACATAAGATCATAAAGAACGAGGATACGTGTATGAAGAGAATAAACTAATAGAATAGTGCCATAGAAGAAAAGGGGTGTATGTGTACACAAATTTAGTAGATGAGACTTAAAATTTGTGAGGAAAGGAAAAATTATTCAACAAATGTTATTGGTATTGATATTCAACAAGTTAGTATTGGCATTCAATTTAAAATGAAATGGACCAGGTGTGGTGCCTCACATCTGTAATCCCAACCCTTTGAGAGGCTGAGGTGGCTGGATCACTTGGGCCCAGGAGTTCAAGACCAGCCTGGGCAACATGGCAAAACCCCATTTATACTAAAAATGCAAAAATTAGGTGGTCATGGTGGTGCGCATCTGTAGTCCCAGCTTCTCAGGAGGCTAAAATGGGAAGAATTGCTTGAGCCCAGGAGGTTGAGGCTGCAGTGAGCTGTGATTGCCCCACTGCACTCCATCCTAGCTAACAGAGAGAGACCCTGTCTCAAAAAACAAAGAAAGAAAAAAAAGAAAGAGAGAGAGAGAAAGGAAGAAAGAAGAAAGAAAAAAGAAAAAAGGAAAGAAAGAAAGAAGAAAGAAGGAGAAAGAAAGAGAAAGAAAGAAAAAAGAAAGAAAGGAAAGAACGAAAGAAAGAAAGAAAGGGAGAGAAAGAGAAAGAAGGAAGGAAGGAAGGCAGGCCGGGCGCGGTGGCTCAAGCCTGTAATCCCAGCACTTTGGGAGGTCGAGGCGGACGGATCACGAGGTCAGGAGATGGAGACCATCCTGGTTAACACGGTGAAACCCCGTCTCTATTAAAAATACAAAAACTTAGCCTGGCGAGGTGGCGCGCGCCTGCAGCCCCAGCTACTCAGGAGGCAGAGGCAGGAGAATGGCGCAAACTTGGGAGGCAGAGCTTGCAGTGAGCCGAGATCGCGCCACTGCACTCCAGCCTGGGTGACAGAGCGAGACTTTGTCTCAAAAAAAAAAAAAAAGAGAGAGAAAGAAAGACACAGAGAATGAGAGAAAGGAAGAAAGAAGAAAGAAAAGAAAGAGAGAAAGAGATTTTAAAAAAATCTTCAATCTTATAAAATTACCCAGTGAGATGGAAGGAAGGAAGGAAGGAAGGAAGGAAGGAAGGAAGGAAGGAAGGAAGGAAGGAAGGAAGGAAAGAAAGAGAAGGAGGGAGGGAGGGAGGAAGGAAAGAAAGAGAAGGAGGGAGGGAGGGAGGGAGGGAGGGAGGAAGGAAGGAAGGAAGGAAGGAAGGAAGGAAGGAAGGAAAGAAAGAGAAGGAGGGAGGGAGGGAGGAAGGAAAGAAAGAGAAGGAGGGAGGGAGGGAGGGAGGGAGGAAGGAAGGAAGGAAGGAAGGAAGGAAGGAAAGAGAAGGAGGGAGGGAGGGAGGAAGGAAGGAAGGAAGGAAAGAAAGAGAAGGAGGGAGGGAGGAAGGAAGGAAGGAAGGAAGGAAGAAAGAGAAGGAGGGAGGGAGGGAGGGAGGGAGGAAGGAAGGAAGGAAGGAAAGAAAGAGAAGGAGGGAGGGAGGAAGGAAGGAAGGAAGGAAAGAAAGAGAAGGAGGGAGGGAGGGAGGAAGGAAGGAAGGAAGGAAGGAAAGAAAGAGAAGGAGGGAGGGAGGGAGGAAGGAAAGAAAGAGAAGGAGGGAGGGAGGGAGGAAGGAAGGAAGGAAGGAAGGAAGGAAAGAGAAGGAGGGAGGGAGGGAGGAAGGAAAGAAAGAGAAGGAGGGAGGGAGGGAGGGAGGAAGGAAGGAAGGAAGGAAGGAAGGAAGGAAGGAAGGAAGGAAGGAAGGAAGGAAAGAGAAGGAGGGAGGGAGGAAGGAGGGAAGGAAGGAAGGAAGGAAGGAAGGGAGGGAGGGAGGGAGGGAGGGAGGGAAAGTGAAAGCGAGAAAGCAAGAAAGCAAGCAGGCCAGGCATGGTGGACCATGCCTGTAATCCCAGCACTGAGGGAGGCCGAGGCAGGCAGATCACCTGAGGTCGGGAGCTCGAGATCAGCCTGAACAACATGGAGAAACCCTGTTCTCTACTAAAAATACAAAATTAGCCAGGCATGTTGGTGCATGCCTGTAATCCCAGCTACTCAGGAGGCTGAGGCAAGAGAATCACTTGAACCTGGGAGGCAGAAGTTTTGGTGAGCTGAGATCGCACCATTGCACTCCAGCCTGGACAACAAGAGCAAAATTCCATCCAAAAAAAAAAGAAGAAGAAAAAGGAGAGAAGAAAATGGAAAAAGAATAAAGAAAGTTGGCCAGGCACAGTGGCTCACGCCTGTAATCCCAGCACTTTGGAAGGCCGAGGCGGGCAGATCACGAGGTCAGGAGATCAAGACCTTCCTGGCTAACATGGTGAAACCCTGTCTCTACTAAAAATACCAAAAAAAAAAAAAAAAAAAAAAAAAAAATTAGCTGGGTGTGGTGGTGGGTGCTTGTAGTCCCAGCTACTCAGGGGGCTGAGGCAGAAGAACGGCGTGAACCCAGGAAGTGGAGCTTGCAGTGAGCCGAGATCATGCCACTGCACTCCAGTCTTAGTGTCAGAGTGAGACTCCATCTCAAAATAAACAAATAAATAAATTTTAAAAATAAAGAAAGTCTATGGAACCAATGTGATACCATCAAGCAAAGAAATATTCGCATTATAGAAATTCCAGAAGAAGAGATTGAAAGAGGCATAGAAAACCTATTTAATGTGGCCGGGCGCAGTGGCTCAAGCCTGTAATCCCAGCACTTTGAGAGGCCGAGACGGGCGGATCACGAGGTCAGGAGATCAAGACCATCCTGGCTAACACGGCGAAACCCCGTCTCTACTAAAAAATACAAAAAAACTAGCCGGGCGAGGTGGCGGGCGCCTGTAGTCCCAGCTACTCGGGAGGCTGAGGCAGGAGAATGGCGTAAACCCCGGAGGCGGAGCTTGCAGTGAACCGAGATCCGGCCACTGCACTCCAGCCTGGGTGACAGAGCGAGACTCCGTCTCAAAAAAGAAAAAAAAAAAAAAACCTATTTAATGAAATAATAGCTGAAAAGAAGGATATGGACATCCAGAACTGGAAAGTTCAAGAGTTCTCAAATATAGTCAATCCAAGAAGGTACTCCCAGTGGCATATTTATACTCTGTCAAAAGTGGAAGAGAAGGCCAGGAACAGTGACTCACACCTATAATCCCAGTGCTTTGGGAAGCCAAAGTGGGAGGATTGCTTAAGGCCAGCAGTTCAAGACCAGCATGAGCAACATAGTGATATCTCATCTCTAAAATATAATAATAATAGCAGGGCATGATGGTGCATACCCATAGTCCCAGAGAGGCTGAGGTGGGAGGACTGCTTGAGCCCAGGATTTCAGGGTTGCATTGAGCTATGATCACACCACTGCACTCCAGCCTGGGTGACAGAGAAAGATCCTGTTTAAAAAAAGAAAAAGTGGAAGAGAAAGAATTATAAAAAACAACAAAGGAAAAGTATAAAGTCACACGTACGAGAATCCCTATCCAACTAATAGCAGATTTCTCAGCAGAAACTTTATAGGACAAGAGAGAATGGGATGATACAATCAAAGTGCTAATAGAAAAAAAAAAAAAAAACCTGCCAGCCAAGAATTCTATACTCAGCAAAGTTATCCTTCAGAAATGAAGGAGAAATAGTCTTTCTTTTTTTTTTTTTTTTTTTTTTTTTGAGACGGAGTCTTGCTCTGTCGCCCAGGCTGGAGTGCAGTGGCCGGATCTCAGCTCACGGCAAGCTCCGCCTCCCGGGTTTACGCCATTCTCCTGCCTCAGCCTCCCGAGTAGCTGGGACTACAGGCGCCAGCCACCTCGCCCGGCTAGCTTTTTTTGTATTTTTTAGTAGAGACGGGGTTTCACCAGTGTTAGCCAGGATGGTCTCGAATTCCTGACCTCGTGATCCGCCCGTCTCGGCCTCCCAAAGTGCTGGGATTACAGGCTTGAGCCACCGCGCCCGGCCATAGTCTTTCTTAGATAAGCAAAAACTGAGGGAATTTGTTACCACTACACCAGCCTTGCAAGAATTGCTTATGGGAGTCCTAGGACAATAATGACCATCACGAAAACATGTAAAAGTATAAAATTTACTGGTACAGCAGATACACAATGAGAAAGAGAGAAAGGAATCAAAACTTAATACTACAGAAAACCACCAAACCACAAAGAAAAACAATAAGAAAAGAACTAAGGATATACAAAACAACCAGAAAACAATTAACAAAATGACAGAAGTAAGTCCTCACCTATCAATAATAACCTTGAATGCTAACAGATTAAGTTTCCCAGTTAAATGGTATAGTCCGGCTGAATGGATTTAAAAAATTTTTTTAACTATATACTGCCTATAAGAAACTCATGTAACCTGTAAAGACATACATACACGGCCAGGCGCAGGTGGCTCAAGCCTGTAATCCCAGCACTTTGGGAGGTCGAGACGGGCGGATCACAAGGTCAGGAGATCGAGACCATCCTGGCTAACATGGTGAAACCCCGCCTCTACTAAAAAATACAAAAAAGTAGCCGGGCGAGGTGGCGGGCGCCTGTAGTCCCAGCTACTCGGGAGGCTGAGGCAGGAGAATGGCGTAAACTCGGGGGGCGGAGCTTGCAGTGAGCTGTGATCCGGCCACTGCACTCCAGCCTGGGTGACAGAGCGAGACTCCGTCTCAAAAAAAAAAAAAAAAAAAAAAAAAAAAAAATACATACATACACTAGAAGTGAAGGATTGGAAAAAGATCTGCCATGCAAATGGAATCCAAAAGTGAGTGGGAGTGCTATACTTACATCAGATAAAATAGGCTTTAAGTAAAAAACCAAAAAAAGAGACAAAGAAGGTCATTAGCTGATGATAAGGGATCAGTTCAGCAAGAGGATATAACAATTGTAAATATATACACCCAACACCTGAGCACCCAGGTATATAAAGCAAACATTATTATTATTAATAGTATAAAGGAAGAGATAAACTCCAATGATAACAGTTGAGGACTTTGACATCCCACTCTCAGCACTGGACAGAAAATCAACAAAGAAACATTGTATTTAAACAGCACTACAGGCTGGGTGCGTGGTGGCTCATGCCTGTAATCCCAGCACTTTGGGAGGTCGAGGTGGGTGAATCACTTGAGGTCAGGAGTTCGAGACCAGCCTGACCTACGTGGTGAAACCCCGTCTCTACTAAAAATACAAAATTAGCTGGGCGTGGAGGCGCATGCCTGTAGTCCCAGCTACTCAGGAGGCTGAGGCAGGAGAATCATTTGAACCCAGGAGGTAGAGGTTGCAGTGTGCCGAAATCACATCACTGCACTCCAGCCTGGGTGACAGAGCGAGACGCTGTCTCAAAAAAAAAAAAAAAAAAAAAACAAATAAGTAAGTAAACAGCACTACAGACAGAATGGACCTAATAGACAATTCCAGAAGAACTCATCCAACAGGGACAGAATACACATTCTTCTCATCAGCACATGAAATATGCCCAGAATGTTTTTCATACCAAAGCCCTATTCAGCAGGGGAAAAGATTTCATCAGAGCCTATCTACCTGGGAGAAAGGAATCACACAACGCTATCCCCCTTTTAGTCTTCCTGTCACACCTAAGCGGGAGAAAAAGCAGCCAAACACTTTGAAGGTCACAGCTCAGGAACACAGAGACCCAGAAAGACAGAGATTTAATCACAGGATTACATAATGCTTCCCCTTTATGTGATAACGTATGTGATACGTTATCACTGTATCAGCAAGGTTCCTATGTGATAACTATGGCTTACAGCTGAAACAGCTACAAAGTGAAGACGCTATTTAAGAAGATTTGAAAGAAACCAAAAGACAACAGGGGGGAAAAAAAAAACTAAAAGAAATGGAAGTCCCTGACACCTATGGCTATAGTCAACATTAAACAGAACCCAGCTACTACTCAGATTAACATAAAATCTCATGCTAAAGGCCAGCTGACCTCAATTCCTATTACCAAATACCTCATGTGGTGCTTTCAACAAAAAGATACAAGGCGCGATAAAAGATAAGAAAAAAACATAGGCCGAGTGCGCTGGCTCACGCCTGTAATCCCAGCACTTTGGGAGGCCGAGACGGGCGGATCACGAGGTCATGAGATAGAGACCATCCTGGCTAACACGGTGAAACCCCATCTCTACTAAAAATACAAAAAACTAGCCGGGCGACGTGGCTGGGCACCTGTAGTCCCAGCTACTCGGGAGGCTGAGGCAGGAGAATGGCGTAAACCCGGGAGGTGGAGCTTGAAGTGAACTGAGATCCGGCCACTGCACTCCAGCCTGGGCGACAAAGCAAGACTCCGTCTCAAAAAATAAAAAAAAAGAAAAGAAAAAGAAAAAGAAAAAAACATAGCCAGAAGAGACAAAGCAAGCCAGGGCGGGAGGATCACTTGATCCCAGAAGTTTGAGAACAGCCTGAGCAACACAGCAAGACCCTGTGTCTAAAACAACAGCAGCATCCAAAAGGGCGGAAAAAGGGGGACAATACAAAGAACAAATACAATAAATAGAAAAGAGTTACAAACATAGAAACATAGTAGATATTAATCTAATTATATCAATAATCACTTCAAATGTGAAAAGTCTAAATATACCAATCAAAAGACAGAAATTGTCAAAATGGATTTTTAAAAAGATCATACCTAGCACTTTGGAAGGCTGAGGCAGGCGGATCACAAGGTCAGGAGATCGAGACCATCCTGGTTAACACGGTGAAAACCCGTCTCTACTA
This sequence comes from Rhinopithecus roxellana, assembly GCF_007565055.1. Lineage (NCBI taxonomy): Eukaryota > Metazoa > Chordata > Mammalia > Primates > Cercopithecidae > Rhinopithecus > Rhinopithecus roxellana. The sequence goes on from NC_044564.1 coordinate 8,293,514, forward strand.
AAAATACCAAAAATTGGCAGGTGCCTGTAGTCCCAGCTACTCGGGAGACTGAGGCAGAAGAATCGCTTGAGCCTGGGAGGCAGAGGTTGCAGTGAGCCAAGATCATGCCACTGCACTCCATCCTGAGCAGCAGAGTGAGATTCTGTCTTAAAAAAATATAATAATAATAAATAAATAAAGAAGACCATACTGGCCGGGCATGGTGGCTTATGCCTGTAATCCCAGCACTTTGGGAGGCTGAGGCAGGTGGATCACGAAGTCAGGAGTTCGAGACCAGCCTGGCCAACATGGTGAAACTCTGTCTATACTAAGAAATACAAAAATTAGCTGTGGTGACTCGTGCCTGTCATCCCAGCAACTCAGGAGGCTGAGGCAGGAGAATCGCTTGAAGCCAGGAGGCTGAGGTTGCAGTGAGCTGAGATTGTTCCACTGCACTCCAGCCTGGGAGACAGCGAGACTATGAAAACAAACAAACAAACAAACAAACAAACAAAAAACAGAAAAACCCCATACCACATGTTGTCTATGAGAAATCCATTTTAAATATATAAAGACACAGGTAATTTAAAAACTAAACCTACAGAGAAAGATGTACCATACTAACACTAATCAAAAGAAAGTTGGAGGAGATATGTTGATTTCAAAGAAGACAGACTTCAGAAGGAAAAAGCGAGCAGGAATAGAAAAGGACATTATATAATGATCACAGGGTCAATTCTTCAAAAAAGACATAACAATCCTGCACATGTGTGTGCCTGACACCAACATGTCAAAATATGTGAAGCAGAAGCTGATAGAGCTGTAAGGAGAAATAGACACATCAACTGTTATCCTAGGAGACTTCAGTACTCCTCGATCAGGAACTTGTCTCACGCACCCGTGTGAAGAGACCACCAAACAGGCTTTGTGTGAGGAACAAGGCTGTTTGTTTCACCTGGGTGCAGGTGGGCTGAGTCCGAAAAGACAGTCAGCAAAGGGTGGTGGGATTATCATTAGTTATTATAGGTTTGGGGATAGGCGGTGGAGTTAGGAACAATGCTTTGTGGGTATGGGGTGGATCTCACAAAGTACATTCTCAAGGGTGGGGAGAATTACAAAGAACCTTCTTAAGGGTGGGGGAGATTACAAAGTACATTGATCAGTCAGGGTGGGGCAGAAACAAATCGCAATGGTGGAACGTCATCAGTTACGGCTATTTTCACTTCTTTTGTGGATCTTCAATTGCTTCAGGCCATCTGGATGTACACGTGCAGGTCACTGGGGATACGATGGCTTAGCTTGGGCTCAGAGGCCTGACAGAACTGACAGATACAATGGGCAAAAACTCAGGAAGGATATAATTGATCTGAACAACGTCATCAATTGACCTGATCTAATCGCCATTTACAACAGTGCATTCAACAACGGCACAATACAGTACGTCTTCTCAAGCTTACAGAAAACATGCACCGGCCGGGCGCGGTGGCTCAAGCCTGTAATCCCAGCACTTTGGGAGGCCGAGACGGGCGGATCACGAGGTCAGGAGATCGAGGCCATCCTGGCTAACACGGTGAAACCCCGTCTCTACTAAAAAAATACAAAAAACTAGCTGGGCGAGGTGGCGGGCACCTGTAGTCCCAGCTACTCGGGAGGCTGAGGCAGGAGAATGGCGGGAACCCGGGAGGCGGAGCTTGCAGTGAGCAGAGATCGTGCCACTGCACTCCAGCCTGGGCGACAGAGCGAGACTCCGTCTCAAAAAAAAAAAAGAAAAAAAGAAAACATGCACCAAATTAGGCGACACTATTGGCCATAAACACACCTGAATGCATTTTTAAAAATCAAAATCACACAAATTATGTTTTTAGACCATAATGGAATTAAACTAGAAACAACAGAAAGATAGCTGGAAAAATCCCAAAATATTTGAAGATTGAACAACACAATACTATCCACATGGGTCAAAAAAGAAGTCTCAAATGAAATTTTAAAATATTTTAAATTAGCCAGGTGTGGTGGTGCACACCTATACTCCCAGCTGCTCAGGAGGCTGAGGCAGGAGGATCACTTGAATCCAGGGGTTTGAGGCTGCAGTGAGCCAAGATCACACCACCGCACTCCAGCCTGGGTGACAGAGTGAGAGCACCAGTTCTAAAAAATTAAACTTAAATAAAAAACTAAAAATTTTTTTTGGGTAGGCCGAGGCGGGTGGATCACCTGAGATCAGGAGTTCGAGACCAGCCTGAACAACAAGGTGAAACCGTCTCAAAATAAATAATAAATAAACAACCTGAAAATGAACATTTGTAGAATGCAACAAAATGGTACTTATAGGGAAATTTATAAGATTTGGGCCGGGCGCGGTGGCTCACACCTGTAATCCCAGCACTTTGGGAGGCCAAGGCAGGCGGATCATGAAGTCAAGAGATCGAGACCATCCTGGCCAACATGGTGAAACCCCATCTCTACTAAACGTACAAAAATTAGCTGGGCGTGGTGGTGCATGCCTGTAATCCCAGCTACTCAGGAGGCTGAGGCAAGAGAATTGCTGGAACCAGGGAGTTGGAGGTTGCAGTGAGCCGAGATCATGCCACTGCACTCCAGCCTGGGTGACAGAATGAGAATCCATCAAAACAAACAAACAAACAAAAATTAGCCAGGGGTGGGGTTACATGCCTGTAGTCCCAGCTACTCAGGAGGCTGAGGCAGGAGAATTGCTTGAACCCGGCAGGCAGAGGTTGCAGTGAGCCAAGATCGCGCCACTGCACTCCAGCCTGGGTAACAGAGCAGGACTCCGTCTCAAAAAAAAAAAAAAAAAGAAAAGAAAAAAAAAAAAAAAAGAAATCACTTAGGAGGCCATGGAACCCCAAGAAGGAATGTAGAGTGTGACAAGAGAGTTAAAGATTCCCTTGTAGGACACGTCGTACTGAAGGGCTGGGGAAAGATGCTGACCTAAGTGACCTTGGGAACGAGTGGAGCCTCCAAGACTGAAGGCAAAAGGAGCTGCACAGAAGCACGGTGTCTCGTCGGTGATGTCATCTCCCACAGGAATTTCACAATTCTATTTTGTAAAATAGAGATGGGATCTCTCTGTGTTGGCCAGGGTGGTCTCAAGCTTCTCTCTCAAGCAATCCTTCCAGTTCGGTCTCCCCAAGTGCTGGGTGAAGGCTAACAATTCTGATACAGCTATGCATGGATCCTGGATTTAGCAATTAAGTACATAGATGGCAGATGGTGGGAGTGAGGTTTCTCACTATTAGAGTGGGAACTTACAGACGGCAGGAAAAGAAGGCTAGAATGAGCCATGTGGAAATGAATCAGAGATGGAGACATTGGCATGGACTCGTGTCTTCCCAGACACAGACACAGAAGGGTGCACATAGAAACATATATACATTTGGATACACAAAATTTCTTTGCTCTGTAGCTATGAGGGCTTAAAAGAAATGATGCCCCAAGTAGCAGGAAGCACATTCAACACCAAGATCTTGGTTTCTGATGCCATCCTCCAAGAAAAGAAACCAGGGCTCCTTGGAGAAATAGCCGATTCCAGGACTGCAGCAGAAGATACCCGAAATTAACAAAGAGCATCTCATAGTGCCAGAAAGTAAGGAAATGTTACACACACACACACGCACGCACACACAGATACACATACTCACACATACACATACACACATCAACACATCCATACACACACACACACACGTACACACTCACAGAGACACACACATACATACATATATACACATCAACACATCCATACACACACATACACGTACACACTCAGACACAGAGACACACACATACACATCAACACATCCACACACAGATACACATACCCACACACACACATACACACATCAACACATCCATACACACATACACACACACGTACACACTCACAGAGACACACACATATACACATCAACACATCCACACACAGATACACATACCCACACATACACATACACACATCAACACATCCATACACACACACACACATACACACTCATACAGACACACACACACACTCAGATACATATACCCACACATACTCACATCAACACATCTATACACACACACATACACACTCCAACAGAAACACACACACAGGTGCACACACACAGATACACATACCCACACATACATACACATACAACACATCCATACACATACACGTACACACATACACAGATACAAATACCCACATATACATACACAACACATCAATGCACACACACACATATATACATACACACACACGCACACACAGATACACATACCTACACATACATACACACATTTCAACACAACCATACGCACACAGAGATACACATACTGACACATACATACACATACAACACATCCATACACATACACACATACACGTACACAGACACACACACATACACATACCCACACATACATACACATCAACACATCCATACACACACACACAGATACACCCACACATCCATACACACACAGACATACGGGTACACACTTAGACACACACATGCACTTGCACACTTATACACAGACACACACGCATAAACACATACACACACACACAGACGGGCTGTGTCAGAAGAGCACAGGAGTCAACTAAAAAGTTCCTAATGGTCAAAGCTGGAACAATTTGAGCAATCAAATAAATAACATGGATTATAACCCAAAGTCTCAAATATCCATGAGCCATGTTGGTGTAATAAATGACTGAAATAAACGAATAAGGGGGATAGAGAAAACAAATCTCCAATGCGGAATTCCAAAATATTTATGTGGAGACTGTACCCCAAAGAGGGGGAGCGTTTTCTGTGCTAGTGAAGGGATGAAAAGGCGGCAAGAATAGCCCGCAGTGCAGACACCCAGCAAACAGCAGCTCAGCCGGGCGACAAAGGCCACCATTGACGGACACCGTGGTGATGGCATCTACCCCTGAAAGGAAGTCATGAGAACAGCACTCTACGTCTGTACTCTTCCTCCCAGCAGCCCACAACTCTGGTCTTCTTTTTTTTTTTGAGACGGAGTCTCGCTCTGTCGCCCAGGCTGGAGTGCAGTGGTGCGATCTCGGCTCACTGCAACCTCCGCCTCCCAGGTTCATGCCATTCTCCTGCCTCAGCCTCCCGAGTAGCTGGGACTACAGGCACCCGCCACCACACCCGGCTAATTTTTTGTTTTTTTTTTCAGTAGAGACGGGGTTTCACTGTGTTAGCCAAGATGGTCTCGATCTCCTGACCTCATGATCCGCCCGCCTTGGCCTCCCAAAGTGCTGGGATGACAGGCGTGAGCCACCGCGCCCGGCCAAGTCCAGTCGTCATCATGAGAAAAACATCAGACAAGTTCCAATAGTGGGTCATCCTAAGAAATACTTAACCAGGCCAGACTGGGTGGCCCACGCCTGTCATCCCAGCACTTTGGGAGGCCAAGGAGGGCAGAGCGCTTGAGCCTGGGAGTTTGAGACCACCCTGGCTAACACAGTGAAACCCCATCTCTACTAAAAATACAAAACGTAACCAAGCGTGGTGCTGCCTGTGGTACCAGCTACTTGGGAGGCTGAGGTGGGAGGATCGCTTGGGCCCGGCAGGCGGAGGCTGCAGTGAGCCGAGATTGTGCCACTGCACTCCAGCCTGGGCAACAGAGCAAGACTCTGTCTCAAAGAAAAAAAAATTAACCAGTTGTCCTCTAAATTGTCAAGCTCACCAAAAACAAGTAAAGTCTAAGAAACTGCCACAACCAAAAGGAGCCTGAGGAGACCTGGCAACTAATGTGGTTCCCTGGGTGGAATCCTGGAAAAGAGAAGACAAAATAGGTAAAATCTAAGGAAATTTGAATAAACTATGAACTTTAGATAATAATAATGTATCAATATTTGTTCATTAATTATAACAAATGTACCATATTAATATAAGATGTTAACAATAGGCATAAAATGAGGTACCCACATACCTCATGTCAGTTTCTGTCTAAATCTAAAAATATTCTTGGCCGGGCACAGTGGCTCACGCCCATCCCAGCACTTTGGGAGGCTGAGGCAGGCGGATCACCTGAGATCAGGAGTTCAAGACCAGCCTGGCCAACACGGAGAAACCCCGTCTCTACTAAAAATACAAAAATTAGCCAGGTGTCATGGCATGTGCCTGTAACCCCAGCTACTCAGGAGGTTAAGACAGGAGAACTGCTTGAACCGAGAGGCAGAGGCTGCAGTGAGCCAAGATCGCACCACTGCACTGCAGCCTGGGCAACAGAGCAAGACTCCATCTCAAAAACAAACAAACAAACAAACAAATACTTATCAGAATCCTAGCTGGCTCTTTCGCAGAAATTGACGAACTAATCCTAAAGTTTACACGGAAACTCAAGGGCCCTAGAATAGCCAAACCAATATTTAAAAAGAAGAACAAAGTTAGAGGACCCACATTTCTCCGTCTCAGAACTTACCACAAAGATACAGTGATCAAAACTGTACAGTGTGGTACAGGTGTGAGGACAGACGTGCTGACAAATGGGATAGAACCGAGAGTCCAGAAATAAACCCCTGTGACCTACTGATTTTTTTTCTTTTTTCCCCCTCAACTTTATTTTTATACTCAAATAAGGTTTTTTTTTTTTTTTTTTAAATCAAAACCATATTTTACATGATCAAATTCAAAAATACCATCTCAGCCCAGGCATGGTGGCTCACGCCTATAATCCCAGCACTTTGGGAGGCCAAGGCAGGTGGATCATTTGGGGATCTGGAGTTTGAGACCAGCCTGGCCAACATGGTGAAGCCCCTCATCTACTAAAAAAACAAAGATGCCAGGCGTGGTGGTGCATGCCTGTAGTCCCAGCTACTGGAGAGGCTGAGGCATGAGAATCACTTGAATCTGGGAGGTGGAGGTTGCAGTGAGCCGAAAGTCATGCCACTGGACTCCAGCCTGGGGGACAGAGCGAGACTCCTTTTCAAAAAAAAAAAAAAAAAAAAAAAGATCTCAGTTTTATGTTCCAAGTTGAAATATCTAAATAGCTGTAGAGATGACAGTGACAGATCCAGATGAAGCAGCCAGGACCCAATAGGTCTTACGGACACGTTAGTTAGGAGACATTTTGCATTGGTTCCTAAATGTGGGAAATTCAGTTATTTTTTCTCAATCTTTTTTTCACGTTAAAATACACATACATAAAATTAACCATCTTAACCATTTTGAGTGTATGGTTCAGTGTGCAGTTCAGTGGTATTACACGTATCCACAATTAGTGCAACTGTCAACTCCATCCATCTCCGAAACTCTTTTCACCTGGTAAAACTAGAACTCTATACCCGTTAAACAATAACTTCCCATCCTCTTCTTTCTACCCACTGGCAACCACCCTTCTACTGTCTGTCTCTATGATTCTGAGCACTCTAAGTAACTCTATAAGCGGAAACATGCAGTATTTGTGTTTTTGTTATTGCTTATTTCACTCAGCATAATATCCTCAAGGTTCATCCATGTTGTAGCATATTGCAGAGTTTCCTTCTTTTTTAAGGTCAAATAATATGCACTCCATGCATGTACGACATTTCGTTTATCCATCCATCCACTGATAATCACTCGGCTGCTTCCATGTTTTGGCTGTCGTGAATGATGCTGTTATGAACGTGGGTATACAAATCTCTCTTGGAGACCCCAACTTCAATTGCTTTGGGTATATACCCAGAAGTAGAATTGATGGATGATGTGGTAATTCTATTCTTAATTTTTTGAGGAACTGCCATACAGTTCTCCTCAGCATTTGTGTCCTTTTATGTTACTCCCAACAGTACACAAGGGTCCTGATTTCTCCACATCCTTGCCAACACTTGTAATTTGTCCATCTTTTTTATTATAGTCATCCTAGTGGGTTTAAGGAAGTCTCCATTGTAGTTTGGATTTGCAATTCTGTGATAATTAGTGAAGTCGACTATCTTTGCATGTGTTGATTGTATGGCTGATGGATTTTTGACAAAGGTGCCGAAAAAATTCAAAGGTGAAAAACAGCCTCTTCAACTACAGGTGCTGAAACAGTCGGACATCCACACACAAAAGAATGAAGCTGGATCCCCTGTCTCACGTCATACGCAAAAATTAACTCAAAATGGATCAAAGACCTAAATAGTAGGTAACACCTACATGGTAAGGGCTAAAACCATAAAACTCTCAGAAGGAAACCAAGGTGTAATCTTGGAGTAGGCAAGAGTAAAATCCTTTGTGCTTTAAAACATAAAAGTAGAAAACCTACAGAATGGAAGAAAATATTTGCAAGTCATGTATCTGATAAGAGACCTGTATCTGGAACAGATGAATAACTCACACAGCTCAATAAGACGACAATCCCATTTAAAAATGGACAAAGGCCTTGAATGAACGATTCTCCAAGGCATACGACTGACCAATAAGTGCATAAAAAGATGTGTGGAGGGCCAGGCACAGTGGCTCATGCCTGCAATCCCAGCACTTTGGGAGGCTGAGGCAGGTGGATTGCTTGCGTCTAGGAGTTTGAGACCAGCCTAGGCAACATGGTGAAACCCCATGCCTACTGAAAATACAAAAATTTGCCAAGTGTGGTGGTGCCTGTTGTCCCAGCTACTTGGGAGGGTGAGGTGGGAGGATGGCTTGAGCCCAGGAGGCGGAGCTTGCAGTGAGCTGAGATCACACCACTGCGCTCCAGCCTGGGTGACAGACTGAGACGCCATCTCAAAAAAAAAAGTTTGGTATCACTAGCCATCGGGACAGGAAAATGCAAATCAAAACCACAAGATACCACTTCATACCCATAGGATGGCTATAATCGAAAGACGAACAATAGCAAGCATCTGTGGGATGTGCAGAAATCACAGGCTTCGTGCCCTGCTGGAGGAGCGTGAAATGGTGCAGCCATTTTGGATGACAGCCTGGCAGTCCTGCAAAAGGTTAAACACAGAGTTACCCTATGACTCACCATTCCACTTCTAGGTGTACATATCCAAGAGAAATGTAAACATACGTCCAAACAAAAGCACATACACAAATGTGTACAGCAGCATTATTCATGATTAGCCAAAATGTAGAACCAACCCAAATGTCCATCAACTGATGAACGGATAAAAAAAAGGCCGTCCATCCACACAACGGAGGATTATTTAGCCATGAAAATGAAGGACTGATACACACTACAAAGTGGATAAACCGGCCCGGCGCGATGCCTCACGCCTGTAATCCCAGCACTTTGGGAGGCCAAGGCGGGCAGATTGCCTGAGCTCAGGAGTTTGAGATCAGCCTCGGCAACATGCAGAAACCCCATCTCTACTAAAATACAAAAAATTAGGCAGGCTTGGTGGCGGGCACCTGTAGTCCCAGCTACTCAGGAGGCTGAGGCAGGAGAATCGCTTGAACCCGGGAGGCGGAGTCTGCAATGAGCCAAGATCTCATTGTGGCAAGATCCCAGCCTGGGCGACAGAGCGAGACTCTGTCTCAAAACCAAACAAAACAAAACAAAACAAATGAAGTGGATAAACCTAAAAAATAGTCTAAGTGGGCCGGGCACGGTGGCTCAAGCCTGTAATTCCAGCACTTTGGGAGGCCGAGACGGGCAGATCACTGAGGTCAGGAGATCGAGACCATCCTGGCTAACACAGTGAAACCCCGTCTCTACTAAAAAACACAAAAAACTAGCCGGGCGAGGTGGCGGGCAGGCGCCTGTAGTCCCAGCTGCTCGGGAGGCTGAGGCAGGAGAATGGCGTGAACCCGGGAGGCGGAGCTTGCAGTGAGCTGAGATCCGGCCACTGCACTCCAGCCTGGGCGACAGAGCGAGACTCCGTCTCAAAAAAAAAAAAAAAAAGTCTCAGTGGAAGAAGCCAGTCACAAAAGACTGACCGTATTAGATAAAATGTCCAGAACAGGCGAATCCACAGAGACAGAAGGTGGAGGAGTGGTTGTCTGGGGCTGGGGGTGCTGGTGAGAACTAACTGCCAATGAACGCAGGCTTTCTTTTTGGAGGAATGACCAGGGACTGTTGTGGTGTTTGCACAATGCTGAGTAGAATAAAAACCACTGTGGAAGGGTGACTTGCGTGGCATGTGATTACATCTCAACAAAGCTGTTACAAAAACAGAAAAAAGTGATAAAATGAATAGACACGCTACAGATCAAAAATAACAATAGTAGCTTTTAAGCAAAAATAATAGCAATGTCTTGGTGTAAAACGATATGGAGTAAAATGTACAACAAGATCTCAAAGGTTTTGTGGAATGGAAATAGTCTCTTGCAAAGTTCTTGGATTATATGTAAACTGGTATAATATTATTTGAAGGCAGACTGTGATAAATTGAAGACGCATATTGTAAACCTTAGAGAACTACTAAAAACCAAAACCCACTAAGCCAATAAAGGAGGTAAAATGGGCTATGAAAATATACTCAATTAATACAAAAGAAGGCAGAAAAAGAGAAAAAGAATGAACAAAGAACAGATGAGATAAACAAAATCAATAAAAATTAAAAAAATTTTAAATAATATTCTTAATAACTTAAAATAATAAATAAAAGCAAAGTGGGTAGATTTAAATCTTAGGAAAATGGCTGATCCCAGGATACGGGGAGTGGGCAGAGAAGGCACAAATGATCCAGGACGTTCGGCTGCACCACTGAGACAGGTGCCATCCGGAAAGGGGTTCACTCATCAAATCTTTGACATTTTCAATCATAGTAACAGATTATTACCCACCAAATAAAATAGGAAGAAATGAGTCCATATTCAACAAATAAATTTAAAATTTGATGAAAGATGAGATCTTCACATAGTTTTGGGGTTTTGTTTGTTTTGAGACAGGGTCTTGCTCTGTCATCCAGGCTGGAGTGCAGTGGTGTGATCATGGCTCACTGCAGCCTCGACCTCCTGGGCTCAAGCAATCCTCCCACCTCAGCCTCCGACTAGCTGGGACTACAGGAGCGCACCACTAAACCCGGACACTTGTTTTGGGGATTTTTTGTAGAGGTGGAGTCTCACTATATTGCCCAGGCTGGTCTTGACCTCCAGGGCTCAAGCAATCCTCCCACTTTGCCCTCCCAAAGTGCTGGGATTACAGGCGTGAGCCACCGCACCCGGCCTTTACGTAGTCAAAGTGCTGGGATTACAGGCGTGAGCCACTGTGCCCGGCCTTTACGTAGTCTTGAAGTACTTTTCCCACCAAATATGTATTAATTACAATGGGAAAACTGAAACTTTGCAATGGAAAAGGCTGGCAGACACCACCTTCATCAAACGATCAATAAATGAACCAAATCCAAGTCACAGTCCCCTGTTAGGATGCACTGACTTCCTGACCTCTGTGGTGTTCCTGCCACAGAGGCACGGCCTGAGTTAACTCTGAGGAAACAGACAATGCGAACTGAGGACATCGTATGCGGTAACTGACCCGTCATCCCCAAAAGTGTCACAGCCATAAATGTCAGGGAGAGACTGAGAACTGTTCCCGACTGAAGACAACAGGAGACTTGGCAACAAAATACAGCACCAGGTGCTGAACTGGACTTGTCTGTTATAAAGGGCGCGCTGGTGACACACGGCAAAGCCTGCGTCGGGTGTGAGGTGCGGGCTCATGTCCTGATGTTGATGGCTTGCTGTGGTCACATAAGACCGTCCTGTGTGTAGGGAATATTCATGGAAGTATTTGGGTACCAAGTTGGCAATTTATTCTCCAGCAGTTCAGAGAAAAAAGATGTTTGTATTGTACTTGCAGCTGTTCTGTAAGGTTGAGATTGTTTTGATGTTTTAAAATGTCAACAAATGTTAATAAAGACATGTGCATGTCTATGTTCATTGCAGCACTATTCACAATAGCACGATTCCAAGATGTGGAGTCAATCTAAATGCCCACCAGTGGCAGACTGGATGAAAATGTGGTACAAACACATCATGGAATACTATGCAGCCATAAAAAAGAGGGTGATCAGACCGGACGAAACTGTGGCACATATACACCATGGAATACTATGTAGCCATAAAAAAGACTGAGATCTTGCCTTTTGTGGCAACATGAGTGGAGCTAGAGGTTATTATCTTTAGCAAACTTATGTAGGAACAGAAACCAAATACGACATGCTATCACTTATAAATGGGAGCTAAATGATGAGAGCTCATGAACACAAAGAACAAAAGACGCAGGCCTACTTAAGAGTGGAGGGTTGGAGGAGGGAGAGGATCAGGAAAAATAACTAATGGATACTAAGCTTAGGACCCGGGTGATAAAATAATCTGTACAACAAACCCTGGTGACATGAGTTTCCCTGTATAACAAACCTGCACATGTATCCCTGCACCAAAAAGATTTTTTTTTTTTTTTTTGAGATGGAGTCTCGCTCTGTCGCCCAGGCTGGAGTGCAGTGGTGCGATCTCGGCTCACTGCAAGCTCCGCCTCCCGGGTTCACGCCATTCTCTTGCCTCAGCCTCCTGAGTAACTGGGACTACAGGTGCATGCCACCACGCCCGGCTAATTTTTCTGTATTTTTAGTAGAGACGGGGTTTCACCGTATTAGCCAGGATGGTCTTGATCTCCTGAGCTCGTGACCTGCCCGCCTCGGCCTCCCAAAGTGCTGGGATTACAGGCATGAGTCACCACGCCCGGCCAAGATTTTTAAAAATAAATAAAATACATGTTGAGTCAAAGAAGCCAGAGGCAATGAAGTACACACTCCATTAAACCAATTGTAGCAAATTCCAGAATAGAAATGTTAATCTATGGTGACAGGAGCAGCTCGGTGTCTCCTGGTTCAGGAGTGGTGGTGTGAAGGATACAGATGGGGACGGTGGAGTGGAGGATACGGGGGAGACGGTGGCATGGAGGATACGGGGGAGACGGTGGCATGGAGGATACGGGGGAGACGGTGGCATGGAGGATACGGGGGAGACGGTGGCATGGAGGATACGGGGGAGACGGTGGCATGGAGGATACGGGGGAGACGGTGGCATGGAGGATACGGGGGAGACGGTGGCATGGAGGATACGGGGGAGACGGTGGCATGGAGGATACGGGGGAGACGGTGGCATGGAGGATACGGGGGAGACGGTGGCATGGAGGATACGGGGGAGACGGTGGCATGGAGGATACGGGGGAGACGGTGGCATGGAGGATACGGGGGAGACGGTGGCATAGAGGATACGGGGGATATGGCCGCGTGGAGGATATGGGGGGACGGTGGCATGGATGACACCGGGGGGTTGGTGGCGTGAAGGATACCGGGCGGGACGGTGGTGTGGAGGATATGGGGGAGACAGTGCCGTGGACAATATGGGGGGGATGATGTCTTCATTGTGGTAGTGGTTGTAAGGTTTACACATTTGCCAAACACATCAAACATTTATGAAGGGTGCCTTCAATGATCCCTAAATGATACCTCGATAAAGTTGAATGAAAGGTTAAAAAAAAATTCTATCCAGCTGTTTTGTAGAAATTAACATGCTGATTCTAAAATTTATATAAAGACAGGAAAGACCTAGTGTAGCCAAATAGCCAGAGAGTCATCTTTCGGAATAAGGACACAGCTGGGGGACCTGTGCCACCACACATCATTATTTTACACTTGGAGATATTGGCCTCAAGGCAAACAACCCACCAATGTGGAAAAGCCCTGAGGTGCAGCCCACAGGCTCACACCGCTGACATTCTGTGATGGTGCCAATGCAGTTCACGGGGGGAAAGGAAAAGCCTCTTAAGAAACCAACAGGCCGGGCGCGGTGGCTCAAGCCTGTAGTCCCAGCACTTTGGGAGGCCGAGACGGGCGGATCACGAGGTCAGGAGATCGAGACCATCCTGGCTAACACGGTGAAACCCCGTCTCTACTAAAAAATACAAAAAATTAGCCGGGCGAGATGGCAGGCGCCTGTAGTCCCAGCTGCTCGGGAGGCTGAGGCAGGAGAATGGCGTAAACCCGGGAGGCGGAGCTTGCAGTGAGCCGAGATCGTGCCACTGCACTCCAGCCTGGGTGACAGAGCGAGACTCCGTCTGAAAAAAAAAAAAAAAAGAAACCAACAAATAGGCCAGGTGCGGTGGCTCACACCTGTAATCCCAGCACTTTGGGAGGCCAAGGTGGGAGGATCATGAGGTCAGGAGATCGAGACCATCCTGGCTAACACAGTGAAACCCTGTCTCTACTAAAAATACAAAACTTAGCTGGGCGTGGTGGTGGGCGCCTGTAGTCCCAGCTACTCAGGAGGCTGAGGCAGGAGAATGGCGTGAACCTGGGAGGTGGAGTTTGCAGTGAGCCAAGATAGCGCCACTGCACTCCAGCCTGGGCGACAGAGCGAGACTCCATCGAAAGAAAGAAAAAAAGAAAGGAAGGAAGGAAGGAAGGAAAGAAGGAAGGAAGGAAGGAAGGAAGGAAGGAAGGAAGGAATGAAGGAAGGAAGGAAGGAAGGAAGGAAGGGGGAGGGAGGAGGGAGGGAGGAGGGAGGGGGGAAGGAAGGAGGGAAGGAAGGAAGGAAAAGAAAGAAAGAAAAAATCAACAAATGAGGCTGGAGCAAGTGGGTTTCCCCAGGAAAAAACCTCCCTTGACCTCACTCCATTCTCAAAAATGAATTTAAGATGAATCATGCACCTAAAAGTAAAATCCAAAACTGTAATGTTTTAGAGGGAAACAGGATAATATATTCCTAAATTTGAGAAGATATTTTCCTGTTTTTCTCTCTAAAGCATTATAGTAAAGATACCTTAGGGCAGAGAAAGTACTAACCGAAAAAGCAGGGCCAGGCGCGGTGGCTCATGCCTGTAATCCCAGCACTTTGGGTGGCCGAGGTGGACAAATTGCCTGAGGCCTGGATTTCAAGACCAGCCTGACCAACATGGAGAAACCCCGTCTCTACTAAAAATACAAAATTAGCCGGGCGTGCTGGCACGTGCCTGTAATCCCAGCTACTCGGGAGGCTGAGGCAGGAGAATCGCTTGAACCTGGGAGGCAGAGGTTGCAGTGAGCCGAGATTGTACCACCGTACTCCAGCCTGGGCAACAAGAGAAAAACTCCATCTCAAAAAAAAAAAAAAAAAAAAAAAGAAAAAGAAAAGAAAAAGAAGAAAGGGATAAATTGGACCTGGTCAAATTGGACTGGAAACACTTAGGATTCATGAAAACATGAAGCAATGAGAACTCCCATGTACGAGTGGCGTGGACGGACGATGCTGCCAGCTGCAGAGACAAGGGTGACTCCTCACGGAAGTCAGCAAGCTCCTTTCTAGGAATTCACCTTTGACCAACAAAAACATGCACACAAGAAGACCTGTACAAGAAAGGCGATAGCTGCTTTATCGACAATAGCCCCGAACTGGAGCTAACCCAAGCATACACACACAGGAGAACGGATAAATGCAAAAGCCGTTGAGCAGAAGCGAGGCCAAAAAAAGTAACCCACTGCATGGTTCCTGTTATAGAGAGTCCTAGAAGAGGCAAAACTAACTTACAGTGAAAGAAATCAGATGGGTGATGTGCCTTGTGGGCAGGGCCAGAGAGGGGAGGAAGAGAGAACGTTGGCTGGGGGATGTAAACGGCCTCTGTCCTGATAAGGGGTGGGTCACACGGCAAAGGCATTTGTCAGAACGCACTGAGCTGCATTCAATCCATGCATTTTGCCAAATGCCAATTATGCCTCAACAAAAAGCCTAAAATTTATGTTGTTATTTCGTACCATACACCAAATAAATTCCACCTGGATTCAAGAGCTAAACCTAAAGACAAAGAACTAGGACAAGCACTGGAGCATATTTTTTATAATTTGGGGGTGCAGAAGGTCTTTCTAAACGTATTACAGAATCAGAAGTCACCAGACAGATTTCTGCCACATAACAAATTTAAATTCGGTATAGGTATAAAATTACAATATATAAAGAGCCCACAAATATCAGTAAGAAAAATATAGCACAACAGAATTTTTGCACAAAGGCAATTCACATAGGAGGAAAGGCTAGGCTGTGATAAATATAAGGAGAGACGCTCAATTTTATCAATAATCAAACTGCAGAGTAACACTGCAGTGAGAGTCACCTTCTAGACAATTAGAAAAGCAGGAAGTGCGAAGCGGAGGCCTCAGGGAGGGCTGGGGGAGACGTACATCAGTGAAGGCAAAACTGGCTGGTGTTTTCTCAGTGACGTTTTGGTAAGCGATTCCAAAAGGGACAATACGTGCCCTCTGACCCCTTCCCTAAGAAGGCAATTGCACAAACGGATAAAGATGAGGTACGAGATTCTCCTTCCCAGCGTCATTGCGCAAAAGAAACATCATACATACGTCACAAAGGGTTCACCTGGTCCAGACACGCAGTGCGTCCGACGTTCCTGCCAAAGCCCAGGAGGCTCTCCCTTGCCTGACAGGAGACGCACTCGGCCCGAGTGAACACGGCAGGCTGCAGCTGTCTCTCGTGTCAGGCGGGGGCGAGAAGGGGGATTTCTGGAGCATTTCACATTCCTCTTCCAGGTCTTGTGCGTTGAGTTTTTGGTAATAAACAGGTGTGACTTTCACAGAAACAAGTGCAACCTCCAGTGTAACTGGGTGGCCTCTGCTCACACCCCATCTGTGTTTGCGTGGCTGCCCCTCCGTGGGGAGGGCCTCCGTCCACCCAGCCTCAGAAAACCCCAAGGAGGTGTGCACAGCTGGGGACCCCGGGGCCCTACTCAGCCCACTCAGAACACACTGACCCAAGAAGGCCCCAGCTCGCACTCCAAGGACCAACGGAGGCTGGCCAGTGGCTGAGCCGTTCCCTGCCCTCAGGGAACTACGTTGCCCTGAGTCACCCTGGGTGGTGGGAAGAGCTATAAAAGGGACCCTGGGTCCCTCAAGAATGGGGGCGGGGGGTGTGCCAGGAGCCAGCAGGCACAAGGACCCACTGTGTGTTGGCACCACTGCCATCTCCTTGGCCTACCCGGCTGGGGCCCCTTGGGCTCCAGTGTCACACCCAAGTCCACTCACTGTGGCGCCTCGACAGCCCGACCCCCACCCATTGAGCTCAGAGGGGCCTCCGCTCCAGCCACATAAGCCTGTTTTTTCTCACAGACTACAGTCTGGGTGAGGACAAGGACGCAGGCCGCTCTCTGCCCAAGTGGGTTAAGAACATGCTACGAGCTTTGCCCAGGTGAGGGGTTCTGGCTGCTGCAGGACCAGAGGGCCAGCCTGCATGGGTTTTCCATTTTTATTTATCCAAAGAGGAGAAAGAGGGAGGGGGAGGGGCAGGGGGAGGCCTCCTGCCCTGCCCTGGCCCACCTGGTCCCTGTGAGACTCACCTGTTCTCCGCACCTGCCGCAGGTCCCCTCAGCCCCCTTCCCAGTGGGCCTACACTCCCCAGAGCACGTGCAGATGCTGCCCCACAGTGCAAAGGGCCTGTAAGGTCTCTTCCTCCTAAGCCTAGCCCAGAGTCTGGTTTAGGGACAAGGCGGTCACTGCAGAGCTGTCCAGGACCGTGTGAGGTGGGCTCTGTGTTGGGTGCTCATTTTAAATGGCTGGAACTTTCTGTGACAGGGCCTAGTTGTCGGGCCACCCTGGCGGGCCTTCGTGACACCCAAAAAGTTTGCTATTGGCTTGATTCAACCAACACCTGTTTGTACATCCAGCACCTGACCCAGGGCATGGAGCAGAACAGGTAGACACTCAAGCCACAAAAATTAGAGTCATCTGCCAGCTACGGGCTGTCCCAGGGGAAGGGGCTGTACCGGCTGCTCCCCCTGCAGGGCTGGTGGAGCCAGCAGAGCCTTAGATTCAGGCTCCAGTGGCCCCTCAGTCACCTCCTGCCATGGCCTCTGAGATGAGGTGACCTGCGGCTCCTCCACGCTCCTGAGCCCAGGCTTGGCAAGAACGCAGCCCGCCCCACACAGCCCCTCCTCAGACGTGGAGGTCAAAGGCCACAGGCTGTCTGGGTTCCTGGAGGAATGTGGCCTCCCCTGTGGCCCTGTGCACGCCTGCCCAGTCCTTCATGCAGTTGCGCAATGTCTGGCGACAGGCACTCGTACCTCAGGCTGGACCACCACGCACCCTGCTTGGGCCATCTATTCACAAAGTGCAGGGCAGTTGTTACCGTGCTAGATAAGCATCTAAAATGCCTGAGTGAATTCTGTGTATTAAACCACGGAGTGTCTGAGCATGTTACTGAGGTTACACTAAAAGCCCTCCTGTGGTGAGTGAGGCCAGTCAGCAAGGAGAACACAGCAGGCTGGAGGCTTTGGGTCTAGGGGTCCCCACAGAGAGGTAGGGGTCGTGGCTGGCAGAAAGTAGGACGGGCTCTGGCTCTGCCTTCTGCGGCCTCACTGTTCACATGCAGCTCTGCCTCTGGCTGTGAGACTCACCTGACGAGCCCTGTCGGCTTCCAGAACGATGCCCAGACCTGGGCACCTGGCACTAGACGCAGACATGCAGACACGCACAGACACAAAACATACCAGTGTGCCCACACTCGCACATGTATTCACACACACAGACTCATTCAACACATGCAGGAATGCACAGGCTTCCCTAACCTCTGCCTGGAATGTCCCCTCTTCAGGGACAAATCTGGGGTGAAAAGGAAGCTGTACTTCCTTGGACAGGGGACAGAAAGCTGGGCCGGGTCCAGGGGGGACCCGCAAGTTCTGCAGAGACCAGCTGAAATATGGTGTCATAATAAAAACCCCATTTAAAGTACTTCTTTTTTTTTTTATTGATTTCATTGAAAACAGAACAAGAAATGGTCAGAGCCAAAAGACTGCTCTTAAAACTGTCAAAAACATTTTAACAGAAAAAAAATAAACATGACTGCATTATGAATGTTTAGAAGAGTTGCACAAAAAAAACCCCACTGTTACTGCACTAATTACAGTATTTAAAAAGGTATATGCCAAAAAAAAGTATATGACCTGCCAGGCCACCACACAAAAGGTGATGGCAAATTTATTCACACTACAAGACTAACATTTTTAAAAAAGTTTTTCCTGCATTTTATTCTAAAATCACTTTGTTCTCTTTATACAGTTGATAGTTTATTTCACGTGGTGAGTAGAAACCACACCAGAATCAGCACCGTTGTCTGTGTTTTGTTTTTTATTTTTTGTTTGTCCTAATGTTCAGTAATGGTAGAAAATAAATCAGTTTATTCATCATAGCATGTGGCTTAAAAAATCAACAGAAGGTGCCAGCGTCAACGGAACCGGCGGGGGCTGCACCCACCAAACCACTTCCTCGAAAAGAAACGTCAGTTAGAGGTTTGATATATAGGACTAGATATAGGATTCCTTTAAAAAGCAAACCCACATTTTCTCCAAAGTTAGTGGCGGGGTCGGTCTCCTGACTCTCCGAGACTGGCAGCAGACAGTGTCCTCCGTGCAGCCCCTGGGACCCGGCACCAGCCACGCAGGGCGCGGGCAGGGCCAACGGAGCAGCTCGCGCTAACGGTGGCCTCGGCGGTGCCACACAGAACAGTCTGGGCCGGGCAGGAGAACAAAGCAACCCCGTGGTGCAGCGGGGACCTCGGAGGTCACAGGAAGAAACGAGAAACTTCGCAACGACAAATCAGCATCAGAAACTCAGAAGGTGATGCCAGTGCGGACTCCCAGCGTCTTTGGGGCGCGGGCCAAAGTGTGCGCTCCAGCCTGGGCACTGGGCCCGCGGCGAGGCCGCAGGTCTGGGAAGGTGGCTGGGAGGCGTCCGCACCCGCCCGCAGGGGCTGCAGCCTCACCTCCGACCCCTCCAGGAAGCCGGCGGCGCAGCCCCCAAGGAGGACACGTGCGGAATCTCTCCTCCTCCTCCTCTAAACGGCGACGCGGCGGACCCTGGCTCCCGAGCGCCCCGCTGGCCGGCGGTGTCTCATAGCGGGTCGGCGGCAGCCGCGGAGCTGGTGTCGGGCAGGCCGTCCTCCTGGGCCTCCTGGGCCGCGCTGGCCTGACGCTGGGCCAGGGCCGCGCTCGAGTGCCGGCACTTGGGGGAGCCGCAGCGGCAGCTGAAGAGCTTGCCTTTGATGTCCCAGAAGCGCTCTCCGTAGTCAAACCTGGGGGGGAACAGAAGCAAGGCTCCAAGTCGAATCCCACCGGCACCTCCCACAAGCCAGATAAATGCAGGCAAGGCCAGAGCTTCCTCGCCCCGACCTGCCGTGCCGCATCCCAGGTCGTAGTTTTTAGAACTACAGGAAAACCCTGAGGATAAACCCGAGACAAGCCCAGGAAAGCAACGCAAGCCCCGTTCCTAAAACCGTCCCGCTGGCAGCGGACATGGCCAGGGGCTGCGACGGTGCGTACCCGAGCTGTTCGCCGGCCTCGATCAGGCGGGTGCTGAAGAAGGCGATCCGGGGGAACCGCAGGTCCTGGTGGGCCATGAACACACGCACGGGCACCAGGTTGGGCTCGCAGTGGTGGTTGATGAACCGGCTGACGTTTCCGTAGAACCGCGCGTCGATGCAGTAAACCTCCCCGTCCTGCAGGGCGAGAGAAGCCGGCACGCGCTGCAGCGAGCAAGGCCCCGCAAGCCGGCCTCGCCGGGTACGGCGGCCCCAGAGCCTGGGGTTGGGCGCAAGCCCGCCACGCAGGAGGGGCCTTCTCCAGTGATCCCCGGCGGCGGTGCGGGACCTCCGCTGGCCTTCTCGCTGTGTGGCCGCCCACCCCGCACCCTGCCCTCCCTGCTGGGCCGCCGTCTGCGGTGCGGTGCGGGTGGTGCAGGCCGTTCCCTTGACAGCGTCCCCATGGGGCTTCCAGCGACGGAATACGGACAGCGCCATCCCACCCAGTACCCATGGGGCTGTCTGGCACCAACAGGAGAAAGGAGGCCGGGGCTGCAAGAGCCCCGTGAGGCAGTGGCAGGGGCTGAGGGGGTCGGGAGGGATGGAGCTGGCGTCTGGGACGCACTGCCTTGGTGACGAGGAGGCGGAACAGTCCCCGGAGGGTCTGGGGAGACTCAGTGGCGAATGGCACCGGGGAGGACCGTCAGGCGGAGGCTGCCCACAGAAAACGACTTCTGCTGCAGCCCTTCCGGGAGCTGGTGTGGTTGTGGAACACGAGGCCGAAGAGACTGAGGCGTCCTCCTCACCCTGGTGCCTTGGAGAGAAGCCCAAGATTCCAGGTGGCCTCATGGCCCTGGCCCCTGGCACTGGTCTGCGATGACGGATTCTGAATTGACTGTAGAGAGGGGGATGAGGTAGGTGGGCCTGACCCAACCACGCAACCCTTTTAAAAGCAGCTCTCTCTGGAGACCTAGGGCATGGAGCTGCTGGCGCCTGGATGGAGGGGCTGCGTGGGAGGAAGGTGGGTGGTCCTGGCCAGCAGCTAGCAAGGAACCTGGACGCTGCCCATGCGACCACAGGGACCTGGGCTCAGCAGCACCCCGCCTGTGCAGCCCAAGACCCGGCACGCTCAACCCCTGCTGCGCACACTGGGCCGAGTGGGTGGGCACCGTGGCGAGCTGCGGGTGGGTGGCGTGGTTTGTTACCCAGCGACGGGAAGAGGCAACATCACAGACGACAGCCAGGCAGACGGGGAAGGAGGCACCTGGGGCTTTCCAGGACCAAGTTCCGAGAGGGAGGAGCCTGCAGGCAGAGACACCTGGTCCACAACCTGCCCCAAAATGAGTATTAACCAGAGAACCAGAGACGCTCAGAGATCAAGAGGTTAAAACCCAAAGCAGCAAGCGGATGAAAGCGTGGACGGGGGTAGATCTCCAACAACCTTCATGGCGCGGGCAGTGACAAGACGGTAAACCAGGCGAGCACGGCCGCGGGACGGGACCAGCCATAGCCCCCAAAGACAAAGACACGGGAAGCCGCCTCCCGGTTTACCCCAAAGAAACAGAGCTCAGAGTGGCTCATGTGGCGTGGACTTTGGCCTCTGCTTCAGGGTCTGGTGGACTAAGAATCTATAGGCGACCCCTCCCCGTGCAAAAAGCACCTCTGAAACTAGTAACAACACACACATGAAAGTCCTGGACAGTAGCAAGATGGAGACTGAGGGGCTCCCGGCTGGAGGGGCCAGGCCCAGCTCTGCCCAGGCTTTCACCAGGGGTGGCCCGTCTGGCAGAGCACACAGCACTGCCCCAAGGGGAAGAACCTGCAGGTGCTTCGGAGGCGGGTGGGGTTTCAAAGTCTGTGTACACAAATCTCTGCCCAACCAGGACCCCACAGAGACAGCAACCCCAGCAAAGATGCACGACTGGAGTAAAGCAGACAGGCCAGGTGGGAGGCGGGGCCTGCGGAGAGAGCCCAGCCAATCCTAGGACTGGAGCAAGGTGCAGAGGCCACATGGGAGGCGGGGCCTGAGGGAGCCCAGCCAATCCTAGGACTGGAGGGAAGGCAGAGGCCTGCAGGATCCCAGCCAATCCTAGGACTGCAGCGAGGCACAAAGGCCGAGTGGGAGGCGGGGCCTACAGAGGGGGTCCAGCCAATCCTAGGACGGCAGCGAGGCGCAGAGGCCACATGGGAGGCAGGGTCTGAGGAGGGAGCCCAGGCAATCCTAGGTCTGGAGCGAGGCGCAGGGGCAATGTGGGAGGTGGGGCCAGAGGGAGCCCAGCCAATCCTAGGCCTGGAGCGAGGCGCAGGGGCCACGTGGGAGGCGCGGCCTGAGGAGGGAGCCCAGCCAATCCTAGGACTGGAGAGAAGGCACAGGGACCACGAGAGAGGCGGGGCCTGCAGAAGGGGCCCAGCCAATTGCACTGGGGAAACAAGACCCACACAGGAGAGAAACCAGAGTCCTGGTTAACAGAGAGAAAAACGTTAACAGGAACAACTGAAGTGACCTGACACTAGAAACACTGAGGAAATGAACACGTCTGAAAGAGAACACTCAACTGAGCCCAGCCTTGAGATGAACCAAATGCTGCACCAACAGACACGTATTTTCAAGGCAGCTCCTAAGGCTATCCTCAATGAAGAACAAAAAGCAAGATTTCATGGCATGAAAATCTCAGAGAAATGAGAAGTCTCAGCAGAGAAACAGAAAAAGAATCCAACGGAAATTCTAAATCGAAATTAACTGGCTGCTGAAGCCATCACTGGGTGGATGAACAGAATCTCAGATTTGCCTGACAGGTAAAGTCAAACAAACTGACTTGTACACAACATTATCTGAGATAAATAGCAAGGGCTGAAATCAACCTGAATGTCCCAAAAAAGGGGGAGAAAGATTTCCACGTATGGACAATATGATGACTCTTTCCAAATCCTGTTGGGAGAAAGGTAAGGGCTGGTGCAGTATCTACACTCTACCACTGTTTGTGTTAAGGAAAGCGAAGGAATAAGAAATTTACTTGAGTATTTTTTCTCGATTTCTGCTGATGGTTGCTGCAGGTGCTATGGTTGGAATGTGTGTGTCCCCCCACCAGACTCACAGGCTGAGACCCCTAGGTTACAGTGAGGCTTTGGGAAGGCGATTAAGTCATGGGAGTGGAGGGAATTGTGCCCTCATAAAAGGGACTCCAGACAGCTGCTGCACCTCCTCCACCACGTGAGGACACAGTGAGAAGGCACTGGCCCTCCCCAGACACCAGATCTACCAGCACCTTCATCTTGGGACTTCCAGCCTCCAGAGCAGTGAGAAACACATTCCTGTTATTTGTAAGCCTCACGGTTTACAGTGTTTTGCTATCAAAGTCCGAATGGAATAAGACAGCAAGAAACAGAATACAGAGAACATGGAGAGAAGCAAGGGTTTTCTGGGTGTGAACTTCCCAAGCACGCAAACATTTTACACAATCAAATAACAAAAAATTAAATCGTTAACATTTAAAATGAACTAAAATTAATGTAACTGCCTATCAAGTTGGTGACACAATCACACAAGCAACATTTCCGGTGCTGCGAAGCACAGGACTGGGTCCAGCTTCCATGGAACATGCTCTAAGGAGTGAGACGCTGCAAAGAAACGCAGATGCCATCCCGCAGTTGTACTGGTGCTTACTGTTATCGGTAATAATCTGGGCTGGGAGCGGTGGCTCACGCCTGTAATCCCTGCACTTTGGGAAGCCGAGGCGGGTGGATCACGAGGTCAGGAGATCGAGACAATCCTGGCTAACACAGTGAAACCCCGTCTCTACTAAAAACACAAAAAATTAGCTGGGCGTGGTGGCAGGTGCCTGTAGTCCCAGCTACTCGGGAGGCTGAGGCAGGAGAATGGCGTGAACCCGGGAGGCGGAGCTTGCAGTGAGCCAAGATAGCGCCACTGCACTCCAGCCTGGGCGACAAAGCAAGACTCTGTCTCAAAAAAAAAAAAAAAAAAAAAAAAAAAAAGTAATATCTGGAGTACTATTTTGAAACTAAACATTTTAGAAACCAAAATTTTTATTGTAAGAGATAAAATATAAAATCAAAGAAGTTGGATAAAAACTCTACACCGTTAAATCTGAATTGGAAATATTAACATGAACACATTTTTAAAAACCTGTTTACTTCATAGCTCTGTCCTCTGAAAAGTGAGTTGAGAACCCATGGCACCCTGATGGCAGTGGGCGCCCCAGAGTCTCGTTTCAGTTTCCAAAAATCTTTCTCTTCCAAAAGTACAAGGACATCCTGAAGAAATGACTGATTCCAAGTGTGGGGCCAGGAACATAAGGGAGGCCTGGGTGTCACATGGTACCAAAGAGTAGTGTCACCAAAGGAGACAGGCTCGCCTGTATGGGCTCCCCATGGCCAAAGATGGGGCAGTTTGACCATTAAATAAGAATGGCTTTAATTGATCAAAACACACATGTAAAAAATGTGTTTTTTACATGTAAAAATGTAAAAAAAAAAAAAAAAAAGTTAAAATCCATAAGCCCACATTAACACTCAAAACAGAGAAAAGAAAAAAAAAGACCAAAATTTCTTTGCTGCCAGTAATTTTTATGCCACTTCCTCACTCTGAAACTTGTTAACTAAATGGTAAGAATAAAGCATTGATCTTACCTTTCTCTGAGGAGTAACCACAAAGCCCAGGTTTAAGGTTTACTTATTAAAACAGAAGAATGTCTGTTAATAAACAGGGAAGGCATGGATGCTCGGGGTGGGCAGTTGAGGTGGCCGCAAAAGCTCCCTGCAGGACACAGCAGCCCCAGTGTGTCGCCAAACCTCAGCCCTTCCTCCCAGCTAGCCGCAAACACAGGATAAGAGAACAAGTGAGGTGACACCACGGGGGGCACACAGAAATATGGACCATGGGATTTATCAGGCTGTCGGCCAGTCTCCTCTGCAGGCCACCGTGTGGGCTGCTGGTAGGAAGAACCTTCTGGGATGTGCCAAGTATCATACAAGAAACAGCCCCGCCTGATTCCAGAGGGGCGAACCAGGGAAAGACACCGGGGAAACTAGGAAAGTCTGTAGATGAACATCACTTGACGCGCAATCTCGTCAGGCAGCACTACTCACAGGCACACTCTGACACGTCACTGGGGGTAAAATGTCACATGTGTAACTAACTTTACATTATATCAGCAAAAAAGGACGAAACAAATAAAGCAAGATACTAACAACCATCAAGTCCAGGTGGGGCAATAAGAGCCTCCACTCTCCTGATTCTCTCTGCTTTCTGGTATGTTTGAAAATTTTCACAATGTGTAGTCAAAAAGGAATTGCAAAGGCAAGAAAAAGGAATCTGTGAAGGAAGTGGCAGAGAGGTAAAGTATTCTTCTATTTTTTAACTAAATAAGAGACCTGAATATCTTTAAAATCAGGGAGGAAGCATCAGAGAAGAACCTGTGTGGAGAAGGTGCTGCCGCAGGTGAGGAGGTTCAGGTGGCAGGCAGATGGTGGGAGTGGGCGCAGGGCAGGAGCTCGAGTGGCAACGTCTGTGAGACCAGGGCAGGGGCCTCCCCATGGTGCCTGGATGCCCCACCCTGCTGAGTGGAGACAACATCACAGTCGGCTCTGTATAGACGCCCGGGCCTGGTGCTTGGAGTGGACCTCACTACAGGCGCTCATACACTTTGCCAGAGGCAAAAGAGGCCGTTTGGGAGGGCCAGGCCCATCTGGGCTCTTCCCAGGACACCTAGCAGGCTCCACAGCCCCCACGCAGCAAGCAGGAGGGAGGCACAGAGGCGGCAGCTCTCCAAGGCCCTGAACTGGCACTGCTCAGAGCCACTAAGGGCTCATTGCAGACGTGAGGCCCCAAGGCTGGGGCCTCGCTGTTCCTGGCCTTCTCATTTTTGTGGCTTTTCTGTCCAGAGCCACCGGCCTTAGAGATGCTCTAGTTCAGAGAGTTAAAAATAACCCTCCTCCCACCCTGAGAACCTTCCAGCTCTGCACCAAGCATCACTCGGGCCCTGTGGCTGCCCGGGAGACGTGGTACCTTCCCCACCCACACCCCCGCAGAAGCACACTTTGTGACTTCTCAGGATGAGCCCCTTTCTCAGTCTGACCCCCAGAAGCCTCCACGTGACCCTAGAGGTCATGAGGTCTCGAGACCCTGTGCTCTGCTTGGCCTAACTGCCCAGACCGGGGGTGCCTAGAGTCAGGGTGTGGCCTTGGCAATGGTCATGCCTGATGACCCAGCCCAGACTCCCTGAGGCCACGCACACATGTGGCAGCCTGGCATGTGCTGCTCCCCCCACCCCAGGGCATGTCCAGGGCTTCTTTGGGGACAGGGTGTGGGTTCCATGCACCCTGAAGAGTGCAGAGGGGCCCCTCCTGGGCACTCCCCTCTGACCCCTGGAGCCTGTGGATGGTCACGGCACAGGCTGCAGCCCAAAGAAACAAAGGGGCTGCCTCCATGGGCCATCAACCCTGCCCATGGCCTCCCACTGTGTGCCTTTTGTCCACGTCCCTCCCACGATGGCTGCCGGGCCAACCAACCTGTCAGTTGGCACAAGGAGCCCCCTTGGCACAGGAGCACGGCCTCTCCCAGCTGTTCCTACGGTTCAGAGGCTTCAGATCCCAGAATCCTCATAGGAACACACACCGCTGAGGGCTTTACTTCCAAGGTTTCTCTGATCAAGAAACCTTCCACCTAGGTTTCAGGCAAGCATACCATGGAGAGGCCTCCCTGGGGTGCCTCGCCGATGGGAGATTTCAACAAAGGCCTAAAGAAGGTAAGGACCGGGAGGGCGGATGGGCAGGATCCCAGAGGGCATGTTCAGTGGGCTCCAGAACAGCGTGAGGGGGTGCGAGCAGTTGTGAGAGCAGTGGAGGGGCAGTCAGTGGGGAACAGGGTGTGCAAGGTTTGAGCCACCAGCAGAGGGCTTGGGGTCACCATAGCCCCAGGCTGAGAACAGATGGCAACAGCAGGGCCGGGGCTGACCCGGGGCGGGTGCCCACTGCAATGGTCCAGGAAATATCTCGAAGGCAGAATCAGAAAGTTTCCTGGTACCCACAGATTGTGGCACTCAGGTGGTCAGGGGTCTGGGATCTGGGATCTGGGGGTGGGTCAAAGCTGCAGCAGACACCTGGGAGGCTTTATTGTGTTCATGCTCTCTACATCCCCAAAATGAACAACCATACCTGGGCCTGTGTGCCCACGGCTGAGAAGTGAGAGGATGCCAGGAGGATTACTGTCCCTGGGCCTGTATGTCCACGGCTGAGAAGTGAGAGGATGCCAGGAGGATTACTGTCCCTGGGCCTGTATGTCCACGGCTGAGAAGTGAGAGGATGCCAGGAGGATTACCGTCCCTGGGCCTGTGTGCCCACGGCTGAGAAGTGAGAGGATGCCAGGAGGATTACCGTCCCTGGGCCTGTGTGTCCATGGCTGAGAAGTGAGAGGGTGCCAGGAGGAGCAGGGCTAGACGCTGCTGCCTCAGGTGGGTGGGGACCGGAGTCTGCCCTGGACTTAGGGACACTCATGGGAGACGAGGCCTGGCTGCATCTGGTTGCAGACAGACTGGAAGGCAAGGAATCAGTCGGGTGTGGCAGCTCTGGGGCATGAGGGAGTGTGGAGAGTGCTGACGGGATGTCCCTGAGGAGGTGAGGGCAGGCGTGGCTCCAGACAGGAGAAGGAAGCACAGAAAGTCCACGCCAGGGAACAGGTGTGAAGGCAGAGCACAGACATGTGGGGGACAGGGACCCCCCTGGCCAACACCACAAGCGAGTCAAGGAACCGAGAGCCTCCAGCAGCATCTGATGGAGCAGTATCGTGCCTGTTGAATATGACCACTGAAAAGCAGCCTAGGAAGTTGCAGTCCTTATTTTACAGAAGGACTGGCCCACAGTGGACTGGGAATATGGAAATGGCCCTTCCACACAGACGGCTTGGGAGGTGCAGCCCTAGGGGAGCAGGAGGAACTTGGCCAGTGAAGGCCACAGCCACACTGGCAGGGAGACAGGCCTGTGTGCACAACGCTGCCATTAGGAGGTAGTTGTGAACCCCCAGCAAAGCTCTCCCATCTCCTCTGGGCTGCGGCTCCACCCACCTGTCTTGGTCTCACTGGTTCTCACACAGTGAGAAGGCACGGTTCCTCCATGAGCCAGGTGGCCGGATCCTCCCCAGAACCAAACCGGTAGGTGCCTTGACCTTGGACTTCCGGCCTCCAGCACTGTGAGAAACCAGTGTCTGTTGGGCAGGCTGTGCAGTCTGTGGTGTTCTGTTACAGTGGCCTCAACGGACTTGAGACAGGCCCCAGGAACCAGGGCCACCTGGGAGCAAAAGTCAGCTGCAGTGACAGAGGCCACAGCCTGCAGCTCAGCTGAGGCCTCTTGGTGCCTGTAAGTGGACTGGGGTGACCCAATGCATTTTCTTCAAGCAGGTTTGAAAATACAGTGTCTGGCACCCAAACAAAACTAACCAGAAACATGAGGAGACAGGGAAAGAAGGAGGACAACAAGCAGCAAAACAGACGCTAGAAACAGACCGACAGAGATGCCAGATGCGAGAGGGAGAGACCAGGGCAGGAGATATGGCAGCAAGGAGACGGCACAGAAACAGGAACACGCCACCGCCCCCCCGCCCCCCCTCCCCCCGCAAGACCCGGACTGACCACACAACACAGCACTTGATGCCACATGGTTAAAATACACATAAATTAAATTTCCAGTAACAACAGCATATAAATCAGCTATTCACATTAACAGAACAAGGAGAAAAATCATAGGATTATTTCAATAGATTTTTTTAAATGTTCAACAAAATTCAACATCAATTCATGAAATTCTTCGGGACAGAAAAGAAAACCTTGTTATTCTGATAAAGGCATCCCAACACCTGTACACGAGCATCACAGGAAACAGTCCTGAAAGGCTCCACGCCTCCTCCCTGACACTGGGCGGCCCCGCTGGTGTAGACGACAAGAATGAGAAGTGAAGCCATGGGGACCGGGGACAGCCTGCATGGTGATGACATGGGCACACGCACAGAAAACAATGGACCCACACGTATCATTACACTTAACAGGTGGCTTTAGGCCTCAGGTTAAAGAGTTAATTTAAAAAACCTACTCTATTTCTATATATCAAGCAACAACTGTGGAAAAATATGCCTCCTTCAAATACAAAAGCATCAGGGTTTCTGAGATGCTAAGGACTCCTGCCTCTGACTGTGATGGGTCAGCTGGTGCTGCACTTACCCTCCCGTCCAAGATGGATCGCCCAGCCAAAACCACAGGACACAAACAAGCAATGACTTGGCGGCACCTCTGGGCAGTTTCTCATACAGCTGAAGGTCACTCACACGTGACCCAGCCAGGAAATGACAGCGGCCACATGGTGTGTGAGTCCACTTACATGATATTCTGGAAAAGGCAGGACTGCAGGAAGCAAGTCAGCGTGACCGTGGCTTGGAGTGGGGAAGGCTGGTGCCCGTGAGGAGAGGGAGTTGGCCCACACACGTGTAGAATTCTAAGGCAGCCCCAAGAGTCTCTCTGTATCAACCCAACCCCTTGAGCGTGACTTGCTTCTGGCCCACAGGATGTGGGAAGGCGGCAGCGAGGCAAAGCCCCGACATTCTCCTGCTGGCCTTCAAGAGAGCTGCCTCTAGGAGCTCAGAGCAACCCCGGCTGCCAGCCAGCAAGGAAGCAGAGGCCTCATCCTACAGTCAAGGAAATGAATTCTGACAACCCAGGGAGCATTTATACAAGGCCTGAAGCTAACATCAGACAGGGTAAGGACACCGCTTCCCCCAGTGCCAGGAAGAGAACAAGCATTATGCCCAGCCTCCCAGGAAACAAAGCTGCACAGGTCAGAACGCAAGAAGAAAAACTGTCTTTACTTACACATGACATGACCACATGTGCAGACAAGCCGAATAGTCCAGAAAGTTACTAGAATTTACAAATACATTTAACAAGGTCAATGTACAAGAAAATCAAGTATTTCCACATTGTTTATTTCCAACAAACAACTGGAAAATGAAATTTAAAAACAATACTGTTTATAACATAAAAAGTAGGGCCGGGCGCGGTGGCTCAAGCCTGTAATCCCAGCACTTTGGGAGGCCGAGACAGGCAGATCACGAGGTCAGGAGATCGAGACCATCCTGGCTAACACGGTGAAACCCCGTCTCTACTAAAAAATACAAAAAACTAGCCGGGCGAGGTGGCGGGCGCCTGTAGTCCCAGCTACTCGGGAGGCTGAGGCAGGAGAATGGCGTGAACCCGGGAGGTGGAGCTTGCAGTGAACTGAGATCCGGCCACTGCACTCCAGCCCGGGCGACAGAGTGAGACTCCGTCTCAAAAAAAAAAAAAAAAAAAAAAAAAAAAAAAAAAAAAGAAAAGAAAAGTAGGACGTGCTTAGGAATACATTTAACAAAACAGTGTAAGACCTACATACTAAAAGCTACAAGGCTCTGCTGAGAGAAACTCAAGATCTAACTGAAAGAGAGCTGGGCCACCTGCAGACACAGGGTCAGAAGGCTCAACGTGCTAATGGCCAGCAGATTGAGTGCAGTCTCAACAAAAATTCCAGCAGCCTTGGCCTGTACTGACGCCCAGGCTCTCAACTGTCTATGGAAATGCAAAGGACACGGAGGAACGCAACAGGCTGAAAAGAACCGAGTATGAGGAGTATCAGGACCTAACACTGCCTGGCTCCCAGTTTTACTATCGATGAAGAGAATGTGGCATTGGTGTGAGGATCAGCAAATAGATCAAAGGAAGAAACATGGTCCAGACGTAGATCTGCGTCAGCTGGGGTAAGCACAACTAGTGGTGCTGGATTAACTGTCCACGGACACAAGTGAGCCTCAATCCTTACTTCAAACCCACGTTTCTGAGAGACAGGCCAGGCTGGAGTGCAGTGGCTCGATCACGGCTCACTGCAGCTTCAGACTCCATCTCGGCCTCCCGAAGTGCTGGGATTATAGGAGCGTGCCAGTGTGTCCGGCCTTAACTCGCATTTTTATATAAGACTTCTAAAAAAAGGAGAAAATCTCCACAATCCTGGGATAGACGTGGAATTCTTAGGATATGGGAAGTAAGAGAATTTTAAAATTCTGCTTCCTGAAAGATACTGTTAAGAAAGTGAGGAGGCAAGGCACAGACTAAGAAAATATTCGCATCACACACACATTTATATGTATATCAGACAGACTCAGAGGATGGAAAGAGCTCCTACAACTCAAGAAGGCAAGCAGCCAATTAAAAAACAGGCAAAGTGGCCGGGCTTAGTGGCTCACTCCTGTAATCCCAGCACTTTGGGAGGCCGAGACAGGGGATCACGAGGTCAGGAGATCGAGACCATTCTGGCTGACACAGTGAAACCCCGTCTCTACTAAAAATACAAAAAATTAGCCGGGCGTGGTGGCGGGCACCTGTAGTCCCAGCTACTCAGGAGGCTGAGACTGGAGAATGGCGTGAACCCGGGAGATAGAGCTTGCAGTGAGCGGAGATCAAGCCACTGCACTCCAGCCTGGGCAACAGAGCAAGACTCCATCTCAAAAAAAAAAAGTTAGCCAGGCATGGTGGCCGCGGGAGACTGTAGTCCCAGCTACTCAGGAGGCTGAGGCAGGAGACTCACTTGAACCCGGGAGGCAGAGGTTGCAGTGAGCTGAGACTGTGCCACTGCATTCCAGCCTGGGCAACAAGAACGAAATTCCATCTCAATAAATAAACAAACAACAAGAAAAACAGGCATTTTTTCTTTTTAAGACAGAGTTTTGCTCTTGTTGCCCAGGCTAGAGGGTAATGGCATAATCTCTACTAAAAATACAAAAATTAGCCAGGCGTGGTGGTGCACGCCTGTAATCCCAGTTACTCAGGAGGCTGAGGCAGGAGACTCGCTTGAACGTGGAAGTGTTTGCCTCCCTAAAATTTGCCTGTTTGCCTGGCCTAAACAGGCAAATTTTAAAAATTACTTCACAAAAGAAGTATAAGGATGGCAACACACATGAAGAGAGGCTCATCATCGAGCATCAGGAAAGCAAATCTAAGCCATGGTGTTTGGAGCTTGCGCTCACTGTGGTGGGAACGCAAGTGCTAGAACCACTTTGGAAACTAGCGGCTTCTTTCAAAGTTAAAGGTTCCCCATATGAGCCAGTAACCCCACCCCCATTTACTCAAGAGAAATAAAAATTCACGTCCATTAAAAACAAGTCTATGGGAGTCACAGCAGGTTTACTCTTGACAGCAGAACTGGAAAGGATGGAGGCCCACTCACAGGTAAGAAGGCATAAACCAGCAGGGAGGCCGGGTGGGTCACCGGACTGATACGTGTAGCCACGTGGGCAAATCACAAAACATGCAAAGCCAGAACAGGATTCCATTTATAGAAAATTCGAATGCAGGTGAAACTCACCCACCAGGATAGGCAGGGGAGAAAGAGGGGCTAAGGGCTCACAGACTAGGGGGTGGCAGAAATGCTCCATATCTTGACTGTGGAATTGATTACACTGGGATGTACATTTGTAAAAACTAAAACCATATACTTCAGTTTGTTTTACTGTATTTAAATTAATTGCAGGCCAGGCGCGGTGGCTCATGCCTCTAATCCCAGCACTTTGGGAGGCCGAGACGGGCGGATCACGAGGTCAGGAGATTGAGACCATCCTAGCTAACACGGTGGAACCCCGTCTCTACTAAAAAACACAAAAAACTAGCTGGGTGAGGTGGCAGGCACCTGTAGTCCCAGCTACTCGGGAGGCTGAGGCAGGAGAATGGCGTAAACTCGGCAGGCGGAGCTTGCAGTGAGCTGAGATCTGGCCACTGCACTCCAGCCTGGGCGAGACAGTGAGATGCCGTCTCAAAAAAAAACAAAAAAAATGAATTGCAATAAAGTTGATCCAAGAGAAAAAAATCTCAAAAACCTATTTGATTTAAAAAAATCCAACAAAAGATATACAAGACCACACCACAGAAAGCCATAAAATATTACTGGGGGTAATTAAGAAAGACCTAACAAATGAAGAGACATACCATGTTCATGAGCTAGTAAGCAAGGTAGTAAATACATTTTTCCCTAACCTGATTGATAGGTCTAATACAATCCCAATCAAATCCCAATCCCAATCAAATCCCGACAGGAGCTTCTGTAGAACTGGTTAAGCTGACTTCAAAACTTATATGAAGACCAAAAAGAGCACGACACAAACTCTATGGTGAAGCCAGGCACAGTGGCTCACTCCTGCAATCCTAGTGCTTTGGGAAGCCAACGCGGGAGGACTGCCTGAGGCAGGAATTTGAGACCAGCCTGGGCAACATGGTGAGATTCCATCTCTATAAAAATAAAATAAAATAATTAACCAGGCATCGCGGTGCACACTTGTAGTCCTACCTACTTGGGAGGTCAAGGCAGGAAGATCACTTGAGCCCAGGAGTTCAAGGCTGCAGCAAGCTATGATTGTGCCACTGCACTCCAGCCTGGGCAACAGAGCAAGACCTGGTCTCTTAACAAAAAAAAAAAAAAAATAAATAAATAAAAAAAGGCCAGGTGCAGTGGCTCACGCCTGTAATCCCAGCACTTTGGGAAGCTGAGGCGGGCGGATCATGAGGTCAGGAGATCGAGACCATCCTGGCCAAAATGGTGAAACCCCGTCTCTACTAAAACTACAAAAATTAGCTGGGCATGGCTGCTCACGCCTGTAATCCCAGCACTTTGGGAGGCTGAGGCGGGAGGATCATGAAGGTCAGGAGATCGAGAGCATCTTGGCTAACATGGTGAAACCCCATCTCTACTAAAGATACAAAAAGTTAGCCGGGCGTGGTGGCGGGCGCCTGCAGTCCCAGCTACTGGGGAGGCTGAGGCAGGAGAATGGCGTGAACCTAGGAGGCGGAGCTTGCAGTGAGCCGAGATCACGCCACTGCACTCCAGCCTGGGCAACAGAGCGAGACTCTGCCTCAAACAAAACAAAACAAAACAAAACAAACCTCTAAGGTGAGAAGATGTAAATCACAGTAATCAAAGTAATTAAGGTAACACAGCCCAGGCCAAGAACAGTCAGCAGACTGACTGACAGGGCGAGGACAAGAGCCACTGCTGACGGGAAAAGACAGTCTTCTCCACAAATGGTGCTGAGTCAGTCAGGTACAAGATGAGAAAAAATAAACCTCGACGCTGATCTTACACCACACACAGAACGGCTGTCAACCTACACATGGAACCCACGTGAAAGCACACAGGACCGTTTCTGGGAAATATTCAAGTTTTCAAAAAATATCACTAGGACATTACAAAAACCCAGCATTTAGAAAAAGACTGATAAATTGAACTAGAATAAAAACAAGAACTTCTGTTCACTCCAAGACATCATTAGGAAGTGAAAAAGCCACAGAGGGAAGGCGACATCTGTGGCGCACACAAGTGACAACAGAGCCTTTGTGAGAATATGTGTTACCAGCCCACAGAAGGCAAGGCATTCCACAGCAAGGCTGGAATAGGCAGCTGGCAGCAGAAAAGCCCACAACTCTGCACACACGGAGGCTGCGGTCCCTCGAGGGCTCGGCCCCACTGCACAGGGAGAGATGCCTGAACACTGTGACCTTCCAGAGCCCGGCTTCTCTTCCATCAAACACAAGTCATTTCACCAACGGTTACTTCTTAGAAGGTGGCTGTAGGGACAGAGTCTGGGGTTGGGGCTGGCAGTCCATAGGGGCCACTGCTATGAAGACGGCTGCCTGGTGCCCTATTCTTCGGGCATAAGATTTATTCTGTGGTCTGGTGGCTGCTGTTTGAGATGAGAAAACCTTTATTTCCCCACTGGCCTGGAGTGACTGCAGGTTTCAAGAGGTTTTAAAATAGACAATGGATGAATTCCAGAGCAATGATGGGAACTAGGCTACAGTAAAGGGAGCATGAGGCCAGGCTGGGATGGGTCAGTCACCCCTGCCCCAGCCTCAGAAACCTCCCGAAACCAGGTTCCTGGAGTGGCCCCTGCTCTCTCCCACGGGCAGTGGGGATTGGGTGGGCTGGGGACACAAGCGGCGTGTCTGCTGCCGTTTCTGTGCACATGACGGGAGGCTCACCGCTGCTTCCCTCAGTCACTGTGAATACACGGCCCCCTCCTCAGCCTCTCTGCAGTCTCAGGGGTTGCCAAGCCCCAACCCGAGATTCTCGGCTGGGGTCTGGAGGATTGGAGTGGTGGGCCTCAGGCCCCACTCTCACAAGAAGGGGGCAGTCGGCTGGACAGGCTCAGGGACCTCCCAAGTCAGAGGTCCCTCCATCCATGCTGGGCACAGAACCAGGGCCAGCTCCGAAGGTGGCACTCAGCAGGTCTATAGCAAGCCCGCTCTCGTCAACAGTAAGAGCTCTCATCTGAATCCAGGCCCTACTGGGACAAACACATTCAGGTTTCACAGTTCACAACAAGCTCTACATGGCCCCAACCCCACAAAGCACATTACCTTATTGTCGAGATCAAAGAGGTAAGAATCCTCCTCCCGAACATCGGCTTCTGAGTCTGAAATCAGCTCCCCAACATACCTGCAGAAGGAGAAGCGGTGCAGGTGAGGCCCTGGAAGACAGCGGGCACTGTCACAGACAAGCGCAGCCTGGTCTCCGTGCCCACAGGGAAAGAGCGGGGCACACAGAAGAACATGTGGGGAACATGTGTGGAGATGTGTGCCCGGGTGGAACTGGGGTTTCAGCTGAGGTTCCCGAGGATGATGATGATGATGACGACGACACTGAAAGCTCTGCGTCTGCGGTCTGGCACCTGAGAACCCAAAATGGTTCTCCCCCAGAGATGACTGCCCATGCTGGACCACGCCTTCCTAAATGCACTCACGAGCTGTTTAAGGGCAGCAGCAAGAGCACTGAGGACAGCACAAGCTTGGTTCTCAGGGCCAGGTCTCCATGGCCCCCACCCTATGCTGCTGTAGGCCAGGGGATGTGCCTGCTCCCAGAGGGGCTTCCTGAAGTGCAGACACAGATGGGCCTCCGTCCCAGAAATGACACGTGCCACCGGCAGGCTTGGGGTGACCCAGGGACTCACTCACTCGCAGACAAAGGTGCCTAGTGGGATGTCCTGCAGGGACCGCACGCCCCAGCCCATGTCCCTCGTCCGGTAGAGCTGCAGCCTTGCCCTGGAAAAAAGAGAGTAGTGGTGGACCCAGGCCACAGCCTCAGCCTCTTGCCACAATGGTCAGCAAAAGCCAGCTGGTGCCACGTCACTGAAATGAGGAAGAAAACTGGTTCTGTATCCAAAGCGTTAGATGCTGTAGGCACCTCACAGACATAGCGTCTTGCACGCTCAGGAAGCCAAGAACCCGGGAATCAGCCGGGAACACCCCAGCCCGTGACCTCGGCAAGTCACTGGTCCTGGCCGTGGCTCGGTGTCCCCATCTGTAACATGGGGACAGAGCTGGGCCTGGGCCACTAGGCACTGTGGGCAGCAGAGGTGCTAATACTAGAGAAGCCTATAGCTGGACCAGGCAGTGGTGACACCTGCAGCCGAACCTGCTCCTGACAAGGAGCCTACAGGCCCCTCAGGGCTGGGGAGGGTGGCGGGGGGAGGTGGCAGGGGGATGTTTCTCAGGGCTGGGGGAAGGTGGTTGGGTGGGCCTGGGGGAGGGTGGCCAGGTAGATCTGGGGGAGGGCGGCTGGGCAGGCCTGGCAAGTGGGCCTCCGTGGAGCCCTCAGAACCAAGTGCCTCGCGTCTGCCTATCTGGCATGTGTCCCGTGTGTCTGCTTCGCGTCTGCCTGTCTGGTGTGGGTTCTCACCCCCAGGCCTTTCTACCATACCAAGGACAGAGACTGCCCTCCAGCATGGACCAAGTTTACCGAGGTCACAAAAGAGTCGATACTACAAAAATTAGTGTTCAGCTAAATTTAAGAGTTCATAACTTTCCCTTATGACTCCGAGGGGCTTTGAGTTTTCCAATCTCAGGCACATTTGTGGAGGAAATGCTCAAGACCAGAACCCGGGGAAAGGAGAGGCTGCTGCTGGGTGGTCAGGGGACCAAGCCCAGCTGGTGAAGGGTGCTGGGCAAGCCTTACTCCACAAGCGCCCTGAGCAACCCAGGAACAAGGAGTTCACGCAGCCTGAGAAGTGTTAGGACATCACCTCACTGTGAGAGAAGCCCAGAGAAGGAAGAACATTTAGAAAATGACTGGAGTGTTAAAATAGAACTACGACAGCCCTAAGCTGCTGAAGAATGTTCGCGTGAACTTGGTAACAAAGGTAATTCTTAGGCCAAGTCCGTTCCTCTGCTTTTAGCTCAACTGACCCAACCATCTGCTCCTTCTCTCAGGCCTGCATCTGAGCTGGTGGAAGCATGACTCGTGATTTACGGCACCAGTGACATTTCCAGAGGATAAAGGCTCAGAGGTAACCTGTCGGCTCTATCTGCAAACACAATGCGGGTGCCTCCAAACACGTTAAGTTCTTGTCTGTCGGGATGACCTCCATGCTAATGCACGCATGAGCAGAATATGGGGCTCTGGCAGGAAGCTGCCTCTCACCTGAGACCATTCTGCACGACACGATTTCGGCAGTTCCTCCAGCAGGAGCATGCGTGGTTGCATTCGAAGATCAAGGGAGGCTCAGCCATGTTGAACTCTGGCAGGAGCCGGCCGTCCTGTGGACAGACGAGCAGCAAGGGCCCAGCAGAGGTCACTCACTCTTTTAATTGAGCTGACATCAACCCATTTCTACTAAGTGCCCACCCAGTGTGGCTCAAACTGGCATAAAAACAACGAATGGTTTCTGGCCAAACTTGAACACCCACCTAGGGAAAAACTCCATGTGTACGGTTTGGATGGGAAGCCTCCACCCAGATGCCCACACAGGTTGTGGAGACCTCCTGGAGCGCTCCCCCGGACACAGCCTGGGCCAGTTTCTGTCCACCCGGGGCCTTCCCAGCCCCCAGCCTGGACTTTTCCACGTCACCGAGGCTGCCGGCTCGTGGGTTGCTCTGCCTCCTTCGGCTGGTCGGGGCCTCCTGCACCCTCCTGCACGCCTGGCTTCCTTGCCTTGCAAATCCTCAACTGTGGAGGGACCCAGCCCTCTGCTCCCCTTCCTACCCCCCGAAGCCAGGCCAGGTGCAGCAGCACTGGGTGCAGATGCTCCCCTAGGGCTGTGTGAGCTGAGGTGTGGGGCCTAGGGCTGCCCAGGCACACTCTGGCTTGATGGCTTCAGGGGATGCCCTGAACAATTAGGGTGCTCCCCAGAACATTCCTTCCTGTGCCCCGTCAGCAGGACTGTTCACCCCAAAAGACACCACTCGGACATGAGCCTGGCGGCTTTCTGAGCGCCACCTCCATGGCCCTCACTGGCATGAATCCTTTTCCCACTGGGGCCTCTCATTCAAATGGGTAAACACTCCGGCCACCCTCCACGGCCACCCTCCTCCAAAGTCCGCTTCCGGAGGGGACGCCTGCTGCCTCTCCCTGCTCGCGTCTCTTCACCCAGGCCATGCTGGCTTCCGTCCCCACCGTGACCTCTGAACTCGGGAGACCAGGAACCCTCCGCCTCTGCTTAGACATCTCTCCCCTGAATTGCACCCCAGCTAGCCAGGGCCACTCCCCACTCCCACCTCCTCCTCAGCGGCCACCATCTCGGGCCCCTCTGAGGACCAGCACCCACTAGAAACTTCCAATCCTGTGTCTCCTCAAGCCCCACGCCCACACCAATGCTCCCTGTACCCAGCCCAGCAGCACCCTCCCTCTTCACACCCCTCACACTCAGCAAGCACAAGGCAGAGCTCACCAGATACACACAACACAAGCAGCACCTCCTCCTGGGGCCAAGCCAGGCTGCCTGGCTGCCCGCCTCCACCACCATCCAGGTGGCCACAAAGGATACAGACCCCAGCCCCAGGGACTCTGCAGCCATGTCCTCGGCTCACAACCCCGACTTGGGTGCCGGCGCCCACTTTGCCATCCCTGCCTGTCACACCCAGCTCACCTCCAACTCCTTCCCAACGCTGCCACAACAGCGCTGGGGTCACGGACGCCTGCACTGTTTTTGCAGACCCAGACCAGCGGCACTTACCACCTGAGCCCACGCACACAAGGCCGCCCTCACCTTGTCGTACCAGCAGCGCATGCTGAGCTGGCCGCACATGCAGTTGCTGGAGGAACAGTCGTCGATGCACACACAGTACTGAGAAGAGAGGTGCCAGGGGCCGTCAGACGGGCAGGCA
The DNA here is from genome assembly GCF_007565055.1 of Rhinopithecus roxellana. Lineage (NCBI taxonomy): Eukaryota > Metazoa > Chordata > Mammalia > Primates > Cercopithecidae > Rhinopithecus > Rhinopithecus roxellana. Next base: position 8,332,863 of record NC_044564.1, read on the forward strand.
CAGGCCTTCTGTTTCCCCTCCCAGTCACAACTACGTTTTACAATTCTCAGTTACCCCGATTCTGGTAAATGCTTCTCAAAGACACCACGAATGTGTGGCCTCTTAGGGAGAAGGGTGTGCGGGCAGAAACATGCCGAGTGCCCGCTGGAGGGGGGTCTCTGGCTGAGGACCATGACAGAGGGACGGGGCAGGCAGGGCAGTGACGTGGCAGCGGGTGACGTGGGGTGGGTGAAGGGCTGAGCAGCGGCTGCATTTGTGGCCAGATGCTCGACGGGAAACGCAAGAATGCAGAGCCTGGCACACCCTGAGTGGGGGGCCCTGGGCGGTGCCTGGCCTGGGAAGAGGAGGGAGCTGCCTACAAGCAGAGCCACAAAGAAAGTGCTCAAGAAGGCGCAGGCGGTGAAGGCACCAGGCTCTGTGCACTCAGAGGCTGGGAAAGCTGGCATGTGCTGGACCCATCTCTCCGGGAGCTGGGAGATGCAGGGACCAGGTCATCCTGCAGGCCTCGCAGGGGCTCCTCTCGCCTGTGGCACCAGCACGAGGCCGCACGGGGGCCCCTGAGTATGAGGTTGCAAAAAAGGCACAAAGATGCTTGCTCTTGCTTTGGGGTCGGCAAGAAGCCTTGGAAGAGCAATGAGAGGCCCAGGGCTGGGCCTGACAGAACCTTTATCTGCCTTCTAGATCTTTCACGGGAGGCAGCTGCAAAAAGAACGAGGTCTTCCTGGGAAGCCCCCCACGAGCCCTCCTGCTCTGAGTGGTGAGAAGAACCCAGGACCCGAGGCTCCAGAAGCTTCTGCCCGCCCCAAGTCCTGGCCTGAGCCCGCCCTTCGTCCGCATCACTCACCTGCAGGTGAGTGATGTTTCTGTCGATGTTCATGGGGGACGTCACACAGTTCTGAGAGACATATTTGTAGTTGCTGGGGCACGGCTCGCCATCCACGGCGTTGACGCAGGGGATGGGGATACGCTCGTAGCCTCGAGCGATGTCCCTGCCACAGAAAGGGCAGGTGTCACCTGGAGGCTAACATACTCTGCCCAGGGGGTGGCATGGCGTACAGTGGGCGGCTGGCAAACACCTGGCCCTGAGAGTTTGGACTCCAGCCTGGGGATGTTTCAGCTTCAGGAGCAGCTTTCACCGCAAGCTCCCAAAGCCCTGCTGGCCACCAATTTGCCGCAGAGCCGTCCCAGGGCCGGGCTCACCTGCTCACTATCCTCTCCACGGGGCTGGGCCTGTCGGGGGCCGAGTCCTGCAGAGCCTTGCTCATCTGCAGAGCGCTCCACACCTGAGAGTTGAGGCTCGCACACTGCAGGGGCGTCTCCCCTTCTTTGTTCTTTAAGGTGACATCTGAATCCCGAGAAAGAAAGAGGCTAAAAGGGAAAATGTAAGGCCACAAAACATTTAAAGCTGACTTGAAAAGATGACACAGATGAGATTTATAAAATGACCATCATCACTAACAATAAAGGGAACACACTATGCGCTGTGAGATAACTTGAAGTCTGCTCACCAATGACTCTGCAAAGACGGGCTTTAGCTCACCCAGGAACAGGGACTGTCTTACTCCTCTCCCATATTCACTGTCAAAGTCAGCAGGCTGTTTTCTTAGCAGGAAGAGTGTGTAAAAAACCAGGGCGGCATTTGATTTTTCTTGGATTTTTCATTTAAATTTACCCTCAAGGATAAGAAGGGAAGCAAGGAGAGAGAGGCGCCACGCTTGGGCCATGCACAGCGTGAGTAGTCCTCAGTTCCACTCCTGCCCACTGCATCCAGACCGCAGTCACCGTACATGGAGCTGGGCTTCGCACAACCAGATGACCAACCTGGGTGAGCCACCGTGAGATCCAAATGTGGGAGGGCACAGCTCCATGTAGAGGGGCTGGGGAGTCACCGGAGGCTGGTGCTTGGAGCACCCACAGCTCCCTGTCCTTCCCCAGCAGCCAAACAAATACTCCATCCCAGGCCACCAACAATCTGAGTGTGTATGACTTAAGGGATCAAGGTCTCAAGTTTTTTTGTTTTTGGGTTTTTTTTTTTTTTTTTTTCTTGAGACAGAATCTCGCTCTGTCACCCAGGCTGGAGTGTAGTGTTGCAATCTCCACTCACTGCAATCTTTGCCTCCCGGGTCCAAGCGATTCTCCTGCCTCAGCCTCGGGAGTAGCTGGGGTTACAGGCACGCGCCACCATGGCCGGCTAATTTTTGTATTTTTAGTAGAGATGGGGTTTCACCATGTTGGCCAGGCTAGTCTCAAACTCCTGACCTCAGGTGATCCTCCTGCCTCAGCCTCCCAAAGTGCTGGGATTATAGGTGTGAGCCACCGCCACCCAGCTGAAGGTCTCAAGTATTAAAAGGGCCCTGAGCGGTGAGCGCCACAGCCTCCAGCATCTCCAGCTCTGGCTGTGGGTGGCACTGCTCCCAGAAGGCACTCTGAGCCTCTCGGGGCCTCTGAGCTGGCAGGTCCCTGCTGGGAGCAGGGCTGTTCCCACGCTGCCCCTCAGCCATGTCAGGAGCATCAGGTCTGAGACTCAACTCAAGGTCTGACCTAACAACTTGGGAATTTTGCATGACAATCCTCCTAACCCAGAAAAAAACCACAGCTGATCTCAAACGTGGACTGGGAAAGTCACTTCTCTGTACGTAGAACACCAAGGACGGACTTCCACAGGAGGGAACAGAGGGCCTGTGTCCACGCGAGCCCCAAGTGTGAACACACGACCATCGAGCGGTCTCTCCAGGCACCCAGGTCAGGTCAGCGCCAGCCCGAGCCGGGGGAAGCACCACACTCACACGACACAGTCGTAGCGGTTCTCCCGGGCAGCGATATGCAGCGGCGAGTCTCCGTGGATGTTCACGGCATGGAGGTCGCACTTGGCAGCCAGCAGGATCTCGGCTATGTCCACGCAGCCAGAGAACGCCGCCCAGTGCAGGCAAATGTTCTCCTCCTGAACAGACACAAGGCAGAGCTCAGTGTAGGCTTCCTGCTGGCTCACAGTGCTGGGGCCTGGCCACAGCAGCTGCAGCCCGCGTGCCTGGGGAGAGGCTCTGGAGCGCACGTGGCCGTCCTCAGCAACGGCCAGGTGGAAAGGGCATCACAGGTCACCAGATGGGAACCTAGTGCCCATCTCAACTCTGGAAGGCACATCCTTTCGTGTTTTGTTTTTTTTTCATTGTAAAAATAACATAATTATAAAAGTAGCATAATCACAGTAAAGAATATTATAAAAATAGGGAAAAGGTCATCCAGAATTATATCAACCTAATCTCAACATATTAATACTTGCAGGCACTTTTCTTTCATGTATTTTTAAAAATTATATTCATTTTCAAACAGGGGTATAGTCATAGGATAGGATAATGCTTTTGAAAGATTTGAAAAAAGACATGCAAATTTGATTAGATTAAAATTTTGGGCCGGGTGTGGTGGCTCACGCCTGTAATCCCAGCATTTTGGGAGGCAGAGGCAGGTAGATCACCTGAGGTCAGGAGTTCGAGACCAGCCTGGCCAACATGGTGAAACCCTGTCTCTATTAAAAATACAAAAAATGAGCCAGGTGTGGTGGTGGGCGCCTGTAATCCCAGCTACTCACAAGGCTGAGGCAGGAGAATCGCTTGAACCCAGGAAGCAGAGGTTGCAGTGAGCCGAGATCGTGCCACTGCACTCCAGCCTGGGCAACAAGAGCAAAACTCTGTCTCAAAAAAAAAACAAGAAGTTTTACTTTTAAAAAGGCCTCTTTTAAATAAAACAAATAAAATTTGGAGAAATACTTGTGCCATGTGTAAAATATAGATGATTTATAATCACACAGTAAATTAGAACACTGTAATTCTGAAAAAATATGTGCAAAGGAGAAGAAAATAAAGAAGGTAGGTAAGAAAAAGATGAACCGTAAACATAAGAAAATGTTCAACTCTGCCAGGCAGCCACAAATATAAATCAGAACAACGAAGTATCCCTAACTCTATCGCCCCAGAGATAAAACAGCGATAGTTGGAATGAGGAACACGCCCCGCCCGTTTCCTACGCCTGATGCCCGTCTGTCCCTGACCCTCCGTCATCACCAGAGGCTCCCAGGTGCTGAGGCCTCCTCCAGTTGGCACCACGCGAGGAGCGCCTTCCACGCGGGGCGGCATCAGAACCGCCTCCGGACCCATCACGAGGGTCCACGCGGGGCGGCATCAGAACCGCCTCCGGACCCATCGCGAGGGTCCACGCGGGGCGGCTTCGGAACCGCCTCCGGACCCATCGCGACGGTCCACGCGGGGCGGCTTCGGAACCGCCTCTGGACCCATCGCGACGGTCCACGCGGGGCGGCATCGGAACCGCCTCCAGACCCACCGCGACGGTCCATGTGGGGCGGCATCGGAATCGTCACCGACAGTCACTCAGCTTCCGGACCTTTCCTGTACTGAACACTTGGTTTGTTTCTGTTGGTATACTTCTGGAATACAATGCCAGCAAATATTCTAGTGCTTTTATTTTCTACATCATTTCTCAAGGATGCTTCTTCAGAGGCAGGATTGTTGGATTAAAGCACGTGAGCGTCTCACGCTCCTGAAGCGGGTTCTGTTCTGCCGGTGTCTGGGAGGGCCGGCTGCAGCCTCCTTCCCCTCGGGAATGCCAGCGATCTTCCCAGAGCCATCAACCAAGCCCCCCCTGACTGTCCGCTTTGCTGCGGGGGCTGAGGAGGCTCCGGGCCAAGGCAGAGCCCTGCAGGGGTGTGGTCTCCTCCCCGCAGGCTCTGCTTCCATTTGAGCTCTGCCCCGCCTCCCACCGAGGGCCACCACCACATCCCAGGGACTGGCTCTGCAGGTCCGCAGAGTCTCATCCCCAAGAGAGAAGGACACGGGCTCTTCTGAGACACCCCGGTGCTCTCCTGCAGTCCCCGGACACGGGCTCTTCTGAGACACCCCGGTGCTCTCCTGCAGTCCCCCTCCCAACTCCACACCGTGCGGCACCATCAACGCTTTCCAGCTCAGTGAGCATGAAGATAAAAGCAGAACAGAAACCTAGTGGCCTTGTCTCCAGTATCTTCATCCATAAACGGCTGGCTAGCCCCAGGCATGGGCTTCACTGTTTCCTTGACTTCTAAAAGAGAAAACTAAAAGCAAGCTCTGAGTGTCCGCCTCAGTGGATTTCCGGAAGAGCCTCGGCTGCTCTGGGGCTCTTCTGTCCCTCCACTTTTTGTTTCTGGTTTCCCTCCTCCACACATTGAGGGCTCCTTGAACAAAATGCTGCTTGCTTAGGGGCCTCTTTTCTTTTTCCTTTATCAGAATGATTTATGATTTTATAACCAGAATTACATGTTTTATTTGTTTTAGGGGCAGAGTCTCACTCCATCTCCCAGGCTGGAGTGCAGCTAGCACGATCTCAGTTCACAGCAACCTCTGCCTCTGGGGTTCAAGCCATTCTCGTGCCCCAGCCTCCCCAGTAGCTGGGATAACAGGTGCGTGCTACCAGGCCCAGCTAATTATTTTGTATTTTTAGTAGAGTCGGGGTTTCACCATGTTGCCCAGGCTGCTGTCAAACTCCTGACCTCAGGTGATCCGCCACCACACCCCGCCCCAGAATTACGTTTTTGAGAGCTTCCAGTTCACCTAAGATCCTTCCACCCTAGGACTGTTCAAACGCCCAGCCTTTCTGAAATCTGCTGAGTTACCACAAGCCTGGCCTACACCTGGTGAGCAACCGCACTCCTGAAACAATGGGGTGATACAGACCAGAACAGATTCACCTTCCCACCTAAAAGAACCAGAAGAGTAAAACTAAACAGTCAAAACCCGTGACCATGGCTGTCAAGACACCAGACACCAGGCAGGGAAGGACCGTGCCCTGAGAGGTGGAGCCTATGAAGGAGCCCGTGGCTGCCCAGCTCACTGCCACCAGAGCTCCAACCACGGCGAGAGAGGGAGCCAGGCAGGGCCTCCGGATGCTCAGACAGAAAACAGAGCTCCAAGAGAGGGTCCAGAGATCTGTGCACTTCCACCTGGGTCCTCCGGCAGGACCCCAGCAGCCACAAGCCTGTGGAGAACGTGCACTCAAAGCCAGGGCCTTTCCCCACAGCCAGGCAGGCCACACTGTCCGTTCACAGGCTGTGGGCTGGAGGACAGTGGAGGGACCTGCCTCAGTGGTTCCAGACCCACCTAACCTGAAAAGCAAAACCCAACATGATCTGACGGGTTTCAAGTGACTTAGCTGAGTTCCAGAACAAAATTCAAGAACATTCACAGGAAGAAGAGTCCCTAGCACCACACAAGTTGTGTAAAACCCACCCACATCCTGGCACTGGCTCCAGGTTACCAGACGTGCAAAGGAGCAGGAAACATGACCCGCAACGGGGAGAAAAACCCAGTCAATCAAAAAGCCCGGCTTTTGCTCAGATGCTGGATTAGCAAACAAGGTCATTAAAGCCATTGGTGGGCCAGATGCGGTGGCTCACACCTGTAATCCCAGCATTTTGGGACGCAGAGGCAGGTAGATCACCTGAGGTCAGGAGTTCAAGACCAGACTGGGCAACATGGTGAAACCCTATCTCTACTAAAACTACAAAACTTAGCCAGGTGTGGTGGTGTGTGCCTGTAATCCCAGCTACTCGGGAGGCTGAGGCAGGAGAATCGCTTGAACACGGGAGGCAGAGGTTACAGTGAGCCGAGATTGCACCACTGTACTCCAGCCTGGGAAAAAGAGACTCTGTCTTAAATAAATAAATAAGTAAGTAAATAAAGCCATTGGTATAACTGTGTTCTATAGGTTCGAAAATTAAGTAGAAACATGTTAGGAAACGTTTGAAAGACTCCAACAGAACATTTAGAGCTGAAAACGACAATGCCTGGAATGTAAGCACACAGACTGGATGAGCTCAACAGCATCACGTGCAGAAGAAAAGATGAGTGAACTGGAAGACAAACCAACAAAAACCCGCTCAACTGAAACACAGCGTGAAAAAACATAATTTTTGAAAATTGAAAAGAGTACCAGTGAGCTGTGGAACCACTCTGAGAACTCCTACATACACAGCTGGAATACTGGAAAGCACGGTGGGCAGAAAACATTATTTGAAGAAATAATGACTGAAAAATTTCCAAATTTGTCAAAAACCCTAAATCCACAAATCCAAGCAGCTCAATGAACCCTAAGTGCACACACACAAAATAACGCCAAGGCACATCAGTAATCAAACTGCTTTATAGACAGACTAAGGCTTAGAGGAAAATCCAGTTGCTAAAACCAAGAGATACAGAAAAAAAATTCTAAAAGCAGCCATATAGAAAAGACACGTTATACATAGAGAAATAACCATGCGCTGGCAGTGGATTTCTCACGGCGAACACTGCAGGTGAGGACCCAGGGAAACCGCCATTTAAAGCATTGGAAGAAATAACTATGCATCCAGAATTCTAAGAATATCTTTCAAAAGCGAAAGCAAAATAAGGACTTTCCAGGCATTAAAGAGCTGCAAGAGGGCCGGGCGCGGTGGCTTACACCTGTAATCCCAGCACTCTGGGAGTCCGAGGCGGGCAGATCACGAGGTCAGGAGTTTCAGACCAACCTGGCCAACGTGGTGAAACCCATCTCTACTAAAAACACAAAAATTTCCCAGGCGTTGTGGCCAGTGCCTGTAATCCCAGCTACTCAGGAGGCTGAGGGAGGAAAATCACTTGAAACTGGAAGAAGGTGGTTGTAGTGAGCCAAGATTGCACCACTGCACTCCAGCCTGGGCAAAAAAGTGAAACTCCGTCTCAAAAAAAAAAAAAAAAAGCTGCAAGAACTCACCACAAGCAGACCAACGCCACAGGAAAGGTAAAGGGAGTGAGGCTGGTGGAAGGGAAGCAACATCAGGAGCACAAGCCCACCAAGGTGGAGAAGCTTGGGGGGAGAGACCACTCGGCTGGGCGCGGTGCCTCACATCTGCAATCCCAGCACTATGGGAAGCCAAGATGAGTGGATCACGAGGTCAGGAGTTCGAGACGAGCCAGACCAACATGGTGAAACCCCATCTCTACTAAAAATACAAAAATTAGCCAGGCGTGGTGGCTCGCGCCTGTAATCCCAGCTACTCAGGAGGCCGAGGCATGAGAATTGCTCGAACCTGGGACACAGAGGTTATGGTGAGCCGAGATCGTGCCACTGCACTCCAGACTGGGCAACAGAGTGAGACTCCATTAAAAAAAAAAAAAAGATCACTGACTGTTTAAACAGAATAACCATATGGCTATTATGGTGTTCAGAACATATATATTACATATATATATATATATATGTATGTATGTATGTAAAATGTAGAAGAATAGCATTATCAAGTTTGGGAGAAGAAAAATGATTTTGCAAGACCTACTGTAAAACTACATCAGTCAAGCAAGGACAGTACTTGCCTAAAGGCAAATATGCAGATCAATGCATCAAGAGAGGGGGTCCTGGAGCTGACACACACATGTGGATGACTGACTTTACACACATGTGGACCACTGACTCTGACAGGTGGATGACTCGCTCACACATACAGATGACTGATACACATGCAGACGACTGACATGGATGCCCAACTCACACATGTGGATGACAGACTCACACACATGCAGATGACTGACTCGTACATGCAGATGACTGACCCTCACATGTAGACAAATGACACACATGCAGACACATGTGGATGACTGACAGACATGCAGATGAATGACACATGGATGACTGACACGTGGATGACTCACACATGCGGATGACCGGTTCACACACACACACATGACCAACTCACACATGCAGACTGACTCTCACATGTGGATGACAGATAGACATGTGGACTGACACATGTGGACAACTGACAGACATACAGATGACTGACTCACACATGGACGACTGACACATGTGGACTCACACATGCAGATGACTGACTCACGCAAACGACTGACACACGTGGACTGACACATGGATGACTGACTCACATGTGCAGATGACTGGCTTTTGGCAATGGTACAGAGTCAATTCTATGTAGAAAGAATGGTTTTCTCAACAAATGGCACTGAACTAGGCATCCACAAGCAAAAAAAAAGTTCAATCTATACCTCACACCATATACAAAAGTCAACTATAATAAAACATAGACCTAAATGTAAATGCCCAAACCATAAGACTCATATAAGGAAATGTGGGAGAATATCTTTGTGTTCTCAGATTAGGCAATTATTTCTTAAACAGAATGCCAAAACAGGATCCAGTTAAAAAAAAAAAAGAAAAATGCTGATAAACCAAACTTTATAAAAACTTTTAAAATTCTACACTTCCAAAGACAGATCTGTAAACCATATATCTGATAAAGGACTTATATCCAGAACATAAACTCTTAAACCTCCAGAATTTAAAAAAATACCTAATAAGCAAGAAAAAGATTTGAACAGACCCTTCATTAAAGAAGATATATGGATCGTGGCCGGGCGCGGTGGCTCAAGCCTGTAATCCCAGCACTTTGGGAGGCCGAGACGGGCGGATCACGAGGTCAGGAGATCGAGACCATCCTGGCTAACATGGTGAAACCCCGTCTCTACTAAAAATACAAAAAAAAAACTAGCCGGGCGACCTGGCGGGCGCCTGTAGTCCCAGCTACTCGGGAGGCTGAGGCAGGAGAATGGCGTGAACCCGGGAGTCGGAGCTTGCAGTGAGCTGAGATCCGGCCACTGCACTCCAGCCTGGGCAGCAGAGCGAGACTCCGTCTCAAAAAAAAAAAAAAAAAGAAGATATATGGATCGTAAATAAGCCCATAAAAAGATGCTTAACGTCAACTGTCATTAGAGAAACGAAAATGAAATGACTGAAAACTAAAACCACAACAACGTATCACTACACACCTACCAAAATGGATAAAATTTAAAGACTGACCATGCTACGTATTGGGAAGGATGCGGAGGAACCAGGACTCTCTGATAAGGGTTGGCCTTGTGTCCCCACCCAAATCTCGTCTTGAATTGTAATCCCCACGTGTCAAGGGAGGGACCTGACTGGATTATGGGGGGGGGGCCCCATGCTGTTCTCATGTGAGTTCTCACAACAGCTGGTTTTAAAGTGTGGTACAACCCTCCTCAATCTCTCTCTTGCCACCATGTACAACCCTCCTCAATCTCTCTCTTGCCACCATGTAAGACGTGCTTTACTTCTCCTTTGCCTTCTGCCATGATTGTTAAGTTTCCCGAGACACCCCCGCGCCAGCCATGCTGAACTGTGAGTCAATTAAACCTCTTTTGTTTATAAATTCCACAGTCTTAGGTAGAACCCTGATAGCAGTGTGAGAATGGATGAATGTACTGTCATACACTAGAGATGGTACAATCACTTGGAAAGCAGTTTGGCAGGCTTTTTTTTTTTTTTTTGGAGACCGGCTAGGCAGTGGTGCGATCTCAGCTCACTGCAGCCTTGACCTCCTGGGCTCAAGCGATCCTCCCCTTAGCCTCCTGAGTAGCTGGACCACAGGTGTGTGTCACCATGCCCGGCTACTGGCAGTCTCTGCAAATGTTAAACATACACACCTATCATATGATCTAACCATTCTACTCCCAGGGATTTAATCAAGAGAAATTAAGGCATGAGTATTCACAACATCTCTCTTAGTAACAACCAAAAATCAGAAACAACCTAAATGTCCACTGACAGGTGAAGGGTAAACAGACACATTCACACAACGGGTACTTCAGGCAACGAAAATGGGGATCTCGGCTTAAAGATGCAAGGGAAAGACGCCCATGGTGAGAGCCCTTTTCTATAAAACCGAGACACGCAGACAGCAGAAAGCCCAGCAATGGGTGGCAGGGGTGGGCTGGGCACGGCTGTGAAGTGCGGAGGAATCACCTTAAGATAGATCATCAGGGCATGAGGGAGGACCGGGCTCGCTCTTCCGACAGCAGCGATGGCTTCTGGGTGAAAATTCACCCGAGTGTGTACTTTGAGTATATACAGCCTACCTATTATATAGCAATAAAGTAGTTACATTAATGAAGTGTTTCATTCTATAAATAACAAACTTGAAATTTAATCAATGCTTCCATTCCGGGGAAACAGCCACCAGCATCAGAGAGCTAACGGCTCTGACACCTGGACAGGCTGCAAGCTGCCCAGGCACGCAGGCCAACCAGCCACACTAGGGTTGCCTTGCCCGCCACACAGTCTCCGGGGGTGGTAGGTGAGGCGGCCCCACCTGGGGGTGGCCTCTGCCTTGTCCTCTGCCTTTGCTTCCCTCCTCTCTTCCTCCAAAGTACCCGCCACAGCCTTCCGCCGGTTCGGGGCTCCTCTGCCTCTGCTTCCCTCTTCTCTTCCTTCTGCCGGCTCAGGGCTCCTCTCACCACGGTGCCGTTGTCCTAACCCCCAGCGGGAAAGAACTCCGGTGGAATGAGGTAGAAACCCCCCAGACACAGTCACGAAAGCCTGCAGCCCACGGAGGAGGCACTGCAGCTCAGGACCAGTCACTCCGGAGAGGCCTGTGTGCCTGCAGGGAGGCGGAGGGTGCCCACAGCCAGTGGACCACAGCGGGGTCTGCTCACATGCAGGGAGGGGTTCCAAATGCAGACCCCCAGTGCCAACAATGAATGGCAAGTGCCCGTGCCCACGCCGTTCTCAGGCTCTGAGAGGCAGTGTCAACCCTCCCTCCTCAGATGCCAGGCCTCAGCACACTGGAGATTTAATAGTGTGCTTTTAGAAATCTTTCTCTGTCAAATCTTCTTTCTTATGATCAATTTAATGTGTTTATTTGTGGCTAGACTTCCCATTTATGGCTTCTGGAGCCCCTCTGTGAAGGTGGACACAGCTCTGTGGGCTGCAGCATGTCTGTGCCCGTCTTGGGAGGTGACCAGAGGACTCCCCTCGCCCCTCGCTGTTGTGCCCATTGCCATGCCCAGCCCCCTGGCAGCCCCACTGGTTCTGTGGGTCCCTGAAGACCTTCTACGAACAACCTTTTGAGTTAATCAGTCACCTGCTGCCACTCTCAGGCTGAAGGAGCCACCCCAGGACTGGGGAGTCCTCTTATCTCAGCTCCAAACTCTATTTTCTGAGCAAACAAAAGGGCCTTACAAAACTGTCACTGAAGCATTTTAAATCACACCCTAGAAAACCGTGGTGCGATAAACAATTCACTTCTCTTTCCTCTGTTTCAAGGAGAGAGCCAGGGGCCGGGCGCAGTGGCTCATGCCTGTAATCCTGTGGGAGGATGAGGTGGGCAGATCACCTGAGGTCAGGACCAGCCTGGCCAACATGGCTAAACCCTGTCTCTACTAAAACTACAAAAATTGGCCGGGCACGGTGGCGGGCACCTGTAGTCCAGCACTATGGGAGGCTGAGGCGGGCGGATCACCTGAGGTCAGGAGTTTGAGACCAGTCTGGCCAACACAGTAAAACCCCGTCTCTACTTAAAATACAAAAATTAGCCAGGCATGGTGGTGGGCACCTATAATCCCAACTACTCTGGAAGCTGAGGCAGGAGAATTGCTTGAACCCAGGAGGCAGAGGTTGCAGTGAGCTGAGATCGCACCACTGCACTCCAGCCTGGGTGACAGAGAGAGACTCCGTCTCAATCACAAATAAAAAATACAAAAATCAGCCAGGCACGGTGGCACACACCTGTAATCCCAGCTACTGGGGAGGCGGAGGCATGAGAATCACTTGAACCCAGGAGGCAGAGCTTGCAGTAAGCCGAGATTGCGCCACTGCACTCTAGCCTGGGCGACAGAGCGAGACTCCATCCAAAACAAAAAACAAAAAACAAAAACAGAGGGAGAGCCAGAGGTGTTGTGGCACCCGCACGAGGTCAGCAGCCTCAGGCCCAGACACGGTCCCATGAGGCAGCAGGAGGCACAGCAGGGCAGTGAGGCGCCCTCTGAACCCGCAGATCCCTAGAGGGTGGCCTCTGCTGGGACCTCACACCCCCCAGCTGCCTCCAGCACAGGACAGCCACAGCGCAGCGCCGGGCCGATGCTGCCATAGGAAGAGGTCAAAGCCACCACCAGGTGCCAGGGTTCTGCTTTTGAGAAAAGAACCTTCTGGAGGAGGAGGTCCCCACCCCTCCAACACACTGCTCCCGGGGAGGGTGTGGTGAACTTACGTTGTCCCGGATGTTGATGTCGGAGCCCTTGGACAGCAGCAGCTTCACGAGGTCCACGTGCTTGTACTCTGTGGCCCAGATCATGGGCGTCCAGCCTCCGTCATCCTGCCAGGGAAGAGAACAAAGCGGTCATCGATTCAGAGACCAGCAACCGCCAGAGCGATGAGAACTCCCACAGCCCAGGTCTCCGCACCTCCCAGGTACCACACCCTTTGTGCAGGCATCTCACTCAGGACCTGAACGCAACCCTGAGAGTCCACAGTTCTTCCTCAGAGCACAGCCCCAGGTAGCTCCACAAGAGCAGGACAAAGGCAGAACCAGGTTGGGCCAGGCCCAACCACCCTGCCCAACACAGCAAGGCTGTGCTGTCAGCCTTGCCCACTCCCAGTTGGGCACCACTCACTGGGGACGCACCAACACAGCTGCGTGCATCGCGTCTAATGGCACACACAAGGGAGCTCGTAAGCCCAGGCCAGACCCGGAGCGCACCAGCAGCCTCGGCTGGCGGGAAGCCTGGGCTGTAGCAGGCTCTGCTCCTCCTTCAGCCTCCACTGGTGGCTGCATGCAGGAGAGCCAGGGACCCCATTAGAGCAGCAGCTGGGAACTGTGGGCAGGAGATGGACAGGCAGACGGAGGCTGACGCCCCTGCTTCCTCCTGGGCAGGGAGCAGAATGCTCACCCAGGCTGATTTGCTCTCTGGCTCCTGTCACTCCTGAGTCTAGTCAGTGGGCCTGGGCAATTTTCTTTAAGCCAGAAAAAGGCAACTTTACTGAAAATGAGGGTCATATGGCCAATTCCTACTCTGAAGGCAGAAGACTTGGCCTCTTCCCCAGCACCCCTCAAAGGACCTGCACATCCCACTGTCACAAACACAGCAGTCTCCACAATTAAAGCTACATTTCCCCTGCGGTTGTCAGCCTGTACATCCTGCTGTCATAGACACAGCAGCCTCCAGGATTAAAGCTACATCTCCCCTGCAGTCGACGGTCAGCACCACCACAGGCACTGGGAACACAGCAGGGACAGCAGAGCACAGCCTCCCAGAGCCCAGCCCCCTGCTCAACGGATGAGGGTACAATGTCAGAGAGAAGAGGTCAGGGGATGCTTCAGATGCAGTGAACAGGCAGGGGCTCCGGCCTCTGGATGCTCAGGGCAAAGGCAAGAGTATGGGCGCTGCTGCTTCCAGCCCATGGGGACATTGCCATGGCCAAGAGGGCACAGAAGCTGGGTGTCAACAACTGGGTGGGCAACCACTGGGCTAAAAAGACTTGGACCAAGGCTCCTGAAGGAAGGAGTGAGAGACAGTGTGAGGATGGCACTTATCCCAAAGCTGTGAGTCCATGCAGGAGGGACCCCCAGTGTGTGCTGAGCAGCCTCAAAGCCTGCCCTCCTTTGGTCTCCCCAGTCATTCACTCGTGAGGCAGGTGCCCACTGTGTGTGAGGCACTGTGGATCAGCACATGCACGGCAAACCCTGCCCCATGGCGCCGGCTGTGGGATAGAGATGGACAGTAAGCAGGGCAAACCCTGCCCCATGGCACTGGCTGTGGGGGAGAGACGGACAATGAGTAGGAAGGAAGATGGGTGCCGTGGAGGAAGGCCAGTGACACCTCCCTCAAATGGTGACATCTAGACACAGCTGATGGAGAGCAAGGGAGGAGCCTCCAGCCAGACACAGTGCAGAGGCTGCCCTGGTGTGTGGGCATCTGGTGTGGCTGCCCCTAGCAGGCCAGGGCAGAAGAGGACAGGGAGGGGACAAGACATTCCAGGGCCCAAGGGCTTGAGTTAGCCCTGTGCATGGAAGGGGATACCGTGGAGGGTCCCAGCTGGCTGTGTGTGTGGAAGAGGAAGCTGTGAAGGGTCCGAGCTGGCCGTGTGTGTGGAAGAGGAGGCTGGAGGGCCCGAGCTGGCTCTGTTCATGGAAGGGGAAGCTGTGAAGGGTCCGAGCTGGCCGTGTGTGTGGAAGAGGAGGCTGGAGGGCCCGAGCTGGCTGTGTGTGTGGAAGGGGATGCTGTGGAGGGCCTGAGCTGGCTCCATGCATGGGAGGGGATGCCGTGGAGAACAGAGGTGGGACCAAGAGCTGCAGAACAGTGACTTTCCCTGGCCAGTCCGCACGGTGTGCTGCTAAGGGGAGAGGGTGGCTGTACCTGACAGTTGACGTCCATCTGTCCATTTGAAAGCAGGTACTGGACCACTTCATAGTGGCCTTTCTTGGCAGCCAGGTGCAAACAGGTAGAGCCCTCTGCGTCCTGCAACAGAAACGCCCCTTAGTCAAAGAATCCACACCTGTGATCCTGGTGTGCCAGCCCTGAGCGTGGGATCCAGGAGAACCTGGTGCCCACCATGGGGGTGGGGTACTGTCCCGCTCAAATGACAAGGAAACCCAGGCTGAGGCCATGGGGCCTTTTCCCAAGGAAACAGCCAAGGTCCGAGCCCTGTGTGCAGCCCCTGTGGCCCCGTGAGTGGCCGGCTGCCTGGCACAGTGAAAACAGTGTGAATGATTCAGTAATGGTTGTCCACGTACCACAGAACTTAAAATAACAGGTGGCAAAAAGTAGGACACAAAGAGGGCCAAGCCCACCCCATGGCCCTGGAAATGCCACAGGCTCTGCCCCTCCCCTTGCTTCCTTTGCTTCCGGCACTTTTTTTTTCCTCCTTTTTGAGACGGGGTCTTGCTGTGTTGCCCAGGCTGGAGTGCAGTGGTGCGATCACAGCTCACCGCAGCCTCTGACTCCCATGCCCAAGTGATCCTCCTGCCTCAGCCTCCCATGTAGCTGGGACTACAGGTGTGCACCACCATGCCTGGCTAACGTATTTTTTCCTTTTCTAGAGAAAGGGTCTGGCTATACTGCCTAGGCTGTCTTTGAACTCCTGGCCCCAAGCGATCCTCCCACCTTGGTCTGGGAGTCGCAGGCATCATAACTGGGATTACAGGGCTGGGATTACAGGCGTGAGCCACCATGCCCAGCTTGGGAACACCTCCTCATTTCCTTTCAGCTCCGTTTCCCCGAGGAGACAAAATAGATCACATTGATCAAACCATCTCAAAAGGAAAAAAAGACATGCAAGGTTGGAGGTCAGACCCAGGAAGCTCCAGAAGAGGCGGGGGAGCCCAGCGCCATCCATGCGCCTTACACAGGCTCCTTGCACAGGCCCGCAGACTTGCCCCACCACTTTCTCCCTTAGGAGTTTGCTTTGCTTTACTCCCGTTCCTGTCTCCGTGTAACCATGTTCCTTCATTACCTTTCTCCCCTTATCTCGGTGGAGTCAGTGCAGCAGTCCTAGAGTTTCACAGGCACCACTGCACACACTGCTCACTCAGCTGGTGCTAAATCAGCATGCTCACCTTCCTCAAGGAAAGCCAGCACACCCGATTCCCACACGGCTGGTGTTCAGAATCATGATTTTATCATGAATACAAAACGATGCATGGTTGTTAAAAGGTCTGCCTTCATTTTCAAGTGTCTTTAATCGCTGGAATAGTGCGGCTGACAATCCCTTAACTGCTGGAAGACTGCCACAGCATTCAGGACAGAAGCAGGTGCACCTGGCAGAGACCCTGGGCAAGCATTTCCGAATCAAGCAGGTAAGAGACGCCAGCAAAGGGAGCTTAGTGAAGGAGGCCAGCTGTCACGAGAGCGAGACACCAGGCAGGAGGAGGGCAGGGCTGGGAGCGGCAGAGTGGGGGTTGAGGGGATTGAGAGTCAGCCAAGGGAACCCCGTGGGAACAGACGTGAAGGTGGCAAAGAGCGGGGCTGCCGGTAAGGAAAGGTTTCTGTCGGGTTCAGTGACTGGCTAGCTGTGAGGTCTGCAGGCACACAAACAGAAGCTCAAGACACTGGAGCCCACCTCCACCCAAGGGACACCCCACACAGCGCCGGTCTGGTTTCTTCTCCTGCCTCCTCCCCAGAGGTAATCACTATCCTGAAATCGTTACTCATCGTGCCCATGGATCTCAATACCTTTACTATCTATATCCATAAATGATGTTTTTACACCCTTTTAAATTCTCTAGATCACAGTGTATATCATCTGCAGACACATCACAGACCCTACCGGTGTGAGGCCCTGCTCACTGGGCGGCCTGCAGTCCCCGCACCTCAAAGGTAAGGACCCCGCCTGCTGCTCTGTGTCCCGCCCCGACAGTTTTTTCTACGCGTTACGTGGTATGGAATTCAGTGACTGTTTAAGACGGTCCCTCAGTCCTGTGTTTTCACCTGCTTGTTGGTCATACGCATGTATTTCCTCTTCTGGGAACTGCACACTTATGTTCTTTACCCATTTTTCTGTGTGGTTTAATTTCATTTGTAGTTCTTTATTATTTTTTATTTTATTTTATTTATTTTTTTTGAGACAGAGTCTCGCTCTGTCGCCCAGGTTGGAGTGCAGTGGCGCGATCTTAGCTCACTGCAAAATCCACCTCCTGGGTTCAGGCCATTCTCCTGCCTCAGCCTCCTGAGTAGCTGGGACTACAGGCGCCCGACACCACGCCCAGCTAATTTTTTGCATTTCTAGTAGAGATGGGGCTTCACCGTGTTAGCCAAGATGGTCTCCATCTCCTGACCTCGTGATTCACTCACCTCAGCTTCCCAAAGTGCTGGGATTACAGGCATAGTGAGCCACCGCGCCCGGCCTCATTTGTAGTTCTTTATATTTTTGGATATTAATCTTTGGCCAGTGCATTGCAAAATCTTCCCCCAGTATTTAGACTGTCTGTTCGTGTCCTTTGTGGCATCTTTTTGAAGAGAAATTCTTAAATTTTAACGCACTTAACTTTATCAATCATTTTTGTGCTTTTTGTGTCTTAGAAGACGCTTCCCCGTGCTGGAATTACAAAGACGGCCTCTGTGGTCTTCCAGGCTTCGTAATTTGCCTGCTCGCCACGTGCATGCGCACTTCTCCAGTCTCTCCAGCCTGGCTGGGGTCTTCGTGTTGGAAGCAGGAGCGCTGCAGGAAGGCACAGCTGGTTCTCGCTTTCTATGTCATCAGACAAACCTCTGCCTTTTAAGACGACAGTAAGTCTGCAGCGTAATTACTGACAGGGTGAGGCTGGAGTCCATCACTCTGCTATCTGTTTTCTATTTGTCCCATCTGGTTTTTTTATTTTTATTTTATTTATTTATTTATTTATTTTTTTGAGGCGGAGTCTCGCTCTGTCGCCGGGACTGGAGTGCAGTGGCCGGATCTCTGCTCACTGCAAGCTCCGCCTCCCGGGTTTATGCCATTCTCCTGCCGCAGCCTCCCGAGTAGCTGGGACTACAGGCGCCCGCCACCTCGCCCGGCTAGTTTTTGTATTTTTAATAGAGACGGGGTTTCACCGTGTTAGCCAGGATGGTCTCGATCTCCTGACCTCATGATCCGCCCGTCTCGGCCTCCCAAAGTGCTGGGATTACAGGCTTGAGCCACCGCGCCCGGCCCCCATCTGGTTTTATTCCTGCATTTTAGTTGCACAATTTTTCAGTATTACATTTTATTTCCTCTACTAGTTTTTCTTCCTGAAAAGCTGTATTTGTTTTATTTTCTTGGTACTTTCTCTGGGGATTACAATATTCGTCTTTATTGGTCTTCTTAAATTAATATTGTACCACCTCCCACAATAAAATACCTTTACAACAGTGGGATTCCACTTTCACCCTGCCCTCCTTTGGGTACTTATTATCCTATATTTCACAGCAGGTCTTCAATAGTATCGTTTCACTCAACACTGTTTTGTTAAAACATTGATGAGGTTAAAAATAAACAAACAAAAACCATTCCCAGCCGGGGCCACCGTCTGTGGAGTTTGCAGCTCTTCCCCGTGTCTGTGTGGCTTTTCTCCGGCCCAGGCTGCTTCCCGCCAGGTGACCTGAGTTGCCAGGACAGGCTCTGTCCACTTGCAACCCTGACCTGGAATAACTGGATAAACATTTATCTTGTTTGTATTAATCTTTCTTAAATGTCTGTACAGCTCACATGCATTTCAGTGTTTAATGTTAGAAATACCTTGGTCTTGATTTAGAAGCTTGCTAATGTTTTTGTGACCAGGAATATGGCAGAAGAACTTTGCTCTTGTTTAGATCAGTCTGTGGTAAATTGGTGTCAACGCTTGAAGAAGTCACATGCTCTAAGGACCTGTCAACAGTGTTGAGTGAAGACTTCCAAATATGTAGAAACTCCACCTTATGACATTATTGAAGTTTAAATGACCTCTCACATTTAAGAAATTTAAATAAGAAAAATGTCTTCATATCCACCATCCAGGGTTCCTCATTCAGTCCCAAAGAGCAAAGTTTTCCTCCTGGAAGCTTCAGGATTCCAAGCAAGCTTATCTGCCTTTTGCTGTTTGTACTCGAACATGTTTGGTTTCACCGTCATTCTCTGAAGGACACTTACTGCAGGTAGGATTCTGGGGTCACGTTTTTTTTTGGCTTTGCTTCTTTTCTTTCAGCACAATAAAAACTGCCTCCATGGTTTCAGATGAGAATCAGTAATATTTCATGACGTTGTCTGTCTAGATGTCATGTGCTGTTTTTCTCTAGCTTTCTTTTTTTTCTTAGAGATGGGGTTTCACTCTGTCGCCCAGGCTAGAGTGCAGTGGCGCTAATGCAGCTCACTGTAGCCTCAAACTCCTGGGCTCAAGTGATGCTCCTGCCTCAGCCTCCCAAGGCACTATGACTACAGGCACCCGCCACCACGCCCAGCTAATTTTTCATTTCTTTTCTTTTTCTTTTTTTCTTTTTTTTGAGACGAAGTCTTGCTCTGTCGCCCAGGCTGGGGTGCAGGGGCCGGATCTCAGCTCACTGCAAGCTCCGCCTCCCGGGTTCACGCCATTCTCCTGCCTCAGCCTCCCAAGTAGCTGGGACTACAGGCGCCCGCCACCTCGCCTGGCTAGTTTTTTGTATTTTTAGTAGAGACGGGGTTTCACTGTGTTAGCCAGGATGGTCTCCATCTCCTGACCTCGTGATCCACCCATCTCGGCCTCCCAAAGTGCTGGGATTACAGGCAAATTTTTCATTTCTTATCGAGATGGGGTCTCACTATGTTGTCCAGGCTGATCTCAAACTCCTCACCTCAAGCCATCCTTCTGCCTCAGCCTCCCAAAGCACTAGCATTACAGAAGCAAGCCACTGAACCTGCCCAATTGTTTACCTATTTTGATCTAGCAATTCTACAGCCAGAAATCTGTCCTAAAGAAGCCAAATGTGCAAATATTTAACTACAAAAATGTTTCCTGAAGCACTGTTTATAATAAAAATTGAAAATAAGATAAATATTAAATATTCAAATTTGACTAAAGATAAAATTGTATCATAAATCGATACAGTCATTTAGGTAATGTTTCACAGAATAATATTTAATAACAGAAAACAGTAAGTTTAATGTGATATGAGGCAGGAGTTGAATTACTATGAGGAGTGTGATCACTTTTTCGGTGGAAAAAATGTGTATTAGTATGAAAGACTAAGAATTTAAATGTGGTTATGATAATATATAACAAAATTTGCCATTTTAAACATTTTGTGCAGTTTTGTGGCATTAAACACATTCACAATCACCACTATTTCCAAAGCTTTTTCATTACCCCAAAACAAAGCTCTACAATCATGAGGCAAAATTCCCAGCCCCAGGGAATCCCCAGTCTCCTTTCTGTCTCTATGAATCTCGCTACTCTAGATGGCTTCTATCTATCGGTCACGTCGTGCAGGATTTGTCCTTGGGTCTGGCTTCTTTCCTGCAGCAGAATGTCCTCAAGGTCCATCTGTGCTGTTCATATGTCAGAATTTCATTAATTCTCTGACTAACATCCCACCGTGTGGATGGACCAAACGCGCTGACGCAGGCATCTGCTGAGATATCTGGGTTGTTTCTGTCCTTTGGCTACTGTGAACAACGTGGCAGGAACCATGTTGTATGAAGATCTGTCTGTGGTCCTGGTTTTCATGCACGCTCTCCGGAGTGGAGTTGCTGCAGACCAGAGGGTCATCCTATGCTTAGCAACCTGACGAACCACGACTGGCTTCCACAATGGCTGCAGCGTTTACAATCCCACCAGCAACGCGTGGGAGTCTCAACACTGCCACATCCTCTGTGGTGCATCTCACCATAGCTCTGAGTTGGCTTCCCTGGTGGCTAGTGACGATGGACACCTTTTCATGTGGGAACTGGCACTTGTGGGCCTTCCTTAGAGAGACGGCTACTCAAGCCCTTTCTTTGCCCATTTCTGAATTGGTTGTTTAATTTTCTGCTGTTGTTGAGATGTACAACCTCTTTATATATTCTGCATAAAAATCTCTTATTAGAGAATTTGCAAATACAATTCCTCATTCTGTACATGATATTTTTCACTCCATTGATAGTAATCTTTGATGTACAAAAGTTTATTTATTTTTTCTCCATTTTAAAATCTTTTATTATCTTTACAAACCCTTGTGTCAGGGGCTGACTTTCAACAGATCGCAGTGAGGGAGCTGCTCTGCCACACATGAAACCCCAACCCAGACACAGGTCATCTACGGGCGGTTTAGTGCCAGGTTCCCTGCGAACGTGCGCTGCATGACGGGCGAGGGGGTGGCTGCCTTTCCGGCTGCACATCATTTCCCAGGGCCCAACGTTTTTAATTTTAATCACGTTTATCTATTTCTTTGATTATGCTTCTATATAGTATCCAAGAAATCGTCGTCAAATCCTATGTCATAAAGCTTTCCCCTCATGTCTTTTTCCAAGAGTGTTCTGGTTTTAGCTCTTAAGTATGGGCCTTTCATCCATATCCATTTTCCATTTTCTTTTTTAAACAGAGTTTCAATCTTGTTACCCAGGTTGGAGTGCAGTGGCGTGATCTCAGCTCACTGCAACCTCCACCTCCAGGTTCAATTGATTCTCCTACCTCAGCCTCCTAGGGAGCTGGGATTATAGGCACCCGTCACCACACCCAGCTAATTTTTGTATTTTTAGTAGACGGGGTTTCACAGTGTTGGACAGACTGGTCTTGAGTTCCTGACCTCAGGTGATCCACCTGTCTCGGCCTCCCAACGTGCTGGGATTACAGGCGTGAGCCACCACGCCGAACTGCATTTTCCATTAATTTTGAAGACAGTGTTAGGTGAGGATCCAACCTCACGCTTCTGGATGTGGACATCCAGCTGTCTCGGCACCATCTGTTGAAAAGACAATCTTTTCCCCATTGAATGGTCTTTGTAACTTTGCCAAAAATCAGTGACCATATATGCAATGGTTTATTTCTGGGCTTTTTATTTTATTCCATTGGTCTCTATTTCTGCCTTTATGCCAGTCCCACACTGTTTTCATTACTGTGGCCGTAAATAGTAAGTTTTGAAATCAGCAAGTGTGAGTTCTCCAACTTTTTCAAAATTGTTTGGCTTCTCTGGGTCTCTTGAGACTCTGTATAAACTTTAGAGTTTTTCTGTATCTGTAAAAAAAAAGCTGTTAGCGCCAGGCATGGTGGCTCACACTCATAATCCCACCACCATGGGAGGCCAAGGCGGGCGGATCACTCAAGGTCAGGAGTTTGAGACCAGCCAGGCCAATATGGTGAAACCCCGTCTCTACTAAAAATACCAAAAATTAGCCAGGCATGGTGGCGCGCGCCTGTAATCCCAGCTACTAGGGAGGCTGAGGCAGGAGAACTGCTTGAACCTGGGAAGTGGAGGATGCAGTGGGCCGAGATCACATCACTGTACTCCAACCTGGGTGACAGAGCAAGACTTCTCAAAAAAACAAAAAGGCTGTTAGGATTTTAGTAAGGACTCCACGGACACTACAGCCATTTTAACCACATTCAGTCTTCTCATCTGTGAACATGGGATGTCTTTCTATTTATTCAGGTCTTCTTTAATTTCTTTCAGCAATGTTTGTTAGTTTTCAACTAACAATTACGAGTCTTTTGTCTTCTTGGTTAAACTTACTCCTAAGTATTTTATTCTTTTTGATGTTACTGTAAATGAAACTGTTTTCTTAATTTCTTTTTTGAATACTTCATTCAAAGGATATAGAAATGCAACTGATTTTTTTGTGTTAATATTTTATCCTATTTTGCTGAATTGGTTTTGTTAGCTAACAATATTTTTGTATATTCTTTAGGGCTTTCTACATATAAGAACATGTCATCTGTGAAGAGAGGCAATTTTACTTCTTCCTTTCCAATGTGAACGCCTTTGATTTCTTTTTTTTGCCTAACTGCTCTGGGCTGAAGACACAGTGAGACGACGTACTGTAAGGCGAACACCTTCCGCACAGCAAACCCCTCATTAGCTCTGTTGTCAGGCTCTATAGAGCGTGAGCACTCACTAGTGGTTTTTAATAATAAACCAGGTAACCAAAGTGAGATGAAGGAACTATTTCTAGACAACTGGGTGTGTGAAGGCCCCAAGTCCTGGAGATGTCAGTGAGGATGTCCCTTGCTCAGCTTTCTGAGAAACGTCTACACACACACTAGGATGGTGATTCTGACAGATGAACATACCTTGGGATCCACCAGGGCCCCGGCCTTGATGAGGTACTTCACTGCTTCCAGATGGTTGTTTTCGGCTGCTTCCATCAACGGGGTCCTCTGGTCTTCTGAGCAGGTGTCAATATTAGCGCCCGCCTAGTGAAACAACAGTTCAGGTGTATGGGAGGGCTGTGACGGTAGCCACCGCCTGGGGAGAAGTGACTTATAAGCTTCTACACTCAAAAAAAGAGAGCTGTACTGTTTCAGTGACCAACAATGTCTGAGTTTTCTAAACATGTATTCAAAGATGTAATTATTCTATTAGTATCAAACCTTTAAGCAGAATATTTCTGCTAGATTTCATTCCATTTCTAAGGTAATTTGATAGAAAATGTTTATAGCACAGGAGTGTGACAACACCTTTAGAAATGAGGAGGATGGTGACAACTTTCTAAAGCAGACAATGAAGGGGAGGGAGGGGCCCCTGAGCAGAGAGGAGGCAGGAGGGAGGTACCGGTTCACCCCGCCAGGACACACAGCTGATTTAGTACTCGCCAAAATAATGGAAATAAATGGAAAATCCTGATTTCCAATAGCATGCATTCCAGAAGTTTCCATTTTTCCGAATAAACAGAGAAACTGGAAAGACCAATTAACTGGCAGGTATACATAGGGTGAAAGACCAATTAACCGGCAGGTATACATAGACTGAAAGACCAATTAACCGGCAGGTATACACAGGTAAATTTTTCTTGGTCTGAAACTTAAGAAGCCCCCAACTTTAAAATTGGTTGTGTGCTAAAAGCAAATCAGCTGTTGGGCTGTTGAAACCTCTTCTCCATGAGGAAAAACTTCTTAGATGACAAAAACCTAGTATTTCATTTATAAAATAAACATTTATTATGAAAAAAGGTTGAAAATAGTATTGTTTTTACCATTAGTAATTAAAAACCAAAAGTAACACAATTAAATAAGGAATGTTTAAACAGCCCTAGAATGGTCTATATGGAAAATGAGGCTAATTCGTAAAGGCTAAGAGGGGCAGAGGCCAGGCACGACGGCTCATGCCTGTCATCCCAGCACTTTGTGAGGCCAAAGGCAGGCAGAGAAGCTGGGCGCAGTGGCTCACGCCTGTAATCCCCGCACTTTGGGAGGCCAAGGCAGGTGGATCACCTGAGGTCAGGCGTTTGAGAGCAGCCTGGCCAACATGGTGAAACCCCGTCTCTACTAAAGATACAAAAATTAGCCGGGTGTGGTGGCGGGCGCCTGTAATCCCAGCTACCTGACAGGCTGAGGCAAGAGAGTTGCTTGAACCTGGGAAGCAGAGGTTGCAGTGAGTCCAGATTGCACCACGGCACTCCAGCCTGAGCAACAAGAGTGAACTCTGTTTAAAAAAAACAAACAAACAAAAACACAAAACAGAGGGGCAGTGAGAGGCTCAGGGGACTCTGACTAGAACGAGCTGGGCTTCACCGAAGAGAACACGGGGTCCACAGAGCAATGGTCAGAGGTCAAAAGGCTGAGGCCTAGAGGCTCACAACGGGCGCAGTGATCCAAGGCTGACCTCAAACACCAAAGCTCAAAGCCAAGGTCCGGCTGCCAGACCTGAAGGTAAAGTAGCGCCAGAAGTCTACAGCGGCTAATTTTTAACAAACAGTAAGCTTGAAAAAACACAAAACAAGGTAGAGAGCGAGGCCCGTGCTGTGCAGAGGAGCTGTGGCTCTGCCTGCACCCTCAGCACACAGAGGCTGCTCCTCCAGCGCCCAAAAATCCTGGTGAAAGAAGAAAGGGTGTGCCCTCAAGGGAGAGGCTGGCATCCAAAGCCCCTGCACCAGCACCAGGCCGGCAGCGCGGGCGGCAGCGCAGACAGACCCGAGTGACAGACCCGAGTCTGCAAGGGCAGGAGGGGCTGAAGGCTTCGGGCGGAGCATAGGGGAGGATGGGGGTCCTTTCCCAGGAAGGAGGGCTTGGCTATGGCGGCCCATAGGAAACGGGAGCCTGCCAGCTCCCCAGCGCAGAGCCTTCACAGACCCGCACCGCACCCAGGACCCGGGTAACCAGAAGGAAACGACCCCGCCCATGAAAACACGGGACACTGAGACAAAATCCAAGAAAGCTCTAAGAGTGGAGAAAAGCAGCGGAGAAAAGGAAGAGTCAAAGCGAGACCCGCGCGGTGGCCAACGGTGTCCAGACAGACCTGCCAGTGCCAAGAAACAGGTCCCGCCCCACATCCAGCTCCATCCTGGACCCCACGCAGACGCGGAGCAGGACCCGCCTTCCAAGCGCTCCCCAAACCCTCACTGCAAGCGGAGCGGCTGGCACTGACCAAGTCCCACACAGTCTGGGGCTCCAAGGCCGAAACTGCCGGCCGCTCACCCTCCGCGAGGCTCTGACGGACGGCGCCCTTCCCAGGCTCGCGAGCACGCCCCGCCAACGGCTACCCATCGTGGTCCACCTCCCAGGCATTGGGACCGCAGCAACTCCCGGCTGCAACCCAGGAGGCACAGTGGCTCTCCCAGTCTCAGAGGGGAGGAGAGACACCTGCAAGGCTCCCTAAACCCGCAACCTCCCTACACCTGCAAGGGCCCCAAAACCTGCAAGGCCCCCTACACCTGCAACCTCCCTACACCTGCAACCTCCCTACACCTGCAAGGCCCCTACACCTACAACCTCCCTACACCTGCAAGGCCCCTACACCTACAACCTCCCTACACCTGCAACCTCCCTACACCTACAACCTCCCTACACCTACAACCTCCCTACACCGGCAAGGCCCCTACACCTACAACCTCCCTACACCTGCAACCTCCCTACACCTACAACCTCCCTACACCTGCAAGGCCCCTACACCTACAACCTCCCTACACCTGCAAGGCCCCTACACCTACAACCTCCCTACACCTGCAACCTCCCTACACCTGCAAGGCCCCTACACCTACAACCTCCCTACACCTGCAAGGCCCCTACACCTACAACCTCCCTACACCTACAACCTCCCTACACCTGCAAGGCCCCTACACCTACAACCTCCCTCCACCTGCAACCTCCCTACACCTACAACCTCCCTACACCTACAACCTCCCTACACCTGCAAGGCCCCTACACCTACAACCTCCCTACACCTGCAACCTCCCTTCACCTACAAGATCCCTACACCTGCAAGGCCCCCAAAACCTGCAAGGCCCCTACACCTGCAAGGCCCCCTACACCTGCAAGGCCCCCTACCCCTGCAACCTCCCTACCCCTGCAACCTCCCTACCCCTGCAACCTCCCTACACCTGCAACCTCCCTACACCTGCAACCTCCCTTCACCTGCAACCTCCCTTCACCTACAAGATCCCTACACCTGCAAGGCCCCCTACACCTGCAACCTCCCTATACCTGCAAGGCCCCCTAAACCTGCAAGGCCCCCTACACCTGCAACCTCCCTTCGCCTACAAGATCCCTACACCTGCAACCGCCCTACACACCTGCAAGGCCCCCTAAACCTGCAATCTCCCTTCACCTGCAAGACCCCTATATCTGCAACCTCCCTACACCTGCATGAGCCTCACCCCGGCTGAGGCACAGGCAGAAGCGGGTGCAGGTGGAGGCTTTGCCAATGCCCTGGGCCCCCCTGCGTGTTGCATGGCCGGCTCTAACAGTCGCTCAGTCATCTGCCACCACCCAGCAATTGCTTCAGCATCCAGTCCCTGCTAGGGGACTCTGGGAAGGGGCATCCCGGCCAAGGCTGGTGCCACAGAGCAGTCCAGCTTCTGCAGGCAGGTTTGGGGTACAGTGGGGAGAAGGCAGTGCCCACCCCACCCTTGCCCTTCTCTGAGAGGCCTCTGTGGCCCCTCTGCCCCCTTCCTGGCCCCACAAGAGTGGAGGGGGAGACTTTGCCGGTGGGAGCCATCGGGCCCTCAACCCTCTCCCCAGAGCCTAGGGCCTGGCCTCTCCACTTACTGCAGGGCACCTCAGTTCCTGGGGGGCTGTCCAGCGGGGCACACAGGGCCTCCCTCTGTGGGCAGCTGTCCACCTCCTACTTGCCTATCTACACTCCCAATGCAGTAATGACCTTGGCACCCCCACCCACCTCCTATCCCCAATGTCCACCGTCAACCAGCCCTGCCTACTGGGGGGTGGCCCCTGAAACCCGAGGGCCCCCAGTGCTGCTCTGGGATCTAGACGCCCTCTTCCAGGGGATGCCACCCGACAAAAGCATCTATGACGTTTGAGTCAGTCACCCTTGGGACCTGGCGGCCCCTGGCCCAGGCTGGCTGCTCTCTTGTGAGGCTCCTAGGACAGGGACCGCTCCTCCCTTCCGCTCCCACCCCCAGCTTGTTGACAGGGAGCCAAGACCAGGCGGGTGTCTGCGACCCCAGCAGCCTCGAAACACCAGGCAGCAGCCTTGTTGGGAGTCCACAGTGTTTACTGGACTACCCCACGTGTGGTGTGGCCGTGGCCCAGCTGGCATGACCCTGGTCCTGGTCAGTCATGCCTCTGTTTCCCCTATACTCACAGGCAAGGCTGTGGGGGGCAGGGCTGAGCCTGGAATAGCCCTTCCCAGTCCCCTCTTCTCAGCCCACCACCCATCCATCCATCAGCAGCTGTCACCGAATGGTAGATGCAGCCTGGGAAGGAGGTAGCACCTTTTCAGGAAAAGGGGTTAGGGAATCAAGACTGGACCCTACATGGTCTTGGTAGGGGCATGGGGGAGATAACAGTAAAGGAGTTTACAACATTTTTTTTTAATGAGAAATGACAGAAGAGCAGACAGATGAAAACATGAGTGTCTGTGGTGACTTCGGATGGGAGCGTGTGGCGCCTCGCTCAGTACTCTCCAGAAACCGCAGACACAGCGTGAAACCCGACAGCACGAGGGACCAGGACACCAAAGGGCAGCAGGTGAGAGGGCAGCAGCCCCTGGATCCGCAGCAGATGGAGGCACAGCTCCGGCCTCCACAGGTTCGAAAACACAGATCAAGTCAGTGGGGAAAAGGCCCCGGGGCGCTTGAGGCAGCTC
The DNA here is from genome assembly GCF_007565055.1 of Rhinopithecus roxellana. NCBI lineage: Eukaryota > Metazoa > Chordata > Mammalia > Primates > Cercopithecidae > Rhinopithecus > Rhinopithecus roxellana. The sequence continues at coordinate 8,361,365 of NC_044564.1, forward strand.
AGACACCTAGGAGGCTCTGTGACTGACCCTCAGAGCCCCTCCCCAGTCTGGGAGCCAGAACACTGATGCCCCCAGCACCGGCAAAAGGCTGGTGTGGACTCCAGGTCGGCTGCCAGGGAAGCACTTTCTGCACGATGGATTTCTCTGTCTGCGCTCAAGGCAGTGGCCCCTGGTGACACGGCTACTGAGCCCTCCAAGCACAGCTCATGTGACTGAGGGTGTGTCTTCACTTTTGTTTTTTTTTTTTTTTGAGACAGAGTCTCGCTCTGTCGCTCAGGCTAGATTGCAGTGGCGCGATCTGAGCTCTCTGCAAGCTGCGCCTCCTGGGTTCATGCCATTCTCCTGCCTCAGCCTCCTGAGTAGCTGGGACTACAAGCGCCCGCCACTGCGCCCAGCTAATTTTTTGTATCTTTAGTAGAGACGAGGTTTCACTGTGTTAGCCAGGATGGTCTTGATCTCCTGACCTCGTGATCCACCCTCCTCAGCCTCCCGAGTGCAGGGATTACAGGCGTGAGCCACCACGCCCGGCCGCGCCTTCACTTTTAATACAGACAGCCACACATGGCCGAGTGCCTGTGCTGCAGTGGGGGCAGGGAGCCCTGGGGGACTTAAGCCAAGTGGGACCTCTGGTTCTAGGGGACCCTCTTGAAGGGATGGGTGGACATGAACCCCTCTGGTTCCGGGGGACCCTCTCGCAGGGTGAACACAAACCCCTCTCCTGTGCTGCTGCAGGAGACCTGGCTCAAAGACATGACTGAGACCAGAGCCCAGGAGAGATGACGCCACGCAGCCAAGATCGGAGCCTGAGGGAGATGATGCCACAGGCCCTCACTGGTGTGGCCAGAGCCTGCCCAAAGAGTGGGTGTGAGATGTGAGACACCCCTGCAAATGCTGAACCCCTGGTAAACAGCACCCTTGGATTCAGGGCAAACTAGAGATAAAGCCAATCGCTCTCTTCCTGGAGAATCTCAGGAAAACCGCTTAGATTCTAAGGGGAAGAAAAAATAGAAATCTCTCTAAGACCAGCAACAGTAAGTTCTGCAGGGCGGGTCATCAAATTAAACATCAGGCTAAGAATTTCATCTGAAGTGGTTCCAGGCTGGTCAGACCCCGGGCACTGGATGAACAGCAGCACCAAGGGACATAACGATTCGATTTCCTCCCAATACATCATTTTATTTCACAGCACTAAACTCAAAAGAAACTATAAAACAGGATGAAGAGCTCTGTGCTCCTCACTCAGCCTCCCCAAAGTTGAGTTTCAGGCAAGCACAGAGCGCGGGCAGTCAGCAGGGAGCCCCGGCAGGGCCAGGCCACTCAGCCCCACGGCCATGTCCTGTTTTTGCACTCCCTTGTTTTTCTGACTGACGGAAGCAGACACAAAGGAACTCACGCTAGACAACTCAGCATAAAGGTTAGACGCAAACAAACAGAACCCTACTGCGCGAGGCACGTGCGGGGCGGTGAGACCAAAACAGACGCTGTTCCCGGGGAGGGCACTCAGGTGTCCACCAGGTGTCCAGGGAGCCAGCAACACTGCGTCTCACGGGGGCAGGAACGTCAGGGCCATAGTAGAATGATTTGTTAACCATATGTTTACATTTTCTGTATGCATGATGCAACCATATATATATTTTTAATTTTTTAATGTTTAAAAAAGAAAGCCAAAGAGAAAACCAGTGTCTTTCAAAGGAGTGGCAAGCCAATTTCTCAAGAGGAAGAATGCAAGTCGGAAGACAGTGGCATCACTCCTTCCATGATCTGAGGAAACCACCAGCAACCTGGAATTCCAGGCACAGGAAGAATGTCTTCAAGAAGCCTCCACAGCCAGCGGTGGGCATGGAGAACAGGCTCAGCACGGCCCACCCTCACGGGCTCAACACAGCCACATTCATGGCCTCGCCCAGCTCCTGGGGCCATCGGGGCAGCGCTCATATAGCCCTTGTTCCCGTGGGCCCGTTCACCCACGCGGCTCTGCACACTTGTCCCCATCCAGGTCCATCCGCAACAGACCAGAACCACGCCGCACCCCTCACAAGGCCTCCCAGCCGGATGCTTGGCCCTCCACCCGCATCTGCTCTCGAGCCCCACACCACCAGCTCCTGCCTCTTCCAGACCACGCTCTCCTCCTCTTCCTCAGAGCCCCAACTATGAATGTCCTGGCATCACTCCTGCCCTGAACAGCCCACCCCTCGCTCCAGCTCTGCCTGTGTCCAGAAGACCACCCCCCACTCCCTGACCCCCGGTTGCCCCAGACCTCACCCCCTCCTATAAGCCTGTTCCCACCAGGTCAGCCACTTCCCTCATGGTCTCACCATGAACCACAGCCCACATGACTCGTCTCGAGGCCACCGCACTGCCTCTGAATCCTTTCCTGCTTCTCCCTGACATACCCAGCAGCCTCCGCGGCTCCTCCTGCATGGAGCTGGCCCCCAGTGCCTACCTCGGCTCAGCCCTTCTCACGACACACTTTCCTCTCAGCCTCCAGGAGCCCCCCACCAACCCCTGGCTTACTGGACCCCAGTTCACCTCAGCTGCTCCCTCCCTCACCCCCTGCCGAGGCTTGGCTCCCCCATCACCATCTCATTCAGTCCTGACCTTGGTAGGTCAAGTCTGCAAGTGAGACTGAGAGGAACCACTGAGGCAAAAAGTGGAAAGTTTGTAACTTCCAGACTAACATAGAGAAGAGAAATGGCACAATCAAAATAAAAATCAATTCAAAAGACGGCAAGAAGAACGACCAAAAAGTACTGGCTTCAAAAGGCTGGCACTCTGGTCTGAATGCGGTTTATTTATTGAGGTTGGGGGCCCCAATGAGGTTGGGAGGCCAGGCCTTTAAGAGGCGATGAGGCTGCGAAGATGGAACCACGCCTTTCTGAAAGACAGGGTCAGCCCCCAGGAATGGACCTGCTCCCGTGTGGGCGGCCTGGTCCGCAGCAAGGCTGTGCTGGAGTGTCTCCCTCTTGGTGCGGTTCCTGGCTGTGTTCAGGCACAGCTCAAGGGCCTCACCAGAAGTCACCAGAGGCAGCCCCTCGACCTTGGGCTTCCCAGCCTGCAGAACTGTGAGAAATAAATTTATTTTCTTTATAAATGACTCGGTCTCAAGTATTCTGTTACAGCAAGAGAAAATGGACTGAGACAGCTAGAAATTAAAACTACAATATAAGACATTACATATAAAGGACTAAAAGTTCCTATTAAAATACCAAGATGGTTAGACTAAATTTATAAAAATCAAGTTCTATGTTTAAAACACATATATCCAAAAACGAGGGAAAAAGGTCAGAATAAAAGGAGGGAAAAATCATTCCAGATAAATAGTAACAAAACACCATCAGTTACAACTCTGGAAACGGGGGACAGACTGAGGGAGCTGCACAGCAGGTGGGTGTGAGCACAGCAGACGGCGCGCCCCGTCACTCTCTCCTTCCCGGCCCTAAGAAAGGCAGAGATAGGTGCGGTCCGAGGGCACAGGTCCATCCCAGACAGTGGGGCCCGGGGGCCCCAACAGAACAGCCAGGCCTGCAAATCACCCTGCAGCTGACAGCCCTCAGCAAGCAATAGCTACCACCGGCTTTTTAGTAGTTTACTTTAAATATAAACAAGAATCACTGGGCATTTGAGGAAAACCTTTAGATAAGAAAAACTAAAACAAACAGAGCAGCATAAAACTTCAAAGTAACCATAATATCATCAGAGAACTAAGGAAGAACAAGAGACTACTGAAAGAGGAACTATCCGAGAGCAGAAAGGAATTCTTGGGATTTGAAAATGTGACCACACACGTTAAAAATCCCCCAGGAGCTGGAAGCTAAAGGTGAGAACGCTGCCTAGAAGGCAGAACCAAAAGACAAGAAGACAGACCACGGCACGAAATCGGTCCAGAAGGTTCCACGCCTGAGTTACGAGAGGCCCAGGACACAGCTGAGACACGTAGAGGACCCGGGCACAGAAGTCACACAGGAAATCCTCCTGGAACTGACAGGTGTGGATTTCTGCACTGAAAGGGCACAGCACATGCACCAAATGCCCTAGTGGATCTAAAAAGACCCATGTTACAACAAGGTGCAACTTCAGACCAGTGGGGTTCAAGGAAAGTTCCTCAAGTTTACAAATAATAGGTCACATGCAAAGGATAAGAAGTCAGACCGCACCAGACTCAAACCTGGCATCTGAGAAACAGGAGACCCAACACGGGCATCAGGGAAGGGACGTCACAGGGGGACAAACAGAGTTGTGTGTCTGAACCCAGAGAAAGCGGGCAGTGTTCAGATGGTTCAGAATAAATTAGCAGGAGGCAGAGTCAACTCAACCAACAGAAACACAAGCCACTGATTAACGACAGACACAACATGCCTGTAGATGACACGGTTCAGCTTGAAAATACACACATGATCTGATCTAAACAAAATGGGAGCCAGTCAACGGGGCTGTGGAAGGGCGTCCGTGCCTCTGCGAGTGCCTGGCTCCCCCAGGGGGAAGTCATGAGTGTAAAGAACCAAAACCAAAACTAAAGAAAGCAAATCAAGAAACAGCCAAACAGCAGCATGCTCTTCTCAAAGGCCGCGGTAAATGCCGGAAGAAACAGTGGGAAGCACTGATCCACCTGCAGGACTCGGGCAGAAAAACTGATTCCGTGTCCGCTTCACAGTTCTATGGAAGAACCACAGTTCTATGGAAGAACCAAAAACGTGGTATGATTTTGCTTTGATAAAAATAAAGGAGAGCAGGTGAAGAGCCCTAGGAGGGCGCCGTGCCACCGAACCTGAACCAGCATGTGGCAGATGTCCACGTGTCCAGCCTCCGCCGCGGCGTGCAGTGGGGAGCGCTTATTCTGGTGCTCCATTTTGAAGTTGGGGTCAATTCCGTCCACTGTGAACAAACACAGTTTTATTAATGATTTCAGATGTAGCTACAGACTCCAGCTCAGGACTGTCACGATGGCTGGCAAGCACTCAAATGACCAGCTTCCACACAAACAGCCACCTCGAGCCACGCTGCAACCCGCCCGCAGCACCATCCTCTGGACTTGAGAATTGAGTGTGCTGGTCTCCTGTGGAATCGAACAGGCAGGTCCCTCTGTCAGAACTCCCTCGGCAAGGCACGCTCTTCCCTTTACCGCCCTGCTCAAACTCTGAGGTTCCTTCTGTGTTTCCGTGTGTCCTGGCCACGGCCGCCCCAGGCCCTGTGAGGCAGCTGACCAGGGCAGACATACCCTAGGGGAGCAAGCAAGGCCGGGGACAGAGGCCTGAGCATCGGTCACTTCCCAGGAGGTCTGAGGGGACAGTGAGCAATGGAGCAGTGAGGTGACCTTATTGTCATGTGAAATCTGTGACAAAAATGATTAAAAAACTGCTGGTCAACATAAATAAACCTTTTTTTAAGGGCAAATGGTTCTGCTTCTTTTTACTTGACGTACTGTCCAGTAAAGGGCTTCTTAATCATCCTTTTTAACCCTGAGACGTTGAACGTCAGAGAAATCAAGCCTAGAGCTATGAGCCCAGAGACCCGATGACCACTGGGAAGGCTCTATCTACTCTATCTCACAAGCACGCTTTTGGGTATTAGAAATCTAATGCAATCAGTCTGCCTGTTATAAATTGCCTATAGCCAAAGCCTACTTTGTCCACACCACAGCTGCTTTGATCAGCACAGGTGAGACACCAGCTGCCGCCATCACCACACATCTCAGCAGGGCCCCAACTCACTAGTTTTGCTTTTCCTTCATCTACATTTCTGCTTGATTTAATAATCGCATTCCTAATTCCTTTTTAAAAATTAGAACTTCGTAGAGAATAGTTCTACCATCCTGCATAACTGAATATGAAAACCATAAAAAGCCTCAACACCAGTGGGCAACCTCTTCACACTCAGCAGAGAACTCAGAGACACAGAAACAGAAAACCAAAATGAGACCAGCCTTCTGAGGAAGCGGTAACAACTGCTCTCGGCTTCTTTCAGTGCCACAGGGCTGGTCGCGTGTGCCCGGGTGGCAGGAAGGAAGGCACTTACCCAGCATGAGGAGCACCTTCTGAAGCTCCCCTTGCCTGGCGGAGAAGTACAGCTGCTTTGGGTGGAAGCGAAGCTTCTTGGGTCTGTGGGAAGCACAGGACAACAGTTGGGTCAGCATGGGGCTCCGCGTCCCACACGTGAAGCTGAAGGCTGGAAGGCCCAGGGGACGTCTGCCCACCAGCCCCACAAGCTCAAGTGCAAACCCACCAGTCTTGAGATATCTCATGGTAAAAGCTGCAGAACAAGAAACTGCCTTCCCAGTCACTGCAGGAGAACACTACACACTGTGAGGCCTTTACACAACATGACGACAGAACCAGCGCAGGAGGCAGGGGAACAGGGTCACGGCAGGCCCCAAGGACCTCATCTATGCTCAGCACAGCCAAGACCAGCCCCAGCCAGGATGAGCCCACACAGCGTGGTCATGAGTGAGGGCACAGCTCACACTACAGAAGATGCCTGGGGCAGTGAGAGCTGGCAACACTGGCACTTTTGCTTTGAAACCTTAACTCGATGACTAAGCTGATAACTGATATGGTTTAGACCTGTGTCCCTCCCAAACCTCATGTTGAAATGTGACCTCCAGTGTTGGAGGTGAGACCTGGTAGGGGGTGACTGGATCCTGGAGGCAGATCTCTCATGAATGGCTTCGAGTCATCCCTCCCCCTGGTGATGAGTGAGTTCCTGCTCAGTCAGTTCCCACAAGATCTGGTCACTTAAGAGTATGGGAGCCTCCCCTTCTCTGTCTCTTGCTACTGCTCCTGCTTTGCCTTCCACCATGACTGTAGCTTCCTGAAGCCTCCCAAGGAGCAGATTGGCCAGCATCACGTCTCCTGTACAGTCTGGAGAACCGTGAGCCAATTAAGCCTCTTTTCTTTATAAATTATCCAGCCTTAGGCATTTCTTTATATTGACACAAAAGCAGACTAACACAATCACCAAGGGATGGGGGAGAGAGTAGGGGTCGGGAACAGTCTGGGGTCTGGTCAGTGAGCAGGGCCTGTGGGCATCGGCAGATGGCACTGTCACTTCAGGAACAGGCTCAGAGGTGAGGTTGGAGGCAGACAGAGGGGAGCTCCAGGGAGGAGGCCAACACAAGCCTCAGTGCCACAGTGCCCCCCTGGGGGGGCAATGCTGAGAGAAGGATGAAGAGGGTTGGTCTACCTCCCAGTTGGGGGGCAATGCTGAGAGGAGGACGAGGTGGGTTGGGTTTTTGCGAGCTGTCAGGAAAGCCTGGAGGGCCCCTTGGCCCAACCCTTGCATTGCACAGATGTGGTGGGGCCTGGGAGGAAAATGGTGCCAAGGCAGCAGAAGTAGTGTCTGCTCTCATGACCTAAGGGCAGTTCAGGGTCAACAGCAACCAGGAAATGTTTGTCAAAGCTCACCAAGACTACCTCCTCACTTAGGACTTCAAAGGTGTCACATGTTGCTCTTAATATAATGCAGAGGACAGTAATTTGCAATGATTTCCCAAAATAGTGTGAAAATATACAAATTATTCTAATAAACAGCATTAATCAAAAAGCTGAAAAGTGCTAAAATGACGCCATGGGGAAAAACACGGGGTGCACATTAAAACAGGCCCTGAGACATCTCTGCAATCACGCATCAGGTCTTACTTTTCTGAGTCGAGGGCGATGAGAGCACTCTCCAAGGTTTCCTTCCCTGGTCCCTGGGAAAGGCCAGGGGTTGGCCTCCCGAGCCCAGCAGGTCCCGTTGGATCAAAGCCCTCGGACATGTGGGAGGCTGTACCCTGCAGCTTGTCGTCCTCCGAGAGCGGTGGCCCAGCAGCACTTCAGTGGGAGGAAATCGGGGAAACGTTTATGAAAACATGAAACATGGCCTGTTCCGACTCTGACTGCCCCAGTGTGCTGTTTTCTAAGTGAGAGCTGCAGATTTGCTTACTGTCCGCTGAGTCCCTGGATGCAATGGTTCAGGATTCAGAACCAAATCTCCTGAGAACACCAGAGCAGCTTTTCCTAGACTTCTGGGCAGCGTGTTCAAAATCATTCTCATGAATGAGCTTCAAGCTGAATCTATCAAGTCCACTGCCCACCCCCAAGAAAAGGAAATCCCACTGGAATTTTGATTCAAAGTGCATTAAATTTACAGGATAATAGGAAGGAATCACCTTAACATGTCCACAATTTGAGTCTCTTTTAAATAATCTTCAAGGAAGTTTTCGTTTTCTTTATATTAGTGTCACATTTAAGTTCTTTTGTTCTGCTGGGTAGTGACAGATTTTGTTGCTGTTTTGAAAGGATCTCTTTCGTAATTTAATTCTCAGGTAGGAAACTTCTGGTAAGGAAGAAGGCAAGTGGCTTCTACCTCTTCTTATCAGATCCTCTTACTGACTCTTGAGCTCTAAAAAGTTCTCAGCTGTTTCTACTGGACTCTTTCAGGAAGACAACTATATCTGTCTAATATGAATACTTCTAATTATTTGATACTTTTTTTGTCTTCAGCTAAGGCCTTCAAACCTTAATGCCACAGAACTCAGTCACAGACTGCAGCAGCTACCACTCATCTATCGCCTGTGTACTGACGGGACTGTGCCGGCAAGAGAAACACCACAGTGCTACATCAATGGGGGTGCTGTGAAAACCGGTTCAAAACAGGCAAATGGATCTACATAACCAAACTGAAAGAGAGCAACGTATGTACAAATGGCAATAAATGAATTTCAGTGTCTTAATGTCAGAAATCACCATGAGCATCAGCATCAGCTCAGAGACTTCTGGAAAAAACAGCAGAAAGCAATAATGTTAAAATAACAACTGAAACCTTTTCAGGTGAACGACTGGAGAGCCCAGCCAGAGCCTGTGCCAGGTACCTGCCCGTTGTGGTGTCGGCCCTGCCCTCCAGGGCTGAGCCCTTCTCCTGCCCGGGGACTGGTGTCACGGTAGAGGTGGTGTCTGCTTTAGCTATCGTCACCTCTTTGGCCTTGGAGCTCTCCTCCCCACAGTGGGGACAATAGCTGGCGTTATTGACTCGAGAGGCACAGTCTTTGTGGAAACGGTGAGAGATGCTGCTCTCGGGCTGACACTCCATAAAATTACCCTAAAAATGGGAGGACAACAAAAATGTTTTGTTTTAATTGGGGTTAGTATTTGGAAAAATAAAGTACTACTAAACTGGCACCGCATCCCACATTGGGCGGTCTGCAGAGTGAGCCATGGGTCGGGGTGGGGTCCAGTCTTGGCCTGAGGCATCGTTAAGGAGGAGGAACGATGCTTCCCGTGGTGCTCTCACCCCACAGAGAGGAAGCTGAAGCCAGACAGAGGTCACTTGGCTGCCTCCGACCCACCCAGGCCCAGGAAAGCTGAGGCTGCCCACAAAGAGAAGGCCTAAAGAAGGACCCAGAAGGCCCCTATTCTGAAGGGCGGATAGGGACAGGGCCTGACGACAGAACCTCAGGGCACGGCATCAGCTGGAGCTGCCCCAGTGCTCGGCAGTGTAGCAGATGTGGTTTGGCGACCCAGGTGAGCCTCGGGGAGGGGCACACAGCCATAAGAACAGCATTTTCTTGCAGAAAGTCAGAGATAAACAGATGTAGCAGAAGCAAAAAAAGGATGTTTGAAGATGGGGAGGACATACAAGGTGTGAAGTCCAAAGAAAAGCCCCCAAAAGTGGAAGCTCTTGGCTCAGGTTCACAAAGGGGCAGCGGGGCATCTCTGGGTGCCTGAAGCTCACACCCAAACACTCACACACACAGATGCACACACACAGATGCTGACAGGCAGAGGCTCACACAGATGTGCACGCACACACACACATACACTCTCATACATGCACAAGGATGCCCACACAAGGGAGCTCCATAGGGAAGCAGCCCATTCTCAGGGGGCCCTGGGCATGGCTGAGCACAGATGCTTGACAGTGAGGTCACGGATGACCCAAGATCCCAGCAGAAACAGCCCAGGGCACAGCAGGGTGGCGCTGCCTCTCCTGGGAGCTGCGTGCTCTGTACACCCTCGTCATGGGTGGTGAACGTCCTCAGTACAGCCTCCACCTGGAGTCTTCAGTGCGTCACAAGCCCCTCACCACTGCTCTCGAGCCCCAGGGTCTTAGACACCTTCACCCCTGATCCCCACTTCCCTCCTCCGGCCTGGAAGTCCAGGTCACACCGTCCTAGTCATCTCCGAAAGCGGCTTGCAGGTGGAAGGAGGGAAATGCGGGTTGGAGGTGAAAGTGTCTAAGGCACTGGGGCTCGAGAGCGGTGGTGAGGGGCTTGTGACACACTGGAGACCTCCAGACAGACAACCAGACCTGGGTCAAGCTGCTGGACCACCCGACAGCAGGTGGACACAGGACAGGAACCAGCACCAGTGAGCAGACAGCAAGCCTGTGGAGGACACAGAGGCCGCCCGACTGGGCTCTTACCGCTGTGCAGAAGTAGCCACAGCCGGGACAGCACTGGTGCTTCACCATGCGGCCCCGGTGGTCTTCACACAGCACAAGGAGTGGGGCCTTGTTGGATGGGCGCATCAGCTCATACTTGACCACGCTGTTTGTGCACCGGCCCAACTGCAATCAGACAAGACTGGTGGTCAGTGTCAGAGTCACGAGAGGCCAGCATTCCCTCCCACCAGGCGCTGGGCAGTGCAGGCACAAAGGAGCTGCTCAGCAGGTGTGGGCTGACTGAGCCGAGCCCTGCAAGGCCAGCTTGGCTTTGTGGGTACCTGCTATATGTCTGCCAGCACCGGGGACACACAGGGAGCCTAGAGACAGAGACGCCCACCAACTGCACAACCAGCAGATCCAGGGGGCCAGGCATACCCACTCCCACCAGATCCAGGGGCCAGGCGTGCCCACTCCCACCAGATCCAGGGGCCAGGCACACCCACTCCCACCAGATCCAGGGGGGCAGGCATGCCCACTCCCACCAGATCCAGGGGCCAGGCACACCCACTCCCACCAGATCCAGGGGGCCAGGCATGCCCACTCCCACCAGATCCAGGGGGCCAGGCGCATCCACTCCCACCAGATCCAGGGGCCAGGCACACCCACTCCCACCAGATCCAGGGGGCCAGGCACACCCACTCCCACCAGATCCAGGGGGCCAGGCACGCCCACTCCCACCACATTCAGGGGGCCGGGCGTGACCACATCCACTCATATGTGCCTATCAGAGGGCCAGCTGCTCAACTCTGGCAGAAGTCAAGGAAGATTCTGAGGCGAGAGGGGCTCTGGGCTGGGTATCAAGGAAACATGAACATACACCTGGCAGGAGGGTCCAGGCCATCACAGGCCAGCAGTGGGCAATGGCATAATGAATCTATGGGAGCCCCAAGGATTCTAGGGCAGCCAGAGGAACCTGCACACGGGGCAAGGAGCAGAACACAGAGTCCGGGGCCTGCCTGGGGGACATGGTGAGTGGAGGGTTCTGAGAGGACCAGGACTTGAAGGCGCCTGTGGAGGTGAAAGCACTGAGGGCACCCAGGATGACAGGCACTCTGGAGCGCACCGGACAAAGCCTTACTGGTTTGGTATGGAGAGTTCTCTGATAGCCAGTAAGAAAACAAGAAGTAGGCCCCCCAAAAATAAGCAAAGAATTGAGTGACAATTCACAAAAGAAGAACTACAAACGCCCCCAAAGGAAATTACACAAAGAAATTCAACGTAAAAAGCCTCTGACATTCTTCCCATTTGGTTTGGCACACTGCAAAGCTGGTGTCTGTGGGTCTGCAGCGATGACATACCATCACTGTGAGTTCTATCCCAACTTCACGGCAAACAACTTGGAGACATGAATCAAAAAGCTTACAAATACATAATCTTTTTTTAAGACTCCACTTGAAGACAAAATTAAGTGCACAAGCATGTATCTAGAAGGACCTAGTTTTTGCAACAACAGAAAAGTAGGAGCAACCAACCTGTCTACCTGCAAAAGAGTGGCTGCAGGGCACGCCCGGGTGGCATAAATGATCTACCCTGAAGCCAGCAAGAGACTTCCCGATGCCCAAATGAGGCTGTATTAGAATCATCCAGGAGATTTCTTAAAAGACAGTCTGCGCACCACCCCATACCTATGGAACAGGACCTGAAAGGCATAGAACCAGGGCATGTACGTCCTGCAAAAGTGCCCCCTCCACACCACCAGCACCAAGTGCTTCTGCGTGAATCCCTGCTTCAGGACCAGCGGCTGCAGAGCACTTGTAGCTACTGACTTTGAAAAATATTTACATAGGCTGGGCGCAGTGGCTCAAGCCTGTAATCCCAGCACTTTGGGAGGCCGAGACGGGCGGATCACGAGGTCAGGAGATCGAGACCATCCTGGCTAACACAGTGAAACCCCGTCTCTACTAAAAAATACAAAAAACTAGCTAAGCGAGGTGGCGGGTGCCTGTAGTCCCAGCTACTCGGGAGGCTGAGGCAGGAGAATGGCCTAAACCCGGGAGGCGGAGCTTGCAGCGAGCTGAGATCCGGCCACTGCACTCCAGCCTGGGCAACAGAGCGAGACTCCGTCTCAAAAAAAAAAAAAAGAAAAATGTTTACATTAAAGGAAAAACAAGTTATTTTCAAAAATTCAATGTGGTTATACACACAGAAGTCTGGGAGGACATACAAAAATACTTAGAATGATTCCCTCAGTTTTGGAATAACAAGTGATTTGTACTTTCTTCTTCATGCATGTATGTAGTATCTGGATTATTTTACAATCAGCATGCATTATTTATACAATCATAAAAATCGGTAACGCTATATGATTCTGGCTCTGTTCTGTGTAACAAGGAAACAGAGAAGGGAGTTGCGGGGTCGGGGGTCCAGGTAAAATGGCAGGAGAACGTAAGGAAGGAGATGTTCTGGGAAGGATATATCAAATAAATGACAATGGGATCCAGTTAGGGTTGAGAAAAAAGAGATAAAACAAAGAATCCTTTAACAAGGTGGGAAAAACACAGAGGCATTAGGGGTAGTCAACCACCATGGGTGGGAGGGGTGCCCTAGGTCCGCCAAGGCAGGGCACAGATTCACCGGCTGCTGACCGGACCCTGAAGGAGGAACCAGAACAAGAAAGGAGCCCACTGCGGAGAGGAGCTGTGCTTTCAGGACAGAAAGCAGCTAAAATAGGCACTGACTTGGCAAAGCAGAGATAAATCAAACCTGCTTGCCTGCAGGTGGGTCCACACCAGCAGAACCCTGGAAAGGCTAAAGAATCGGGGCCAGGCCGGGCGCGGTGGCTCAAGCCTGTAATCCCAGCACTTTGGGAGGCCGAGACGGGTGGATCACGAGGTCAGGAGATCGAGACCTTCCTGGCTAACACGGTGAAACTCCGTCTCTACTAAAAAAAAAAAATACAAAAAACTAGCCGGGCGACGTGGCGGGCGCCTGTAGTCCCAGCTACTCGGGAGGCTGAGGCAGGAGAATGGCGTAAACCCAGGAGGCGGAGCTTGCAGTGAGCTGAGATCCAGCCACTGCACTCCAGCCTGGGCGGCAGAGCGAGACTCCGTCTCAAAAAAAAAAAAAAAAAAAAAGAATCGGGGCCAGCTCCGGAGGCAGGGGCTGAGCTGCTGTAAACACACAGCAGGTGAGGCAGAGCCTCAGACGAGGTCCACGCAGCCAGCCGCCCTACCTGGCACAGGTGAGAGATCACCCTCTGCAGAGGTGGCCACAGAGCTCACTCTCCACACAAGCCCACCGCTACAAAAGGGTTTCCTGCTTTTTCTTTTTTTTCTTTTTTTTTTTTAGTGTCTCACTGTTTTATTATTCTATTAAGAAAACTTTCAAAAATAGAGACAAAAGTAAAATGTATCCCCATGTGCCCGTGCCTTATTTAAAAAATTACCAGTATTTTCCCTTCTCATTCAAGCCATCCCCTAAATCTTTTATGCTTGGAGGGGTGTGCTGGAATATATAACAAAGTACCCAGGGGTAAAATGATGCCATTTTAGCCATAAATAACTCCATATGCATTGCTAACAAATCATACTCCATATAACCTTAGAACCATTATACCGCGGAACACAGGTACCACTTTCTCAGAGTCATTTAATACCCAGTGCCCACAGGCTCTGCAGAGTCCACAGGCTCTGCATGGTGGGCTTATTAGGACACAGTGGGGTGTGCAGCTGTCCTGGGCTGGCCTTTCATTAGCTGTGGGAATGCCCTCCCTTCCTTCCTCTTCCTTGGATCTGGTTTAAACCAGACCCAGGCTCCACTGTGGGCCCTGCTGCTAGGCGAGATACAAAAGCCTCCATGTCGGGGTCACCTGTGACTCATCCCAGCTATTCTGCAGTGCAGCTTGGGTCTGCAGATGGGGACCCTCCCTTCCTGCCCAGCGGCACCCTCTCTGCCCCTCGTTGCCCAAGCAAACATGAACAAAGTCCAAAGGTGGAAACAGCACTGCTGCAGCCAAAGCGCCCCAGCACCCCCGTCTCCTTGGTAAGACCATGTCGTCCAGCAGGTGCTCGTGTGTGGTAAGCTAGGACAAAAACAGGGACTAAAGCCAACCAGCCAAGACCAGGACTCTGAGGAGCACCGAGATGTGCAGACAGAGAAGAGTTCTCGGGAGACACTAGCACGATTATGCTCAAAGACATGGGAGATAAACAGGTACAATGGCTCACAGCTGTAAACCCGAGGTGGGAGGATCACCTGAGGTCAGGAGTTTGAGACCAGCCTGGCCAACATAGGGAAACTCTGTCTCTACTAAAATGCAAGAAAACTAGCCAGGCGTGGGAGCGAGCACCTGTGGTCCCAGCTGCTCAGGAGCTGCACCAGAATCACTTGAACCTGGGAGGCGGAGGCTGCAGTGAGCCGAGATCGTGCCACAGCACTCCAGCCTGGGCAACAGAACGAGACTCCATCTCAAAAAAAAAAAAAAAAAAAAAAAAAAAAAAAAGACATGGAAGATGGAGGCAGCTCTGAGGGGAGAACTGGAGGGCCACAGTGTCCGTGACATGAGAGAGAACATTTCAGAATTCAAAGGCTCAAAACAGTTATCTTCTGAGCAACGTGTCTTAAGAACTAAAGGTTATGTACCACCAATGTAAGAGTAAAGCGAAGATATGTGATCCAGCAATTGGTGTCTGAGAATACAAAAGTGCAATTCCATCAGCTTGGGAATGGGTTTATAACAAGTACAAAGAAAACAAAAAATAAATAGAGAGGCAATGATTAGCTCTAAGGAAAACAAAGAAAACAAGGTCACTCAAGAACGGAAAGGCAATCCAGGCAGTCGAGAGTGCCTCCCCCAGCAGAATACAGCCTGGAGGCTGCAGCCCCCGGGAGTGAGCCCCACTGCTCGCTCTTCTCCTTGGTTGGCTCCTGGTGCTCACAGGAGGCAGGGAAGGTGGAGACCAGGAGAACTCTCCTTGGTGTGAGGCCTACATGGATCCTTCTGTCTTGCTGAACAAGGGGGCTGGCTGGGAGGGAAAGCGAACCCTACGGCCTGGAGCGCAGGTGAAAGATTTATGGCTGTCACAGCTAGGGGAGGTACCTAGCGTCCAACAGGATGCTGCTCAGCACCAAACAATGAGCAGGGCAGCCCCTTCTTCGAACCCCAAAGAATTACTTGGCCCAACACATCAAAAATACTGAGGTTGAAAAGTCTTGCACTAGAGAAATCTGAATCCCCAGTCAAGAGAGAAAAACATCAACAGAAGCACACTCAGATGACTGAAACGTTGTACTACAGACCAGGAATTTCAAGAACGTCAGCATAAAACACCAGAAACCAACAGTACTAGAGAGAAATGCCTTTGACTGGCTCATAAGTATACTCAACAAGGAAGAACTGGTGAATAATTTTAAAGGCCAAAATAAATTATCTAAAACTAAAATGGAAAGAGAAAAAAAGAGGAGGGCATTGAAGAGCTGTGGGACAATGTCAAACAATCTAACGTTGTGTACAAGGAATCTCAGAAAGAAAAAAAAAAACCAAGGCTGAAGAAATAAAGTGGGCTGGGCACAGTGACTCACACCTGTAATCCCAGCACTCTGGGAGGCCGAGGCGGGCGGATCGCCTGAGCTCAGGAGTTCAACACCAGCCTGGGCAAGATGACAAAACCTTATCTCTACTAAAAATACAAAAATTAGCCAGGTGTGGTGGCGCAAGTGTGTAGACCCAGCTATTTGTGGGGCCGAGGCAGAATTGCTTGAGCCCAGGAGGTTGAGGCTGCGCTGTGTCGTGTTCATGCCACTGAACTCCAGCCTGGGTGACAAAGTAAGACCCTGTCTCAAAAAAAGAGGAGAGGAGAGGAGAGGGGAGGGGAGGGGAAAGGAGAGGAGAGGGGAGGGGAGGGGAGAGGAGGGGAGGGGAGGAGTGGACAGGAGTGGAGGGGAGGGGAGAGAAGAGGAGCTGGCTAAGAATTTCTTAAACATAAATAGAGGTCAAACCAAAGATCCAAGAAGCTCAGTGAAACAGCGAAACCTAAACAAAATAAACACCGAAAAAGCAAAATAAAACAACAAAACCCATCACACTTAGGCACATCATTTTCAAACTGCTGAAAACCGAAGAAAATACTGGTGGCAGACAGAGAAAGAGACATACTGTATGCAAAGGAGCAGAGACAGGAAGTTCCGCCAGCATCTCATCACACACTATGCAGGCCGCACTGGAGTAGCCTCTCTAAGGGCTGGGGGTGGGGAGCTGCCAACCCAGAATTCTATATTCCTGGAAGTAAGTCTCTTTGATAAATTAAGGCAAAAGAAGAACTTTTTCAAACAAACAAAAGCTGAGAGAATTTATTTTCAACAGCCTTGTGCCACCAAAAAAAAAGTTATTGAAAAGTCTTTAGATACAATATAATAATACCACGAAGACAGAAATTTGGATACAAAGGAATAAAGATCTCTGGATATGTTTAAGATGAAGGTTAAACTATTCTTATGTTTAATCAAACTAAAAAAAAATACTTAAAGCAAAAATAATAGCCAATATACTGTAGGGTTTTAGCATATGTAAAATTAAAATGCAGAAACAAGATACAAGACAGGATTGGACCATACTGTTGTAAGATTCTTATACCGTATGTTAGTGTGGTATAATGAATTGTTGGAGGGAGACTGTGATAAATTAAAGAGGTGTATTGTACACTCCAGGGGAACCACTCAAAACATTAGAAAACAGTGCAAATAATAAAGCCAATATTAAAATAAATTGGAATCACAAAAAATTTAAATTCAAAAGAATGCAGAAAAAGGCTGCGCGTGGCACCTCACGCCTGTAATCTCAGCACTTTGGGAGGCCGAGGTGGGCAGATCACTTGAGCTCAGGAGTTCGAGATCAACCTGACCAACATGGGGAAACCCTGTCTCTACTAAAAATACAAAAAGTTAGGCGGGTGTGGTGGTGGCCACCTGTAATCCCAGCTACTTGGGAGGCTGAGGCAAGAGAATCACTTGAACCTGGGAGACAGAGACTGCAGTGAGCTGAGACCCCGCCACTGCACTCCAGCCTGGGAAACAAGAACAAAACTGTCTCAAAAAAAAAAAAAAAACCACACACAACACAGAAAATGAAGAAAAAAGGAGCAACAGATGGTATAAGTGGAAGAACTATTAAGATGTTAGCCTGCAATCCAGCTATATTAATAGTTACATTAAATGGAGATAATCTAAATATATCAACAAAGGGACTGTGATGCAGTCATGTCTCACAAAACATCACAGTGTGTTCTAGGAAACGTGTCACTGGGTGATTGCTGTGTTTGAACATCACAGGCTGTACGTGCACGAGCCTAAATGGTGTCGCCCACTCCACACTCAGGTTACGATACCCAACATTGCTCCTGGCCTACAAACTTGTACAAACACGACTGTACTGAATATTGCAGGCAGCTGTAGCACAACAGGAAGTATATGTACATCTAAACATATCTGATCACAAAAACTGTGCACTAAAAATACAGAACAGGTTGAACATCCCAAATCCAAACATCTGAAAACCAAAATGTTCCAAAATCCAAAATTTTCTGAGGGCCAATATGACGTTCAACAGAAATGTTCATTGAGGCATTTTGGATATCAACTTTTTTATTTGTTTTGAGATGGAGTCTTGCTCTGTCGCCCAGGCTGGAGTGCAGTGGTGAGATCTTGGCTCACTGCAGTCTCCACCTCCCGGGTTCAAGCAATTCTCCTGTCTCAGCCTCCCAAGTAGCTGGGATTACAAGCTCCCGCCACCACACCCCGCTAATTTTTGTATTTTTGGTAGAGACGGGATTTCCCAATGCTGGCCAGGCTGGTTTTGAACTCCTGACCTCAAGCGATCCACCCACCTCAGCCTCCCAAAGTGCTGGGATTACAGGTGTGAGCCACCAGGCCCAGCTATCAGATTTTTGAATTTGGGATGCACAACTGGTTAAGTATAATGCAAATATTCCAAAATCCAAAACACTTTTGGTCCCAAGCATTTTGAGTGATACTCAACCTGTACTGTAACCTTATCAGACCACTTTCATAGATACAGTCCATTGTTGACTGAACACTGTTACGCAGTACATGACTATATTAGATAAAAGAGCAAAACCACCAGGCATGGCGGCATCTCCAATCTCAGCTACTCAAGAGGCTGAGGCAGGAGGATCGCTTGAGTGCAGGAGTTTGAATCTGCACTGAGCTCTGGCTGCACCTGCACCACTGCACTCCAGCCTGGGCAACAGAGTGGGACACTGTCTCTAAAAAATAAAAGTAGGCTGGGCATGGTGGCTCACACTTACAATCCCAGCATTGTGGGAGGCCAAGGCAGGTGGATAGCTTGAACCCAGTAGTTTGAGACCAGCCTGTGGAACATAGTGAGATACCATCTCGACAAAATAAAAATACAAAAAATAAGCTGGGTGTGGTGTTGCATGCCTGTAGTCCCAGCCACTCGGGAGGCTCAGCTGGGAGAATCACCTGAGTCCCAAAGGTGGAGGCTGCAATGACAGCCACTGCATTCCAGCCTGGGTGTCCAAGTGAGACCCGGTCTTGAAAAATAAAGTAAAATTTTTCTTTATTAAAAGAGCAAATCCAACTACATGCTGTCTGTCTACAAGAAAGCCACTTTAAATTTAAAGACAGAGACAGACTAAAAGTAAGAGGGTAGAAAATGATGTACCATGCAAACATTAATCAAAAGAAAGCTGAGTAGCGATGTTAATTGTCAGACAGCACAGCCTTTGAAACAAAACAGGTAGTTTTTGGTTTTTTTTTGTTTTTGTTTTTGTGACGGGGTTTCGCTCTGTCGCCCAGGTTGGAGAACAGTGGCACAACTGAGGCTCAGTGCAGCTGTCGCCTCCCACGCTCAAGCAGTTCTCCTGCCTCAGCCTCCCAAGTAGCTGGGACTACAGGCGCCACCACCACAAGTGGCTGATTTTTGTATTTTCAGTAGAGATGGTGTTTCCCCATGTTGGCCACAATGGTCTCAAACTCCTGAGCTCAAGCGATCGGCCCGCTTCAGCCTCCCCAAGTGCTGAGATGACAGGCGTAAGCCACCATGCCTGGCCTGAGACGTGTCTCTCTATAAAACCATTCCAGTGAACAATGAATAATAAATGATAAAATCAGCACCATTTTGAAACCTCCAATGAATAAACAACAAATGCAGGTGTTAAGCATCAGCTGCTGCCGATATCAGAGAAAGTGAGACAGCCAGGCAGCATGGCCCTTCATTTTGGGCTAAACCCACCCCACGCTCCATCTTACAAAGGGGCCAAACTTGTAAGACTGTTTAATTTATTTTAAGAGATGGGGTTTCGTCATGTTGCCCAGGCTGGTCTTGAACTCCTGGGCTCAAGCAATCCTTCTGCCTCGACCTCCCATTTTACAGACATGAGCTGCTGCACCCGGCTTTGGCAGGTTTTGTAAGAAACACAGAGGAACCTGCTGAATTGCAGCCTAAGCGTGGAATTCACAGAACCCAGATGATGGGAGCCTCAAAGCTTCCAACGGCCTGGGTTGTTCAACAGATATATTGAAAGAAAAAAGGGGGAACAACACAGAAGCTGAAGGACAGATGGGCAGCGGTGCTGCAGGTGAAGCTACAAACCGAAAGGGTGAACCTGCCCCCAGAAGTGGGGGCTGTGGGAATCGGGACAGAGGCCGCTGGGCGGGGCCGCCAGGGAAGAACACGAGCAGGGACAGGCTGGGGGAGAGGTGGAGGGGGAGGGGTGAAGGGGGAGGGGTGGAGGGGGAGGGGTGAAGGGGAAGGGATGGAGGGGGAGAGGTGAAGGTGAAGGGGAAGGGGTGGGGGGGGAGGGGCGGAGGGGGGCGGAGAGGCCGGGGTCAGGCTCCCCTTCTCCACCTTGGCAGTGTTTACCAGAGCTCAGCTGAAGTAGGTTTGTTCAGCCCAATGTGTGTTTTGTATGGTCTTCAGGATCTACGTTTAATTTAATTTAATTTAATTATTTTGAGTTTTCTATCCAAAAAATAAGTCAGAGCCCAAGGGATCTGTTTAATTTTACACACAAAAAAAGCTTACTGCACACTGAATACAGAGAAGACCATGAGTTCTTAAGAACGGTAAGGGAGAAAGGAAGGTGGAGAGCGACAGAGAGAAGCAAAATCAAGCCCTCTGGATACCACTAGAGGCTGTTAGAGCACCCATTCATTACTCTGCAAAGACAAGTAGCTATTTATTCTGCCAATCCCGGCCGAAGCTTGTTTCAGAGATACCAACCAGCCCTAGCAGATGTGGGGAAGGTCTTCCATACCAAAGAATTCCAGCCTGTACTTGCAGGAGGAATGACAGAACGGCAGAATCACCACTTTGCAACTTTGAATGAAACAATGGATGCAGGCAGTGGTCACCAAGGACGGTGCGGCCTTCTGGCGGACAGGCAGCCGCCTCAGGAACCCAGAGCCCTCTCAGCACCACTCCCAGCACACGAACTTCCACAGCATTCTCGCCAGAATTAAATAGTCAAATAAAAATCTTAGGTGCTTGAATGTAAACCAATTCTTTGGATCTAACTTTCAGGCTATAGGAACTAAGGCAAATGACTTAATACAAGAAGATTACAAGGTAAGTCCAGAATCTGGAATCCAGATTCTTTCAGCCAACAGCATGGCAAATGGGAAGAAGTGGGGGAACAGAGAGAATGTTCTGGGTAAAAGAAACACAAATGACTTAAGAGACATTGCAGCAGATTGATTTAATGAGTGGAACCAGTTTGGATCCAAAAAAAAAAAAAAAAAGTAACAGGCATTTTGTCAACAGACCTTTGATCGTGGACTAGGTACTAAATAATAACAGGAAACTGTTATTCTTGTCACATGTGAAAAAGCATGCTGTTATGTGAGAAGAATGGTCCCTTTTTGATGTCAATAAAAACATGCTGCGCTATTCAGTAGTAAAATGGGGTTTGCTTTAAAATAGTAAGTAGTTCAAATCCAAGACAGGAGGGTAGAGCAGAGAACGCTGGTGACAGAGGAGGCCGAGTCGAGGATTCCGAGCTAACTGCACCCTCACTTCTCACTATGGAAAGTTCTTTTAAAACAAGCGAGGGGCTCTGCGGAGGGGCCGAGTGTGGCGGGACATGCAGCAAGTGACATGAACACTCAGGGCTGGGAAAAGCCGTTGCATGGGGAGCCCGCTGGGCACATGTGCCACAGGCGAGAGGCGCTGAAGCAGACAGCGCCTAGCCAGCCTGGGGTGAGACAGAAGCAACACCGGTGTCGAAGTCTGAGTAAACACACGTGCACTGGAAACGTGGAGATATAGACAATGAAGCCACAGGGAAGCATGTGTCAAATGGGGCCAGACTCCACTACACCCTGCCTAACACCTATGGAGAAGAGGAGGAGGAGGAGAACCAGTGGTTCTCAAAGTGTGGTCCCTGGACCAGAAGCATCAGGAAAAACGGGGAACACTTTAAAAAGCAAAATCCCAGCCAGGCCAGACCTGCTGAATCAGAAACCCTGGCCATGCAAACAGGCACCAGGGTGAGGGCTGTGAGCGAAACTCACTGGCCTGTTACAGGGCTCTGCCCGCTCCCCCCGGGTGCTGCCTGTGCTCCCTGACACAGCGGTCGGGCCTGACCTTTGGAAGGAAGCTCCCATTCCTGCCTTCCCCACAGCAGGCCGCCGAGTCTGGAGCCACCACTTGGCCTCTCTCACAGGCCTCAGCTGTACCACCGGGGCGATGGCCGATGCTGCACAGGCTGCTGTGAGACCTGGAGGAGCTCCCTATGGAAAAGGCTTGGAATGATGCCCGGCATTACTATGTGAATGGTTGTCCTGTTCACAGTCCACTTACTTCTACAATGTGCAGCTACGACTCAATAGTCGAGTTGAAGATGGATCTGCTGGCCAGTAAGACCAGGAAACTCACTGAAGCAACAGCCTGACACACCCCTCAGGAAGCAGACAATACTAATGGCCACGTGCTGACTTCGGCCACAGCAAATGCAAACCCGGGGCAGCCAGACACCTGAGCAGTGTCACTGCACGTGGTGCCTCTCGGCCTGGTGCCAACAAGCCTCCTGCTCGGACCCTCACCATGGCCAGCCATGGTCACGAGGCTCTAAGGGCTGAAAGAAATCTTGTTAAAAAGAACTGGAGAAATTCTCAGAAAACATTAATTCCGTCTGTGCTCTGCCTATTCCCCTCTCCTGTCCCAGAGGCAGCAGAGATGGGGCGTGTTGAACCCTCTGAGTCTGTGATGCCCAGTGAAAGGAGAGAGGCGGCCGAGGCCCAGCCCTTGCGGGGCCTGCCCTGCAGGGAACCACAGTTCTGGGCAGTTCCAGGCCCCCCTTGGTGTGACTCTCCTCCATCTACTCACTTTGTTTATAGCAAGGTAGGAGAAACCTTGTCAAAATCATGATCATAAAAGAGAAACACAACAGGCCATTTTCATTCAAAGAATTTGTCTACACAATCCTCCTTTTTAAGAAGCTCTAGACCTGTGTTTCATCATCTGCCGTGATTTCACTGCTGGGATCTGCTTGATTGGTTTTGTGCAGAACCCACTCAGGCTCCCTCCCTGGCCATGCAGCACAACTCACTCGAGGGGGCTGTCGGGGGGCCACTGCTGGGCTGCGCTTTCTCACTCACTTCTCGTGGCTACTTTAAATGAAAACAAACGTGCTTACTTCATGGTCCACGCTCTCGGTAGCCATGCACTGGTTGTTGGCCAGAGTGGTGATCTCTCGGCTCTTCGGTGTTTCCATCCGGCAGCTGCAGAGAGGCACTTCCTGGAGGCCGTCTGTCTCCAGCACATCTGGACCGTTGGCCAACCCTAACGTCACACAGACACATGTCAGCTCATGTAATCCTGACCTCAAAAGAATCATCTAGAAAGTGATCAGTTATGGAGTCTCAACAGTGATCTCACACGCCAGGAAATGAAAGCAATGCAGTTGATTACCGAGGCACAAACAGCCCTGCACGGGGCCAGGATGGCCACCACCTGGGCAACATGAAGGCGTGGCCTGTGCCTCCCCAGCTAACAAACCCCCTGCCAGGGTCTCAAGAGGCACCTATTAATCTGTGTTCTCAGGACCCAGGACACAAGTTCCAAAGCCAGAGGCTGGTACCTCTGGCAGTAGCGCCTAAATATTTTGTTTTTCAAACAAAAGAGCATTCACTGCCCTTTAAGACCTTGTTTTCCTGCTTGGTTTTAGAATGGCAACCACACAAAAAAAATCAGTTTGGAAGGTTTTAATAACGGTTCGTCTATTATCTAGAATTCCACTCACCTACTACAATAGTCCAAAGAGCCCATTTATTAGCCTGAAAGAGGAAAGCACCAGGGAAAACAAGGGAAGAAACTAGAGTAGAATTAGAGCTCAACATGTGGCTGACAATGACGGCATCGTCCACAGGGAAGGCTGCAGCAGGGCTGTGGTCAGGCAGGCGGCCTTGGGCCCGTCCCAGCACAGCCAGGGCTGGTGCCCCCACACCCTGCCCCCAGCCCGGGGTGGGAGAGACCAGCAAGGCCAAGGCTGTTGAGCGGCAGGGGCAGGGGTAGAGGGCAGCCGCCAGGAAGACCCTCAAGCTTGGCAAGTAGCTACAGTGGGTGCCGCTCCCAAAGAAAGCAAGATGGCATTTCACGTTTTCTTTCTTGTTAAACAAAGCAGAAATAGAAGGTGAATCAGTGTCTCAAATACTCACTATTGCCTCTCTTAATTAAAAATAATTAACTCTTGGCTGGGCGCAGTGGCTCACGCCTGTAATCCCAGCACTTTGGGAGGCCAAGGCAGGCGGATCACGAGGTCAGGAGATAGAGACCCTCCTGACAACATGGTGAAACCCCATCTCTACCAAAAAAAAAAAAAAAACAACAAAAATTAGCTGGGCATGGGGCACGTGCCTGTAATCCCTGCTACTTGGGAGGCTGAGGTAGGAGAATCACTTGAACCAGGGAGTCAGAGGTTGCAGTAAGCCGAGATCCTGCCACTGCACTCCAGCCTGGTGACAGAGTGAGTCTCTGTCTCAAAAAATAAAAATAAAATTTAAAAACTCTTATTTTCACATCTAAAAATATAGTGTTAAAGTCAATTAAAATGGACACCAGGACTAAAGAATCCTTGAACAGACAAAGCCAGTTGAGCCAAGGAGGCCATCTCGGCCTTGCTTGATTTGAAAACAAAGGTTATCGTGGGCTACTTCTTGCAAATGTCTACAGTAAAGAAAAATAAAACTTAAGCTCTACCATTCAGAAGCAGCCAACCAATCTCTAGAACTAAAGACTTTCCAGCAGGGACAGAACAAACGAGGAAACTGTGTCATGAACCAGTTGGGTGTTTTCCTGGCTTTACTTCCATGTTCACCCTAAAAATCCTTCCCCTAGTGTTTCCTCAGTGCAGCTCCCAACACGCTTCTGGTTTGGAGCTGCCCGGTTCATGAATCGCTGCTCAAGGAAACCCTTTAAAACCTGCACTGCGCCTTAGTACATCTTTTAACAACACCCACGCTGAGTCACCCACAGCTGCTTCTGTTTGTCTCCAGCCCATTTGGAATCTGATACTGGTCATGGCCAGGAGAGAATCCAAATCTGTGCAAAGAGCCAATAACCATGTGAACAGCCCACGCTGCCATCAAGGACTCTCTATGCCGGAGGCACCGACTCCAACACAGAGGTGCTTCCTAATCATGTGCTGCCCGAGGTCCCAGCCTGGCCTCCGGATCACCCGTACACCTAAAGACCGGGAAAACGATGAGGTGAAACTTGAATTAGAATCACTACAAGTTTAAAGCTGGGCAGGCCTCTGAGATGATCCTGCTCAGCAGCCAGATTTTTAAAAGGAGAAAATGGACACAAACTACACAAAGCTGTGAGACAACTGTCCTACCACAGGGCCGGCCGAGAGCTGCTGAGAGGCTGCAGTGAGATAGGTGAGAACCCAGGGCCTACATGCTTGGATAACGATGCTGCGGCTCAGACAACTCCGTGCAGGTGGAGTGTTTCTGTCCCTCAAGCAATTAACCTCCACCAAGCTCTGGCTCTCCCGCCCCAGCCCACGTTGCCATGGTTACAGGCTCCGGGCCTCTCCCAGGCTCAGACCCTCTGCCTCCTGTCGCTGCTGGGTGACATCGCCATTCAGCCTCAACAAGGCAGGCCCAAGAGCAAGGCAACGGGGAAAGAGACGAATGCATACAGAGAGGACTTTGGATCTTCATATTCTTCTTGGCCTAAGGCTCAAGCCTGGACCCCCTGAACCACAACCAGAGGCATCACCTGCCCCCATTTACCCGCTCAGCACACTCCACAGGCCAATCGCGCCTATCTCATCTGAGATGCACATCACCCAGGTCTCCCAGAGCCCCAGATCCCGTCCAGCACCCCTTGACCACCGCCTCCCTCTGGGGTCCCAGGCCACATGGCCAGCAACAGCACAGTGGGCACCACCGCCTGTCTCTTCTACGCACTGATGGTCTACATCGAAAGCACGACTGAACAGGCCGATCGCTGACTGACCAATCGCTGCTGATAAAACAGGTAAATCAATTTTGGGAGGTCAGTTATAAAATGTCACACAAGCCGAGGAGCCCCTACTCATTGCTGTTTCTCCTCCAGCTCCATGTTGGCTCTCGCCCTTCTGGCCCTGATGCTCGGCACCATCCTTCCTTTATAGCTACCTTCCCCCGACCTTACCGGAGACAGCAGGTACACACTGACAGCTGGAAGAACCCTCATGTGCCAGCTCCCTGTCTCCTGCCACTCAGCAGGCCCAAGGGCACCACAGCAGGAGGCGATTTGATAAAATGAAATACTATTTACTACTTTAAACCATGTAACTTCCTGAGACCCCCGAATCTAAAAGCAAGTATAGAGCTGGGACACTCAGTGTTACACTCTGTGGAGAAAGCAAGCGTGGGGCGACCATGCGCAGGACTTGGTGATACTTGAAGGGGGTTTCTGCTCCATTTGGTGCAAGAAGAGGAAAAGATATCAGGTTTCCATGACAGACAAGCCTAAGATTTCTACCTTAAGCTAAAGATGTGATTTCCTAGGTGAGTTACATAGGTGACTCAAACCACTCTCAGTGTTCAAAACCCTAAAAAGCTAGTTATCTGTCATTTTTAAATGGCCCATTAAACCCCCTACAGTAGTCTGCAGTGCCACACCAGCAAGATCTGTGTGGAATGTAAATAATATAAGATTTCCATTTCCTCCGCATCATGCTTCAAATAAATCTTCCCAGATAATCAAATAGCTATTAGCTACTTTTCACTCACATAAGGTTTCTAAGTGGCTTAAAAAGAGAAAACAACTGATAGAAAGTGTGAGAACTGACAACTTCTGGCACAACAACTCCCAACAGAAGCCGTTGATTCACCTGTGATTTCGAGGTACAAAAATACACTAAATACGAATATTCCATGACAGAATATATGTCAGAGCTCTCAGCTCAACACTGACCAGGGACTTATTTCAGCCAATCAGAGACACCTTATTCAACAGTACATCCTTGTGTGTCCTGAGAGGCCACCGGGGAGGAAGGGTAGACGGCCATGGGCAATCTCCACGGAGCACGCCTGACCTGTGGAGGGAGACGACCGCCACGCTGGGCCTTGCTTGGGCTTTGCCAGTTTACTCTTAGAGGGTTTCCGTAATTTCTGTTTTTTCACTTGCACACTGGGACACAGCAGACGCACCCCGTCCTGTCTACACCTCACCTGGAAGTGATGCCGTTAACCCAATCTTCTACTAGTGTCCACCAGGGGGCATCGTGCTAATATAGAGGAAGGAGCCCAGAAGACAAAGGACCAAGATGGTGCCCAGTCTCAGTTACACCACCACATTCACCTTCTGCTTGTGAAGACAGAATTCCTTTGACGCGGAGATCCAGGGAGTCCAGAGAAACTTCCATGTACCCTGTGCTGTCTCCTGGTGCCGTCTGCTCACCGCTTCCTGAAGATGACTTATACGACTCAGAACCTAGGTATGAAAGGCACACACATCAGACACCATGCACCCAGGCGGCTGCACCCACCCACACACGGGGCAGCAAGGCTGGGGCCCCAGAAAATGGACTACTTCTAATTAATCCATTTAAAACCACAAGCTGAAACCCACTATTGTTTAGGCCATTCCAGTTTCACTATCATTTTCTCTCTTGCATATTATTGTGCTGATTCCCCCTTTTAGACATAATATTCATGGGGGAGGAGAGAAGCTGTATAGACAAAAACAAAGGCACCAACATGTCGGTACATCTTTCTCTGTAACTATCCCAACTACACAAAAGCTATCAAAGAAACAGATAAAATATGGCAGTCACATGTTGTGGATTATTTTTACATAAAATAGAAACACCTAACTTGCAGATTTGAAAGATCAGATGTAAAGTAGCTAAAGAGATGGCCTAAGGTGCCGTGTTGCAGGCAAATCTGTGTCCAAGAGAAAGCACTGCCCACCCAGGTGTCGTGGCTGATGCCCAGGGAGGCTCCCGGAAAGGGTCAGTGTTGACCCCAGTAGACACGGGAGGCTCCTGACACCCACAGAAGGTGCCAGGGAGCAGGGTACTATGAGAGGGACCAGTGACCCTAGGCTGGCAGTGAGGGCAGTGGGGGGTGCAAACACTTCTGTGGGCTCCCCTGCCCTCAAGGACACATGAGTGGTGGCCAGGCCAGCCTGTCCACACTTCCCAGGAGGGCCAGAGAAAGATACACAAAATTGGGTGTTTGCAATCACAAGAGCATTTCACCGAGGAGGCCTATGATAGTGTGTACCTATACCAGGTAATATCCAACTCTGTCCAAGGGCAGATGGTCACATTTCACAGCCAAGCTTCTAGGGACTAGTCACCAATCTTATTTCATTCACTGGAAATAAACGAACACTAGCACAGAGAGGTATGGTAACCAGTCTTTTTTTTTTTTTTTTGAGACGGAGTCTCGCTCTGTGGCCCAGGCTGGAGTGCAGTGGCCGGATCTCAGCTCGCTGCAAGCTCCGCCTCCCAGGTTCATGCCATTCTCCTGCCTCAGCCTCCCAAGTAGCTGGGACTACAGGCGCCCGCCACCTCGCCTGGCTAGTTTTTTGTAATTTTTAGTAGAGACGGGGTTTCCCTGTGTTAGCCAGGATGGTCTCGATTTCCTGACCTTGTGATCCACCCGTCTCGGCCTCCCAAAGTGCTGGGATTACAGGCTTGAGCCACCTTGCCCGGCCGGTAACCAGTCTTTTCATTCAAGCCACATGCTCCACCTAGATCTTAGACAGACAGGAAAAGTCAACCACCTTTGAGAAATCACCATCATCAACTTGAAGAACAGGAGTACACTTTGTATAGTTTTAAACGAGAAGAAGATTTAAAAAAAATTTGTAAAGAAATAAAATTCAAACTCCTCTGTGAATATTTAAAAGCACACATTTTGCACATTACATCCAAGATGACAAAGATGAAATCTCTAACCCAAAAACAACTTTCAGCCTTGGCTCTAAAATGCTTTTGTTGGCCAACAATAAAAGCCACATCTGGTGTTATGATCTGAATCAATAAACTGAGGTGAAGAGAAACGTAACTGAAGGACCACACGCAGCTCCCGGGGGGCTCACACATCCTCTACCCTCAAACGCCAGGAGCCTCCATGGTGACTGCCTCACTCCCCAGGCCTCCCACAACCCTCTCCGTTTCAGGGGACGACTGCCTCCCCAACATCCAGTTAACAGACCTATTCTACGCTGGGGAATCCAGATTAGCAAAAATCACTGTGAAGAACAACAAAGTGCTGCCACTCGGTGACAATGGTATAAGGATAAACAAATAAATAAATGAAACAGACTGGAATGTCCAGGAACAGCCCACACACTGAATGTCAACAGCGGGAGAAAAGTCAACTTGAGCAGCAGTGCCTATGGCAACCGCACATCCACTGCCAAGAAGAGGCCTGCACCACAGCTCACTCAAACATTAGTGCAAAATGAACCTGTTAGATGCCAAGAAGAAAACATGGGACAAAACCTCTGTGACCTGGGTCTGTCAAAGATTTCTTAGAGCATGAAAGTATGAATCACAACGTAAAATAACTCCTAACTTGGACTTCAAGAAAATCTTAAAAACTTTTGCTCTTCTAAATATAGCATTAAGAAACTGAAAAGGCAGGTCATAGACTAGGTACAAATATATGCAAAGCATCCACCTGATAAAAGACTTGTATCCAGAATATTTAAAAAGCTCTTTTAACCCAATGAGAAGAAAAACAACCAGATTTTAAAAGTGAGCAAAAGATGTGAATAGACATGTTTCGAAAAAAATAAATGAAGGCTAAAATGTACAGTCTCATTACTCATTAGGTAACAGCATTGCAACTACAGTAAAACACCAGTGCACACCCACAGATCCAATGAAATTAAAAAGACTAACCCTAACAAGTGCTGGTGCAGACAGAGGGGAACTGGAATGCTTGTGTGTTGTGGGGACCTAAAACAGGACTAGTGCTTGGAAAACAGCCTGGCAGCTTCCTGAAGAGCTGAACACATGCCACTCTACTCAGCCATTCCACTCCCAGATATCTAACCAAGATCTAGGAAAGCACCTGTTCAAAAAGACTTGCACACAAATGTTCACGGCTGCTCAATTTCTAGCAGCTCAAGGCTGGAAAGAGCCCAAAGCCCATGGACAGATGAATGGACAGATAAGACTGTGGGGCAGCCTCACAATGGGACACTTCTCAGCAATGGACAGGAACAAACTCGTGGCCATTTGACAGCCCGGCAACTCAAAACAGTTATACTCAGAGAAGCCAGATGAAAAACAACTGCACAGTACCATCTATATAAAATTCTACATAACACTAACCAATAAGCAGAAGCAGAGCAGACCAGGGGCTGCCTGGGGGCAGGGAAGGGGCCAGGTTATCAAGGGGCAGGAGGGACCCGGGGTGACAGAGGTGCTCATGGCACTGATCATCTAACTGTGGTGACGGATTCAAGGTCATAAACGCATTAAAACTTGTCAAATTGTGTAATTTACTTCTGTACATTTTATTGTATGCCAAGTGTACCTTGGTTAAGCTGAAAACAAAAATGGCCCTTGGCACCCTAAAACTCCTGCATCCCTCTGGGTTTGAGGGAATTTCCTTCCCACATTCACGCTGTGATTCACAAAGTCCCTCTGGAACAGGAGACTCTGACGGAGGCGCAGGTGCCTCACCGAGGGGCCGCTTCCGGCACACAGCGTGGGAGCTAACCATGCAGGCCACAGGCTCCAGTCACCCACACAGGCAGCAAAGGATTCACCTCCGTTCAACATTCAACAGTGAAGTCGGGGTCGGGCGTGGTGGCTCACACCTATAATCCCAGCACTTTGGGAGGCCAAAACAGGCAGATCGCTTGAGCTCAGGAGTTCGAGACCAGCCTGGCCAACATAGCAAAACCCCATCTCTACCAAAAAAACACAAAAAAATAAGCTAGGCATGACGGCACACGCCTATAGTCCCGGCTTCCTGGGGAGATGAGGTAGGAGGATCGCCTGAGCCCAGAAGGTGGAAGCTACAGTGAGCTGAGATCGAGCCACTGCACTCCAGCCTGGGTAACAAAACCAGATCCTGTCTCGGAAAAAAAACATTTTTAAAAAACAACAGTGGGTCGGGTGTGGTGGCTCACGCCTGTAATCCCAGCACTTTAGGAGGCTGAGACGGGCAGATCACGAGGTCAGGAGATCGAGACCATCCTGGCTAACACGGTGAAACCCCGTCTCTACCAAAAATACAAAAAGTTAGCCCGGTGAGGTGGTGAGCACCTGTAGTCCCAGCTACTTGGGAGGCTTAGGCAAGAGAAAGGTGTGAACCCGGCAGGCGGAGCTTGCAGTGAGCCGAAATCGGGCCATTGCACTCCAGCCTGGGCGACAGAGTGAGACTCTTGTCTCAAAAAAAAAAAAAAACAAAAAAAAAACAGTGAAGTCAACATCCACTACTCTGGCCAGAAGGAAACTACTTTAGTTTCTCTTGAGTTTAAAAGTTTCTCTTAAAGTTTCTCTTGAAACTTTAGCGTTTCACTTGAGTTTCTCTAACAAAGTCATTGCAAACATGTTTTTAAAAAACAGTGAAGCCTTCTTTTCTAATGAAATCCTATGCACCCCAACCCCAGGTGGGCCTCCCGGCCTCATCCCCTCCCAGGCAGTCCCCGAGGTGGCCCACACCCCTATGGCATTTACCGAGGGCACCGCTGGGCTTCTTTCTACTTCTCCGCCTCCTTTTCCTGGCTGGCTTGATCCAGGGACTGTCGGTCTTTCCTTTCCTCTTGAGAAATTTCTTCTTGAGGCTGGATTCCGAACTCTGGAGAACCAAAGGGGCAGGCGTATAAACCACTGAGCACAGGCAGCTACGGAAGGCAAGAGCACTACAAGTGTTTTCTTGCAAAACAGAACACTGGCTATGTCTTGATCTTCAATTAAACAGTGAACTTAACTTGTAGACATTTTCCTGGGTCACACGCTGAAAGGCACTCTGTGCTTTTCCCTAACTATCTCTCTAAGCTCAGTCCCTTTAGAGGCAAAACAAAAACAAACACAAAAAGTGAAATTTATAAGTCTTATTTGAGTTTGGCACAAAACAAAAGAATAAGTAAACTGGGAGGTTCTACTCAGGAACGAAATAAATAAGCTCAGAAAAGATCCATGGCTGCTCATCAGGGTCCATTCATCTCACTCACAGGAAAAGAACAATCAAGGCTCAGTTTGCTTCAGACTCTATACCCACATCCATCACCTACACAGAGAACAAGGACAGGGGCTGTAATTAACTTGGAATATTTCAAGATGTGTTTTAAGCATCTGCTTCTAAAATCCGGACGCAGCAAGGGCATCCGGGGCACAGGCCACACGGGGTGCACAGCAGGCGCCCCCACCCCTCCACAGGAGGCCACGTGAAGGCCACAGTGGGCAGAGGGACATTTAAGGTAGGCTCAGCGGCAGCACGCGGGCCTCGCCGACCAACTGAACGTGTCCCTGCACAAGGGCTGTTGCTGGGCAGCCTTCTGTCCTGAGTCGGGTCCCACGTGAGGACGGACCGGGAGCCCTGTCTACAGCACACACAGCCCCAGCTCCCCGGTGCTCCCCGCACAGCAAAACTTTTGGGAAGAAGTTGTGCAAGCGCCACACCCAAAGTTGCTGCTGCTAGAAATCTAGTTGCCCCTCTGCCACCCAAAGACAGACCTCTTCATCACCAAACACCATGGCCCCTGTGTCCTCCTCCCACTCGCTGGTGTGATGTGCCCACACCGTGGGCCACTTCTCCTGTTTCAGAGCATTTCCCCATTCATGTGACCCAAACCTGCTGAGTTTTCTCCCCATGGCACAGAGAGCCCCTCCTCAGATGCAGGAGCCAACTTCTCCTCCCCTGTGGAACCCTCACAGGCTGGGGGCTTCCTGAGGCTCCATCGTGGGGACTCACTGCTCTTCCCCATTTCCAACCCCCCATTCCCGCAGACCAGGGTGCACAACTCCGACCTGAACCCTCCTCCAGGAATAACAGGCTTCAGTAGGGACGGAGCAGAACCCCTCTTCCCTCCTGTCCTCACCACCAGAAAGTTCTGTCCATTCTACCTGGAAACACCTCAAATCCAGCCCTTCCTTCTTGCACATCAGCCAATGCAGCGGAATCCCCAACAGCTGTCCTTGCTACTGGCTCCCACCACACCCTCTCCCTCTGAGAGCCTCCAAAGGCCCCTCAGCTCCCCCCGACCCAGCACGCAGCCGGCGCAGCCCCGTGCCAGGCCCAGTCCTGTGCTGCAGCTCTGCACGGCGTCTTTCTCATGAGGCTTTGCCAGGGACAGGACCCATCTGTGGCCATCACCATGACCAGCTCCAAGCACATGTGTGAGTGCTCAGGCAACAAGGGTTGGGTAAAGGACTGAAGGACGCTGGTGTCTTTGCATCTCCTCTACTTCAGCACAGACGCAGAAGGAGGCGCTGGGGATTACCAGGTCAGACTCGTCACCGCCTTCCTCCTCCTCCCCGGTGTCCACGGACTCCTGCTCCTCCTCAGACTCCCCGTCCATCTGATCAGCCACACAGTCGAAGCGGGAACCCAAACAGAAAACAGAAACCAATTACATCCTTTAGTGGCAGATGACGGATCCAAAACAAACCTCGAAACGTGCCCTGGCTGTTCACACCGGAGACGCTCGCGGGGTGGGGGCACTGCCAGCCTGCTCCAGCCCTGGCTGGTGTGTGGGGTGACCAAGTGCTGGTCCAGGCAGGCCCAGAGGCACACTCTGAGCTTCCACTCTGCTCCCTGGTCCTGTCTCTACATCGGGACCAGAGCGTGGCTGCCCTGGTGCGGATTCATGCAAGGCTCACCCGCTGGGTGCTGTATTAGTGAGGGCTCAAGTGCTCAGTGTATCTTACGAATGGGAGAATTCAATAAACAGGTCACAAAACACACAGAACAATCATAAAATGATGTTCAGAGGCCACAAAACAAGACACAGTGTGAGACCTACCCCCACACACCCATGATCCCAGTCCCATCCTCAGAGCCACCATGGCTAAGCTGCCCACGCCTCCTTCCAGTGAACTTCAAGGCAGACGTGGGCCCACAGACGACAGTGCATTTCTAGTCTGCTCAGATGGAAGGACACTCGATAGTTCTGTGAATATTATTTTCTTCTAATTAAAAATGTGTTCTGGAATTCTTTCCACACCACAACAGACACTGCCTATTTTTTCTGCGGTATTTATCTTTTCTATAAGCACAGGCAATACACAAATAGATGTTCAGTGCAAAAGACACTGAAACCTCCGTGAGTCTCCGTCCGCCCTGTGCCTGGTGCTCCCTGGGGCGGCATGGGCTGCTCCGGCTGTGCTATTCTGCTGTTCTCTGCACTTCCCAGTGGACAGGCACCCAGGCGACTTTACATCAAGGGTGTGTTCTACGGGCTCGACGGCTGACGCTTGTAACCCCAACACTCTGGGAGGCCGAGGTGAGTGGATTGCTTGAGGCCAGAAGTTCAAGATCAGCCTGGGCAACACAGCGAGACCCCTGTTTATCCTATCAAGTTTTTAAAGCTCCATTTTCTGATATCTCTTATTACATAAAACTTTTGAATTTTATCTGAACAAGTCAAAGGTGTCCATCTTTTCCTTCGTGGCTTCTGGGTTTGTGTCTTACACTAGAAGAACTTCCTCATTTGAGATTAGAAAAAACAGTTCCCAATATTTTTACCAATAGTTCAATATCTTGTATGGACACTTTAAGTCTACTGGAATTTGGTTTTTAAAATAATAGCCACAGTAAGATATATTTCACCTACTCTGACACTGACCCTGCAAAGTGTACGGTTCAGTGGCTTTTACTATATTCTGAGTCGTGCAGCCGGCACCACGGTCTGACTCCAGAATGGAGCCCACATTTGTTACATACCCTGACACAAGTGGGGGCTGCCTGCTCCCAAAATATTAGTCAACGGCCCAATCATAGTTATTAAAAAGTTCATGACCCCTTGTCCACTGACTTAAAACCCCGGTCTTACCATTGACCTTTATACACACGTCACGGGCTCCCCGTCCCCCTCACTAACCGCCTCAGCGCTCCTGAGTAAGCATTCCCTCCGGCAGCCACGTCCCGTGCTCGGGTGTCCCCCCTGTGCACAGTCCCCCCACTACTCTAGAGGGTCTCCGCCTCCACCCTCACTTCAGAACCAGCAGTTTACACAAAAGTCCTGCAAGGGTCTCGATGGGAGCTGTTCTGAATTTAGAGGCAAACATGGAGAAAATAAAACAATGGATCTTCTCACTCAGACAAACAAACAACGAGTCTCTCCAGGAACTTAATTTTTAATCTTTTTCATCAGTTTCCTAGTTTTCCTCCACATTAACAAGGAGCACTCATTTTTTCTGTTAAGTTTATTTCTGGGTACTCTGGTGATATTAAGAAATTATGGCCGGGCACGGTGGCTCACGCCTGTAATCTCAGCACTTTGGGAGGCCGAGACAGGCGGATCACGAGGTCAGGAGATCGAGACCATCCTGACTAACACGGTGAAACCCTGTCTCTACTAAAAATACAAAAATTAGCCGGGCGCGGTGGCGGGCGCCTGTAGTCCCAGCTACACAGGAGGCTGAGGCAGGAGAATGGCGTGAACCCGGGAGGCGGAGCTTGCAGTGAGTGGAGATCGCGCCACTGCACTCCAGCCTGGGCGACAGAGCGAGACTCCGTCTCAAAAAAAAAAAAAAGAAATTATAACTAACTCTTTAGGTCTGATATCGTGGTTTGTCTTTCAAAGAGTCCTTATCTTTTAAAGATCCTACTGAAATTTCCACTCCAAGGCAGCCCACGTGTGGAGAACGAGGCCGAATGCTGGAGACTCCTCACCGTCCTCTGTGTGTTTGTAGAGCTTGAAATTTTCTACATAGAAAATCTTTTAAAATATCCCTAGACAATTATTGATTTTACTGATAATGCTGACACCACATTTTCTAATTGGTTATTGCAGTTATACAAGAAAATAACTGGTTTTTATGTCTTGATCACATGTAAGGTCAGCTTAGTAGCTGTAATAGTTTTTGAGCTGATTTTGCTGGATGTTTCAGATGGATGAGTATATTCCCAGCAAACTCTTCTCTCCTGTCTTTTAAAATATTAATGTTTCTTTCTGGTTCTTTTCTTACAGAATCAGCAGGACGGTCAATGCTGCTGTATTCATGTCACAGGTGAAAGCAGCAGCCCCTCCTCCCTGGTTTCATGACTGACCATTGAAACGTTCGTACCCTTTTGTAAGCATTCCGATGCCTTCACTCAGCTTTCACAGGAGTTTTCACTTCGTTGGATAGTTTTCTTATTTTACAAATAAGACAGGGCAACGAAACCACCAATTAAAAGCGGACTAACAACACGGTTAAGTCCACTTCCTTCCAAAACTCTGGCAAAGCGACTTTTAAGGAAGGAACAAGAGCTTCTTTATAAGAGGCTGCTTGATCGCTGTGCATACGACAGCTGTAAGGAATCAGGCGGAAGCTGAAAACCCAAGGAGATGAGAAAGGGAAGGGGTAACCGCTGACATCAGAATTTAAAAGCAGCTGGACGCCTTGGCTCACACGGAGAATCTGGCACTTTGGGAAGCCACGGCAGGTTATCACGTGAGCCCAGAAGTTCAAGATTAACCTGGGCAACACAGCGAGAGGCTGTCGATTGAGAGGATCTCGTCTCTACAAAAAAATTAATTTAAAAAAATATTAGCTGGGCATGGTGGCGCACGCCTGTGGTCCCAGCAACCTTGGAGGCTGAGGTGGGAGGATCATTTGAGCTGAGGAGGTGAAGACTATAATAAACTACGATTTGCCACTGCACTCACTCCAGCCTGCACAACAGAGCAAGACCCCTTCTCAAAAAAAATAAATAAAGTAAACAGAGAACTTGGACTCTGATGCAGGTGAACTGAGAAGGCTGACACCCAAGTGAAACAGGAAGAGAGCAAGCCAGGAGCAGGCCAGGCTGCTTCCCGCATCTGTCCTGGGGGAGGGTAGCAGGCCAGACCAAAAGCTGCCTGTCCCCCACCCAGCAGGACACAACTCGAGACATGAGGCTCACTTATGGATTCAAGCTAAGAGGGGAGAGGGTCCAGCTCTCCCTTCACCAGCATCCAGAGTGGCTGCCGCACCCAGCTGTCAGGCAACAGGCCCCTGCAAGTGGCTTCCGAGCGGAGTGGCTACACAGGGACACCAGCGGTTTCCGTCAAAAGGCAGGTCACGGCCGGGCGCGGTGGCTCAAGCCTGTAATCCCAGCACTTTGGGAGGCCGAGGCGGGCGGATCACGAGGTCAGGAGATCGAGACCATCCTGGCTAACACGGTGAAACCCCGTCTCTACTAAAAAAATACAAAAAACTAGCCGGGCGAGGTGGCGGGCGCCTGTAGTCCCAGCTACTGCGGAGGCTGAGGCAGGAGAATGGCGTAAACCCGGGAGGCGGAGTTTGCAGTGAGCTGAGATCTGGCCACTGCACTCCAGCCTGGGTGACAGAGTGAGACTCCTTCTCAAAAAAAAAAAAAAAAAAAAAAAAAAAAAAAAAAAAGGCAGGTCACAAGCAGAAGGCACCATGTCGACTACACAACAAGGGCTTGTTTCCAGGCCAAAGAACCCCTACACAACACGTTTCAAAAAGGACAAACCGCCCAGTAAATGGTTGGGATATGAACAGGCCCTTCACAAAAGGCATCCAAATGGCAAAATAAGTATGTGAAAAAGTATTCAACCACCTTGTAAATCATGAAAATGCAAATTACAGTGAAAACGTAATGCCACTATCTGCTCGCTGGAGTGGCAGCACCGAATGTGGCCGGCACAGCAGAGGGGACACTCCGAGGTGGTGGGGAAGAAGGTAACCTCAGCAGCCACCATGGGGAGCTGCACGGCAGGGTCCATGGAGGCCAGCAGAAGGCATGGCGGTTCCATTCCCAGTGGGTACCTGGGGCAACACCTGTATGAGGGCGCTGGCAGCAACCTCCTCTGGAACGGCCCCACTGGAACCACCCACAGGCCATCCACAGTGGGACGGACACAGACACAGAACAGCCATACAGAGGAACCAGTATGGTCAACCCCCTGGCCTCAGGCCCCGCACACTCTGAAATAGCACCAAGAACCATAAAGAGTGTTTGTTAATACAAGTGTCTATTAACATGTACTGCTGTAGAAATTTAAGCTGAGACATGTTCAAAGTACAAGGACAGTCAGTGTCAGCCACCACAGCAAAGCTGTCATCACATGTAATTCCATGAATGAGAGTGAAAAAGGCACCCAACATCTAGCATTAGTATGACAATAGTTTTCATCTGCAGACTCTCTGAACAGGTCTTAGAATGCCCCCACCCAGACCACTCTGAAAACTTCTAGTCCGTAACAATGAAAATTAACTAATAATGTAAATAAATCCCACAAACACAATGTGAAGTAAAATAAGCCACACTCAAAGAAAAAAAACAAAGAATGCATATTATATAAGGAACAAAATCAAACACGACAATCCTGTAGGGTAAGCACTCAGGAGAGGGGTTACTTTTGGGGATGGGAGGTCAGTGGGCTTCCACAGTGCTGCCAAAATTCAAAGCTTTGATCTAGGTGGTGGCCACACAGGTGCATCATTCTTCCATCATTACTGAACTGTACCACTGTCGTACATGCAATTAGAATGTAGTACCCCAAATTCAGAAAACAGAAAGCTGCCTGAACTTTATAAAATGCCTTTTAAACACATATACAGTCTGTAGTTTTTTCATTTACTCTGTTAACCTGGTAAATCCTGGTCTTTAAATCATCTGTTTCTAAAATGAGTCACCCTCATCATGGGGCAAGCCCCACTTCCCTACGATCATTATTTTAATACGTCATTGCATTTGATCAGTATTTTATTTAGGAGGCCGGGTGTGGTGGCTCACGCCTGTAATCCCAGCACTTTGGGAGGCTGAGGTAGGTGGATCGCTTGAGGTCAGGAGTTCAAGACCAGCCTGGCCAAATTGGTAAAACCCTGTCTCTACTAAAAATACAAAAATTAGCCTGGGTGTGGTGGCTCACACCTGTAATCCCAGCTACTTGGGAGGCTGAGGCAGGAGAATTGCTTGAACCTGGGAGGCAGAGGTTGCAGTGAGCCGAGATCACACCACTGCACTCCAGCCTGGGTGACAGCGCCTGACTCCATCTCAAAAAAAAAAAAATTTATTTGGGACTTCTGTATTTAGGATTGAGGTGAGTTGAGCCTATATTTTACCTCAGAATGGGCTAGCGTACTTTTCCTGTCCTTCTCTGTTCTCTGGAGCCACTTATGCAACAAAACGATCACGTCGATTGTCAGTGCCCATCTAGTTAAGGCTGCTCCTGCCATTTTGTTCTGTTTTACACTGACCACATTTTCTTCTTGGCTTTGCTTTTGTTTCTTGATTCTTTTCATGCCTTGACAGTCATTTAATGTTTTACTTTATGACAAATACCTAGTTATTCAGTGTCCAGCTCCTCTAGAAGATGACAGCCTCAATAGAAAGAGAGAATCTAGAAACAGACTCAAATTCATATGCCATGTGGTACATGATAAACGTGGTGTTGTAAATGAGAAGGGAAGAAATGTCGGTCAGGAAGTGAAGCTGACACCTAAGCATTTTGAGGGAAGCCCTGGGACCCTTACCTCACATTTTCTTTTAAAAGATTTATTGAGATATAATTAATAGGTCATAAACTTCACCCATTCTGAGCAGTTCTACCTGATATTTTAATTCTATATGAATCAACTATTTATACACAAGAATGAAATAAAAGAAGTATTTGAAGATAGCATACATCAATTTATTCAAAATCACCAG
Source organism: Rhinopithecus roxellana (assembly GCF_007565055.1). Lineage (NCBI taxonomy): Eukaryota > Metazoa > Chordata > Mammalia > Primates > Cercopithecidae > Rhinopithecus > Rhinopithecus roxellana. The sequence continues at coordinate 8,401,034 of NC_044564.1, forward strand.
TGAGAAAGGTTTATCATAATTAGAACCCAGAACCCAGAAATCATAAAGAAATTGGCTAGTACCTGGGAGTTCTGACACTATAGACAAGGTCAAAAGATAAAATCAGCTGGGTGTGGTGGCTCACGCCTGTAATCCCAACACTTTTGCAAGATGAGGTGGAAGGTTCACTTAGGCCCAGGAGTTCAACCAGCCTGGGCAACACAGTGAGACCCTGTCTCTACAAAAAATAAAAAAACATCAGCTGGACATGGTGGTATGTGCCTGTAGCCCCAGCTACTCAGGAAGCTGAGGCAGGAGGATCCCCTCAGCCCAGGAGTTCAAGGTTGCACTGTGCTGTGATCATGCCACTGCACTCCAACCTGGGCAACAGAGTGAGACCCTGTCCCCAAAAAACAAAAAATAAAACAAAAAACCCAAAATCCACCTGGGGAAAAAACCTCAGCTCATACTGGAGCCAACAGATCAACTCTTCATTGACAAAAAGATCATCAGACTACATTCAAAAGATGCATAATCCAGGAGAAAAATGAGCAGGGGCTACTGAGCAAGCGGCTTAAAAGAGGAACAAACACGGTGGCTGCTCAGCCCCAGGCCTGACTCAGCAGTGAAGAGCTGCTGGACTCCAAGAAGGCAGCCCTGCTGGGGAAGGTGAGGAAACCAGCCCGCTCAGGTCTCTGCAGGCAGGAGGGTACACTCAGAGGTGGCCTGGTGACAGCAAAGTGCTACACTGTAAATGCAGACAGCACTTACCAGCCAGGAGCACACTCAGCAAAACTGCGACATTGAACACCCCTGAAGCACCGCTTGTAACTTGATAGAAAAGAGCGTAACACAGCTGAACAGACAGTGCACTGGAGCGACAGACACGTGTGTGCAGAGACCACGGCAGCTGCTGGGGCAGGAGCTTAATGGGAGTTGCCGCTGTTCCCCCGGTGCAGCCAGGGCTGCCTGTCCTCTGGGGAGGGCTAGGCTGTGCTGGGCACGTCTAAGGAAGTTACTGCAGTGACTGTTTCAAAGAGTGCCAGAGCCACCAGGACCATGGAGTGACAATGCTGTTTATTTTCTTCTTTATGCTTCCTCATACAAAATGAGAAAAAACTAATAATTATCTTAAAATAAAAAATGTTTAAATCCTCTTTAAATATCTAATGGTAACATTTCCCACTAATTTTTAAATAATCAAGCTAAGAGCTGGGAGCAACATTTAAAAATTTGCCCTAAAACCTGCTAAAAATGTACAACTCTAACAAATGATAGCAAATGCTTTGTGTACATTCAAGAGTAAACTGATAGCACACAAAGCTGACTAAAAGTGGATAAAGCTAACCACTAAAATTATGCATGTTCAAATAAGTCAGTATTTGGATGAATTCACCTCTGGACTGCTATTCCTACTATTAGTTTTACAATAACTTATTAGATACAAGATTGGGTCTAAATGAAGATGGCTGGACACACCTGAACAATAAAACCACTGATACGTACGTCAGCTTGACCCTCAACTTTCCACTGTTCACTCTTATGAAATGCGTCACTCCTAACGGACCCCCTCAGAACTGAAAAAGCATGAATTTAACTCCGAAACTATGTCTAAGAACTTCCTCAGTTTCCCTGAGACAATGGCCCAGGGGCCCATGCCTGGCCAGGGGCAAGAGCACGGCTGCGACGAGGTTGGGGCTTGGCCCGTGCTGGTGCTTGTCCTTGGGTGGACACGGGATGAGGCTGTCTGTGAAGAGAGCACGCCTGGCCCATGTGTGGCGTCCACAGTGCAAGGTGGCAGGCCATGCAAAGTCAACCACAAACGAGCACACAGCAAGCCGCCAGTCAGCGCTTCAAACTGTCAGCATTATCATTCCTGTCGATCTAGAGCCCAGAACAAGTTCAGGAGGCCGGGCGCTGTGGCTCACGGCTGTATTCCCAACACTGGGAGACTGAGGCGTGAGGATCACTTGAGCAAAGGAGTTCAAGACCAGCCTGGGCAGCAAAGCGAGGCCCTCTCTCCACAAAAAAATTTAAAAATTAGCCAGGCATGGTGGCGTGAGCCTGTCGTCCTGGCTGCTCAGGAGGCTGGGTTGGGAGGAGCACTTGAGCCCAGCAGGTTGAACGCAGTGAGCTATGATCATGCCACTGCACTGCAGCCTGGGTGAAAGCAAGACCCTATCTCAAAAAAAAAGAAAGAAAGAAAACACAGAAAGAAAGAAAAAAAAAAGAGGTTTACTTCAATGAGTGATATACACAAACACTTCTTGAATGAAAATAATCTAATAAATCAAGAAAAATAAAATACAAAAACTAAGCCAATTGCAAATAGGGGATTTTATTAGGGTCTAGAAGTGACCAGACCACTAATTCTCAGAACCATGGCCAACTTTGTGATAGTCCTCCCTCACGCTGTCTCCCGAGACAGCAACACCTACCTTCTGGGCGCGGTCAGCCTCCGACATGCTCTCCTTGGAGGTCCTGCTGTCCTCCGTGGGGAATGCAGCCGCCTGCTCTGCGCCGTGGCCATCGTCCTCCTCGAGCTCCTCTGAGTCGTCCTCGTCTGAGTCCATCTCCAAGCTCTCCCCATTCACGTGCAGGCTGCTGGCGCCCAGGTCCTTCTCCCCCTAGAACACGGGCAGGTGGACACCCCAAGGCAGGAGCAGTGCGCATCATGAACAAACTCGCTTTCACTGAGGGGTCTTGGGTGACTGGGAGGTGCAAGGGCCTGTGGGGAGGTGGGGACGCATGAGGAGGTGCCCCTGCCACCTGGAGAAGAGCCCGGCAGACAGGCGGGCTGTGGTGAGGAGGGCAGGGAGGACAGGGTGGAGTCCCCCACAGTGATCTTGGACACAAACACTCTGCCCCTATGGCAGAGGAGCTTCATGGCACTGGCCCCTTCCCGGGAACTGAGGTCACCTAATGACTGATAACCAGGCCCCGAACACAGAAACGCATTTCCACTCACACGTGGCACTCACTCAAATGTGTCTCTTACCTTGGAACCCACAGTGGAATGAGTTATGCTCTTAAACATCTCAATCACTGTCCTCTGTTTTAATACTTTGGTCTTTTTCTTAGGAACCAGGCTATAGGTTCCCATTCTTCGTTTTTTCTTCCGAGATACTGCAGCTGCTAAAACAAAAGGCAAGCAAGCTAAAAAAAAAAAAAGTCAAAAGGGGACAAGAAAGGAAAAGAAACACCATTCAAATGTTTTTCAAAGGTAGGAGACAGTTTACAAAACTTGATCACCAAAATCACCAGCAAACCCCATCACAACAGGCACACTGCCCGCCGGCCATCAGCACAGGGACAGGCATCCTTCACTCGCGATCAGTTCACAGATAATCAGAAACACGTCCCAGATCATCTGTTCATCTGTTCCACTCACAATAAAACATGGAGCAAACTTGACCACCCCACCTTGGAGGCAGGAAAGTCACAAACCGTCAGTAGCAGGGCTCTGAAGCGACTCCTCCTCCCAGTCCCCTTGGTTTTGAACACGGAATGACTACCCTTGAGAAGTCCTCTCACTTTGCAAAACAGACCAACGTGAACAGCATGTGCAGCAGAAGGACATGGCGCGGAGCAGGCAGAGCCCGGCCTCCCTCCCCAGCACAGGGGCCAGGCCAGGCCAGTCTTCCTAGGACACAAGCTCTGCACCAGGTCCACCCCTGTGACTCTGCAGCCCAACACCCCAACACCATCCTCCTCGCGCTGCAATCCAGTGACTAAGGGGAAAGACAGTCCCTGGAGCTACTGTCCAGCTCTCTATTAAAAGACAAGAGGGTGAGAGAGGGGAGCAAATGTCCCGGGGCTCTGGAGCAGTGGTTTCCAAACAAGAGCGGCAGCAAGGAAGGCGCCTGGGGGCTCCCAACCCCATTCTGAACAAAGCAGTTCTAGGTTCCATTGGTTTTATATAATCAGACCCGATGACTTTTTTTAAGTTCCAGGATTTAAAGAAAAAACAGATCTAAACGCTGCTGCTTTCACATGAAAGAAGCTCTCCTAAAGGGCTGGGGAAAAGCCATTCTGCTGAAAGCTGGGCACAGCAGCTCACACCTGAAGACCCAGCTACTGTGGAGGTTTGAGTGGGAGGGAGGGACAGTTTGATCCCAGGAGTTCAAGCCCAACCTAGAAAACACAGTGAGACCCCCTTTTCTTACACACAACACACACACACACAAAATTTGGTTCTACAAAACGCAGAAGCAACAGCTGGAGGAACGTGAAGGAGTGACAGCCATCCAAAGCGGGTAGGTCCCGTGACAGCACCACCCACAGATGCCACAGGGTCTGGGAGATCTGCTCTGGAGTGGTCCTGTGACAGCACCACCCACAGATGCCACAGGGCCTGGGAGACCTGCTCTGGAGTGAGGAGGTGCCTGGGGCCATGGACACTGGGAAATGCTCACCCCAGGCATCTGCAGTATGTTCGTGGGGGTCAGGCTCTGAGCACACAGCCAGCATGCAGACACTTGGCTCTGTCCACATTGGAACAGGCTGATGGGCCAGCATGGCTGTGCTCAAACCACAGAAATCCCTTGGCAGCCCTGGGAATCCTAGACTCACCATCATAATCATCTTCGTATTTTGAACAGATATTTTGTGGGGGTATGAAGGAGGCATGGATTTAATCAGATAATTTTTAAGTCTCTCAGCTTTAAATATATATACAGCTGACTTTTGAACATGGATTTTAATCACATAGGTCCACTTACAAGCAGATTTTTTTTTCCAACCAAACAGGTTGAAAATACAATGTTTGCAAGATGCAAAACCCCTGAACACAGAGGGCCGACTTTTCGTATTACACAGATTCTGCAGGGCTGACTGCAGGATTGCAGCATGCTTGGATTTTGGTATGGGGACGGGGTCCCGGAGCCAATCTCTTCTTATACCCAAGGGTGACTACATGTACTTTCTCACTAGATTCTTTCCTTATTTCATCTCAGTAACCCATGGTTATTAATATCATAAATTGGACACGACACCTGTTTATAAATAAAGCTTTACTGGTGCACACCCATGCCCACTGTCTACATACTGTCTGCATCTGCTTCAATGTGACACCACCATGACCAGCTGGGACAGGAACAGTGTGGCCACAAAAGCACTGATATTTGCTACCTGTCCCCTGGAAACAGTTTGCTGACTCCTGTACTGAACTGCTGAGAGAGGACAAAGGAGATAACCCTGCATTTCATGTGCTTAAGAATCATGTCAGCCGGGGGCAGTGGCTCACGCCTGTAATCCCAGAACTTTGGGAGGCTGAGGCGAGTGAATCACGAGGTCAGGAGGTCGAGACCATCCTGGCTAACACGGTGAAACCCCGTCTCTACTAAAAGTACAAAAAATTACCCGGGTGAGGTGGCGGGCGCCTGCAGTCCCAGCTACTCGGGAGGCTGAGGCAGGAGAATGGCGTGAACCTGGAAGGCGGAGCTTGCAGTGAGCCAAGATCACGCCACTGCACTCCAGCCTGGGCGACAGAGCAAGAAGAGCAAGACTCCGTCTAAAAAAAACAAGAATCATGTTGGGGCCAGATGCAATGGCTCACACCTGTCATCACAGCACTTTGGGAGGCCGAGGTGGGTGATCACTTGAGGTCGGAAGCTCAAGACCAGCCTGGCCAACATGGTAAAACCCCGTCTCTACTAAAAGTACAACATTAGCCAGGCGTGGTGGTGGCAGGTGCCTGTAAGTCCAGCTACTGAGGAGGCTGAGGTAGGAGAATCGCTTAAACCTGGGAGGCAGAGGTGGCAGTGAGCCGAGATCACACCACTGCACTCCAGCCTGGGCCACAGAGAGAGACTCCATCTCAAAAAAATAAATAAAATAAAATAAAATAAATCATGTCAGGAAGTCTGCCTGCTGCAAACAAATGAAGAATGGTGTCTAAGGGCCTCTTCTTACTGGGTGACAGCTTGTATGTGTGAAACAGACGTTAGTTAAGTATAAAATTTGCTACACATTAAATAGTAGAGAAACGTCTATGGATGACTTTCAGAAATGTAGAATCTATTAAGGACCTGAAAGTGTTTGAGCACGTGATTGAAGCGTGAAGAGGGGCCTCCAGTTGTGTCCGGGGAGAGGGTCTGGCGCTGAGCCAGATGGCTGGGATTCAGCGTGATCAGGGGCCAAGAGAAAGAAAACTACAGGATGGCTGGCAGTAAGGAAGGAGGATTTGCACTCCAGACCTCAAAGAAGTGGGGCCAGTTCCCTGCAGATGGGATCTGGCAGAGAAGAATCCGGGTGGAGAACATCAAGACGGGGGGGGCCCTTCAGGACTCTGAGCAAAGACTCACACTAACTGGCATCTCACAGGACGCTTTGGGAGGCCCAGGCATAGGACAGTGTGGAACAGACAGTTCCGGGAAAAACAGTGCCAGGAGTGGAAGTGGGTGCGGGGTGGGGGTGGGCACTGCCCAGCTGTCTGCAGAAAGGCTGGGCTGCTGGGTAGAAGAGGTGTGGATAAGGAAGAAAGGCAACAGGCTCCAGAGGGCAGACAAGGCGGATGGGACGGTGGAGGTGCGGGGAAAAAGCAAGTGCACGGGAAACACAGCAGCCTGCGTGGTCACCACAACTCTGTCACTCAGAAGGGTTTCTGCCCTCAGGTCACACAGAGCAGGGCCCAGCTCTATGCCCAGGCCTCATGCCTGGACAGCAGCACCCACTGAACTGTTCCCTGCCATGAGAGCCACTGTCCTCCTTCCTCCCTGCCCGACAAGTCCACATAGAGACCCCAGGCCCATTCAGGCTCAGTATTTGGCACTGTTCCCACCCACCTATGCAGAAGGCACAAACACTCCAAGCTCACAAAGCAAAAGGCAGAGCCTCCACTCTGGGCATGGACTGTGGTCTTGGGCAAAAAACCGCAAGGGAAGCACTGCAACTTCTGCAGCTTCCACCCAAGTGTGGACAATGAACCCAGCACGGACCTGCAGCTTCCACCAAGTGTGGACACTCAAACTGCTTTATGACCTAAGTTTACTTTTTCTGTTTTTTGTTTTTTTTTTTACTAGTAAAATACATACACCACAAAATTTACCATCTTCATCATTCTTAAGTGCACAGTTCCGTGGCATCAAATACATTCAGAATATTGTGCCACCATCACCACTATCCACCTCCACAACTCTTTCCATCTTGTCAAACTGAAGCTCTGTTCCCATTAAGCCCTAACTCTCCATTCCCTTCCTCCAGCCCCTTCTACTCTTTCTATGTCCATCAGTCTGACGACTCTAGGGACCTCGTGTAAGTGGGATCGTACGACGTTTGTCCTTTTGTGGCTGACTTATTTCATTCGGCACAGTGTCACCGAGGCTCATCCACGCTGCAGCGCGGGCCCCAGCTTCGCCGCTTCTCAGGCTGAGTCACACGTCACTGCGTTTTGCACACGACACTTCTGATCCATGCGCCCGACAACCGGCCCTTGGGTGGCTTCCCCCTTTTGGCTGCTGTGGTTGATGCTGTTATCAACATGGGTGTATAAACATCTCTTCAAGACTCTGCTTTCAGTGCTTCTGGGGCACAGGCCCAGTAGTGGAATTGCTGGATCACGTGGTAGTTCCATACTTAATTTTTTTGAGTTTTTCGCAGCGGTCGCACCATTCCACATTCCTACCAGCAGTGCACAAGGGTTCCCATTTCTCCCCATCCTCACTGATATGTGTTATTTTCTGTTTTGATAGTAGCTATCCTCAATAGGTGTATGGTGGTATCTCACTGTGGTTTTGATTTACATTTACCTTAAGATTAGTGGCGCTGAACATCTTTTCATGTGCTTACTGGCCATTTGTGCATCTTCTTTGAAAAAATGTCTATTCCAGTCCTTTGCCTTTTTTTTTTGAGACAGTCTCACTCTGTCACCCAGGCTGGAGTGCAGTGGTCCGATCTCGGCTCACTGCAACCTCTACCGCCCAAGCGATTCTCCTGCCTCAGCCTCCCAAGTAGCTGGGACAACAGGCATGCACCACGACGCCCAGCTAACTTTTGTATTTGTAGTAGAGACGGGGTTTGACTGTATTGGCCCGGCTGGTCTGGAACTCCTGACCTCAGGTGATCCACCTGCCTCGGCCTCCCAAAGTGCTGGGATTACAGGCGCAAGCCACTGGGCCTGGCTGCCTTTGCCGATTTTTTAATCAAGTTGTTTTTGTTGTTGAGTTGTAGGATTTTTTTGTATATTTTTAGTAGTAATTCCTCATCAGACATAGGATTTACAGATATTTTCTCCCACTCCATAGGTGCCTTTTTATTCTGTTGACAGTGTCTTTTCTTTACGACTAGCCAAGTGCAGCAGTAAGAAGTAGGGAAACAGGAAAACAAGGAGATAGAAAGCTTGGTGCATCAAAAGATACCAAGTCTCATCAAACCCAGTGTGTCTCTTTTTTTTTGTTGTTACCTACACTTTTGGTGTCACGTCTAAGAAATCACTGCCAAGTCCAATGTTATGGAGCCTTTGTCTTATGTTTTCTTCTAAGAATTTTATAGTTTAGGTCTTACCTTTGGGTCCTGGACCTATCTTAAGCTAACTTCTGCATATGGTGTGAGGTAAGGGTCCAGTATCACTCTACCGCATTCCCAGCACCATTTGTTGGAAAGCTGTCCTTTCCCCCGTTGAATGGTCTTGGCACTCTTGTCAAAAATCAACTGATAATGTAACACAAAGGTTTATTTCTGTGCTCTCTGTTCTAGTCCACTGGACTATACGTCTATCTTTATGCCAGAATAACACTGTTCTGAGTGCTATAGCTTTGTAGTAAGTTTTGAATCTCTCTTTCCATATATACATATATTATTTTTTAAGACAGTGTCTCACTCTGTCACCCAGGCTAAAGTACAGTGATACCATCGTGGCTCACCACACCCTCGACCTTCTGGGCTCCAGCAATCCTGCCACCTCAGTCTCTGGAGTAGCTGGGACCACAGGCACTCGCCACCATGTCTGGCTCATTTTTGTATTTTTGTAGAGATAGGGTTTTGCTATTTGCCCAGGCTGCTCTGAAACTCCTGAGCTCAAGCGACCCACTCACCTCAGCCTCTCAAAGTGCTCGGATGACAGGCTTGAGCCACTGCACCCAGCCAAATCTCTATGCAGTTTTTTTTTTTTTTTTTTTGAGACAGAGGCTCACTCTGTCGCTCAGGCTGGAGTGCAGTGGTGTGATCTTGGGTCACTGCAACCTCCACCTCCCAGGTTCAAGTGATTCTCCTGCCTCAGCCTCCCAAGTATCTGGGATTACAGGCACATGCCACCACGCCCAGATAATTTTTGTATTTTTAGTAGAGATGGGGTTTCACCATGTTGGGTCAGGCTGGTCTCGAACTCCTGACCTCAAGTGATCCACCCGTGTCAGCCACCCAAAGTGCTGGGATTACAGGCATGAGCCACCGCACCCGGCCCAAATCTCTGTATTTTAAAATCAACAATGAGACTTAATTTGTGGCCTAACATATGGTCTATCCTAGAAAGTGTCCCAGGTACACTTGAGAAGAGTGTACATGCTGCTGTTAGGCAGAGTATTCTGTATGTCCATTAAATCTAGTTGGTATATACTGTTAAGTCCTCCATTTCCTTTCTTATATGCTATACGGTTATTCTATCCATTATTGATAAGTGAAACCTGAGGTCTCCAACTATTACTGTAGAATTGTCTATGTCTCCCTTCAGCTCTATTGGTTTTACTTCTTGTATCTTGATGGTCTATCATTTGTTGGGTATGTAAATGTTTACACATGTAATTGTTATACCTTCTTATTGTACTGAAACTTCTATTACTATATATTGTCCTTCTTTATCTCTTGTAACCTTTTTTTATTTAAAAATCTATTTTGTCTGATACTAGAATAGCCACCTTGCTCTCTTTGGTTACTGTCTGCATGGAATATCTTTTTTCATCCTTTCATTTTCAATCTATTTGTGTCTTTGGATCTAAAGTAGGTCTCTTACAGACAGCATGTAGTAGGATCATGTGTTGTTTTTTTCTTAATGCGTCTGCCTTCATCCATTTAGTGTTGCCATAAAAGATAAAGAGATTTGTTTCCTGAGTCTGGTGGCGGGAAAGTTTAATATTGAGCAGCTACACCTGGTGGGGGCTTCATGCTCTGGCTCATGGTGGAAATTGGAAAGGGAGCAGGCATGTGCAAGAGACTACATGGTGAGAGAAGAAAGGAAGAGACAGAGAAACCAAGGAAGCCAGATTCTTATTTTTTTATTTTTTATTTTTTGAGACGGAGTCTTGCTCTGTCGCCCAGGCTGGAGTGCAGTGGCGCGACCTCGGCTCACTGCAAGCTCCGCCTCCTGGGTTCCCGCCATTCTCCTGCCTCAGCCTCCTGAGTAGCTGGGACCACAGGCGCCCGCCACCTCGCCTGGCTAATTTTTTTGTATTTTTAGTAGAGACAGGGTTTCACCATGGTCTCGATCTCCTGACCTTGTGATCCGCCTGCCTCGGCCTTCCAAAGTGCTGGGATTACAGGCGTTAGCCACCACGCCCGGCCTGGAAGCCAGATTCTTTCAAACAACCCACTCTCAAGGCAGCTAATCTATTCCCCTGAGAGGGAGAAGTCACTCACCAGGAGGGAGGGCACTGATCTACTCATGAGGAATCCATGCACATGACCAATCACCTCCAGGTAGGCCCCACCTCACAACACTGTCATACTGGGGATCTAATTTCAACATGAGCTTTGGTGTGGACAAACCACATCCAAACCACAGCACTGCCAATCTTTGTCTTTTGATTAGAAAGTGTCATCTATTTACATTTAAAGCAACTACTGCTGAGGATTTACTTCTGTCATTTTGCTCTGTTTCCTACATGCCTTACAGCTGTTTTCATCCCTCATTTCTTGCACTACTGTCTTCTTTTATATTTAGCTGATTTTTTATAGTGGAATGTTTAAATTCTTTTCTCGTTTCCTTTTGTGCATGTTCTGTAGCTATTCTCTTTGTGGTTACCATGGGGATTACATTTAACATCCTAAAGTTATAACATTCTAATTTAAATTTATACCAGCTTAACTTCAGTAACACAGAAAAACTCTGCTCCTTTACGTATCTGTTCCCACCCCTTTCATTTGCTGATGTCACAAAACTACATCTTTATTCATGCTGTGTCCCGAAACATAAACAATTCGTTTAAACGCATTAGTCTCTTAAGTTATGTAGGAAAAATGTGGAGTTACAAGCCAAAGTTGCAATGATACTAGCTTGCAGACTAATTTTTTAAACGTATTCGTCTCTTAGATCTTATAGAAAACAAAAACCATTGTTACAATACTAGCTTTTAAAACTGTCCATGTCTTTACTTCTCATATGGCTTCAAGTCACTGTCTAGTGTCTTTTCTTTTCAACCTGCTAGCCTCCTTTAAGTATTTCTTTGCAGGTCCAGGTCAGGTGGTAAGAAATTCCCTCAGGTTTTGTTTATCTGAGAATATCTTAATTTCTCCTGCACCCTTAAAGGACAGTTTCCATGGATATGGATACTTGGTTGAAAGATTTTTTTCTTTTATCACTCCTAATATACCAATGATATATTCTGTCCCCCAAAGCTTCTGATGAGAAACCTGCCAATGATCTCACTGAGGAAACATGTATGTGAGGAGTCTCTTTCCTCATCTGCTTTCAAGATTCTCTTTGTCTTTCCACAGAAGTGTCTCAAGTATAATGTGTCTAGTGCGGGTCTCTTTGAGTTCGTCTTACTGGACTTCACCAAGCCCCCTGGGTGTTCATATTCATGGGTTTCGTCAGATATTCTCTCCAGCCTTTTCTTACTCTCTTGTCTCTGTACTCCCACAATCCTTATTTGGTCCTCTTGATGATGCCCACAGGACCCTCAGCTCTGCTCACTTTCCTTCGGCCTTTTTGTCTGCTTCTCAGACTTGATGATTTTCACTGTCCTATCTTCAAGTTTGCTCTCTCCTTCTTCTGTCTGTTCAGATCTGCCTTTGATTTCCTTTAGTGAATTTTTCATTTCACTTATTATACTTTTTAGCTCCAGAATTTCTTTCGGTTCCTTTTTAGGTTTTCTAGCTCTTTATTGGTATTTCCATTTTGATCATACATCATTTTCTTGACTCTCTCCATAACTTCCTTTAGTTTCTGAGCATATTTAAGACGGTTATTTTAAAGTCTCTGTCTGGTAGTTCTGGCCTCAGATGTTTTCTGGGAACAGTTTCTGTTGACTTATTTTTTCATCTGATTGGGCCATACCTTCCTGTTTTTTTTTATGCCTTGTAATTCTATGTTGAAAACTGGACATTTCAATCCAATAATGTGGAAACTCTGAAAAGCAGATTCTCCTCCTTTTCCAGCGTTTACTGTTTTGTTGCTGTTCCTGGTTTTGGGTGTTTTCGTTGTTGTCATTTTTTATAGTTGTAGGCTGTCTCTGTGAGGAGGGTGAGCCAGAGATTTAAACTTAAGGTTTTCTCATGTCTTTCCTTAGCCTGTGCCTTTCTCTGGGCACATGCAATCACTTTGTAATTTGCCCCATATACACAGTTGCTTCTGAATGTCTTGGTCTTTAATGTCTGGCTCCCAAAAAGAGAAAACAATGAAAATGAAGTGGGGAGACAAAAAGAGCACTGGCCCGTTAGATCTCTCGGACATCTCACGGAAGAAAGGCTTGCAACCGGATGAGAGGGCCTCTCTGTACGCACCTGGGGACAAGGCCGTCTTTGCCCACCCTGGCTCCCACAAGCTGCATGCACACTGTTCCAGGAACACCGCACACCCTGCACCACAGGGCTGAGGAAGGGAGTGGGCAGCAGAGCTGAAACTGACTGAAATTAACGTCCCAGCCTCCGCCTAGAAGCTGCAAACCTTCGGTAGACTCCAGAGTCCCAAACAGTTCCATCAGCCAGACTCTGCCAGGGGAACTGCTGTCTAGGTGAGGAGGTGAATTCCGGGTCTTCCTGCCCTACTATCTTTCTAGAATCCTCTGAAATCAGCTTTTGGTGCTGTGAGGGTCTTTTTTTAATCGTGAACGGCTACATGTTGGAGAGATACAGAACAAGCTGCTAACAAAGATGCCAGTCCACTCTGTAAAAAGAATGAATGCTCACCTAAAACAATGCTGGGTGCCTGAGATCCCGAGTCAGCACAGCCATCCCCAGCCTGGGGCTGTCACACAAACGCATGTTCCCAACCTTCCTGCACAGCACAGATCTTTCATTTCTGATACTGCAGAGTGGAGGGTGCAGAACAGGTCGAACACAGTCACAGCCACCCTCCATCTAAAACTACGAATTACAGCTGCCCATGGGAAGGAGCTACACGCACGGGCTCTGCTATGATTTCAGCGGCACCACGCACGGTGAAACCAACATGCGACTCTGCTCTTCTTTCCTGCCTATGGTAAACTTAAGGGGGCAGCAGGAGGGAAAGAGCGGAACCGTCTGTGATCATCGCCACAGTAATTAAAAATTAACAGAAAGACATGACAGAAAATCTCAGCCTTTCTTTGATAACCTGGCTCCAACACCCCTCCCACAGGGAGGCAACAAGGAATAGCAGGCCATGGAGTGAGAGTTGAAGAAATAAAAGTGGTAACGGCAGACAAATTCTGAGGCAGACAGCAGCAGGTCCCTGGTGAAACCTGACCTTCAAGCCAAAGGCAGCCTGAAACCGAAAAACTGGGCTGCCAGTCCCCAACAGAATCTATAACCCGCAGTGAGAACTTCCTTGAGGCCTTTTAGCCAATCAAATGGTGTCTTTTCCAGGCCCACGCATGGACCAATCAGCACGCACTTCCTCCATTCCGGCACATATGGACCAATCAGCACTCACTTTCTCATTCCGGGCCCACAGAAACCCCCAGACTCGGTTGCACAGCAGGACTACCTGCCTGCCGGTAGCAGCTACTGACTTTGGGGCTCCTCTCCGCTGAGCTGTTCTGTTGCTCAATAAATTCTTCTCCACCTTGCTCCCCCTCCAGTTGTCCACGGACACAGGACAGGAACTAGGGACCCACCCAACAGCGGCTGCAGAAAGCGCTGTAACATGTTCCTGGGGGGCTCACTGAGCTGCAGGCCGTGACACGCTCCCGTTCGCTGAACCGGGAGTGAAGAGGGGTGATCCTTCTGGGGACCCAAACCTTGGGATTCCTCAAGCCAGAGCTGTAACACTAGAGCCCTCCTGCCCTCCGCTGGTGTCGGCGGCTGCCACGTGTGATGGCAAGCAGCGGTGGAGCCAGGCCCTCCTGGGAGCTGCAGGCCAGAGCGAAAGTGGCAGAACTGGACGAGCTGAAAACACACCCCAGCCCGTACTGTGGGTGGCGAGAGCGATACAGCCATAGAACACTCTCCCACCCCATCCCCTTGGGGCTCCGCAGTTGTTGGTGACTCCAAGTTTTGGGGCAGCACCGTGTTCCCCTCATCCAGACGCCAGCGCCTGCAGCGTGAACTGCTTGCGGAATGCCTCAGCCAGCCAAAGCTCTGCACAGAGCCAGAGCCTGGAGCTGCCCGCCCCGCCACAGTGGCCCCACGCCACGCTTGCTCACCAACACACACCTCGCTGCTCCACTCCCGGCTTGCCCTCAGAAGGTGTGGGACCTGGGCCGGTAGCATGAGCCGAGTACAGCCTGCTGGGCCGAGTGGGCAGAATGAGCCCAGCAGGTGCGAGTGGAACTCAAGCAGAGGCGCCGCTGGCCACAGAGGTTTACGGCTGGCAAAGTGACACTCAAGGGATCCTGTGACAACAGGACAGAACCTACCCAGATTCCTGCTCTGTATGGACACTGTTGTAAAAGGCCTTTGTCTCTCTCTGCCATCCCAATAAGTGGACTCTGCACCCCCGGTCCCCGGACACTTGACAGGGAACTCCTCCATCTGCACTCCTGTCTTCCCAGCCATGTAGAAAGGTGCACTGATGGCCACCACAAGACAAGGCAGTTGTGCGTGCCATGCTCCTCTCTAGGAAACACGTTCTAGCACAGAAACTGTTCCTTCATGCCCACTCCGGAAGCCCTGGGGTGACAACACACGGAAGCAGCTGAGGCTGAGTATCTTAACCACTGGATCAAAGCAGGCAGCTAACTGCCCAGCACGTCTCCTCCATGGCTCGAGGCCGTTTTACACACTGTCCTCGGCTAACCTGCCGATGGACCACCCACTTCCAGGTTACGGCTAAGGAAGGGGTGGTGGAGGAAGGGGGCTGTGGAAGGGTAAACTGGGGCCTGCTAAACACACTGGGTACTTTGTTTTTGGAAAGCTCTTTTTAAAAGATGATGATATCATAAAGCTAAAATAGGAAAAGAAAATCTCGACACTTTAACAACACTTCAGACAGTACTTGTACGTCCTAATACACGTGAGCATAACTCCATAGTTTTGCAAAACAACAAGTTTAACTGTTTCAAACAAATAAAATTAAGTCTAACAGCAAAAAAGTTGATGGTGAGGGCAGCAGATAATGACTGATTTTTTTTTTTTTTTTTTTTTTGAGACGGAGTTTTGCTCTGTCGCCCAGGCTGGAGTGCAGTGGCCGAATCTCAGCTCGCTGCAAGCTCCGCCTCCCGGGTTTACGCCATTCTCCTGCCTCAGCCTCCCAAGTAGCTGGGACTACAGGCGCCCGCCACCTCACCCGGCTAGTTTTTTGTATTTTTTAGTAGAGATGGGGTTTCACCGTGTTAGCCAGGATGGTCTCGATCTCCTGACCTCGTGATCCACCCGTCTCGGCCTCCCAAAGTGCTGGGATTACAGGCTTGAGCCACCGCGCCCGGCCTAATGACTGATTTTGTTTTCTAACTTCCAATGAAAAGAACCAGGGCTCCCTGGAGAAAGCCGATTCTGGCACTGGGCAGGGACAAGGCAAGCAGACCATCCAGTGAATTGGGGAGGTCTTCATGAAGAGGTGGGTGTCACCCCAGGACTCAGAACCAGCCTTAGGGGGACCCCACCGGACAAACTTAGAATAATTTGAGCAACAAAATAAATAAGGATAGGAATGGATTATAGTCCAGAGACTCAAATAAGAGTCCATAAGTCAGTTCTTAAATAGGCCGGGGGTGATAGCTCACGCCTGTAATCCTAGCACTTTGGGAGGCCAAGGCAGGAGGACTGCCTGAGCCCAAGAGTTCAAGACCAGCCTGGGCAACATAGCAAGACCCCCATCTCTATTTTTTTTAAGTTTTTTTTTTCCATTTTTTTAAAAGTAAATGAACAGATAACTGTGTGGATGGACAGGAAAGTGAAGCACCTCCTTACAGTAGAAACTGAAATATCAGGAGGAAATGATGGAGTTGGAAAACCACCATTTGGCACCCACCATGCAGTACGAGTTGAGCGTGGGTCATGGCAGATGCTGAAGCCCCTGGTGGGATGTGATGGGAGGTACCTGCAACACCTTAGGGTCTCTCCCCGCAAAACATGCTTGCAACCTGGGGAGCAGTAACTTTAAGATGGAGGGATCTGCAGACTCCAGCAGCAGAACAGGACAAAAAGCCACCAAAATTCAATTCTAAGGACACCTGTCAGTCACCTGCATCACTCCACGACCTGCACCCAATCCTGGGAAACGCTGGGCAAACCCCCATCAGACACATTCTATGAAACACCTGGCCTGTACTCAAAACGCCACGGTTAGGAAAGACAAAGAAGGCTGACGATGCTTCAGATCAAAGGAAACTAACAAGACACAACACAGGCGCTCAAGGCTCCAGGGCCAGATTTTATTTGTCCTTTGCCCTAAAGGACACTCAGGCATGGGAACTGCGGAACGGGACACTGAGATTAGAGACCAGCATCGCGGGACGCTTCCTCACCGGGACGTCTGTGCTGTAGTTATCTAAGACAATGTTTTTATTTTTAGGGACATTGCAGTAATTTAATACTAGGGGGCGAGTATTTCCTAAATACTAGGGGGCGAGATTGTGCCATGTGGTAAAATGAGTAAAGGGTACAGAGGACTTATCTATAGAATTTTTGCAACTTTGCTGGAGGTATGAAAAGACTTAAATAAAAAAAAATTTTTTTTTTTTTTGAGATGGAGTCTCGCTCTGTCGCCCAGGCTGGAGTGCAGTGGTGCGATCTCGGCTCACTGTAAGCTCCGCCTCCCGGGTTCACGCCATTCTCCTGCCTCAGCCTCCCAAGAAGCTGGAACTACAGGGGCCCGCCACCTCGCCCAGCTAATTTTTTGTATTTTTTTAGTAGAGACGGGGTTTCACCGTGTTAGCCAGGATGGTCTCCATCTCCTGACCTCGTGATCCACCCGCCTCAGCCTTGCAAAGTGCTGAGATTACAGGCATGAGCCACTGCGCCCAGCCAATAAAAAGTATTTTTAAAGTCCAGAAAAAGAGAGACACCTGTGGCCAGGTGATCATCCTCAAGTGAAGCCTTGCCGGCGGCAGCAGCAGCATTCACGAGGGCCGGCAAGAAGGGCCTTGCATCTCTCCAGGATGGCGCCAAACGCACGTATTCCATCCCAGAAGCTGAGGAAGTTTGAAAGCCCAGGGAACCCTGACGCGTCGCTCACTCTGACGTCCCGGCGCCCTCCCAGCACCTCCCACAAAAGGTCCCCAGTAAGGAATCAAACATTCATCCACTCCCAGAACTGGCCACAGAAGCAGCCAGCCCAGGAGAGTGAGGAGCATGCCCAGAGCAAGGTGGCTGGTGGCAGAGCAGCTGGAGTGGGCGGTGGTCCTCACCCTGGGCCAGGGGCTTCCCCAGCACACCCCAGCATTTCCAAAGGCACTTCACCTACAAACCAGGAAAGCTTCCAACTCCAGGGTCTTCTCCCCACAGAGACCAAGTGAGTAAGATACTAGTAAAGAAAACAGTCTTCATCTTGAGAATGTTAACAAGCTAGGAAATCAATGCCGGCCTGAGCCAAGGCTTCAGAGCAGACGTCAGGTGTGCCTCCTCAGGCACACAGGCGAGCACGGGAAGGCTGGTTGACGTCAACAGTCATTCATCAAGAGCAGCACAAGCACTTACAGTCAAACAGAACTCGCACCTGGCAAGGGGCAGGCTCGAAACATACATTCAAAGAGCAAAGACAGTTGCTGGGTCTCCCTTTTACCTGTCTGTGATTTTGTGGTGGCCATGTAGCATTGGTTCTGAGGTAGCGACTGATGAAGGGATGGGAAGGGGGGTAAAAGCTGCTGTCGTCCAAAGTCAGAAATGTTTTTGTTGATCTCCTCTTTTGGTTCCTTATGATCTCTAGCTTCTCGAACTTCTCTGGGATCTTTACTGGCTGCATGCTTCAAAACAAAGACAGTGAATAACTATAACTGCATAAGCAGATGGTCATTGAAATAACATGCAACCAAAATCACAGTTCTTCTCCCCATTAACTCCCCACAACTGAAAGATGAGATACAATGGAGAGAGGAGAAAGTCTGCAAGCGGAAACAGCACGGCTGTCCTCACAAAAGCACCTGCCACTAAGACGTGTGTGCCTAGTTGCCCCTCAGATGGGTTAGGTCAGCATCTACAAACCACGGCCCAAGCTAAGAACAGCATTTACAGGGCTAAAGGTCAGAAGGAGGAACGAGGAACGAGGAGAGAGGAGGAGCAGTGACCCCATGTGGTCCACAAAACCTGAAACATTTTCTAGCTGGTTCTCTGCAGAAAAAAATGTTCCAACCCCTGACTTAGGTAATACATTTACTAAGCTAAAAAATACCCAAAATGGGCAGCATCGAAACTTCTCAAAAACTGCTTTCCCAGTTTATCGTGGCTAAACATTATGTTTGCAACATCCACAATGGTATTTATCCCACAGTAGGTAACTATGTTGTGTGTTAAAATGGTATTTTACTCAGTCTCACTGATCTCCTAAATCTGCCTCGTCTCAGCCTGCAGGGCAGTGCTGTGATACCGACAGCAAACTCCCAGTACTTCCTTCATTGCAGAAGGCACAGACACAACTGAACCTCCACTCTCTGTCTGCTCCCCTCGTCACCTACAGACCTGTGATACTGTAACTTTAAATCTAATTCAATTGAACCACACTTAACTGTGCACATGGTGCAATACACAGTAAAAAGTGTTAAAAGATAGGGCATTCTTCAGGAGATGGCCCTGGCAGAACTGAATGTCACATGAAAAAGAACGGAGCTGGACCCTTTTCTAAACCATATATAAAAATTAACCCGAGACAGACCACAGACCTAACTACAAAACCTAAAACCATAAAACTCTTAGAGAAAACAGGTGGAAAGCTTCCCAACGTTTGGATCTGGCAATTATTTCTTAGACATGAAACCAAAAGTACAGGCAATAAAGGAAAAAACAGACAAACTGGACTTAATCAAAGTTAAAATTTCTGGGCCAGGTGCAGTGGCTCACACCTGTACTTCCAGCACTTTGGGAGGCCAAGGGGGAAGGATCACTTGAGGCCAGGAATTCAAGATGAGTCTGGGCAACATAGCAAGACCCTGACTCTACAAAGAAAAATTTCTAAAACTTAACACTTATGTACATCAAAGGACAGAGTTAACAATGAAAAAAGCATGCTATGGGATGGGGGAAACATCTGCAAATCCGTCAGCAATTATTACCCAGAATATATGAAAAAGTCTTACAACAATAAAAAACCACCAGATTAAAAAATGGGCAAAAGACATGAAGAAACATTTCTTCAAGGAAGACATACAAATGGCTGATGAACACATGAAAAGATGCTTAACCTCATTAGGGAAATGCATATCCACACCAGGTGAGTACCATTCACACACTAGGAAAAAATAATGCTTAACCTCGTTAGGGAAATACGTATCCAGACCTCGGTGAGTACCATGGATGGCTACCAGGAAAGAACAGAAAATAGTCAGTGTTGTGAGAACTGGAGAAATGGGAACCCTTGTGCACTGCTAGTAGGAATGTGGAATGGTGCGGCCGCTGCGAAAAACTCAAAAAATTAAGTATGGAACTACCACGTGATCCAGCAATTCCACTACTGGGCCTGTGCCCCAGAAGCACTGAAAGCAGAGTCTTGAAGAGATGTTTATACACCCACTGTTGATAACAGCATCAACCACAGCAGCCAAAAGGGGGAAGTCACCCAAGGGCCGGTTGTCGGGCGCATGGATCAGAAGTGTCGTGTGCAAAATGCAGTGACGTGTGACTCAGCCTGAGAAGTGGCGAAGCTGGGGCCCGCGCTGCAGCGTGGATGAGCCTCGGGGACACTGTGCCGAATGAAATAAGTCAGCCACAAAAGGACAAACGTTGTACGATCCCACTTACACGAGGTCTCTAGAGTCGTCAGACTGATGGACACAAAAAGTAGAATGGCATTGCCAGGGGCTGGGAGAGAGGGATGGGAAGTCAGTGTTGAAAGGAGACAGAGCTTCAGTTTGGGAAGATGAAGAGGTTCCAGAGATGGAGGGTGGTGATGGCTGCGCAGCAACGTGAATGTGCCTGATGCACTGAGCTGTTCACTTAAAAGTGGTTATGTTTGACGTGATGTGTTTTACCACACACACACACAAACACACACACGACAAGGCACCTGCATCAACTAGAGTCAAGGTCAAGGAGAAGTGAACAAGGTCATAAGTAATGGTAACTCGAAGTACTCAGTGGGTCCGTGGCATGGGTGAACACGTGGCTGCAGAGACGGCTCTGAGGGATTCAGGAGGTACTTGCAGAGATTACAGGTGAGGCAGGGAGGCAGAGCGAGAGTTCCAGGTAAGAGCACACGGAGCAGAAGAGGGTAGCACCTGGCTTGGATGGGAGATGAGAGGGGTGTGCCAGGGCGAGCTGGAAGGCACAGGGGAGCATGTGCTCTTGGGGCTGGCTCTCATGACCTCACCGTCTCTGCCTCTCTCTGTCCCACAGGTGCACTATGTCTGTGTCTGTTTCCCTCCCTCCTTCCCTTTCTGTCTCTCGAGCGCATCTTGCTGCCATGTGGTACTTGCAAAGCTTCTCAACTGAGCCCACACTAAGCTGCCAGACACCCCACTGATGTCCAGAACAGACACAGAACCACCTGGGCTCCCTATTGGGGAACCTGCCCTGGATTCACGTTCCAGTGACCACGGCTCTCTGGAGTTTTTTGTTGCTTCTCCCCACGGAGACCTGTCCAGCTCAGCAACCCTGTTTGCCACATTCAGTGATTTCCTCTTGGAATGTACCTCCACCCCTGGGATGCCCTTACTTTTTCCCTGAGGAATGAATGCCCTCCTCCCTCCAAAGCACAGTTCAGACACGACAGCTCCTCCTGCCATGTCCACTAATGAATGCACTTCGCACTTGGAACACTGTTTGAAAGCCACACGAATGCCACACGTCTGCTTTACAAAGTGTCTTGGTCTTTCTCCAGTACACCAGGTTTGACTGCAATGAAGTCACTGTTAGAACTCAGGAGTCAGTCCCCTTTTAGGTCACCTACAAACCACCGTGCAGGCTGCTTGGTTCATGTGGCCATCCCGCTCAGCTGGTGCTTACAAACACAAAATGCACTTTCAAAGTACGTATCAATGAAAGTACAAAAACAAACCCTGAAGAGGAAATAGCCATGCGAGGCTAATTCTTGCCGAGGTACACAACCTATTCTTTAATTTTAAAGGTTATTTTCAAAAATCTCAACAGTAAGACTAAGAACAGCTTAACCGAAGTGAGGATTCTAGATTTAGATTTTGCTGGGACTCTTATCTAACAAAGCACAAGGAAAGTGAAGACCTAGCCATGGAGGCAGCGCAGCCAGCGGCTGGCCCATCTTCACGTGGCCTGGCTCTGGGAGGGCAGCCCTTCCCTGAGGCTCTTCCCTCCTCGGGGGCGGAGGGGCCCCTTCACTGAGGCTCTTCCCTTCTGGGGGGGCAGGGGGTTCCCCTCCCCAAGGCTCTTCCCTCCTGGGGGGGGCGGGAGGTTCCCGTCACCTAGGCTCTTCCCTCCTGGGGGATGGGGGGTGCCCATCTCTGAGGCTCTTCCCTCCTGGGGGGGTGGGGGGGCCCCTTTGTTGAGGCTCTTCCCTCCTGGGGGGGCCCATCCCCCAGGCTCTTCCCTCCTAGGGGGCGGGGAGACCCCCTCCCTGAGGCTCCTCCCTCCTGGTGGTGGGGGGTTGGCGGGGGGCTCTGCACCAGTGTGAGTCTCACAGTGGTACACTTGGTAGCACTTCTTCACATAATTGCCAAGAACCACCTCTAGTGCAGACTGACAGGCACCACCTCTCTCCCAGCACCTGGAGCCTAGAATGGGTACCAGGAGGGGAGCTGTGGAAACACACACAGAGGAAAACAAGGGGCCCCATGCTGACGCCTCCTGGAGTGGGCACAACTCAATCAGGCAAATGGAGCTGCCAACCAGGCCACAGTAACAACCATTTCCATGTAGAAAAAAATGTTCCCTTCCAGTGGCTTCCGCTTTCTTTGCTCTAACAATGGTGAACCTGCCAGTGAGCAGGCCTCGCTCTGAGGATCTTTACGATGGGGATCAACGCCAGACACAGGGTCCAAATCCCTTGGTTCTCGCCACGGGATAGTGAGACTGCAGCCGTGACAGTACCTTCATGTTTAAACTTTTACGAGAATATTGGATTTATTAACAAAGACTGCAACATTCATTTTATCACTGGAATGACTTTTTAAAACACAATTTTCAATAAATTCTGGTCTTTAAAAAATACCAAACAAGACTAAATTGGGTTTCGGGTGGCAGGAAATCCTGAAGGGTGCAGAGGCCAGGCCCAGAACCACAGACACAGAGCACACCCCAGGCACAGGGGGGCACCCACCCACCCACCGTCTCTGCCGCACCACCTCTGTGGGGCCCACAGACACAGTGCACACCCCAGGCACAGGGGGGCACCCACCCACCCACCATCTCTGCCGCACCACCTCCGTGGGGCCCACAGACACAGCCCTGCCCTGGCTCAGCCCATCCCCTCCTTCTCCCGCAGGCTCCCCCAGGAGCAGAGCAAGTTGTCCAGGGTGCAGAGAGGCCGTGGAGGATCTTCAACAAACCAGCTCCCGAAGCCTCAAAACACTCAGGTTCTCTCTTCCTACAACTGACCCGCCTGTGAATGTACAGCAGTTTTCAACCAAATGATGTGTCGTAATCAGAGTTTAATTATTGTAGCAACTTAATCCAAAACAAAGCGATCACTTAAATAAGCCTCATGGGATCGAACAATATTTTTAAATTTCAAATTGCTTTTTTTCCCTACAGGAATGTGATAGGGTGACAATAAAAGATCCTCACGAATAAACATATATCAGAATAAAATCCTGGAAGTAGGACGGTAATAAAACTTCAGGGAGATGAAAGATGCACAGTTTCTAACGTGTTTTAAAACTGTGACTGGTGCGCCATCCACAGGCAAAAATAAATTCAACCTCAGCCCAAGCCTCAGACTTTATACAAACATTAACTCAAAATGGATCACAGATTTAAAGTTCACACAAAACTGGCCGGGCGCGGTGGCTCAAGCCTGTAATCCCAGCAATTTGGGAGGCCGAGACGGGCGGATCACGAGGTCAGGAGATCGAGACCATCCTGGCTAACATGGTGAAACCCCGTCTCTACTAAAAAAAATACCAAAAACTAGCCAGGTGAGGTGGCGGGCGCCTGTAGTCCCAGCTACTCGGGAGGCTGAGGCAGGAGAATGGCGTGAACCCGGGAGGCGGAGCTTGCAGTGAGCTGAGATCCGGCCACTGCACTCCAGCCTGGGCGACAGAGCGAGACTCCGTCTCAAAAAAAAAAAAAAAAAATTCACACAAAACTAAAAAAAAAAAAAAAAAAAATTAGAGAAATTGATATTTAGGGCTAGGTGAAGAGTTCTCACGCACAACAGCAATAGCACAATCCACAGGAGAAAACTGATAAACTGGGCTTCATCAAAATGAAACACCTTTGCTCTGTGAAAGAAATTTGGAAAAAGAAGCTTCAGACCAGCAGAAAATACTGGAAACCACATATCTGACAAACACTCATATACGGAACTCTCAAAGCTAACAAAACAATGTAATTATAAAATGAGCAAAAGTCTGAAAGACATTTCCCCAAAGACGACACACTGACAGCAAAGCAATATATGGAAGGGGACAAGCGTGAGAGGTGTGGGAGGAAACAAGGGTGAGAGGCGTGGGGGAGGATGAGGGTGAGATGTGTAGGAGGGGATGACGGTGACAGGCATGGAAGAGGGTGAGAGTGAGAGGCATGGAAGGGGGCAGGGGGTGAGGGTGAGAGGCCCCGGAGTGGGTGAGGGTGAGCGGCGTGGGGGAGGGGTGAGAGTGAGAGGCGTGGGAGGGGTGTGAGAGGCGTGGGAGGGGTGAGAGTGAGCTGGGTAGGAGGAGAGGGTGAGCAGCGTGGGAGAGGTGAGGATGAGAGGTGTGGGAAGCGGTGAGGGTGAGAGGCGTGGGAGGGGGTGAGGGTGAGTGGTGTGGGGGAGGGGCGAGGGTGAGCGGCGTGGGGGAGGGGTGAGGGTGGGAGGGTGGGGGTGAGGCGTGGGAGGGGTGAGGCGTGGGGGGGGTGAGGCGTGGGGGGGGTGAGGCGTGGGGGGGTGAGGCGTGGGGGGGGTGAGGCGTGGGGGGGGTGAGGCATGGGAGGGGTGAGGCGTAGGAGGGGTGAGGCGTAGGAGGGGTGAGGGTGAGCGGCGTGGGAGGGGTGAGGGTGAGCAGCATGGGAGGGGGAGAGGGTGAGCGGCGTAGGAGGGGGAGAGGGTGAGCAGCGTGGGAGGGGTGAGGGTGGGAGGTGTGAGGGTGAGCGGCGTGGGCGGGGTGAGGGTGAGCGGCGTGGGAGGGGTGAGGGTGGGCGGCGTGGGAGGCGTGAGGGTGGGAGGTGTGGGAGGGGTGAGGGTGGGAGGCGTGAGGGTGAGCGGCGTGGGCAGGGTGAGGGTGAGTGGCGTGGGAGGGTCAGGGTGAGCGGTGTGGGAGGGTCAGGGTGGGCGGCGTGGGAGGGGGTGTATGTGAGAAGTCTGGGAGAGGAGGCTCCCCATCAGCAGTCACAGGATGAACATGCTGAAGCCTCAAGGAAACACCACCAGCACACCCAACAGAAGGGCTAAATAAAAAGCGGGTAAGAGCTAACACCAGCGTCCGGAGAGGACGACTCTGGTGAAGACGGGAGAAAGCCGACTCCTGCAACACTGCTGGTGGGCGAGTGAAATGCAGCCACACTGGAGTACAGTTCTGCAATTTCCTCATAAAATTAACCCAAAGGCCATACAACCCAGTGATTATGCTCCTGTGTATTTGACTCACAGAGGTAAATCTTATTTCCAAAACGTGTACATAAATGTTCAGAGCGGCTCTAAAGTAAAAATGCCCAGTGTCCTTCAGCAGGTGAGTGCCCACGTACAAGGCTGTCCACACCCCACAGAACACCAAAGCTTCAGCAGAGAACGGGATGGGCTAATGAGACGTAACTTGGATGGATTTTAAGAGAAATAAGCTGAGTGACAAAAGCTACTTTCAAAAGGTTACATACACTGTAATTCCATTTATATAAAATCAGAAATAGGCCGGACACGTTGGATCATGCCAACCTGAGGCTGACAAAGGTCCAGGTCTGGTTGGCGGCTACACAGGGTGACGTCAGGGACCCTGGTGTGAAGGGTGTTCCACATCTCGACTGTGCCCTGGTGTGAAGGGGCTTCCGCATCTCGACTGTGCCCTGGTGTAAAGAGGGTTCTAATCTTAACACTGCTGGTGTGAAGGGGCTTCCGCAGCTCAGCTGTGCCCTGGTGTGAAGGGGGTTCTAATCTCGACACTGCCCTGGTGTGAAGGGGCTTCTGCAGCTCAGCTGTGCCCTGGTGTGAAGGGGGTTCTAATCGCGACTGTGCCCTGGTGTGAAGGGGGTTCTAATCGCGACTGTGCCCTGGTGTGAAGGGGATTCCTCATCTCGACTGTGCCCTGGTGTGGAGGGTGTTTGGCATCTCAACTGTGCCCTGGTGTGGAGGGTGTTTGGCATCTCGACTGTGCCCTGGTGTGGAGGGTGTTTGGCATCTCAACTGTGTCCTGGTGTGAAGGGGCTTCCGGATCTCGACTGTGCCCCAGTGTGAAGGGGCTTCCGCATCTCGACTGTGCCCTGGTGTGGAGGGTGTTCGGCATCTCGACTGTGTCCTGGTGTGGAGGGTGTTTGGCATCTCAACTGTGTCCTGGTGTGAAGAGGCTTCCGCATCTCGACTGTGCCCTGGTGTGAAGGGGATTCTAATCTCGACTGTGCCCTGGTGTGAAGGGGGTTCCTCATCTCGACTGTGCCCTGGTGTGGAGGGTGTTCGGCATCTCGACTGTGCCCTGGTGTGAAGGGGGCTCTGGATCTCAACTGTGCCCTGGCGTGAAGGGGCTTCTGCATCTTGACTGTGCCCTGGCATGGAGGGGGTTCCGCCATCTCAACTGTGTCCTGGTGTGGAGGCTGTTCAGCATCTCGACTGTGTCCTGGTGTGAAGGGGCTTCCACATCTCGACCATGCCCTGGTGTGGAGGGTGTTCGACATCTTGACTGTGCCCTGGTGTGAAGGGGGGTTCTAATCTCGACTGTGCCCTGTTGTGAAGGGGGTTCCAGATCTCCACTGTGCCCTGGTGTGAAGGGGGTTCCACATCTCAACTGTGCCCTGGCATGGAGGGGCTTCCACATCTCGACTGTGCCCTGGTGTGGAGGGTGTTCGGCATCTCGACTGTGCCCCGGTGTGAAGGGGGTTCTGGATCTCGACTGTGCCCTGGCGTGAAAGGGCTTCTGCATCTTGACTGTGCCCTGGCGTGGAGGGGGTTCCACATCTCAACTGTGTCCTGGTGTGGAGGCTGTTCAGCATCTCGACTGTGTCCTGGTGTGAAGGGGCTTCTGCATCTCGACCATGCCCTGGTGTGAAGGGGGTTCTAATCTCGACTCTGCCCTGTTGTGAAGGGGGTTCCGGATCTCCACTGTGCCCTGGTGTGAAGGGGGTTCCGCATCTCGACTATGCCCTGGTGTGGAGGGATTTTGGCATCTCGACTGTGCCCTGGTGTGAAGGCGGTTCCACTTCTCGACTGTGCCCTGGTGTGGAGGGTCTTTGGCATCTCGACTGTGCCCTGGTGTGGAGGGTGTTCCACTTCTCGACTGTGCCCTGGTGTGAAGGGGGTTCCGCATCTCGACTGTGCCCTGGTGTGAAGGCGGTTCCACTTCTCGACTGTGCCCTGGTGTGGAGGGGGTTCCACCTCTCGACTGTGCCCTGGTGTGGAGGGATTTTTGCATCTCGACTGTGCCCTGGTGTGGAGGGGGTTCCGCATCTCGACTGTGCCCTGGTGTGGAGGGCGTTCGACATCTCGACTGTGCCCTGGTGTGAAGGGGATTCCGCATCTCGACTGTGCCCTGGTGTGAAGGGAGTTCTGCATCTCGACTGTGCCCTGGTGTGAAGGGAGTTCCGCATCTCGACTATGCCCTGGTGTGAAGGGGGTTCCGCATCTCGACTGTGCCCTGGTGTGGAGGGCATTCGACATCTCGACTGTGCCCTGGTGTGAAGGCAGTTCCGCATCTCGACTGTGCCCTGGTGTGAAGGGGGTTCCACTTCTCAACTGTGCCCTGGTGTGAAGGGGGTTCCGCATCTCGACTATGCCCTGGTGTGAAGGGGGTTCCGCATCTCGACTGTGCCCTGGTGTGGAGGGATTTTGGCATCTCGACTGTGCCCTGGTGTGGAGGGATTTTGGCATCTCGACTGTGCCCTGGTGTGAAGGCGGTTCCACTTCTCGACTGTGCCCTGGTGTGGAGGGTGTTCCACTTCTCGACTGTGCCCTGGTGTGAAGGGGGTTCCGCATCTCGACTGTGCCCTGGTGTGAAGGCGGTTCCACTTCTCGACTGTGCCCTGGTGTGGAGGGTCTTTGGCATCTCGACTGTGCCCTGGTGTGGAGGGTGTTCCACTTCTCGACTGTGCCCTGGTGTGAAGGGGGTTCCGCATCTCGACTGTGCCCTGGTGTGAAGGCGGTTCCACTTCTCAACTGTGCCCTGGTGTAGAGGGTGTTCCACTTCTCGACTGTGCCCTGGTGTGAAGGGGGTTCCGCATCTCGACTCTGCCCTGGTGTGAAGGCGGTTCCACCTCTCGACTGTGCCCTGGTGTGGAGGGGGTTCCACTTCTCGACTGTGCCCTGGTGTGGAGGGATTTTTGCATCTCGACTGTGCCCTGGTGTGGAGGGGGTTCCGCATCTCGACTGTGGCCTGGTGTGAAGGTGGTTCCACTTCTCGACTGTGCCCTGGTGTGAAGGGGGTTCGGCATCTCGACTATGGTGGTGGTTCCGCACATCCACACACGGTAAACTGAACAGAATACCCTGCGCGTGCTGCACGTGTGCACAGGTGATAGTGAAACTAAGTAAGCCCCAGGGACTTTACTAATGTCAGTGTCCTGGGTCTGACATTGTCCTCTAGTTATCAAAGACATCACCACTGAGGGAAGCTTGGTGAAAGGTATTTTTGCAGTTTACTGTGACACTGTAATTATTTTTAAGATTTTCTAAAGCTTTGCCATGTAGAGAAGAATGCAATGCTTCTAAATGCAATGCTTTTCTAAAGCTTTGCCATGTAGAGAAGAATGCAAAAGGTTGAAGTTGGGTCAGGCCGGCCAGCCTAGGAGTGGAGAAGCCCCAGGGCTAGGGCAGTTGTCGGCACCACAAGGTGCCTGCCCTCTCTGTCCCAGGAGAGGACTCAACACCCGGCAGCTGTGGGCCCCTGAGCCAGCAGTCCAGCCCCACAGCGCACCCACCACCCACTGTGGTCACTGCAGGCAGGCCACAGAAAACACACACAGCACTCACAGTCAGGCTAAGACATTATGACAGAAACAAAGGTGGAGACACCCTGGGGGGAGAAAAAAGCTAAACCTGAGAGGAAAAAACAAAAATCACAAACAGGTGGTGTCAAGTCCAAGAGAACCCCCACTTGAGGAATCAGAATTTACAACAGAGATTATAGAAGAATTATAATCACCATCTTTTGAAAGATATAGCAAGACAGAATTCAGAACAGTATTTTTTAAATTAAAAGAACTAATCAGGCCGGGTGCAGTGGCTCACACCTGTAATCCCAGCACTCTGAGAGGCCAAAGTGGACGGATCACCTGAGGTCAGGAGTTCAAGATCAGCCTGGCCAACATGGTGAAACCTCGTCTCTACTAAAAATACAAACATTAGCCAGGTGTGGTGGCGTGTGCCTGTAATCCCAGCTACTCGGGAGGCTGAGGCAGGAGAATCACTTAAACCTGGGAGGTGGGGATTATGCTGGGCTGAGATTGCACCATTGCACTCCAACCTGGGTGACAGGGTGAGACTCATCTCAAAAAAAAAAAAAACAAACAAACAAAACAGAGAACTAATCAGAGATACTGGGTGTGAAAAAAATACATGTCAAAATAAAATATAGCAATATATGAGATGAACAGCAAGAAGGAGAAGGGCTGAGGAACCAATCAGGAAGCTGGAAACAGAGAGCTGCCCCGGGGGACAGAAGAGCCAGCCATTTAAGGGGAGCTCCATGGGAAGAAAACAGAAAGAAAAATACAGAGCATTCTTCTGGAGCTGAAGACACAGAACCTCCAAGACGGGGCTGTGAAGCCCTAAACAGTGGCTAAGAGGAAAGAGCAAATAATCTACAAAGGACAAGAAAGTGCCTTCAGAATGTTCACCAACAATGTCAAAGAGAAAATTCCACGGGAATGTGATCACAAACCTGGAACTTACACCCAAATTCACATCAAACAGAGAGAGCACATTAAAAGCACTGTGCACACTTTGAAAACCTGTATCGTGTATGCACCATGTAAGAGATGGGGATGAGTCCAGCACAGTGTGTGTGAGGAGCAGCTATGCTTTGTGTGTGAAAATCAGCATGGTACGTTGGAGGGGTAGGCGTGGCCTGTGTGTGAACAGCATGGTGCGTGTGAGGGTCAGACGTGGCCAGCATGGTGCGTGTGAGGGTCAGGCGAGCCGTGTGTGTGAAAATCACGATGGGAGGGGCAGGCGCGCCCTGTGTGTGAAAATCAGCACGGTGCATTTTGAGGGGCAGGCACTCCGTGTGGGTGAAAATCATGGTGCGTGTGAGGGGCAGGCGCTCCGTGTGTGTGAAAATCAGCAGAGTGTGTGAGGGGCAGGCGCACCGTGTGTGTGAAAATCATGGTGCGTGTGAGGGGCAGGCGCTCCCTGTGTGTGAAAATCAGCACAGTGTGTGAGGGGCAGGCGCACCGTGTGTGTGAAAATCAGCACAGTGTGTGAGGAGCAGGCGCACCGTGTGAAAATCAGCAGTGTGTGAGGGGCAGGCGCACCGTGTGTGTGAAAATCAGCACGGTGCGTGTGAGGGGCAGGCACTCCCTGTGTGCAAAAATCATGGTGCGTGTGAGGGGCAGGCGCTCCCTGTGTGTGAAAATCAGCACGGTGCGTGTGAGGGGCAGGCGCGCCCTGTGTGTGAAAATCAGCACAGTGTGTGAGGGGCAGGCGCACCCTGTGTGTGAAAATCAGCACGGTGTGTGTGAGGGGCAGGCGCGCCCTGTGTGTGAAAATCAGCACAGTGTGTGAGTGGCAGGCGCACCCTGTGTGTGAAAATCAGCAGTGTGAGGGGCAGGCACGCCCTGTGTGCGAAAATCATGGTGCGTGTGAGAGGCAGGCGCGCCCTGTGTGTGAAAATCAGCACGGTATGTGTGAGGGGCAGGCGCACCGTGTGTGTGAAAATCAGCACGGTCTGTGTGAGGGGCAGGCGCCCTGTGTGTGAAAATCAGCACAGTGTGTGTGAGGGGCAGGCGCCCTGTGTGTGAAAATCAGCACAGTGTGTGAGGGGCAGGCGCGCCCTGTGTGTGAAAATCAGCACGGTATGTGTGAGGAGCAGGCGCGCCCTGTGTGTGAAAATCAGCACGCTATGTGTGAGGGGCAGGCGCACCGTGTGTGTGAAAATCAGCATGGTCTGTGTGAGGGGCAGGCGCCCTGTGTGTGAAAATCAGCACAGTGTGTGAGGGGCAGGCGCTCCCTGTGTGTGAAAATCAGCACGGTGCGTGTGAGGGGCAGGAACGCCGTGTTTGAAAATCAGAACAGTGTGTGAGGGGCAGGCGCGCCCTGTGTGTGAAAATCAGCACGGTGTGTGTGAGGGGCAGGCGCGCCCTGTGTGTGAAAATCAGCACAGTGTGTGAGGGGCAGGCGCGCCCTGTGTGTGAAAATCAGCACGGTGTGTGTGAGGGGCAGGCGCGCCCTGTGTGTGAAAATCAGCACAGTGTGTGAGGGGCAGGCGCACCCTGTGTGTGAAAATCAGCAGTGTGAGGGGCAGGCACGCCCTGTGTGCGAAAATCATGGTGCGTGTGAGAGGCAGGCGCGCCCTGTGTGTGAAAATCAGCACGGTATGTGTGAGGGGCAGGCGCACCGTGTGTGTGAAAATCAGCACGGTCTGTGTGAGGGGCAGGCGCCCTGTGTGTGAAAATCAGCACAGTGTGTGTGAGGGGCAGGCGCCCTGTGTGTGAAAATCAGCACAGTGTGTAAGGGGCAGGCGCGCCCTGTGTGTGAAAATCAGCACGGTATGTGTGAGGAGCAGGCGTGCCCTGTGTGTGAAAATCAGCACGCTATGTGTGAGGGGCAGGCGCACCGTGTGTGTGAAAATCAGCATGGTCTGTGTGAGGGGCAGGCGCCCTGTGTGTGAAAATCAGCACAGTGTGTGAGGGGCAGGTGCGCCCTGTGTGTGAAAATCAGCACGGTGTGTGTGAGGGGCAGGCGCCGTGTGTGAAAATCAGCACAGTGTGTGAGGGGCAGGCGCGCCCTGTGTGTGAAAATCAGCACAGTGTGTGAGGGGCAGGCGCGCCCTGTGTGTGAAAATCAGCATAGTGTGTGAGGGGCAGGCATGCCATCTGTGAAAATCAGCACAGTGTGAGGGGCAGGCGCACCCTGTGTGTGAAAATCAGCAGTGTGTGAGGGGCAGGCGCGCCCTGTGTGTGAAAATCAGCACGGTGTGTGAGGGGCAGGTGCGCCCTGTGTGTGAAAATCAGCACGGTGTGTGAGGGGCAGGCGCGCCCTGTGTGTGAAAATCAGCACGGTGTGTGTGAGGGGCAGGCGCCATGTGTGAAAATCAGCACAGTGTGTGAGGGGCAGGCGCGCCCTGTGTGTGAAAATCAGCACAGTGTGTGAGGGGCAGGCGCGCCCTGTGTGTGAAAATCAGCACAGTGTGTGAGGGGCAGGCGCGCCCTGTGTGTGAAAATCAGCACAGTGTGTGAGGGGCAGGCGCGCCCTGTGTGTGAAAATCAGCACGGTCTGTGTGAGGGGCAGGCGCGCCGTGTGTGAAAATCAGCACAGTGTGTGAGGGGCAGGCGCGCCCTGTGTGTGAAAATCAGCACAGTGTGTGAGGGGCAGGCGTGCCCTGTGTGTGAAGCGCTCAGGAATCAAGACCTATTCTGCTCTCAAGGTAAGCCTGAGCCCAGCAGCTCAGGGTAGGGAGGGAGACCTGGGCATGTCTCCAGGTGGCCCTTTGCCCCTGACTTCTGTCACATTCTGGCCCTAACCAAGTTCATTTCTATTCACTTCTCAATGAAACAGAGTGAGTGCTGAGTCTTCCCTAGCTGGAGTTAAAGCCCCAAAGTCCAAAGCAGAAGAGTCAGTGGCCTCCTTGAAAGTATCTGACATGTTTCTACAGACGGCAACAGAATCCTGTGAGAAGAGCAAAGCCCAAGAAGGAAGCGAGGCATCACCTGGCATCACTCAGCTTTGTCACTCACGCATGAGGCATTAGGAGCGTCTCCTTTTTTTTTTTTTTCTTTGTTTGTTTGTTTGTTTTTTTGAGACAGGGTCTCACTCTGCTGCCCAAAGTGGAATGCAGTGGGGTGATCTGGGCTCACTGCAGTCTCCACCTCCCACGCTCAAGCAATCCTCCCACCTCACGCTCCTGAGTAGCTGGGACTACAGGTGCGCACCACTATGCCCGGTTAATTTTTGCATTTTTTACAAAATTTTGTATTTGAGTTTTGCCACACTGCCCAGGCTGGTCTCAAAGTCCTGGGCTCAAGCAATCCACCCGCCTCAGCCTCCCAAAGTGTTAGGATAACGGC
The DNA here is from genome assembly GCF_007565055.1 of Rhinopithecus roxellana. Lineage (NCBI taxonomy): Eukaryota > Metazoa > Chordata > Mammalia > Primates > Cercopithecidae > Rhinopithecus > Rhinopithecus roxellana. Next base: position 8,433,923 of record NC_044564.1, read on the forward strand.
CGTGAGCCACTGCACCCAGCCCTCTCCTAGCTCCTCACGGGCCCTGTCGGATAACCACTGACACTTACTGGTTTCTCCTCAATGCACCAAAGTCCATTTGCCGTTACTAAAACAAAAGAGATGGGAAAAAGGAAACAGCAAGAGAAGACACAAAATTACCAGGCCCACGACGGACTTCGGCATGGTCTTGCGTGCCCTGTGGACCTTGACGTCAGTGCCAGGGGCCGGGGGCTTCCTGTCCTCTGTGTCAGCACTCCCCTCCCCAAGGGTGGCTGGTGGGGCGGCTGGCGTCTGGGGAAAAGCGCTTGGAGTCCTGCCTTTGCCAGCCCCTCCAGGAAGGGTTTTTGCAGCATGGCCAGGCAGCGAAGAGGCCAGAGTGCTGGTAGTCCTCAAGGGCTGGGCCTGCAGGGCCGGCTTATTTAAGATGTATCCGTTGCTGCCGATGACAGAGGTCTGCACAAAGTCATCGGCAGTGACGTGGTTTTGCTTCCCTGCTTCTGAGTCTCTTTCTGAAACCCCGTTTTCCGCTATCCGGGTTAGTGTGTTGGTGCCATCCTGGGGGTTGACCCTTGCGCTGTCCTGAGTGTGTTTTGCAGCATTTGCATGACTGCTGGCATCACTGTTTTCACAAGACCCGTTGGTCTCACTGTCCGCAGCCATGTGGGCCTCTCCTGCCTGTTTCTCTGCTGAGCCTTCATCGGCAGCCATAGGTGTCTCTGCCAACAGAGGAGAAAGGAGTGTCACCGGCTGCAGGCCCCGCTCTCCACAGCACCACCACAATTTGCTCCTCCCACCATGGCACAAAACCACCACAATGTCCTCCCACCACCACCACATCACCACAATGTCCTCCCCCCACCATGGCACCACCACAATGTCCTCCCCCAAGCATGACACCACCACAATGTCCTCCTCCCACCACGACATCACCACAATGTCCACCCCCCACCACGGCACCACCACAATGTCCTCCCCCCACCACGACATCACCACAATGTCCTCCCCCGACCATGACATCACCACAATGTCCTCCCCCGACCATGACATCACCACAATGTCCTCCCCGACCACGACATCACTACAATGTCCTCCCCCCACCACGGCACCAACACAATGTCCTCCCCCCACCACAATATCCTCCCCCACCATGACATCACCACAATGTCCTTCCCCAATCACAACATCACCACAATGTCCTCCCCCCACCACGACACCAACACAATGTTCTCCCCCAACCACAATATCCTCCCCCACCACGACATCACCACAATGTCCTCCCCCCACCACAACATCAACACAATGTCCTCCCCCCACCATGACATCACCACAATGTCCTCCCTCACCACAATATCCTCCCCTACCATGACATCACCACAATATCCTTCCCCCACCACGACATCACCACAATGTCCTCCCTTACCACGGGACCACCACAATGTCCTCCCCCCACCACAGTATCCTCCCCCCACCACGACATCACCACAATGTCCTCCCCGACCACGACATCACCACAATGTCCTCCCCCCACCACGACATCACCACAATGTCCTCCCCCCACCACTATATCCTCCCCCACCATAACATCACCACAATGTCCTCCCCCCACCACGACATCACCACAATGTCCTCCCCGACCACGACATCACCACAATGTCCTCCCCCCACCACGACATCACCACAATGTCCTCCCCCCACCACGACATCACCACAATGTCCTCCCCCCACCACTATATCCTCCCCCACCATAACATCACCACAATGTCCTCCCCCCACCACGACATCACCACAATGTCCTCCCCCCACCACAATATCCTCCCCCACCATAACATCACCACAATGTCCTCCCCCCACCACGACATCACCACAATGTCCTCCCTCACCGCGGGACCACCACAATGTCCTCCCCCCACCACGACATCACCACAGTATCCTCCCCCCACCATGACATCACCACAATATCCTCCCCCACCAGAACACCAACACAATGTCCTCCCCCCACCACGACATCACCACAATGTCCTCCCCCCACCACATCACCACAATGTCCTCCCCCCACCACAATATCCTCCCCCACCATAACATCACCACAATGTCCTCCCCCCACCACGACATCACCACAGTATCCTCCCCCCACCACGACATCACCACAATGTCCTCCCGCACCACGACATCACCACAATGTCCACTATCAGTGTCTGACATAAACAGCAGTGCAGGTGACACCAAAGGGAAAGAGGAATGTGAGGGGCGGATTGTTCCCACCTGCGTGGACACAATCATTTACTTAAAAACAGACTCAATGAGCAGGTAAAACACAAGAGCACAACCCAACTGCTGAATTTGAAATCATGTTACAAAATCAAAGACATTTCCTTATATCAACATTTCCTAGAAAATGTAAGACAGAAAGTATCATTCACAGAAGTAGGGAAAACTACAAACGGTATTAGGAAATTTGCCAAGATTACTCACAGCCAGTGTGTTGGGGAAAAAAAAAGTTAAACAGAGGGCATTTCATGCTCCTAAATGCATGGCATTACAAAGCTGTCAAGTCCCCTCAAATTGAATCTATAGGCTGGGTGCAGTGGCTCATGCCTGTAATCCCAGCACTTTGGGAGGCCAAGGAGGGACGATCACTTGAACCCAGGAGTTCAGGACCCACCTGGGCAACACAGTGAGACTCTGTCTGTACCAAAAATAAAAAAATTAGCCGGGCATGGAGGTGCACACTTGTAGTCCCAGATACTCAGGAGGCTGTGGCAGGAGGATCGCTTGAGCACAGGAGGTGAAGGCTTCAGTGAGCTGATTGCACCACTGCACTCCAGCCCAGGTGACAGATCTCACAAAAAAAAATATATATATATATATATGAGCAAACTGAATCCAGCTCCCCTCCAACAACAACAACAAAAAAAATTGGTGAGGAGGATTAAACACCATGAACAAGTGGGGATTTAACCCCAGAAATGCAAGGTTGGCTTAATAGCTTAATGAATTAATATGCCAAATATCAATAGAACAAAAGGACAAAACCACATAAGCATCTCATTAGACAGGAAAAAATGAACATCCCTTCATGGTCAAAACACTTAGCAAATAGTTTGCTAAGAAAAAAAAAAATCCCTCAACCTGACATAGGGCATCTATGAAAAACCTACAGCTAACATCACACTTAAAGGTGAAAACCCTGGAAGCTTTCTCCCTAAGATCAGAAACCAGACAAGGATACCCAGTCTTGCCACTTCTATTCAACCCTGTACTGGAGATTCAAAGTAGGCTCATAAGAAAGAAACACAAATAAAAGGTATACAGATTGGAATGGAAGAAACCAAATGAGCCCTAAAGATGACACAAGCTTTTATATAGAAATTCCCAAGGAAGTATAAGTTATTAGAACTAATAAACGAGGTTAGCAAGGTTACAGGATATAAGATAAATACGCAAAAATCAATTTTATTTCTTTTTTTTTTTTAAGATGAAGTCTCACTCTGTCGCCCAGGCTGGAGAGCAATGGCATGATCTCTGCTCACCACCTCTGCCTCCCAGGTTCAAGTGATTCTCCTGCCTCAGCCTCACGAGTAGCTGGGATTACAGGCGCTCGCCACCACCTCAGGCTAATTTTCGTATGTTTAGTAGAGATGGGGTTTCACCATGTTGGCCAGGCTGCTCTTGAACTCCTGACCTCAGGTGATCCGCCTGCCTTGGCCTCCCAAAGTGCTGAGATTACAGGCAAGAGCCACTGTGCCCAATCAATTGTATTTCTATACAGTATCAACTATCAAAATGAAAAAGAATTTTTAAAACAATTCTATTTAAAATATCACTGAAAAATATAATACTTATGGGCCAGGCAAGGTGGTTCACGCCGGTAATCCCAGCACTTTGGGAGGCCGAAGAGAGTAGACCACTTGAGCCCAGGAGTTCAAGACTAGCCTGGGCAACATAGGGAGACAGTGTCTCTTTAAAAAAAAACCCTGGGCGCAGTGGCTCACGCCTATAATCCCAACACTTTGGGAGGCTAAGGCAGGCGGATCACAAGGTCAGGAGATCGAGACCATCCTGGCTAACACCGTGAAACCCCGTCTCTACTAAAAAATAAAAAAAATTAGCCGGGTGTGGTGGCAGGCGCCTGTAGTCCCAGCTACTCAGGAGGCTGAGGCAGGAGAATGGCGTGAACCCGGGAGGCGGAGCTTGCAGTGAGCCGAGATCACGCCACTGCACTCCAGCCTGGGCAACAGAGCAAGACTCTGCCTCAAAAAAAAAAAAAAATTAGTGTGGTGTGGTGGCTCACACCTATGGTCCCAGCATACTTGGGAGGCTGAGGTGGTAGGACTGCCTGAGCCCAGGGAGATGGAGGTTAGAGTAAGCCGTGATCACACTCCAGCCTGGATTACAGAGGGAGACCCTGTCTAAAGAAAAGAAAATCGCCATCCTGGCTAACACGGTGAAACCCCGTCTCTACTAAAAAATACAAAAAACTAGCCGGGCGACGTGGCGGGCGCCTGTAGTCCCAGCTACTCGGGAGGCTGAGGCAGGAGAATGGCGTAAACCCGGGAGGCGGAGCTTGCAGTGAGCTGAGACCCGGCCACTGCACTCCAGCCCGGGCGGCAGAGCGAGACTCCGTCTCAAAAAAAAAAAAAAAAAGAAAAGAAAAGAAAAAAGAAAAGCCTACAATAAACCCTCACATTTAAAGCCAACTGATTTTCAACGAGGGTGCAAGAACAATTCAATGGGGAAGAAAGGTATTTTCCATAAATGTTGCTGGGACAACTGATTATCAACTTGCAAAAGAATAAAGTGGGACCCCCACTTCAAACCACATACAAAAATTAACTCAAAATTGATCGAAAACCTAGATAAAAGAGATAAAACTCCAAGAAGAAAAAAAACAAATGTAAATCTTTGGGACCTTCTATTAAGTAATGATTTCTTAGGTGTTAGACCAGAAGCACCAGCAACTGAAAGGAAAAAAAAAAAAAAAAACAGGTAAGTTGGACTGCATCAAGATTAAAATCATTTGTACTTCAAAGGACATCATCAAGAAAGGGGAAAGACAAGCCACAGACTGGAAGAAAATATCTGCAAATCCCATGGCGGATAAGGGACTTCTGCTTATAGAAAGAACTCTGAAAACTCAACAATAAAAATCAATCCAATTTGAAATCACAGGATGTGAAGAGATATTTCTCCAAAGAAGATCTAAAGGCGGTCAATAAGCACATGAAATGATGCTCAACATCACTGGCCATCAGGAAAACGCAAACCAAAATCACAATGAGATGCCACTTCACACCTGCCAGGACAGCCACAGACACTAAGAAATGGTGGTGAGGACGTGGAGAACCTGGAGCCCTTCACAACTGCTGCAGGGAAAGCAAGATGGGGCAGCCACTGTGGGGGTCCAGCAGTTCCCCCAGGGTGGATCAGGCCGTGGCTCAGCGGCAGTGGGTAAGGAAACGGCACAGGCAGAGCCTAAAGGGTAATGGAATAACCTGGTGCCTGTGGCATCTAGTGTCACGTAGGAAACAAGTTCCACTAGAAAGGCTAAAGGAGGTGTGACCAGGGAGAGAAGAGGGAAGAGCCGGAGGGCACTGGAGCCAACAGAAGAAACAGTTCAAAGACACAGAAAGGACGGCAACAGGAAGGGGCCAAAGAACGGGAAGAAAACACCCAGTCAGGCTGCAGGAGGTGGATGGCACGGGAGTGGGGGCAACCCTGGAGGGTCGGCTGGGGGTGGCGGCAGAGGCAGGCAGCGGTCAGCGCAGTGCACAGCCGGTGGGTGGACGAGCACCCACAGGCACAGAGAGGCCGTCTACGGTGAAAGGACGACAAGGCGGGGGCCACAGCCCACAGTCCATGAGGGGCCAGGCCTTGCTCGCTGTCGGGAGAGGTGCAGGCTCCAGCTGGGAGAGCCTTAGGCAAGTCCTGTGCCGGAGCTGCTCCCACAGCCGCCAGCCTCATGGGTCCAGCTGGAACACCGCTCTCCCTTCACTGTGGACAGCACAGCTCGTCTGGCGCCATGGGCCCTCATTTCCTGGGGGCGCTCTTGGTGGTGCAGGCTCTACAGCAACATCCGAACCCTGAAGACTCATGTGTGCGCCACGCCTTACAGAGGGGTGCAGCCCCGCCAACTTCCCTCACCCCAGCTCCCCTCCTCCTAACTCCCCTCACCCTGCCTCTCTGCAGATACTTGCTTCCAACCGCTCCCTCCACCTCCTGGTGACCACTGCTGTTCTCCAAGTCTCTGCCATAAAATTGGAGTCATGCAGTTTTGGCCCTTTGGGTCTGGCCTCCTTCACTTAACAAACCGTGCATAAGCTTCATCCACGGTGCGGCGTGAGTCACGCTGTGTGCTCTTCTGGGCTGCTGACCGCTGTCCCACTGTGTGGATGCACCACAATCTGTTCATCCAGCTCCTTATCAACTGAGGACGCCGGAGTGTCTCCGGTTTTTGGTGACGTGAACAATGCTGCTATAAACATTTGTGTGGTCACTCACTTTTAATTTTCTGGGTGTACTTTAAGACAAGGACATGCAGGATTTTTGCTTTTCATACTTTGACAAATGTGTTCCTTTTCCAGCAGAGCTTTTGTGTGTGTCTGTGCAACTGTGTCTATTTAGGAATGGGATATATTAGAAACTATAACATAAACCTAGGTAAAGCAAAGAAAGTCAGAAGATGGGGACAAATAAGAGAGGAAGAGCAGCAGGTTTTCTAGTCTGGAGGGAGGCGCTGCTCCTGTCCCTCGGTGCACACCGCCCTCACCTTCTCCCAGCAGCTCGGTTTTCACACAGCAATCCTGCTGAGGCTCCCCCCTCGCCGGAACTGCCTGTTAGAGAGAAACAACAGACGTCAGCCGGGTTCAGCGGGAGGCTGCTTTTCCAAATGGACATCATTTGGAAAAAGTCAAAAAATCGTCGTTACAACATTCACTATGAGCTGCTGGACAGTCACTTACTCCTGCCAGCTGGCTACAGTCGCCTCCAGAAGAACTGACATTCAGAACACAGTCCAGGAAACTTCTGTATTTCTATTTTTGGAGACAATTTTTTAACAATAAGAACACATTTGTGTATTATTTATATAATTAGGTATCTGGAATATTTTGGCTCTGTTACAGGAATGTTACAATTTATTTCAAAATGCATTCTGCTGCTGACAATAACTCATATATTTCAAATGTCCAACCTCCTACAACAAATTATAGAAATAAATAAAGAAAATTCAGTAGGAAACTTAAATCACTAAATGTTTGAGATTAAGCATCTACTATGTAGAGTTATATATTATACAAGGCCTCTTAAATTTTTTTTTTTGTTGAGACAGAGTTCACTCTCTTGTCCAGGCTGGAGTACAGTGGCGCGATCTCGGCTCACTGCAACCTCTGCTTCCACAGTTCAAGTGATTCTCAGGCCTCAGTCACCCAAGTAGCTGGGACTACAGGCACCCGCCACCACGCCCGGCTAATTTTTGTGTTTTCAGTAGAGATGGAGGTTTCGCCATGTTGGCCAGGCTGGTCTCAAACTCCTGGTCTCAAGCGATCTGCCCGCCTCAGCCTCCCAAAGTCCTGGGATGAGAGGTGTGAGTCACTGCGCTTGGGTGGTACTTGGACGTAATTTTTTTTTTAACACAAAAATCCTTGCCTCCAAGAATCTTAGAGTCTGGTTGGAGAAGTGAACATAAACACAAAAAACACTCCTAGCCAGGCCCCTCCTGATGCAGAAGCAGGGCCATGGAGTCCATGAGGAGACAGCAGGGAGTATGCAATTGCCCCGCCCACAGCTGGGGGCTTGGGAAGAGGGCTGCTGACCACTCTGGGCAGTCTGAGAGGCCAGACTCCAAGTGGGAACTGTCAGGCTGACACTGACAGCGTGGTGATGTGATACTGGAGAAACCCCTCCGCTGAGGCCACTGGAAGCTGGAAGTGGGCAGGAAGCCTCGGGGGCAGAGTGATAAAATAGCAACAAGTGAGCGAGGCACACCTCGGGCTCCAGGAGTCCAAGACCAGACGAGGAGAGGCAGAGACCTGCCCGAGGTCTCTAGGAGCAGCCAGTCAGACAGCTGCAGGAGGCCAACCACGCCCTGTTTCCATCTTTGACTATCAACAAGTAAAAAGTGTAAGAGGTTGCAAAAACCTGGGTGTCCAGCATCTGGATGAGAAAACGCGTCAACAATGGGGCCTCTCAACAGACCCCTCCTCCCCACAAAGCAGGCACTAGGCCAGCCCCTACCTGTGCCCAGATGTGGCTACTGCTTTTCAGGGCTCAGATCCCTGACCTGGGGGCCTCCAGGCTGACTTGGTAACATCTGACTTAACTACATCACCTTCCCCAGGAGCTGGTCTTAGCAACGGTGCACAGCCCACCCCACCACGGTAAGGCAGGGAGGCTCAGGTATCCACCTCCCACCCCCTGATCTCCCACTGCCAAGCCAGGGCCAGGCAGCCCAGCTGCTCATGCCAGCCCTTGAACATGCAGGGCACGCTACCTTTTCTGGTCCATCACAGCTGTATGCCAGCCAGCTCAGCCTGCACTCTTCATACCTACCCCCAACAGGAGTTCTCCAGGGACCCCTGCAATCCTTCCAGGAGTCCAGGAGGTCAAACCTATTTTCATAATAATACTAGGACCTCAATTTTCTTTTTCACTGTGTTGATATTTGCGCAGACGGTACCCAAGCGGGGGTATCAGCCCCTTAGCATTGACCAGGTCAGGACACCAAAGTGTACACCAGCAACTGAACTCTTGATCACCAGGCCCTTGGGGGGCTCGCCTGAGAACACCCTGGATGAGGCAGTGAGATGATGGCCTCTGAGCACAGCTCTCCAGTGTTCTACATCAGAGGAAGGGGGCAGGCAGCAGGCCAGGCGCAATGGCTGGGTGGAACCCGAAGCTTTCCTCACTCATAGAGCATCTTCACTTAAAAGAACAACTGGCATGGCCGGGCGCGGTGGCTCAAGCCTGTAATCCCAGCACTTTGGGAGGCCGAGACGGGCAGATCACGAGGTCAGGAGATCGAGACCATCCTAGCTAACACGGTGAAACCCCGTCTCTACTAAAAAAATACAAAAAAACTAGCCGGGCGATGTGGCGGGTGCCTGTAGTCCCAGTTACTCGGGAGGGCTGAGGCAGGAGAATGGCGTAAACCCGGGAGGCGGAGCTTGCAGTGAGCTGAGATCCGGCCACTGCACTCCAGCCTGGGCGACAGAGCGAGACAGAGCGGGACTATGCTACTCAGACTTGGATATGTCACTCAGGCCTGGACATGCCACTCAGGACTGGATATGCCACTCAGGCCTGGACCTGCCATTCAGGCCTGGACTTGCCACTCAGGCCTGGACATGGCACTCAGGCCTGGACTTGCCACTCAGGCCTGGATATGCCACTCAGACCTGGATACGCCACTCAGGCCTGGATATCTGGCAGCCATTTCCACAAAACAGAGTGAGCCTCAAAGAAAACAACCAGTAGTATTTGTTGCCAGTGTTAAAACTCTACCTTTTGAATTTTCGAAACACATGTAAATGTGTATCCATCCCCATGAGCTTGAAAGTTTCCCGTAGTTATGACTTTTCTTATTACATGAGAGGTATCATTAGTGACTATGATTTCTGATACCATATAATAAAATGTGTCAACATGGGGAAGATCTTCATAACAAGGTGAGCCAACATTCCCCAAATGCCTAGTGCCTAATATTCAAAATCACGCATGGGCAAAAGATGCATTCAAGATGGGCTTTAACGCCACAGAGGAAGAAGGCCACTGGCACAGTTTCACCTTGTTGCGTCTTGGTGCCGTATCAAAGCAGAACAGCTGCAATTATCTGAAAAGATATCAAAATACTTCTCCCTTGCCAACCACAGTCTATGTAAGGCCAGATTTTCTCCTACCAGACAGTATCACCTCAGGCTGGGTGCAGAAGCCGATCTTAAATCCAGCTGTCTCTTGGATTAGCCAGACATGACAGAGATGGACCAACATGGAAAACAATGCCACCCAACTGAGTTTTTTCATTCAGAAAAAGTACTTTTCACAGAAACTGCTGTTTTCCGTAACATGTAAATAAAATGCTCTATGTTTATTATTTTTAAAAAATTATGTGATTTTTAACTTTTCAGTTTTCATTTCTTTTACAGTATCTATCATTAGATACAACCCAATTAACAAGAGCCCTCTGGGGCCCTCAATACTTTTAAGACTAGAGCCTTGAGGCACACCAAAGACACCCTGCCTGCCACGGCACAGCTCTGCCGACAAGGTCCCCTGGCCTGAGATGAGCCCGGGTGGAGCATGGCAGGGCAGACCTCGTGAAGCTGCCGGGGTCTACAGACATTTTCGGGCATGAGCTGTGGCCCTCACATGCTGTCCCCTCCTGAAGGCACCTGCCAAATCCCACTCCATCTCACAGTCCTCATCACCACCACCAGCCACAAATCCTACCCATGAAATTAAGTTGTGTCATCTTTTGAAAAAATGTTTAAGAATGCTATGTAACACCCTACCAAATAATGTCTAGAACTATCCACTATTCTGCTGTGTGTCCAATTCAACTGCACTCAGGAATCCTCTGACAAGCACTGACCAACAAGCCAGTCCTCACACCAGTGTTAGGTCCAGAAACACAGCACAGATGCCTCTGGCTGGTCTGTAGCATCCCCAGTGCTCCCTTCCATTAAGGGACAGCTGAGGACGGCCCAGGGCAGAGGTGAAAGGAAAAGGGGACACCAAGGAGGAGGGAGGCCCGGCAGAAGCAGACAGAGCAGGTTCTGCAAGGCAGCGGCTCCACCCTCTCTTCCAGAACTTCTCACTGCTTCTCCTGACTTCCAGGAGGCTTGGGAAGGTTTTCTCCTAGCAATGGATGCTGCTTCTGTGGCCCAGGGGCTGCCCCTAGGGGCTGAAGCATCACAGGCTGGCTTCGGAGAACAGCCCTGGGAGCAGCACTGCCAAGTCTCCTTAGGGCTGATGGATTCTAGGAGTTTATGAAACCTCCAGATTAAGAACAAATTAGTTTACAATACAAATGTAAATGATAGGCTGGGCGCGCGGGCTCACACCTGCAATCTCAGCACTTTGGGAGGCCCAGGCGGGCGGATCACAAGGTCAGGAGTTTGAGACCAACATGGCAAAACCCCATCTCTACTAAAAATACAAAAATTAGCCGGGCGTGGTGGCGGGCATCTGTAATCCCAGCTACTCTGGAGGCTGAGGCAGGAGAATCGCTTGAACCCGGGAGGCGGAGGTTGCAGTGAGCCAAGATCACACCACTGCACTCTAACCTGGGTGACACAGTGAGACTCCGTGTCAAAAATAAATTAAAAAGGAGAGGAAGGGCCAGGCGCGGTGGCTTAAGCCTGTAATCCCAGCACTTTGGGAGGCCGAGACGGGCGGATCACGAGGTCAGGAGATCGAGACCATCCTGGCTAACATGGTGAAACCCCGTCTCTACTAAAAATACAAAAAAACTAGCCGGGCAACGTGGCGGGCGCCTGTAGTCCCAGCTACTTGGGAGGCTGAGGCAGGAGAACGGCGTGAACCCGGGAGGCGGAGCTTGCAGTGAGCTGAGATCCGGCCACTGCACTCCAGCCTGGGCGGCAGAGCGAGACTCCGTCTCAAAAAAAAAAAGGAGAGGAAGAGCTCCTATTCATAACAGTGACAGAAATGCTGTCTCATCTCAATCATTCAGCCTAGCACACTATTCCTTCTCCTTGATCTAAGCAAAACGAAATGAATTAGTTAAAACAAAACTGTGTTTTATGTATCCTAAATTAAGACCTTTCCACTGACAACATCCACCTAGCTGGAGGGAGCCAGCCGCATGGACTCAGACCCCGCACCGCAGAAGCTCCGCCCAGTCCAGGAAGCGTGGCCAGGAAATTCCAGAAAAAAATCATCTGCATTTTCCTCAGGAGCCCCAACCTGCAACTCCCCCAGACGACCCAGGATCCCACCGACGCCCAGGCCAGGCCAGCTCCATGCGCCCTGCCCTGCCATGGCCCCGTGTGCCATGACTGGCAGAGCCCAGCCCCGCCCCGGATGATGCCACGCCCCTAGTGACGCCCCCCCCACCCCCCCACCCACGAGGCAGAGGAGCCCAGGCAGAGGTCAGGCGTCCAGGTCCACCCCAGGAAGAATGGCCTGGACCTTCCCCACCTCACAATTTGGAAGTCCAGGAGAGGGAGGCATTGTTCTCCTGACAGGAGCTCCAGAGCCATGAAGAGAGGAGGGGACCATGGGCCTCTCTTGGTCAGTACAGGTGCCAGGGCAGGGCTGGTCCAGACCCCACAGCCCCAAGACTGCCACAGGCCTCTAGGGCCCCAAGATCCCCATGGCCCCCTAGGGCCATCCCCCAACCTCACAGCAACAAGAGACAGAGTGCAGTGCCTACTCCAAACCTACCCGGGGAGGACAGCAGACCTGGCGCTTCTCGCTCAGTCAGGAGACCCCTCCTCCCCTTCTGCGTGGGTTGCACCTGCTAACCACAGAGCCAGCCTGACCTCTGCGCCCGCCGAGCAAAATGACCAGTCCGTTTCCACCTGAGCAACAGACCTTGTGTTTTTAGTGTCACAATTTGTGCACAACGTAGACACTAGGATGGCGGGTAAGAGAACAAAACCAGTGTGTGCAAAGCATGAACAGGAAGCATGCACACATTCCAACTCTGAAACACTGGCTTCGGTACTGGCCACTAAAAAATCACATTACAACAAGTCCAGAAAAACCTAGCTCCTTGAAAGTTCTTCTTATCCTCAGTACATCTGCCCAAACTCAAGAACTTTTAGGAGATTTCATGTCCGACTTCCAAACTCAAGTTAAATGAACTCCCAGGCCGGAGCAGTGGCTCATGCCTGTAATTCCAGCATTTTGAGAGGTCAAGGCAGGAGGACTGCTTGAGCCCAGGAGTTCGAGACCAGCCTAGACAAAACAGTGAGACCCCCATCTCTACAAAGAACTTTCAAAAATTAGCTAGGGGTGGTGGCACACACCTGTAGTCCCAGCTACTTGGGAGGCTGAGGTGGGAAGTTCCCTTGAACCCAGGAGGTCGAGGCTGCAGGGAGCTGTGGTTAGACCACTGCACTCCAGCCTGGGCGACAGAGGAAGACCCTGCCAAAAGAAGAAAAGAAAATAGAAAAGGGAGGGAGGGAGGGGAGAAAGAAGGGAAGGAAAGGAGGAAAGAAATAAAAGGAAGGAAGGAACAAAGAAAAGAAAGGAGGGAGGGAAGGAAAGAGAGGAAGAAAGGAAGGAAAGGGAAGAAAAGAAAGAAGGCAGGAAGGAAAGGAGGGAGGGAAGGAAGGAGGAAGGTAAATTCCCTCCCAGAGACCAGGATTTCCAGGAATTCTGATGCTTCTTTCAATTAAAGGGCCTTTTAAATACAAAATCCTAAATAAAAAGATAAAAGGATGAAAGTAAAGAGGAGAGACGACACCAAGCAGCAATAATGAAGATTCTTGCAAACTGAACTGAAGGACCAAGACAAATGGCCAAGGGACGTACCCAAGGATATTCCTCTCTGAATAAAAATACAGAACTCATTTTAGTTCTAAAACTCAGTTCTTCTTAAATACCATTAAAAAAAAAAAAAAAAAAACACTATCTTAAATGTCCTTATTTCTTAAAATTAAAACCAACAGAAAATCCTCAGAATCTACGACCAGGGCAAGGCCAGAAGCCTCCAGTCTTGGTCCTGCTTGTTTATGAGAACCAAGTGGCCCAGTCCTTCCCTCCAAGTCCCGAGCTCGGTGAGCTCCTCCCTCCCCCACATTTCCCTACAGGCTGCGGAGCTGACGTCGTATCATAACCTCACTGTTTACAGACACAGAGTGATATGGTTTGGCTCTGTGTCCCCACCAAAATCTCATGTTGAACTGTAATCCCAAATACTGGGGGAGGGGCATGACAGGAGGTGACTGGATCATGGGGGCAGACGTCCCCCTTGCCGTTTTCGTGATAGATCTCACAAGATCTGGTTGTTGGAAAGTGTGTGGCACTTCCTCCTTTGCTCTCTCTTCATCCTGATGGTCAGGTAAGATGTGCTTGCTTCCCCTTTGCCCTCCCACCATGATTGTAAGTTTCCTGAGGCCTCCCTAGAAGCAGAAGCCTACAGAGTCCAAGGAACTATGAGCCGATCAAACCTCTTTCCTTTATAAATTACCCAGTCTGAGGTATGTCTTTATAGCAGTGTGAGAACAGACTAATAAAGAAAATTGGTACTAGAGAAGTGAGGCATTGCTATAAAGATACCAAAGCAGCTTTCAAAGTGGGTAATGGGCAGAAGTTCGAACAGTCTGAAGGGCTCAGAAGACGACGGGAAGTTTGGAACTTCCTACAGGCTTTTTGAATGGTTTTGACCAAAATGCTGATAGTGATCTGGACAATGAAGCCCAGGCTGAGGAGGTCTCAGATGGAGATGAGGAACCTATTGGGAATGGAAGTAAAGGTCACTCTCGCTATGCTTCAGCAAAGAGACAGGCGGCACTGTGTCCCTGCTCTAGGGATCTGTGGAACTTTGAACTTGAGAGAGATGATTTAGGGTATGTGGTGGAAGAGATTCCTAAGTAGCAAAGCAGTCAAGATGTGGCCTGGCTGCTTCTAACAGTATGCACTCATGTGCATGCACGAAGAGAGTATCTGAAACTGGAACTTATATTTAAAAGGGAAGCACAGCATAAAACTGTGGAAATTTTGCAGCCTGGCCATGTGGTAGGAAAAAAAGCCTGTTCTTCAGGGAAGGAGTTCAAGCCAGCTACAGAAATTTCCATGAGGAGCTGAATGTTAATAGCCAAGACAATGGGGAAAATGCCTCAGAGACCTTTGCAGCAGCCCCTCCCATCACAGGCCTGGAGGCCTAAGAAGGAAGAATGGTTTTGTGGGCCAGGCCCAGGGCCCTGCTGCTCTGTGCAACCTCAGTACATGATGTCCAGCATCACAGCCACTCCAGCTCCAGTGGTGGCTGAAAGCACCCCAGATACGTCTCAGGACACTGACCTAAAGCGTGCAAGCCGGCAGCTACCAAGGCTTCTACATGGTGTTAACCCAGCGTGTGCGCACAGGGCAAGAGTTGAGGCTTGGGAGCCTCCACCTAGATTTCACAGGATGTATGGAAATCATCTATACATCCATGGTGGCACACGCCTGTAATCCCAGCTACTCAGAAGGCTGAGGCAGCAGAATCACTTGAGCCTGGGAGGCGGAGGTTGCAGTGAGCTCCACTGCACTCCAGCCTAGGTGACAGAGTGAGACTATGTCTCCAAAAAAAACAAAATAAAACAAAAAAATGTGAGAAGGACATGAGATTTGGGAGTGGTCGGGGCAAAATTACATGGTTTGGCCGGGTGCGGTGGCTCAAGCCTGTAATCCCAGCACTTTGGGAGGCCAAGATGGGCGGATCACGAGGTCAGGAGATCGAGACCATCCTGGCTAACACCGTGAAACCCCGTCTCTACTAAAAAACACACACAAAAAAACTAGCCGGGCGAGGTGGTGGGCGCCTGTGGTCCCAGCTACTAGGGAGGCTGAGGCAGGAGAATGGCGTAAACCCGGGAGGCGGAGCTTGCAGTGAGCTGAGATCCGGCCACTGCACTCCAGCCCGGGCAACAGAGCGAGACTCCGTCTCAAAAAAAAAAAAAAAAAAAAAACTACATGGTTTGGCTCTGTGTCCCCACCCAAATCTCATGCTGAACTGTAATCCTCAGTGCTGGGGGAGGGGCCTGGTAGGAGCTGACTGGATCGCGGGGGTGGCCTTCCCCCTTGCTGTTCTCATGCTGAGTTCTCATGAGACCTGGTTGTTGGAAAGTGTGCAGCACTTCTCCCTTCACGCTTCCTCTCTCCTGCCGGCCATGTGAAAATATGCTTCTCCTAGGCCTTCTGCCACGATTTTGAGTTTCTTGAGGCCTCCCCAGAAGCAGAAACCTATAGAGCCTGCCCACAGAACCATGAGCCGATTAAACCTCTTTTCCGTATAAACTACCCAGCCTCGGGTATGTCTTTATAGCAATGTGAGAACGAGCCAATACACCCAGAAACCTGCCGTTTTTACAGTAAAACTAGAGCTGCGACTTGTAAAGCCAGAATTGATCACAGGAACAGTTCCTTCACGGACCCACCCAGATTCTCATCAATGCCACAGCCTATACAAAAATCCTAGTTAGAACAGTATCTAAGTGTCAAGCGCTGAAATGCTATGGTAGGGAGGGTGGGGTGGCACGGCAGGGGTGCAAAACCTACCCAAACCACAATCAAACTGGGTCACAACAGTAACAAATCACGCCTTTTGAGAAAAGCAGAACAGCAGACTAATGAGGCCCACCTCAGCACACACTTGACGTGCTCGAGCTGGACTCACCATCCTTCTAGAAAACATTCTCTTCTTCCAAATGCCCACTTTAATATATTGTCCAAGGCACCGATGTGGCTGGAGAAAAAAGGAATATTTCCCACTTTGTGAAGTTTTTTCCTTAAATGCTAATTGGTGGGTTCAGATAGACACAAAAACTGAAGGGGAAAAAGTTCCCCAGACAGTGAAGCAGAACGCAGACCCCGTGCGGGATCCCCATGCGGGAGGTGGAGGCCAAGTACGCGAGCAGCTCCTGGAGGCTGGCACTACAGGCTGTCGTGACATGAGACACCCAGTTACGTTCACAGCTCAGACAAGACCCACAGGGGATAGAGGGATAGGAGAAATACTCACATGCCAAGTCCATAAAATAAATATATTCTTTAGGTAAATATTGGTGTGTAGCTATGTTCACGCTAGTGACCTCACAAATTCTCTTTAGCAACACAGAAGATAGTAACCTTTTCATTCCACATGATATACGTTTACATAACTGAGATTTTCTTTGATTAAAATAAAAAGCTTCAGGTTTTTACAACACTATCACTTTATTTGTATGTCTCTTCCTCTAAATGTAATCATAAAATAAGCATGCAATAATCACAACTTAACATAATCTGTAGGAAAAACAAAGGCAGCATATACATACTTGCTATTCATTCCATGTAGAAACAGGGTCTCACTCTGTCACCCGGGCTGGAGTGCAGTGGTGCAACCACGGCTCACTGCAACCTCCAACTCCTGGGCTCAGGAGATCTTCCCACTTCAGCCTTCCAACAGGTGGGACTACAGGCAGGCACCACTCTACCAGGTCAACATTTTCTTTTCTTTTTCTTTTTCTTTTTTCTTTTTTTTTTTATTTTTTTTTGATACAGAGTCTTGCTCTATCGCCCAGGCTGGAGTGCAGGGGCGCAATCTCGCCTCCTGCGCTCAAGAGATTCTCCTGCCTCAGCCTCCCATGTAGCTGGGATTACAGGCGCACAGCAATTAGAGCCTGGCTAATTTTCGTATTTTTAGTAGAGATGGGGTTTCACCACATAGGCCAGACGGATCTCAAACTCCTGACCTCGAGTGATCCACCCGCTTCAGTCTCCCAAAGGGCTGGGATTACAGGTGTGAGCCACCGTGCCTAGGCCAACATTTTTAACTGAATGAATTTCATTCTTGCGGCTGACAGGACAATATTATTTTTCGTCTACAAGTAGACACTTCTCCATTGTCATTTAATATGAAATGACCATGCATCCAATATAATGCCATAATACAGTTAACCTTAATTGTACTACATTTGATGTTAGATGCTTTTTAAAAAAACAATTTCTATTATACATACAGGATAAATTATTAAACTTTCGTGAAGAGCTCAGCATCACGTTCCCAGAGAAGACAGCAGTGCGCCTTCGGGGTTCAACTGCCTGCTCCTGTGGGAGGTTCCTACCAGCACCCGCACCACCAGCCCACCCGAGAGGTGAGGCACCGTCCCCCACAGGGAAGAACAAGGCGCACCCCGCACCCTGCAGGTGAGGTTCCCAGTGCCGTGGCCTCCTGCCCATCAATTTCTACCAAACTACTGACTTCTTTTTTTTAAATAAACAATGTCTAGTGGGGGAAAGATCATAGAAACTGAGACACTGCCCTTTATAAGATTCCTAAAATTCAAAGACAAATAAGGACTAGACATACTTTGGATAATCTCTGTTAAAAATTATTCAAAGATAAGCCCATAAAAATATTTAAATAATTTTATAAATTTAAATTTTAAAGAGATAGGAAAAAGAACCAATGGAACTGTGTTGACTGCAAAACAGAGGCGACCCTGGCCACTGGTATGTCAGGAAGAAAAGACTCAATGGCTTCATGGCTGCCAGTAAACCTAGGCCCTGCCTGACCCTGAAATGGACTGAGGGTGCACCTAAGGTTCCAGGCTGGCAGGAGGGACCCCTGCCCATCTCCATCTGGGCCCTGGGGAAAGCCAGTCACCTCCCTGCCCACTCTACCTTTGAACAACCTGGCAACCTGCTCACTAGCTTTAAAAATCCTTTCAGTGATACCTGGCATTAGGCAACTTTAATGGTCTTCCAGAGACGTTCTCACCCACTAAAGAGATGACATCTGATCCTTCATGTTTACCAAAGACAGTGCAAACAAGGGCATTTTACAACCCACCCAGTCAATACCACCAAGAGGTGAAGGTGAATAAGGTAGTTTACCACGTCTACAATAATACGTCTACATCAGTTACCTCAGAAGTGATCATTTCTTTCCCCAAAGTTTGGAGTTTCCACGGCAATCCCTGCTTTTCCACAACATGCTGGTAAGACAAAACGCGTCCACGTTTTGCCGACAAACCAAGAACAAAACGCGTCCACGTTTTGCTGACAAACCAAGAACAATGATCATCCTCAGCGCCTGTGGCAGTGGCCTCCATTCCCACACTGTGTCTCTGCACGCTACCAGGAGGCTGGAGTCAAAGCCAGGGAGCGAGGCCTCCGCGAGCCACACCGCCCTCACAGCAGTGCCATCCTGCCTTTGGACCAGAATATGCAATCACATTTTACGCAGAAAGTCAAACTACAGAAAAGGAGCTGTGTGGATAGAATCATCTGAACAGAAAACTTAACAGGGAGAAAATATTCATCTTATCTCAGGGTTCTTTTGCTCATTTTTCCAGAAAGCTTTGTTCTTTGTTAGACTAGACAAATTACTGAAGACTTCTTGTAATTTGGCTTTATTTTACAAGGATGCAACCATAGAAACTACTCTGGAAATGCATATTCTATCAACATATTCACTCTGACTTACCAAATACAATATAAATGATCCAAAGGAAAACTTTCTAATCTCAACAGTAAGATTTTAACCACAAAAAGTATCCTTCTATATGAGGCTAAAAGAAAAATCTTTAGTTACCAGAAATTTAAAACTGCTTCAAAAAAATATTCACACAGTATGCTGGGTAAACTGTACAACCCCGTGTGCAGTGAGCACAAGGCTGGGCCAGCCGACCCTAATGGGCAGAGCAGGATCTCCCTCAGGGCAAACGTGCTCCAGGAGCGCCTGCCCTGGAACCAGAGACCCCCACAGAAGCACAGAGGTCAAGTGCTAAAACAATCAGGCACATGGTTCTCAAACTCTGCACTGGTTTTGTTTGTTTTGAAACAGACAACCTGTTGTCCAGGCTGGCGTGCAGTGGCACCATCTTGGCTCACTGCAACCTCCGCCTTCCAGATTCACACGATTCTCCTGCCTCAGTCTCCCAAGTAGCTGGGATTAACTAACAGGTGCATGCCACCATGCCCAGCTAATTTTTGTACTTTTAGCAGAGACAGGGTTTTACCACATTGGCCAGGTTGATCTCTAACTCCTGACCTCAAGCGATCCACCTGCCTCAGCCTCCCAGAGTGCTGGGATCACAGGCGTGAGCCCCCGCACCCAGCCTCTGCACTGTTTTCTGAGCCCCCGCGCACACCCGGCCTCTGCACTGTTTTCACAGGGCCAACTCTGAGGTCTGCTCTGGAGTCCTGTGCCTCTGGGTCAGAGGCACCAGAAGGCATGACTGCAAGTGAGCACCACACAAGCTCAGAAGGCAAGGAAGGAAGACGCAGGCATTCTCCCATGGAACTGACCTGGTCTTCTTCCCAGCACGGCCTCTGCACACTTCCACCCTGCCATTTGGGTTTTGGGAGGGGTGTGTCAACTTTCACGTACTATCTAACTGGGCTTTAAAGATACCCCCATGATGGCAAGACATTAAGAAAATGGAAGGAAAAGCCCTTGTGCAGCCTCTTTAAACTTATCTTCATGATTCTACAGTTGAACCTGATGTTTGCCTTTCACCACCTGGGGGGACTATAAGAAGGAAAGTCCTTTTCCCCACAAGAAAATACACTGGTCCGCTGGGCTATCCTACACGCTATCAACATTTAAAAACGTCATTTCACAACAACCAACACAAAAGATTGCCTTCTCAATCTGCCAACACAAAAGATTGCCACCCTAACAGTGGAGATTTTTTTATTCTAGTCAAAGTAAGAAAAATGTCACATTCCAATCTGCCATTTGCTCCTTTCTGCTTTAGGAAAGCCCAGGATCTGGAAGAGAGACTCATCTTCTCCTTGGGAACGGTAACAGCAGCAAGAAAGAACTTTAAATGCCAAATGGCTTCTCCAAGATGGGAAGCAACTTTGGTCCAGGAAACTCATGAGATGAAGAGCGCTCTCTACCCGCCCCCTAATTTTAAACCATTTTCCACACACCAATTTCACCGGCTAATTATCAAAAGGGGTGGAGAGAAAAAGAATGAATCCTTTCAATATCTGAGAGATTTTCTTTTCCCTCTTTTGTCTTTTTGTTTTTTCCCTTGGCAGAAAAAGAAGAGTTGGTTCCTAAATTTGGAAAAAACAATTAATATCCAAAGTAGTCCCAGAAATTACATTTAAGGGACTTTAAAATATCAGAACAGATTCCCTTTCCATCTGCTGCTTAACCCTTAATTGAGCCTCTCTGCAAAGAAAGAAAATCGAAGGTGGATCCGTCCCTACTGTTGCCTTTGTCTAGTTCTTTCAACTACGGCATTTGCCCAAAGATGGCAAAACCAGTGCAAACATCTGCCAGTCCCTCACGTGCCTCCAGCAGTACGCCGAGACTCCTCCATCGAGAGGTGGGTCGGTATCCCCTCTCCTTTGCCTGAGTGGACCTAACTGCCTGGAACTAAAGTATGTGGCGGAAGTGGCAGCCCATGACACAGACTGTGGCCTCAACGCAGCTCTGCCTTGCTTGCTTGGTCTGTGCGGCCCAGCCACTGCGTGTGAGGGGCCCACACCACCTGGGAGGCCACACGTGGGTGCCCTAGCCAACAACCCACTAACGAGCACTGGCCACCAGACGTGAAAGGACGCAGCCCACACTAACAACACCCCCATATTCGAGTCTTCCAGCTGAGACCCTAGACTCATGGACCAAAAGAAAGTCATCTCCTCTGTGCCATCTGAATTCCTGTCCCCTGAAAGGGGTAACACATGACTATTGTTGTTTCAGCTGCCGAGGTTCAGGGCAGTGCAGTCTGTGGCGAGAGACAAGCAAAGCAAAGCTCTTCGTGCTGCCCTTCTTCCCCTTGCCAGCAGGGGTCAGAGCAAACCCCAGCTCCAGGGCCCCATCCCTGCTCCCAGCACAGGCCCAACACATAGATCTAACAGCAACCCAAGCACTGGGGCTCACTTGCCACCAAGGCCTGGGCTCCATGGCTGTGGTCTGTACCCTCATGGAACTGGACCAACAGAGAAGATCAGCAGACCAGGAACGTGAGCAGTCTAATGCTCCCTACAGAAGAAACACGTACCGAGAGGAGGCACGTGGGGCCGGGTGGCCGGCAATGCAGGTGCACAGGGGGTGAGCACCTGCCTGCAAAAACCCCAACAACTCCAAATTCCCATCAGCCAAAACCTGTCTCTTTAGAGCCTTTCAGGTCCAAAACCACAAAATAGCCATGACCACAAAGGGTGCCTTGATGTAACTGGCGAGTGTGAGGCCAGAGGGTATTTGCTCTAAAGGCACTCAAGCTGGAGACAGCTACTTGCCTTTCTTACCGCCACTAATATGCTGATGCTCTAGTTTATCTATCGTCTCCTTTGAGACTGAGAGTACAATTGCAACAATCTGGTTTATCTGCAACACCAAATTCCTGGGCCTGCCGAGCTGACAGCCTGCCTTCCAGGAGATTCGCCAGGTCAAGGGCACCCTGGGCCTTGTGCCTGGTCACTTGCTCACCAGCCTCCTGTGCTAACAGCTCCCTCCTGTGTGCTGGGCGCGTCTCCACTGCGGCTGGGCTGCTGACTGGCACATGGCTCAGAGCACAGCCCTGTGGAGACTTACAGCCTCCACCTGCCCAAGTGAAACTGGAAAACATCTACTCTTTCCCTGCGTTTAATATGGAGCAAATTCAGATGAAAATTCATGGTCAGAAACCACAAGGCTGCTGACCAACAAGACTGCCTCACAGGCAGGAAGAAGGGCCCAGAGCAGGCCTCAGCTGTGCGCCTCCTCCAGTCCCAGGCCCCACCGCACTCAGCCACACCACAGGCCCCATAAAACCAAGAAGCTCAGTTCCACCCTGAAGATCTAGTTCTTCCTCCGTTTCAATCAAATGCCACATAATGTAAAACGATCCTAGGGATGGCAGAAGTGCTCAGTACGATGTCACTTTTTTTTTTTTTGAGACAGAGTCTCATTCTGTTGCCCAGGCTACAGTGCAGTGGCGCGATCTTGGCTCACCACAACCTCCGCCTCCCAGGTTCAAGCGATTCTCCTGCCTCAGCCTCCTGAGTAGCTGGGATTACAGGTGTACACCATCACACCCAGCTAATTTTTGTATTTTTAGTCGAGATGGGGTTTCTCCGTGCTGGCCAGGATGGCCTCGATCTCCTAACCTCAGGTGATCCACCCGCCTCGGCCTCCCACAGTACTGGAATTACAGGCGTGAGCCACTGCGCCCAGCTGAGGTCACTTCTTACACCTTAAAATGGGCAACATGCCTCCACATGGCTCATAAATTTGCCCTTAAAAAAATCAGTAATGGGGATTGAGAATGTGGCCTCTCTACAAGACCACTGGCTGCCTGCAGGAAAGGGAAGGAACTGTTCTAGGCCTGATCTTAAACATAACCAAGTGCATAGAGCAGACTGTGTTAACATCCTGATTTGAACAAAGCCACCATAAAATGACACTTTCAAATAATTGGGCGAAAGCTGAAAGTGATGAGATGACGTGGGTAAAGTGCTGTTAATTCTGTTAGGTGTGAAAACGGCATTGTGACCTTGTTTTTAATGTCTATTTTTTAAAGATACATCTTCAGGATTTACAGGTGAGAATCTCACACCACCTAGTAGGTGCTTCAAGACACTTAAGCAACAACAAACGGGAAACACAGGAAGAAAAGGAAGGGAGCCGGCACAGCACAACCTTGACAATTATCAGCCAGCGTCCTGTGCCACTATGTGGTGGGGATCGGCCAGCATCCTGTGCCACTGCCTGGTGGGTAATGACCAGCGTCCTACACCACTGCGCGGTGGGTAATGACCAGCGTCCTACACCACTGCGTGGTGGGTATCGACCAGCGTCCTACACCACTGCGTGGTGGGTGACAGGCAAGGCTTGACATCAGACTGGTTAGATTCGAATCCCAGCTCTGTCATTAATGAGATATGTAACCTTGGTTTCTTAACCTCTCTGTGCCCGTTTCCTCTGCAGTAAAATGGGAACAACTAACTACAAAACCAATTCAGCAGGCTATGCGGAGGCTGCAGGACCCTCAGGACTGTGGGTGATGCCTAAGTTCTGAATTGATTATCAGCTCCAATATTATTCAATATACTTAATAAATATAAAATTAAAGTGTTTAATATCTGCCATATGGAAGACACCAACCAGTGCTTGTTAGACACCCCCTAACTTGAACTGTTCAAAAACAAGGCCAGTTTCCTGATCCCGGCCTCACTGTGTGCCTCCAACTCCACGCTGTGGCTCCAGCCCTCAGCCCATCTCCCCTGCAAGAGTGTAACAATTAACCTGCTCTTTCCATCCACCCACTACACTTTTCCTTTCCAAAAAGTCTTATCATTGCCATGCTGAAAACCTCTGCTGTGCCCATTCGCTAAAGGGTCCAAAGCCCCCAGGTGAGGCAGGCAGAGGCACAGTCCAGCTGATTCCAAGGACAATCCTTCTGGTCACATCCACCCCGGACTCTCAGGCTTCTGACTGTCCCTTTTTTCCGAAAGACGCCCTACCACTGCCTGCACGTATTCACCCCTCATCAGCCGGCTCTGAAGCCAGCTCCCGCCCAGGCCTCTTCCTTGGCGCTGCCACACCCAGCAGCGAGCAGGGCGGCTTCACCAGGGCTGGAGCGCGCGCCTGAGCACTGCTCACTGCCATCCAACACACAGCATGCGACGTGCTCCTGACCAGAGCGCAGACCATCTAGTTCCTCCCACACATGGAAGACACCAATGTCTAAGAGAGTTTTCTCACTTTTTACAGTTTTACAGACTCCTAAGTAAAAAGAAAAAGTTGACTGAAAAACACCATCTGAAGCCGGGCGCGGTGGCTCACGCCTGTAACCCCAGAACTTTGGGAGACCGAGGCAGGTAGATCACCTGAGGTCAGCAGTTCGAGACCAGCCTGGCCAACAGAGCGAAACCCCGTCTCCACTAAAAACACAAACACCAGCCAGGTGTGGTGGTGGGCACCTGCAATCCCAGCTACTCAGGAGGCTGAGGCAGGAGAACTGCTTGAACCCAAGAGGCGGAGGTTACAGTGAGCCGAGATCGCACCACTGCACTCCAGCCTGGGTGACAGAGTGAGGCTCTGTCTCAAAGAGAAGAGAAGAGAAAAGGAAAAGAAAAGAAAGCAAAGCAAAGCACCACCTGGTGACAACACGCCATGTGGAACACCCACAGGTGGAACATACACCGGGAGGGACAGGTGAGGTTTCTGTTTACCAAAAGCCATTGTGGAGTTCAGAAACCAGGTGCACCTAAACGCTCTTCGCCAGTGCTGCGGGAGCCCCTTCCCCGGCGGTGTTCTGGAACCTGGCCCGATACTGGCTGGGGTTGTGTATGATTCTCATCTTATACCATTGCCAAGTTCTTCTTACACACATCACCCTTCTCATTAGTTCTGCTTGGTTTGCACTTCAATAGAATCAGGAATATCCTGTGAATTTTTAGTCAACTGCACTTTATTTATATTTCAGGGAAAGAGAACAATCTCAACAGCTCCTATATTAAAAGAGGAAGGAAATGAAAGAACCAGGGCCAGTCAACACAAGGCCCGGTCCCTGCCCAGGGGAGACAGGGCACTTGGCGTGAGGGTGGGAGCCAAGAGCCAGGCAAGTGCAGCAAGCACGAGACGCTGCTTCACACTCACGAGAGACTGTCATCAACGAGATGGACCCTTACAAGTGCTGGCAAGGACATGGAGAAGCTGCAACCCTTGCGTGCTGCTAGTGAGAATGCAAAATGGTGTGGTTGCTATGGGAAACAGTATGGTGGTTCCTTAAAACATCAAAAATAGAATTACCATATGACCTCGCAACTGAAAGCAGGGTCTCAAAGGACTTTATACACCATGTTCACAACAGCATTACTTGCAATACCCAAGGGGTGGAAGCAACCAAGTGTCCATCAACGGACATCCACTAATGGGGAAATAAAACGTAGTCCATTCATACAACAGAACATTACGGCCGGGCACAGTGGCTCACGCCTGGAATCTCAGCACTTTGGGAGGCTGAGGCGGGCAGATCGCTTGAGCTTAGGAATTCGCAACCAGCCTGGGCAACACAGAGAAACCCTGTCTCTACAAAAAAAAAAAAAAAAAAAAATTAAAAAAAAAGAATACATATATATATATGTATATATTATTCAGCTTTAAAAAGGAAGGAAATTCAGACACATCCTGCAACATAGATGAATCTTAAGGACATTCTGCTATAAGAAATGAGCCAGGCACAAAAAGACAAATACTGTATGGTCCACTTGTGTAAGGTCCCTAGATAGTCCAAGTCAGAGACACGAAGTAGAAAGGTGGGTGCCGAGGGCTGAAGGGAGGGAGGAATGGAGACTTGACATTTAATGGAGACAGAGCTTCAGCCTGAAATGATGAAGTTCTGGAGCTGGCTGGTGGCAACAGTGGCAAAATGTGAATACACTTAACAATACCGAGCTTTATACTTGAAAATGGTTAAGATGGTGAATTTTTATGTACGTATATTTTGTCACAATTTTAAAACAAGTTTAAATGAGTCCTCTCTGTATGACCCAGCACCTTAACTTCATGGTGCTTATCTAGAAACATTCTTGGACATGTACACGTGGAAGAATATACGATGCTGTTTAAACCAGCAGTGCTATTTGTAACAGCAACACACACAAGTGATCATCACGATGACCACCAACATGGGAATGTTTAAAGGAGAGGGCCAGGCGCGGTGGCTCACGCCTGTCATCCCAGCACTTTGGGAGGCCAAGGCAGGCAGATCACGAGGTCAAGAGTTCAAGACCAGCCTGGCCAACATGGTGAAGCCCCGTCTCTACTAAGAATACAAAAATTAGCTGGGTGAGGTGGCGGGCGCCTGTAATCCCAGCTACCCGGGAGGCTGAGGCAGGAGAATCGCCTGGACCTGGGAGGCAGAGGTTGCCATGAGCCGAGATGGCGCCACTGCACTGCAGCCTGGGTGACAGAGCGAGACTCCGTCTCGGAAAAAAATAAAACAAACAAGAAACAAGATATATTCTTTGATACCTAGTCTATCACTTTTTTTTTTTTTTTTTTTTTTTTGGAGACAGGGTCTCACTGTCACCCAGGCAGGAGTGCCGTGAGGCAATCACAGCTCACTGCAGAGTCTTGAACTCCTGGGCTCAAATGATCTTCCCACCTGGGCCTCTCAAAGTGCTGGGATGACAGCATGGGCTGCTGAGCTCAGCCTCCTGGTGTCTAATTATTATGCAACAGCTCACAAAGTTGATCTCTATGTACTGACATGGAAAGAGCTCTCTGAAATACTGTGAAATAGAAAAGCAAATACACAAGAGTAAGTCACCCTGCATTCCTCACTTCCAAATTCTACATGACGTCCGTCAGCAAATCTAGTCTCTGCCTTCAAAATACACGAGAAATCCCATCGCCTCTCACACCAGCAGCACTGGCCATCTGATCTTTTGCGCAGTCTTCCCCACGTCACCTTGAGTCTTAACATAGTAAATCCCATTAAAATGTAAGTCAGATCATGCACCAGTCCTCTGTTCCTCTGTTTCAAACATTCTAGTGGCTTCCCATCTTGCTCAGAATAAAAGCAAGTTCTTTCCAAGAGCCTGCGTGTACACTGCTTCTGTTCACCACGACTGACCTGAGCTCCTCAGCCTCATCTCCACGCATCTGCTCCACGCCAGGCACAGCAGCCAACATGGTGGGCACCTGTCCAGGATCTGGCCCCCACAATTGCAGTCATTCCCACCTGGAGCCCTTCCTCCCATATGTCTATGCAGCTTCTCTCTCTCACCCTCCTCAACTCTTTATTCACATGTCAAACGACAATCACAGGTATGCAAAAAAATGTGTACATATGCTATGTGTCCTTTTTTCTTTTTCTTTTGAGATGGAATCTTGCTCTGTCACCCAAACTGGAATGCAGTGGCTCAGTCTCAGGCCACTGCAACCTCTGTCTCCCAGGTTCAAGTGAATCTCCTGCCTCAGCCTCCTCAGTAGCTGGGATTACAGGCGCACACCACTGCACCCAGCTAATTTTTGTATTTTTAGTAGAGATGGGGTTTCACCATGTTAGTCAGGCTGGTCTCGAACTCCTGACCTCATGATCCACCCGCCTCCGCCTCCCAAAGTGCTGGGATTACTGGCGTGAGCCAGCGCACCCGGCCGTGTCCATTTTTTAAAAGTGAAAAAAATGTCAACCAATACACAGAGTGCAATTTCATTATGTTAAAAAGTACATACTCACAAAAACAACAGCATACAGCTCAACACAAAAACAATAGCATATAGCTCAATTATATATGTACACGCACAAAAATGCTCCCAAAGGACACATACCAAACTCACAATACAACATATTCTGAGGAGGAGGTGGGATCCAGTGACCAGAGAAAACTGTAGCTTTATTTGTAATGTTTGATTTTTTTCCACAATAAGATTAAACAAACAGACTTCTTTTGTAATTGAAAATAAAGTCCTTTCCAGTGTAAAAACGGGAATGGAGAACAAGCAGTCACAGTCAGTCACTCCTGGGGAATGGAGAACAAGCAGTCAGTCACTCCTGCAGCAGTGCACCACTCCCATCAGGACACTCACTTCCTCTTGTACAAAGACATCCACAATAGCAGATCAGAGCTCAGAATAGGTCACCACGGCCATCCACGGATGTGACCAGTTCAGTCAGGATGGACTCAGTGGATGATACAGACCTTTACACACCTGCTGTCCATGCAGTGATATGACACCAACCAAGGAGAACGCAGAAGCAAATTCATCACCCATGACAAATACAAACATGTGCATGAGAATACACAAAACGCGCAGCTAAGTGAGGGTCATCAAATGGACAGCGGTTGGACAATGGGCTAAAATTATATTTTCTAAGTATTTCCATAATATTATAAAACTAACCCTTTTAAAAACCTCGTTTACACAGTACCAACACTCTACATTGATATTTCTCTTCACAATCAAGCAGATATGTTTATTCTTCCCAAGTGATCATTTCAAGAGCCTCCAGCAAGCACAGGCATCAGTGTGGCCCTCCATGTGCTCTGAGCAGGAGGACTGCAGCGCTGGCAGCCGGCCACGGCCCAATGTGGGATAAAAGAGTCCAGCAACGTGGCAAGGTATGAGATCAACATGTGAAAATGAGCCGCGTTTAGAGGCAGAGCTTGCAGTGAGCTAAGATCGCGCCACTGCACTCCAGCCTGGGTGACAGAGCAAGACTCCATCTCAAACAAAAAAAAAAAAGAAAATGAGCCGTGTTTATATAAACTACCAATGAAGAATATAAAAATGAAATTTCAAGAACAGTTCCAGGCCAGGCACAATGGCTCACTCCCATAATCCCAGCACTTTGGAAGGCCAAGGCGGGCAGATCACTAGAGGTTAGGAGTTTGAGACCAGCCTGGCCAACGTGGTGAAGCCCCGCCACTACTAAAAATACAAAAATTAGCCAAGTGTGGTGGCACATGCCTGTAATCCCAGTTACTCAGGAGGCTGAGGCAGAATAATCACTTGAACCCGGGAGGTGGAGCTTACAGTGAGCCGAGATTGTGCCGCTGCACTCCAGCCTGGGCAACAGAGCGAGACTCCATCTAAATAAATAAATACATAAAAATTCCAAACTAAAAATGATACTAAAGAAATAAATTTATCAAAAGAAGTTCAAGCTTGTACAATGAAACTACAAAAAATACTTGAAATAAATTAAAGAAGTTTCAATTAAATAGAAAGACACCCCACGTTGAAGGATCAGAGACCACACCGTGAAGACGATGACATGATGACGTGCTCTGACGTTGTCTTTTCAGGCTACTATACCAAACTACCTTCCTGTGGGTGGCACAGACCCAACAGAAATTTATTTGTTTAAGCTCTGTAGGCTCGTAAATCCAAGATCAAGGTGCTGGCAAATTGATCCAAGATTAAGGTGCTGGCAAGATGTGGCCGGGCTCTCGTTTCCCGGCTCATGGCCTGCCATCTTCTTGGGGTGTCCTCATGTGACGGCAAGGAGTCTCTCGCAAGCCTCTTTTCTAAGGCACTAATCCCATTCATGAAAACTCTGCCTCATGACATAAGCATCTCCTGAAAGCCTCCCCTGCTAACACTAACACCTTGGTGAGGTAGCATCTTAACATACTAATTGTTATTAATTCAGGCAACAGCACTACCTAAACTGACCCAATGCAGCCCCAAGTAAAATCTCAACTTGCTTGGCTGTTGTTCTTGTTGCCGAAAATGATAAGCTGATCCTAAAATTCATAAGGAAATTCAGAGGGTTCAGATTTCCAAAACAACCTGGAAAAAGAAGGATAAAGCTAAGCTCACACTTCCCTATTTCAAAACTTAATACACAGCTGCAATAATCAGAACAGTGTGTTACTGGCAAAAAGTCAGACATACACATCAATGGAATTGAATTATGAACCTAGAAATAAGCTCTTACCTTTACAGTATACTGATATTCGACAAGAACAGACCAGGAATTTGACAAGGAAGAGCTTTCAATGGTGAAAGAATGGTCTCCAACAATGTTGCTGGGGCAACTGGACTACCACATGCAAAAGAATGAAGTTGGGGCAGGGCACAGTGGCTCACGCCTGTAATCCCAGCACTTTGGGAGGCCGAGGCAGGTGGATCACGAGGTCAGGAGACCGAGACCATCCTGGCTAACACAGTGAAACCCCATCTCTACTAAAAATACAAAAAATTAGCTAGGTGTGCTGGCGGGCACATGAAAAGATGGCCGACATCATTCATTATGCATTACAGAAATGCAAGTCAAAACCATGACGACATTACCACGGTGCTCCCACTAGGAGCTACAATCAACAAAATGAACAGTAAAAAGTGTTGGTGAGGAGTAGAGGAATCTGAACCCTCATGCATTGCTAACGGAAATACAAAATGATGCAGTTACCATGAAGAACTGTTTGTCAGTTTGACCTCGGGAAGTTAAACACAGAATTACCACATGATCCAGCAATTCCACTCCTAGGTGTACACCCCAAAGAACCGAAAACAGATACTTGCATGTACATGTTGGAAGCAGCACTATTCACAAGAGCCAAAAGACAGGAAAAAACTCATGTGCCCATGAACAGATGAATGGATAAACAAAACACAGTATATATCCAGGAATGGGTTCTGATACCTGCTACAACATGGATGAATCTTGAAAACCTTATGCTACATGACATAAGCCGGACACAAAAGGACAAACACTGTATATAATTCCACTTACATGAAATACCGGGTTTAAGCAAATTCACAGACAAAAAGTCTATCAGGGTTTCCCAGGGGCTGGGAGGAGGAAGGTAAGAGAAGTTACTGTTTAAGGGATACAGAGTTTCGGCTTGGGGTGATGAAAATGTTTTGGAAACAGACAATGATGATGGTTACAACGGCTGTTATGCGACACTGTGAAGGTACTTAATGCCACTTAACAGCACACTTAGAAATGGTTAATGCCACTTAACAGCACACTCAGAAATGGTTAAAGTCATAAAATTTAAGTATATTTTATTACAATAAAAAAACCAGCAAGGGGAAAAAAGATTTAGAGGTATACAAATCAACCTTATAGATGCAGTCATAAACTTCTTTAATTTGTGGCTATGAAACCAATGCAATTATTAGAAAGGACTCCTTTAAAAGGAAAAATACAATGTATATGCAACAATTAAAATCAGAAAATAACTTTCGTGGAGTAAAAAAACAGGACATAGCAAAATACCACATATATATTTTAAGCATACATATAAATTTTCTGATGTTGACTAGTTATATCATAATTCAGTAAAAGAATGGCTTTGTACGATGGGTGTGGTGGCACATGCCTATAATCCCAGCACTTTGGGAGGCTGAGGTGGAGATCACCTGAGCTCAGGAGTTCAAGAGCAGCCTCAGTAAAGTGGTAAAACCCTGTTTCTACCAAAAATAGAAAAAATTAGCCGGGCCTAGCGACACATACCTGTGGTCCCAGCTACTTGGGAGGCTAAGGCAGGAGGATCGCTTGAGCCTGGGAGGTGGAGGTTGCAGTGAGCCAAGATCGCACCACTGCACTCCAACGTGGGTGACAGAGTGAGACCCCATCTCAAAACAAAAACAAAACAACAACAACAACAAAGAATGGCTTTGTAGGAAATACACACTAACGTATTTAGGAATGAAGGGGCATCTAGGAGGCAACTTTCAAAGGGCTCAAGAAAAACATCTCATTTATCACACTTGCAACTTTTCTATTCAATTGAAATACTTCAAAATAAAAACAGGTGGCTGGGCACAGTGGCTCACCGCTGTAATCTCAGCACTTTGGGAGGCCAAGGCGGGCAGACTGCTTGAGTCCAGGAGTTCAAGACCAGCCTGGGCAACATGTCAAAACCTTGACTCTACCAAAAATACAAAAATTAGCCAGGCGTGGTGGCACATGCTCCTGCAGTCCCAGCTACTCAAGAGGCTGAAGGGGGAGAATCACCTGAGCCCTGGAGGTCGAGGCTACAGTGAGCCGTGACTGCAACCACTGCACTCCAGCCTGGGTGACAGAGTGAAGCCCTGTCTCAAAAACAAGCAAAAACAGCAACAAAAAAAAAACAGTTGATAGAAAAAAATGAAATATATACAAAACAATATTATATTGCTGACGGGTTCAAGCATATTTCTAAAAAATTAACATCAAGGATCTTGAAGGACATACATCAAACTCATCACAACACAAGCTGTGGGGTGGAGAGTGAGGGTAGGTGGGACATTCTGCTTGAATGGGATTTGATTTTGAAAAGATAAACTAGTATCATTGTATGATTTCATTTTTTAATTTACGTAAAGGAAATTAATAGAGAAAAAATAAAAACCACGCAGAAGTCAATTCCTTTAACACTCACGTATGACCTTCTACACATTTTTCTGTGCAAATATGCTGATAAAGGTATAATTTACACATTTCATATAAATGAGATACTGCACATACTGTTAGGCAACCACTTTTCCCTTAACCAATGTGAGCAAAAAAACCTACATCACAGCCAGTCATGGGGGCACACCTGCAGTCTCAGCCGCTTGGGCCGGGGCCATGATGGTGCCACCACACTCCAGCCTGGGCAACGTAACAAGGCCCCATCTCTATTATTAATTAATTCATGTACACACACAGTCATTAAATGTTTGGAAGGGTATACATGAATGTTAAAGGAACTGGCTTATGTGTAGTTTTTACTGCCCGCCCCCAGCCTTATTAATTCCCTGAGGCGCCAGCAGAAATTCTCACTACTATTTAGCCTTATTGTAGCACCAAACAGCAGATCAGCTTTTACCTCAGGGACTTTGATCTCTTGTCTACAAAGGCCATTTTAACAAAGATTCAAATGAGTGTAATATATTCTGTCTCTGAGCTTGTATCCCATAGTAGCAGCTTTACTGATCTGATTTTAATAAAGTCTATTAAATGAGAATGCCTGTCAAACAGTGACCTAACTAATTCATGCAACAGTAAACCTATGTAACAGAAACACAATTTTGGCTTTTATGCTTATTAATATAACTGAATCTAGTTGTGGAAAGAACTAGAAACTGAAAGAAAAGTGGTGTGCGAAAGCCCGGCGAACCCAGGGTTAAGGCCGGGGCACACAGGCCTTTCCACCTGCCTCCCAGTTCCACCTGGTACAGGGTGTAGGTGCTCACTCGCACACGCAGGGCAGCCCCTGCAGGCAGCAGACCTGTTCACAGCTGGACTGGAGATACTCATCGTCTTAGGGGCCCAGCACTGCCTGTCCAGTAACAGAAACCACATCCTTCCCCCGCTCTCCAGCCGTGGGGCCTGCGGGTTTCAGTGGAGCACTGAGCCTAACAGAGCAGCCGCCATCCTCAGGGGGTTCGATGTGAGGCCAGGGACAGCTCATGGACCACAGGGAAGGCGGCACACAGCAGTAAAGCCTCTCCAAGCTCCTTGTCACGTGAGGTGACAAGTGGCCTCTTTAGCAGAAGCTGATCTAAGCTGGTTTCTGCCATCTGGTGAACAGGCCCAGGGTCACACCTCTACCTCAAAGCATCCTGGCGACTAGCAAACTCAAGCACAGCCCTGCAACTCTGGCTGCCGAGGAGACGCTCACTATAGCAGCCTGAACTTAGCTAGTTCAGCCTACGTTCAGGCTAGTACAGGCTAAGATTTGAGAAAGATAAAAGTTCTCAATTAAAAAATGACTTCTTAGAAATCATAAATTTTCCATCAAAAATAATAAAATCAGTATTTCCTCACATAACACATAAAGGTTGGTACTGGGGGAAAAAAACAACAGTTCACTTGACATTTTTAACTTTTTGAGATTTTCAAGTACTTAATAAAACCCAAACCCAGTGGCTGCTTTATAAAGAGGACAGTTTTGGCCGGGTGCGGTGGCTCACACCTGTAATCCCAGCACTCTGGGAGGCCGAGGCAGCGGATCACAAGGTCAGGAGATCGAGACCAGCCTGCCTAACACGGTGAAAACCCGTCTCTACTGAAAATAAAAACTAGCCAGGCGAGATGGTGGCGCCTGTAGTCCCAGCTACTGGGGAGGCTGAGCCAGGAGAATGGCGGGAACCCAGGAGGCGGAGGTTGCAGTGAGCCGAGATCGCGCCACTGCACTCCAGCCTGGGGGACAGAGTGAGACTCCTCCTCAAGAAAAAAAAAAAAAAAAAAAAGAGGATGGTTTCAATGTGACGAGAGCTTCCCGCATCAGTGACCCGCCTCACACTTACGTACCAGACCCACTGCAAACTTTCCAGGGAATGAATGAGCACAAGGTCTCACCATACAAACACCTGCGGGGGCACATGGACTTAGCAAAAGTCAGATCTGCTCAAAATACAGGAGGGAAAAGCAGAATGAGTGCGTGCGATCCAGAGGTGCAGGGGAGACTCTGGTGCCTCGGCAGCGGCCATGCCTCATGGGAAACTGGAGACAGGAGAGAAAGTGGACGGGCGTGAGAGGTTTCCTGGGGACAAAGGAGGCCTGTGAAGGTGTCAGGAAAGCAAACACATGTGACCTGGACAAGTAGGGAAATTAGGAAATACCAGGGCAGTGGATAATTCTGAATTGTTGGAAAGAAAAAAACAATGTATTCTGCTACTACAAATAACAAAGGAATTTTAGTCGAAGCAGTTTTGTACTGTTTTTGTATCAATAATATATTAAGCCAAGTTCCTCAGGAACTATAATTACATATTTTTTAGGCCAAAAGAATTTGTAGGATGTGTAATGCAGATACCACAAAATTTAAGCAAAATCCTGGGGCCTGGAGCTGAATACAATTCTTAGGGTTCCAATGTCATCCCTGCATGCTCAGGTGCTGGTTATAGATACATGGCAAAAACACTGAAAATGTGGCAGATTCCATCACCTGCCCCAGCAGGACAGCTCCCCGGGGACAGAGAGCTGAACCACGTGGCTGTCCCTCCTTTATTGCTTGTAGTTCTCAAGAAAAACTGTCCAGCGTGCTGGGAATGCAACACCCTGGGATAAGGAGCAGCTGCGAGTGGCCTGGGCTCTGCTCCTGTCCCTCCCACAACAGGGTGTCCTAAAACTCAGGCCAGCGGGTCAGGTGGCCCTGAGTATAAAACCCAGAATAGAGAGCACTTTTGGGGTCTCCCAACTGCAGTACAACATGGGGCACACACAGATATGCAGACAAGACCCCGTCCACCCTGGGCGCTCTCCTGAGCTTTGGAGGCCAGATCACCACGAGCCCCACTGTCCCCTCCTCATCTGTGAGTGACGAGCCTGCTTCACACAACTCGCACACGAGTGTCTGGCCTCACCAGTCTCATGCAGCGGCCCTAGTGCGGTGTGCGGAGCAGCTTGGGGTTAGGGTCCGCACAGGTGGTGCCCCGCGCACAGTCCACCTTCTTTGCATAGCCCCACACTGAGGTCTCTCTGGAAGACTGCAGTATCTAATTTCCACTTCTGCCATGGCTGCTAAGAAAATATGGTGCAGGACCATCT
This sequence comes from Rhinopithecus roxellana, assembly GCF_007565055.1. Classification (NCBI taxonomy): domain Eukaryota; kingdom Metazoa; phylum Chordata; class Mammalia; order Primates; family Cercopithecidae; genus Rhinopithecus; species Rhinopithecus roxellana. The sequence goes on from NC_044564.1 coordinate 8,469,499, forward strand.
CACAAGGGACAAATGGTACTGATGAAAAACACTGGTATCTCACACAGAATGTGAACAGTACGATCTCTACCTTTTTTCACGGACTATTCCTTCTGGTAAATCTATACATAATTTATCTCCATGCAAATTATGACCTACTTGATAATTGTTTTTTTGAGACAGAGTCTGGCTCTGTCGCCCAGACTGGAGCTCAGTGGCCCAATTTCAGCTCACTGCAACCTCCGTCTCACAGGTTCAAGTGATTCTCCTGCCTCAGCCTCCCAAGTAGCTGGGATTACAGGCGTGCATCACCATGCCCGGCTAATTTTGTATTTTTAGTAGGGACGGGGTTTCTCCATGTTGGCCAGGCTGGTCTTGAACTCCTGGCCTCAAGTGATCCGCCTGCCTCGGCCTCCCAAAGTGCTGGGATTATGGGCATGAGCCAGTGCACCTGGTCCCACTTGATGCTTTTAATAGCATAAGCAACTAAAAAAAAAATCCACAAGACTTTAATGTAGAAACAGGAATACAATACAAGATACAGATACAAGATAAAGGGGCACTGCACATCAGCAGGAAGGGAGAATAATAAAACACTCACTGAGACACTGAGGTACTGGGAGGAGAAGGCCATCAGCATTGCAGATCAATGAATGAAAGAATCGTAAAACAATAAATCACAAAAACAGCAGGAAAAATACCTGACAGCCCTGAAACAAGGAACTCCTGATTCTAAGCATAATACCAAGGCCAGAAACCACAGAGGAAAAGCTTTACAGATTTAAATACCGAAGTATTTCAAACATTTATGCGGTAAAAATGAATGAATAAACTTTCAAACACAGAAAAAAATATCCAATGTATTTGGCTAAGTACAATAGCTTTACTTACTCTTAACTCTATAAAGGAAAGAACTACAAATCAGTTTTTTTAAAAAAAGACAACATAAAAACAGGCAAATGAATTAAAGAGGCATTCCCAAATGGCCAACAGACATATAGGAAAATGCTCAGCCCCATCAGTGCTCATGAATTAGTAAGAAGAGGAGGAAATACCTCCCAGCGCCTTCTGTGAGAACAGCATTACACAGAAAACAAAGGGAACTCCACATCAGTCCTCTCACAGCCTCAGTAACCCCTAACAAAACATCAGCAAATGAATGCAACCACTTGTCAAGAGGATGCCACACTGAGGACCACCAAGACGTATCCCAGGTGCAAGGCTGCTGGAACCTGAAGACCAATCGCAGCAGTCCCCTGATCCATGGATTTGCCACAGCTTCAGTTACCCGCAGTCAACCACAGTCCAAAAATATCAAATGAAAAATTCCAGAAATAAACAACTTCTCAGGTCGGGCACAGTGGCTCACGCCTGTAATACCAGCACAGGCGGGCAGATCACGAAGTCAGGAGTTCGAGACCAGCCTGGCTAACATGGTGAAACCCCGTCTCTACTAAAAGCACAAAACTTAGCCGGGTGTGGTGGCGGGCGCCTGTAATCCCAGCTACTCAGGAGGCTGAGGCAGGAGAATCACCTGAACCCGGGAGGTAGAGGTTGCAGTGAGCCGAGATCCCGCCACTGCACTCCAGCCTGGGCGACAGAGGGAGACTCTGTCTCAAAAAAATAAAATAAAATAAAATAAATAAACAACAACTTCTCAGTTTTCAGCTGTACACTGCTCTGAGTAGCATGCTAACTTTCACACTGCCCCATCAGTCCTGCCCGGGATGCGAGTCCTCTCCGTCCCCATGTCCATCCTGTACCCGCTGTCCATCATCTCCCTCATCAGATCACAAGGCGACGACGACTGAGTAGAGTGCAGTATATTTTTCCGGGGGTACGGGGGACATTTATATAAACTTTTACTGTGCCTAATTTATAAACGAAACTTTACCATCAGTATATGTGTCTAAGAGAAAACCTGGTATATAGAGAGTTCAGTACTATCTGTGATTTCAGGCATCAGCCAGGGATCTCAGAAGGCACCGTCCCAGGTGAGGGGGGCTACTGCAACGCAGCGAGACAGGAACACCAGACAGAACACCCACGGCTGCACGTAGGGCGCTGACATGGACAGAAGGACAGAAAGCACACGATCGTGACAACGGAGGGAGAAAAAGCATTTCACAAAATTATTTCACAATAAAAAGTTCAACCTGATAAAGGATATCTATGAAAATCTTGTGGTTAATAACTTACCCAGCAGCGTTACGGTGCAAGGCTTAATGCTTCCCCACAGCGACCAGGAAAAGCCATGGAGGTGCCACTTCCACAGCCTTCAGACACTGTGTTGGGGGCACTAGCAGTGCCATCAGGAGAGAAAAAAACCAAATAACAAGAAACAAAAATGGCCCATAATCTTACCACCAACAGTAAACATCTTAGTATATCCCTTACAGACGTTTTATATTAATTGGTTATATAATATACTGGTTTTTAATCTATTTTTCCACTAAACCTGATTAAGATTTTGATAACACAATCTTTTTTTTTTTTTTTTTTGAGACGGAGTCTCGCTCTGTCGCCCAGGCTGGAGTGCAGTAGCTCGATCTCGGCTCACTGCAAGCTCCGTCTCCTGGGTTCACGCCATTCTCCTGCCTCAGCCTCACGAGTAGCTGGGACTACAGGCACCTATCACCTCCCTGGCTAATTTTTTTTTTTTTGGATTTTTAGTAGAGACGGGGTTTCACCCTGTTGGCCAGGATGGTCTCAATCTCCTGACCTCGTGATCCGCCTGCCTCCCAAGGTCCTAGGATTACAGGTGTGAGTCACCACGCCCAGCTGACAACACTATTTTTTTAAGATACACAACAGTGTTGTGTTATATAGCAACAGCACAATCCACCCAACCAACTCTTTTTGTCAATTAAAAACACCACTGGGGCTGACTCTGTGTATACCCTTCATTAAGAATGTCTAGTCCTGGCTAACACGATGAAACCTAATCTCTACTAAAAATACAAAAAGGGCCGGGCGCGGTGGCTCAAGCCTGTAATCCCAGCACTTTGGGAGGCCGAGACAGGCGGATCATGAGGTCAGGAGATCGAGACCATCCTGGCTAATACGGTGAAACCCCGTCTCTACTAAAAAATACAAAAAAAACTAGCCGGGCGACAAGGCGGGCGTCTGTAGTCCTAGCTACTCGGGAGGCTGAGGCAGGAGAATGGCGTCAACCCGGGAGGCGGAGCTTGCAGTGAGCTGAGATCCGGCCACTGCACTCCAGCCTGGGCGGCAGAGCAAGACTCCGTCTCAAAAAAAAAAAAAAAAAAAAAAAAATTAGGCAGGCGTGGTGGCAGGCGCCTGTAGTCCCAGCTACAGGGAGGCTGAGGCAGGAGAATGGTGTGAACCCGGGAGGCGGAGCTTGCAGTGAGCCGAGATCGCGCCACTGCACTCTAGCCTGAGCGACAGAGCAAGACTCTGTCTCAAAAAAAAAAAAAAAAAAGAATGTCCAGTCCGGCAAGTCCTGGTGGCTCATGCCTATAATCCCAGCACTTCAGGAGGACGAGGTAGGCAGATCCCTGGAGTCCAAGAGTTCAAGACCAGCCTGGGCAAAATGGTAAAACCCCCGTCTCTACAAAAAAATACGAAAATTAGCCAGGCATGGTGCCACACGCTGTAATCCCAGCTACTTGGGAGGCTTGAGGCAGGAGAATCGTTTAAACCTCGGAAGTGGAGATTGCAGTGAGCAGGGATTGCGCCACTGTACTCCAGCCTGGGCAACAGAGTGAGACTCTGTCTCAAAAACGAAAAAAAGGCCAGGCGTGGTGGCTCATGCCTGTAATCCCAGCACTTTGGGAGGTCGAAGCAGGTGGATCACCTGAGGTCAGCAGCTCAAGACCAGTCTGGCCAACATGGTGAAACCCTGTCTCTACTAAAAGTACAAAATGAGCCGGGCATGGTGGTGGGAGCCTGTAATCCCAGCTATTTGGGAGGCTGAGGCAGGAGAATCACTTGAACCCGGGAGGCAGGGGTTGCAGTGAGCCAAGATCGTACCACTGCACTCCAGCCTGGGTGACACAGCAAGACTCCGTCTCAAAAATAATAAAAAATTAAAATAAATTTAAAAAGTAAAAAAGAGAAAATGAACATCATTACTCATGCTCCCTCACACCAACCCCTCCTATTGGCCACCAAATTCTATGCCTCCTAAATATTCCATCAAATTCCACTGCTACCTTCTTATTTTAAGCCACATTATTCCTCAAGTCAGTGGTAATAAGAATAATCTAGCAACTCATTTTCTAATTCCAGTCTCTCCCCTTTTCAGTCTAGCATCTATTCTGCAGTTAAAATTATCTTTCTAAAATTGTGACCTTACCATCATCTTCTTTAAAAATTCAGTGGCTTCCCACTGCCCATGGAATCAAGTTCACACTTCATGACAAGGCACAGAAGGAGCTGCAGCAATCTAGGCCAGGCGTGCGGCCCCCGGGCCAAATCCAGCCCAGCCTGCTTTCTTACTTCCCACAAGCTAAGAATGAATTTTTTTTTAATTTTTTAAGTTGTAAAAATAAAAAAGAATATGCATCAGAGACCTTATGCGGCCCACAACCCACATACCTGGTCCTTTACAGAAGTTTGCAGATTTCTAACCTAGCCCAACGATTTTCAGGTCAGAAATCCTACGTGCCAGTCATGCCGAGCTACTTAAAATTCCAGCAGCAGTATGGCCCAGACCATCATCACCCTTCCCCCTGCTTCCCGCGACTCTCCAACTATGCAGCGAGCTTTCTGGGCTCAGATGGCCCTTGCAGCTCATCACGGGCTGCCCTGTGGTGACCCACACAAGGCTGCCTCCCACTTACAGAAGAAGCCCTATTCACCTTTGCAACCGCGGCACCTAGCATGGGCACAAAATACGTATTTTACAACTACTGCAAGAATATACTTTAAGATGATGATTAAATACAAATGGCGGGTCTCACACACCAGGAGGTGAGTCATACAATCGTAGGCAGACTGCAGGAGGCAAGCCACAGCTACCTGGACTTGCTCTTCAAGACTGGACAGAACACAAAGAAAGAGCGCTGGAGCCAAGAGTCGGGGCATCTGGGGACACTGGCCAACAGTGAGATTCTCCGTCAGCCTGCAGAGTGTGGGAGAGCCAGAAAAGGGGGCAGAATTCTGAGAGATTTACTGTGGGTTTAATTTATATCATGTTGGTGTTCTTTGATAGGTGCCAGTGAAGAGCACAATCCTGCTTCATGTCTTTCGGCCCCTGGAATTTGGTCTCAGAACAGGGCTCGATGGAGAGGTTGGCCTTCAGGAGCCCTGGTGCAGGTGGGTCACGCATGCAGCCCCCCTCGCCCCGTCACTGCCTCGTAAACGGCAGCATGTGTTATGGTGCTGGTCTTCCAAACTCGCTGTGCTCCAGGCCCTGTGAGGAATGACTTGGTGTTTTAGAACGTCTCCCTGCCCACCCCGGATCTCCCCACTGCCTCTCTCCACTAACTGTATTTCAACCAGAGTGTGAAAAAAGCAGCTTTAGCTGGTCAGCACCTGTCTGGGCCTCCTGGGCTCTATTTTCCAAGACAACAGATTGTCCTGTCCCCGACCAAGGCCTCAGCCCCCAGGATCCAGAGAACAGTGCAGCCCAAGGAGGGGCCCCCAGACCCCCAGAACCCCCCAGTATTGGCTCTGGGAGGCTTGTCGATCCATAGAGACGCTGTTTTAATCTTACTATATTCATAGGAATTTTTTCATTTTCTATCTTTTCAATTCATACATACTCTCACACAATTACCACCATGACTTGACGGGCCTCAACATTTTTCTAATGTGAGAAACAAGTTTCGAGGACACTGAAGAACACTGGCAGCTCCGGCCAGAGCCTCCCTGGGGGCAGGGCCAGTGCCAGGCAGGGCAGCAGCGCAGCTTGGCCGGGAGTTGTCTGGGATAAAGCACAGGCTGGGACTGCGGGTCTGAGGGAGGACACAGACGTGACCCCCACACACTCCCTGGCGCATTCTCCGGGCTGGAGCTTCATGCTGCCTTCAGCTCAGCCGACAAGGACACTGCAGCTGGACACGGCTGCCCTGCCTCCCAGGACACCCACCTCCTCTTCTGAACAACATGAGACATTGAAAATAAGGCTGTACAGAACTTACACACCACGAAAAAAAGAGAAGACTTTTTTTCAGATCAGAAAAGTAACTTGAGCAACAGTGCTACCAGAAATACAACAAACATAAAAGCAGCAGTCGAGAGTGGGAAGGGACCATAAACCCCTGGGGTGTGGTCCAGGCCAGCTCTGAGCACCACCGGGCACCCAGACTAGCACACAGGTAAGGGGTGTCCAATAAACACCTGCTGGGACCCTCCCACACACTCTAGGATGTCACTCTAAGATGAGACAACCCTGATGCAAAAGGAAGGTAAGGTTCTTTGCTAAGCACCTCAAAGCAGAATCATCTTAAACTGGCAAAAAAAAAAAAAGCAACCCGTAAGTATAAAACTGTGGTTCCTTCGTTCTCAAGCTACGTCCAGCCCGGCGTCAGCCTTTGGACTTAGAACAAAGGCACCACCTTGTGGTTAGAAGTGTAAATGCAGACTACATGCAGAAAACCGCAAGATACAGTAATATTAATAAATTCTCTGCAATCAGAAAAGTTCCTGGTCTATAGAAGATCACATTCCTACTCATGCCAGAGATTCCTTTTTAAGTGTCTCCACCACACTGCTCTGTAATACGATTGAGACAGCATGGGAAAACAAACACACATCCATAACTGAATTTCATTCAAAATCTCCATGTTGATAAAAAGACAGTAAAACCTAAGGAGTTGACTATTTTGAAGGATGTGACACAAAAATGTGAAACTTATCCCCAATCAGAATGTCAGCTCTATGAGAGGCAGACACTGGCTGGCTGGTCAGTTCACTGACGTACTGCGGCAGGCGTTTTGGTTTATGGTAAAACAGCAATTCCCAAACTTTTCATTCTCAGGATCACGCCACAGTCTAAACAGCACCGAGCACCCCAAAGAGATTTTGTTCACGAGTTATCAGAATGGGACCAAGTTAGTTTGACCACGTCAAACTCCCTTTACAAAAAACAATAAACCTATTACGTGTTAACATAAAATAACTTTATGAAAATGAACTATTCTTAAACAACAAAAAAAAGGAGACAAAAGTGATGTGGTTTTACATTTGTGCACATACCTTTTCCAGTCAGCAGAGCCAGATGCTCGCACGGCCTGCCGCACGCCCTCTGTGGCACCATCACACACCTCGTGCCTGACACTCAGCACAGAATAAGAGTAAAAGGTAAATAATTCCTTCTGTACGTAGCTGGAGCCCTGGAAGAATCCTGGGGTCTCTGCACTGCTGGACAGGAAGTGCTGGGGGAGCTTCACTGAGTGGAGGGAGAAGCAGCGCAGCACGAACACAAGGACTAAGGGGCCACGACCTCTGCGCAGCCACGTGTGGGGGCGAGGCCTAGGCCACAGCACGCAGGGTTGGGGTCCTTATTTCATCAGGATTCCAACTATAGGATTCAGGCCCAGGCGGGGTGGCTGATGCCTGTGACTCCAGCACTTTGGAAGGCCAAGGCTGTGGAAAGCTTGAGCGCAGGGGTTCAAGCTCATCCTGGGCAACACCGCAAAACCCCGCCTCTACAAAACCCCGCCTCTACAAAACACACCCCAAAAATCAGCTGGGCATGGGGGACACGCCTGCAGCCCCAGCTACTTGAGAGGCTGAGGTGGGAGAATAGCTTGCGCTCCAGAGGCAGAGGTTGCAATGAGCCAAGGTCATGCAACTGCACTCCAGCCTGGACGACAAAGCGAGACTCTGTCTCCAAAAAAAAAAGAAGAAAAAAGAAAAGGATTCAGCTCTTCGGGTCTCTGGGTCGCTTTGTTTTCACACCTTCCCTTCCGGTTCTTACTATATATTTTTAAGCGATACACATTAATCATATGAATTAAGTTATATATAAATGAGGGTTTCCATTAATTTTTTCTTATGGTAAAGCTAATACACGTTCTCTGTAAAATTATTATATTACAAAAGATACAAAATCACTGGCAATCCCACAATTCAGAAATAACCAAGTTAACTTTTTATATTTGTATATTTCCTTCTGCCTTTTTCTTACACTGAATGAAAAAAATTTAACAATTTCAGCTCACTTATTAGCTGTAAAAGGGCTAACAGAATAATTATACAGGAAAACACTAACTATAGGCAAGACACCCTCACTGATCTGTAAGTCAAGCACACAGGGGCCCTGAAAGGTTCAGAGTTCTGACACAGCTCACGGCCTGGGACAGCCCTCTGTTATGTTCAACCACGTGCACAGCGGCTTACCCTGGAACAAGAGTCATACAACAGTGGATGATGACAAAGCCAAGCCAAGACCCACAGGCCACAGGGTGTGGTCACAAGAGGTAGGGCAGCAAGAAAGAGAAAAGGTAGCCTGCACTCCAAGAAAGTCCTCCCAGAATGAAGATGGCGGCAAAGGCAAGTGGACAGAAGATGGAAAGGCAGCTCCAGCTCCTCCTTCCCCTGGACACAGCCCCCAGGACAGCACCAAAACCAGCTAGACCCCAGGGAGGATGCAAAAGGAGGACGGGCAGACAGGCCAGTAGGAACAGGGCCTCAGTGAGGACTGACTGGTTCCCTGGGCTGCTGTGCTGCAGACCTGCCCCCAGAGGGACAGGTGGCCAGGGAAACCAGTCAGAAGAGGGAGGTGCAGGTGGGAGACTGAGGAAGTCAGAAGGCAGAAGCACCTGCAAGAAGGGCAAAGAGGAGGGAGGCAGATGGGAAGCCATAAAGGGAGCAGGAGACGGAGCTCGCATGTGGGCGCAGGACACTGGAGTCAGAGGCTGAGCTGCACCCAGCACCGGGGGGAGGAGGGAGGACGGGAGACAGAACTTGCACGTGGGCACAGGACACCAGAGTCAGAGGCTGAGCTGCACCCAGCACTGGGGGGAGGGGCAGGATAGCAAGGCCGAAGGACGAAGCGAGGACACTACCAGGTCAGGGCAGGAGACGGGACCAGCCAAGGGAGGAAGGCTGACAGAGACCTTAACCAGGATGGTTTTGTTGCCCTGGGGGTGGAGGTGCAAGGTCTGACTAAGGATCTAAGGAAGAATGGGGGAGGATGCACACATCATGAAAAAAACGCAAATCTTTGGAGGAGTTTGGCGCAAAGAAGGGCAAAGAACTGACGTGAAGCTGGTGGGAAGCAGGATCAAGAAAAGCTTTTTTCAGCCCAGGCGCAGTGGCTCACGCCTGTAATCCCAGCATTTTGAGAGGCCAAGGCAGGCGGATCACTTGAGGCCAAGAGTTCGAGACCAGCCTGGCTGACAAGGTGAAACCTCATCTCTACTAAAAATACAAAAACATTAGCTGGGCATGGTGGCACACACCTGTAAACCCAGCTACTGGGGAGGCTGAGGCAGGAGAATCGCTTGAACCCGGGCGGCAGAGGTTGCAGAGCTGAGATAGTGCCACTGCACTCCAGCCTGGGCGACAGAGGGAGACTCTGTCTCCAAAAAAAAAAAAAAAGAAAAGAAAAGAAAAGCTTTCTGGCCCAGGCATCATGGCTCACCTGTAATATCAGCACTTCCAGAGGCCCAGATGGGAGGATCACTTAAGGCCAGTAGTTCAGGAACAGCCTGGACAAATATACGGAAACCCTGTCTTTTTTTTTTTTTAAAGAAGAGAGAGAAAAAACAAAAGCAAAGCTTTTTTCACTTGGGGACGGAAGTTTGTAGGAGAGCAAAAAGTGAAGGTCGGGGAGGGCCCAGGGAAGAGCTGCTGGAGCAGCTGGGGCCCTGGGCGGGCAGTGGGTGGAGTGGGTTAGCGCATGTGGGGGGCATCTTTCCAGGGGTCCTCAGTCTGTTCTTGAAGCAGGAGGCCAGGACCCAGCAAGCAATAAGCACTGGGCAAGAAGGGCTCAGGGTGCGAGAGGGAAGACATGAAGGATACATCAAGAACCTACTTCTCAGCTGGGCGTGGTGGCTCACACCTGTAATCCTGTCAGCACTTTGAGAGGCCAAGGCAGGCGGATCACCTGAGGTCAGGAGTTCAAGACCAACCTAGCCAACATGGCAAAATCCTGTCTCCATTAAAATTCAAAAATTAGCTGGGCGTGGTGGTGGACGCCTGTAATCCCACCTACTGGGGAGGCTGAGGCAGAGGTTGCAGTGAGCCAAGAACGCACTACTGCACTCCAGCCGCCTGGGCAACAAGAGGGAAACTACATCTCAAAAAAAAAAAAACAGAACGTACTTCTCAGCTGGGCGTCAGGGCTCACGCCTGTAATCCCAGCACTTTGGGAGGCAGAGGCAGGTGGACTGCTTGAGGCCAGGAGTTCAAGACCAGCCTGGGCAACATAGCAAGACCCTGTCTCTAATTAAATAAAAAAACAAAATATGAAGAGCCTACTTCTCACCCTGCTCCAGCCACAGCATCCCCTGCTTTGGCTGCCGCACAGCCTCTCAGCTGATCTCCCTGATGTCACCTCCTACAGGACGGCAGCCTGTGGGAGACGTCACGGAACCACCACCCTGCCTGGGGCTTGTTGCCCACTCAGCCCATGTCTAACAGCCCTACAGCCATCCACTCCCCTTCAGAGCCTTTGCCCTGGCTTTAATCTCGACCCAGAATTCACCCCTCACCTCCTTTAAGTCTCTAGCAAATACCACTTCCACGTAAACAACAACAAACATAAATAAATAGGACTTCCATCAAAACTAAAGACTTGTGATTCACTATCAAAAACATGAAAAGACAACTCACAAAATGGGAAAAAAATATTTGCAAATCACTACCTGATATGGGACTTGTATCCGTAATACAAAAAGAACTCTTGCAACAATTTAAAAAAATTTTTATTAGGCAAAAGATCTGAACAGACATTTCTCCAAAGAACATATATATGGCCAACAAGCACAGAAGACACTCAACATGACTAATCACCCGAGAAATGCAAATCAAAGCCACAACGAGGCAGGGGCGGTGGCTTAACGCCTGTAATCCCAACCCTTTGGGAGGCCAAGGTGGGCAGATCACTTGAGGTCAGGAGTTCAAGACCAGCCTGGCCAACAGAGTGATATCCCATCTCTACCAAAAATACAAAAATTAAGGCTGGTATGGTGGCTCACACTTGTAATCCCAGGACTTTGGGAGGCCAAGGCAGGCAGATCACCTGAGGTCGGGAGTTAGAGACCAGCCTGACCAACACGGAAAAACCCCATCTCTACTAAAAATGCAAAATTAGCCAGGCATGGTGCCGCATGCCTGCATTCCCAGCTACTCGGGAGGCTGAGTCCTCTTGAACTCAAGAGGCAGAAGTTATAGTGAGCCAAGATTGCGCCACCGCACTCCACTCTGGGTGACAGAGTGAGACTCCAACTCAAAAAAAAATAAAATAAAAGCCACAATGAGACCCACTCCACACCCCACCCACTAGAATGGCCATAATCACAAAGACAGACAACAGCAAGTGTTGGTGAGGATGTGGGGAAACTGGAACCCTGTGCAGTGCTGGTGGAAAAAGAGAATGGTACAGCTACCACTGAAAACAACTTGGCAGAGCCGGGCGTGGTGGCTCACGCCTGTAATCCCAGCACTTTGGGAGGCCGAGGCAGGCGAATCACAAGGTGAAGAGATGGAGACCATCCTGGCCAACATGGTGAAACCCCGTCTCTACTAAAAATACAAAAATTAGCCAGGCATGGTGGCGCGTGCCTGTAGTTCCAGCTACTCAGGAGGCTGACACACAAGAATGGCTCAAACCTTGGAGGGAGAGGTTGCAGTGAGCCGAGATCGCACCACTGCACTCCAGCCTGGGCGACAGAGCAAGACTCCACCTCAAAAAAAAAAAAAAAAAAGAAAACAACTTGGCATTTCCTCCAACGCTTAAAACAGTCACCATATGAATCAGTTATCCCACTCCCAGGATATCCGAAGAAATGAAAACACAGGTCCACACGAAAACTCATACATGAATGTTCGTGGCAGCATTGTCCCTAACAGCAAAAAAAAAAAAAAAAAAAGGATAACGACCCAACTGTCCATCAGTGGCACCTCCCCCGTGGAGCGTCAACTGTCCATCAGTGGCACCCCCCCATGAAGCGTCAACTGTCCATCAGTGGCACCCTCCTGTGGAGCACCAACTGTCCATCAGTGGCACACCCCCCCCGGGGAGCACCAACTGTCCATCACTGGCACACCCCCCCGGGGAGCACCAACTGTCCATCAGTGGCACCTCCCCCGTGGAGTGTCAACTGTCCATCAGTGGCACCCTCCTGTGGAGCACCAACTGTCCATCAGTGGCACACCCCCCCGGGGAGCATCAACTGTCCATCAGTGGCACCCTCCTGTGGAGCACCAACTGTCAATCAGTGGCACACCCCCCCGGGGAGCATCAACTGTCCATCAGTGGCACCTACCCCGTGGAGCGTCAACTGTCCATCAGTGGCACATCCCCCTGGGGAGCACCAACTGTCCATCAGTGGCACACCCCCCCGGGGAGCACCAACTGTCCATCAGTGGCACACCCCCCCGGGGAGCACCAACTGTCCATCAGTGGCACCTCCCCCGTGGAGCGTCAACTGTCCATCAGTGGCACCCTCCTGCGGAGCACCAACTGTCCATCAGTGGCACACCCCCCTGGGGAGCATCAACTGTCCATCAGTGGCACCTACCCCGTGGAGCGTCAACTGTCCATCAGTGGCACATCCCCCCGGGGAGCACCAACTGTCCATCAGTGGCACACCCCCCCGGGGAGCACCAACTGTCCATCAGTGGCACCTACCCCGTGGAGCGTCAACTGTCCATCAGTGGCACCCTCCTGTGGAGCACCAACTGTCCATCAGTGGCACCCCCCTGTGGAGCACCAACTGTGCATCAGTGGCACCCCCCTGTGGAGCACCAACTGTGCATCAGTGGCACCTACCCCGTGGAGCGTCAACTGTCCATCAGTGGCACCTACCCCATGGAGTGTCAACTGTCCATCAGTGGCACCTACCCCATGGAGTGTCAACTGTCCATCAGTGGCACCTACCCCATGGAGTGTCAACTGTCCATCAGTGGCACCCCCCTGTGGAGCACCAACTGTCCATCAGTGGCACCTACCCCATGGAGCGTCAACTGTCCATCAGTGGCACACCCCCCCGGGGAGCACCAACTGTCCATCAGTGGCATACCCATCCAGTGGAGCGTTACTCAGCTGTAAAAAGGAATGCTGCTGCTGATACATGCTACACCACAGCCACGGGTGAGCCCTGAAAACACTAAGTTAAGTGAAAGAGGCCAGGCACGAGAGACAACAGAGAACAGGCAAATCCACAGGGAAGGAAAGCAGATGAGTGGTGGCCAGGGGCTGGGTGGGGTGCTGGGGGCACGGGAAGGAACTGCTAACGGTAACAGGTTTCTTTTCAGGATGATACAAATGTTCTGGATTTCTGTCCACAAATATACTCAAGTTTCTGGATTAGTAGTTCTGGTATATAGTGAATCATTAATATACGATGGTCGGTGGATGAATAGATGGATGTGGACAGGTGAACGGATGAGTCGGTGGGTAAATAAATGGATGGGTGGGTGGTGAGGTGGATGGTAGACAGTAAGGTGGGTGGGTGTATGTGACAGGTGGTGGGTGGGTGAATGGTGGATGGGTGAATAGAAGGGAGAGGAAGGAGAATGGAGGGGAGGAAGAAAACAGGAGGAGAAGGAAGCAAGGATTTCTCTTCTAGCAGGATCCTGCGCGTCCAGGTCAGTCAGACTCTCTGGGGCAGACAGCTCCGTCATGCTGACGGCCTGGCACCCGAAGCCATCAGCTCTCCTTGTCTTCTCTATCAGTGCATCCCTTCTTCCCTTAGTCTTCCTTCACCTACTTCTGCCTCCCCGCTGGTCCTGCCTCTTCTCCAAGGCAGAAAGGAAGAAACGTGTTCTGCAAACGTCTATGAAGGAGGCAGGAGCTTCCCCTTCGCAACACTCTCACTTTTCTTCTTGTAGAAGGTGCAGTCCCTCTCAGAGGTCCTGTGCCATCTGCCACAATCCTAAACGGTAACTTACCCTGAAGGCAAGGATAATTTGGATAGACTCTTTTCTGGATTTCATGAAACCAAATAAGCAGCATATACTCTAAGACAAATTCCAGTAAGATTTCAGATGTCAAAATGGCCAGACCCATGTGAGAAGCAGCACAACAGCACACCTTTCCTCTCCGAGTTCCCTAAAAATACAATGCTTTCACTGCAGAAATCTTTATTTCAAGAAAACACACCAAAACTTTTACTTTACTTAAATCAACTTTTTCCCTTTGGTTATTTATTATTTTGTCCCCTATTCGCAGTGCTTCAAGCAGAAGCCAGTAATCTCTAATGCTAAAATCCACCACCACCCCATCTCTAAAATTATCTCCAAATAAAAAACAAAGGTCTACTTAAGCTACAGCCTCCCGGGTCCTGTTTTCCCCATGTCCAGCCTCTGCCCGTGCCCCAGGGCTGCAGTCGCACACCTGCTGCCCATCTCCTTCAAGCCACCCTACCCAAGAGCGGGAAGGAGGAGGAGGAGGAGTAGAGTAAGGCCAGAACCAGCCGATACCTGACCTCCACATGGTCTGGAGAAATGGCTCCTAGAAAAGTACATTCTCAACTCCAAAGAGATGAGAACAAACAATCCCTAAGGGTTGAGCTAACCCAGGTGGAGCTGCTAACATTAACCACCGTTAAAATTTACATCACAGGTGTTCAAAAACATTCCTGCATCAGCACATTTGCATACCTGGTTAAACAGTTCCTCTCAGAACCACTACCCAAAACAGTGCCAATTTCCAGTGCACAGCATCCCACAGACGCCACTGCTGCTGGGGACACGTGAGCGATGGCACTGCCCGGGCTCACTGAGTGGCCTCCACCGCGATTCAAGGGCAGGCACAAAGGAACGCCCTATTGTTCCCTCGTCCTCCTCATGCTGTGCGCTGAGCTGGAGTTTCCTCAGAGCTAGGAGAGAAGCCTACCATCCCCCACCCTTTTGTTCGAAGAATACGGTTCTAGAACAGGCAGCTATGAACCAATCTGCTCTAATCCTGTTATTTACAATTAATTAATTAATTAAAACACAGCCCTCCTCACTAGGTCTCTCCCCAAGATGTGCCCAGCACTTGCTTGAGCAACGTCTTATTTTCTGTGGAATTGCTTAGAAAATCCAAGTGGAGACTCTGCTGCCTCTCTACCCTCCTCACCATTCCACGGAAAATGGAGTCTCCCAATGAACACGCAGACAGGATCATCATACAGCCCACACGTGTGGACGGGGACGACACAGGCTCTGAGGGGGAGACTGTGTTCCCAGCTCTCCTGATGAGTGGTCAATGCCATTCTCACATCCCGGGCGGACAGATTTCCCTTTCTGCAGCCTGCATGGCAAAGAGCCAGCTGCAGAGTGGCACGGGCAGCCTTGCCCTGCACAGCCTGGCCTCGGGTCCCAGGCCCCTGCTCACCTGGCTGGCAGTGTCGTCCCTTCCCAGCCTCACTCCCTCCACCACAGAGGCTGCCATGGGGGCAGGTAGGAGAATAAAACAGGAAAACACTGCTAGTCAGCAAAAAAGTTCACGCACGCTCTTTATAAATGTTCAAACAAGAGAAAAAGTCCTGGTTTATCATCAGCATAACTGAAAAAGGTCAGAGTTCCTCCTGCTACCAGCAAATGCAGAACGGGCTTGAGCTGTTCTCAGAACCCTCAGCTGGAGGGGACTTCCCGTCTCACTCCCAAGAAAGCGCACGTGGTGGCGACCAGAGAGCAAAACAGGGTGATTCTGGCAGGGAAGGAGCACGGAGAACAAGAAGGTGTGCCCACCATCGCAGCAAGCGTCCCTGCTCTGCAGGCCCTGACCTGGGCCTAGAAGCACCAATGTAAAAGAAAGAGGGATTAAGCAAAGGAAAAAAAGTACCAAATACCACGTCTCTTGCTTGTACCCCATCACTTTTTTCCTCCTGTCTTAGTACAATTGTTGACTGCGGCCAATTGCAGAGAAATCACAGTAGCCCAGCTCGGCGGCTCCCTCTGAAGGCTCCACGCACTGGGCATGCTCCAGAGCCATCTCACGAAATGGAGGCTGCCCCAGCGGCAGGATTCCAGAGCTGCACGCGGCCGCCCAGGCACCTCCAGGCCTCCTTGCAAGCAGTTTAAACCCTGGCATTCACAACCATTTGAAAACAATCAGTGTTCTCGGATGGAAACCGCTTAACCAGACATTCATTGTTTCACCCTAAAATGTGAAGGGTTCTTCCACAGAAACCATCAACACAGCTCATCCCAAAAGCAATCACTGCTCAGAGGGCCTCTCGGGATTCACTCTACTGAAAAAACACTAACCAAAACCTAGACGTGGAATCTGGCGACCAGCCCTGTCACAGGAACTCAACTCACAGAGACGTTTTACCTCTAGGCCAAGAGCCCACAACATGACTGTGGGCAGGACAGCAAATGGCAAACACCAGCTCGCAATGCACACCTCCCACCGGGGCTCCCGTCCCACGGCCAAGCATACCAGGGTGGGTCTCAGAGCAATGCTTCTGCCACAGGAGTAGCTCCAGGACGCACCTGCCCTGCACAGGCTCAGCACAGCAGCCCCCCCACACTCAGGCTGCTCCCAAACATCACCTCCCGTGTCCACCCCAGCTCCAAATTTCTCACAGGGAGAGACCCTCATACAGCTATGCCAGCTCTCCAATCAAGACCAAGTTGTAGCTCTTAATACAAAACAATAAATATTTGAAGTCCTTTTTCCATAAAAATAGGGACTATTTTTTAAAATAGTGTATACAGGTTCCATGCAAACTGCAAACTAAAAGCACAAATATTATTTTCTATTTTTAAGGTCACATAACAGCAAATAATACTAACCCTTCTCTATAAATGCTACTCTATAACTCCCACACTTTCTGGTACAATATCAGTGTTGACTGCCCAAGAGTTGCAAAGTGGGTGGTCCAACGGAGCTGGGCCGGCAAGCTGTGCTTACCAGCCAGGGAGGAGACGCGCCAACAAAACACCAAATCCGAAAAGCAACGCAAGTGATTCCTCTTTAAGTACACAGGTTCCACCCAGCCAAGAGCAAACAACCCAGACACGGGACTCCAAGTTCAAATGTAGAAAACACAATGTCAACAGATCCATCTTAAGGCAACAGAGCATGGTCATTTACAAACCTATCTGCAGCCCGCACAGAAACAGAAGAGAATCCTGCCCTCCACCTCGGCTCCCTCTCCCATATGGACAAAGAACAGAGAAGGCAAACTAAGGGAAATAAATGCATATGACTAATAAAAACAAATGCAACTGAAAATACATTTAAAGCAACAAAGACACCATTTTTCCACTTATTGAATTGGCAAAACAAAAAAAGAAGTCAAGTCTGTTAATAAGAGTATCGGGGCCAGGCACGGTGGCTCAAGCCTGTAATCCCAGCACTTTGGGAGGCCGAGACGGGCGGATCACGAGGTCAGGAGATCGAGACCATCCTGGCTAACATGGTGAAACCCCGTCTCTACTAAAAAATACAAAAAAATTAGCCGGGCGAGGTGGCGGGCGCCTGTAGTCCCAGCTACTCGGGAGGCTGAGGCAGGAGAATGGCGTGAACCCGGGAGGCGGAGCTTGCAGTGAGCTGAGATCTGGCCACAGCACTCCAGCCTGGGTGGCACAGCAAGACTCCGTCTCAAAAAAAAAAAAAAAAAAAAAAAATAAGAATATCGGGCCAGGCGCAATGGCTCACACCTGTAATCCCAGCACTTTGGGAGGCGGAGGGGGCAGATCGCCTGAGCTCAGGAGTTAGAGACCAGCCTGGCCAACATGGTGAAACCCAGTCTCCACTAAAAATACAAAAATTAGCCAAGCGTGGTGGCGGGCGCCTGTAATCCCAGCTACTCAGGAGACTGAGGTTGCAGTGAGCAGAGATCACACCACTGCACTTCAGCCTGGATGACAGAGCAAGACTCAGTCTCCAAAAAAAAAAAAAAAAAAAAAAAAAACAGAGTATGGATAAACAGGCAATTCTCATTTCATGAAATCTCTCTGGGAGCAACTTGGCAATAGTTATCAAATTTTAAAGACAAATATACCACCAGGCTCAGTGGCATGCACCTGGAGTCCCAGCTACTTAGGAGACTGGGGCAGGAGGACCACTTGAGCCCAGGAGTCCAAGGCCAGCCTGGGCCACACAACAAGAACTCCATCTCTTAAAACAAAAAAAAGTACATACCCCCTGGTTGAGCAGTTCTCCATTGGTAGTATAATTTTACTTATCTAAAATCTGTAAAATATATAATCTGTAAGATAAATTTTTGCAGAAATTATGCATATATTATGTAGTGCTTGTCATAATACACAGTACGTATAATACTAATAATGGTGTATGTGTAGCTTAGTCTACAGATATACTAGCAAAAGTTCCCCAGATCACAGGGAACAAGGACATGCATTCAGCCTTCTCTCCAGGTGAGAGGGTCTGAGTGCCCACCCACAGAAGGCAAGTTATAGACATTGTTACTCCCCTACAAGGGAATATCCAAAAGCTCTCGCAGAGGGTAAGAAAAGGCCGGTGTGCTCGCATGGGAAATCACAGTGGCCACAGGGAGGGCAGAACAGGGTGTCTACGATACCAAGACTCATTTAAGAGAACAGAAAGATGCTGGTATGTGCACAACCATCTTTCTGGAAGGAATCGTGAGAAATTATTAATAGTGTGACATGTTTAAGTAAGATTAAGAGCAGAAAGGGAGATGGGAAGTCTTTTACTCTACACTATGCACCTTTTCTTACTCTTGAGTTTATGTTACTTTTTCTTTCTCCTTGTGGACCTCAAGTGTGCTGAGGATTCTGAGCAACCCACTCGAGCACGCAGGACACTGCCACCACTGCTCCACGCTGCTCTTCACCTGGTCAGCTATTTTTCATCACGCAGTGAGCACCCATTAACCCACCACTCACAGCAAAAACTAGGATCTTGTCAAGATTCAATACCTAACCAGCATATGGCCCTCACCACCCCATCACTGCTGCCTCTTCCCGCTCAAGCCAACTATCAGAACAAGACCCACAGGCTGTAGCTTCAAAGAAGAAAGTCCCCAAATTAACAGGCTAACAGCAAATCCATCCAAAAAAGGTACAAATGAACACCAAAATAAATTCAAAGAAAGGGACAGGAAAGAGATAATAAAATGGATATTTATACTATAAACATAGGTTAAAAATTCCAGGCTGGGGCTAGGCGCGGTGGCTCACACCTGTATTACCAACACTTTGGGAGGCTGAGGCAGGTGGATCACCTGAGGTCAGCAGTTCGAGACCAGCCTGGCCAACATGGTGAAACCCTGTCTCTACCAAAAGTACAAAAATTAGCCGGGCGTGGTGGCGTGCACCTGTAATCCCAGCTACTAAATAGGGTGAGGCACAAGAATCACTGGAACTCGGGAGGCAGACGCTGCAGTGAGCAGAGATCACGCCACTGCACTCCAGCCTGGGTGACAGAGAAAGACTCTGTCTCAAAAAAAAAAAAAAAATTATAGGCCAGCCGCGGTGGCTCACACCTGTAATCCCAGCACAAGGTCAGGAGTTTGAGACCAGCCAGGCCAACATGGTGAAACCCCATTTCTACTAAAAATACAAAAAATTCGCCCAGTGTGGTGGCAGGCACCTGTACTCCCAGCTACTTGGGAGACTGAGGTAGGAGAATCACTTGAACCCGGGAGGCGGAGGTTGTAGTGAGCCGAGATCACGCCACTGCCCTCCAGCCTGGGCAACAGAGCAAGGCTCTGTCTCAAAAAGAAAAAAGAAAAGAAATTCTAGGCAGGGCGCAATGACTCACGCCTATTACAGTTCCAACACTTTGAGAGGCCACGGTAGGCAGATCACCTGAGCCCAGGAGTTCAGACCAGCCTGGGCAACATTGAGAGACCCCATCTCTACAAAAAATACAAAAATTAGCTGGGGATTGTGGCGTGCGCCTGTAGTCCCAGCTACTTAGGAAGCTGAGGTGGGAGGATCACTTAAACCCAAGAGGCAGAGGTTGCGGTGATCTGAGATCTCAACACTGTACTCCAGCCTGGGTGACAGAGTGAAACCTGTCCGGAGGAAAAATAAAAAAAAAAAAAACTAAACAAAAATATCAGCAATTTGAATTCAACAGTGTGTAAAACATATATATATATATACTATCAGCAGTTATTGTTGGGTGTGTAACTCACCACATTAATAGATTTCTTGGCCAGGCACAGTGGCTCATGCCTGTAATCCCAGCACTTTGGGAGGAAGAGGTGGGCAGATCACCTGAAGTTAGGAGCTCGAGACCAGCCTGACCAACATGGTGAAACCCCGTCTCTACTAAAAATATAAAATTAACTGGGTGTGGTGGCGCAAGCATATAATACCAGCTACTTGGGAGCCTGAGGCAGCAGAATCACTTGAACCCAGGAGGCAGAGGTTGCAGGGAGCCGAGATCGCACCACTGCACTCCAGCCTGTGCAACAAGAGGGAAGCTCCATCTCAAAAAAAGAAAAAAATACAGATTTCTTTAAAGATGTAGAAAAACAACTGGGTGCAGGTGGCTCACACTTGTAATTGGGAGGCAGAGGCGGGCGGATCACCTGAAGTCAGGAGTTTGAGACCAGCCTGGCCAACATGGTGAAACCCCACCTCTACTAAAAATATAAAAATTAGCCAGGCGCGGTGGCGGGCACCTGTAATCCCAGCTACTCGGGAGGCTGAGGCAGAAGAATTGCTGGAACTCAGGAGGCAGAGCCTGCAGTGAGCCCAGATTGCGCCACTGCACTCCAGCCTGGCGACAGAGTGAGACTCCGTCTCAAAAAAAAAAAAAAAAAAAAATAGAGAAACTACTTGGGGTAAAATTCACTCAAGTATGATTTTTAGAACTCAGTTAATTAAGAATGGAAGAACATTTCCTCACTCCAAAAAAAAAGGATAGTTCTGTTGAGCAGTCTAAAAAAAAAATACTTTTTTTAAGTATTTAAAAAAAAAACCATCCTAAATAGGAAAATATTGGAAACATTCCCTTTAAAATCAAGAATAATCATGAAAAGCAAAAAGAAACTAGAGAGATGGACAGACGCATAGAACGATAAAGCAAATGTAGTAAAATGTTCACACTCGGGGGACCTGGGTAAAAGGGCCTATGGGAATTCTACGTATTGTTTTGCAACTTTTTTTATAAGTCTAAGATTATTTCAAACTAAAAATTTAATAAAGTAATAAAAATAAACAAAACCAAGAATAAAGACATCCACTAGCATTTTTTCTTTTCAACATCGTATCGTGTCCTGACCAGTACAATCAGACAAGGAATTTGAGGCCTGGGATTAGAAAGGAAGAAATAAAACTGCTATTATATGTTCTACAAAGTATTAGAAATAATAGTCGAACTCAGCAAGATGACGGCGGGAAAGGTTAGACACTCAGTCGTCAGCTGTGTGGTTATTCTACAACAGCAGTAAACAGCGAGCTGCTGTAATTACAGAGAAGGCATCACTTACGATGGCACCAGAGAATCATCAGTCATCTAGGAATAAACCTGCAAAAGATGGCAAGACCTCTACAGGAAAAATTTTAAAATTTCATAGAAATATTTCTTAAAAACTAAAAGAAGACAGAAATATACTATGCTCACAAACAGGAAGACATATTGTGAAGACGTAGATTCACACAAAATTGATCCATAGATTCAGTGTAATTCCAATTAATATCCAATAAGATTTTTCACGAAATCTTAGGATTCTAGAGTTAATATTGAAGAATAAATGGCCAAAAATATCCAGAACGCCACTGCGCTCCAACCTGGCCAAGACAGGGAGAGCCTGTCTCTAAAAAAATAGAAACAAAACAGAAACTCCCACATGTTTGAACTGTGGGATGCGGTACGTCAGGCTGACGAAGAAAGGAGGACTTGTTCAATACCTAAAGCTAGGGAAAAATGATTATACACATGAAGAAAGACGGGGAAAAAAATGTTCTGAGACAGGGTCTGGCTCTGTAACCCAGGCTAGAGGGCAGTGGTGCAATCTCAGCTCCCAGGCTCCAGTGATCCTCCCACCTCAGCCTCCCTTATTAGCTGGGACCACAGGCACGTGCCCCAATGCCCGGCTAATATTTGTATTTTTTGTAGAGATGGTGTCTCACTTTGTTGCCCAGGCTGGTCTCGAGCTCCTGAGCTCAAGCGATTCTCCTGCCAGCCTCCCAAGGTGCTGGGACTGCAGGTGTGAGCCACCACGCCCACACATGAAGAAAGATGAAATTGAATCCCTACTACACATGATTTACGTTAAAAAAAGAAAACTCTCAATCACAGAAGAATAAGAAATTACATGCCAAAAACAAAACCTCGGCTAAGCACTGCATACCTAGGTAAATACATTTTGGACTGTAAGGTAAAGAAAAGTCTCTTAAAATACAAAAGGGGGCCAAGCGCAGTGGCTCACATCTGTAATCCCCACACTGGAGAGGGCAAGGTGGGCAGATCACTCGAGCCCACGAATTTGAGTACCAGCCTGGGCAACACAGAGAAACCCCGTCTCTGCAAAAAATACAAAAATTAGCCAGGCATGGTGGTACATGCCTATGGTCCCAGCTACTCGGGAAGCTGAGGTGGCAGAATCACATAGGCAGGGGAAGGTCGAGGCTGCAGTGAACCATGAGTGCACCACTGCACTCCAGCCTGGGCAACAGAGACTGTCTCAAAAAAAAAAAGGAAAAAGGGACCCAGGTGTGGTGGCACACACGTTCATTCCCAGCTACTTGAAAGGCTGAGGTGGGAGCCCAGGAGTTCAAGTCCAGCCTGGGTAACAGAGCAAGACCCTGTCTCTAAAAATAATCAATTAATTAATCAATTTTAGAAATACAAAAAGGACAGTCCAACTAGGAGAACATATTCATAATACACAGAAACAACAAAAAATTAAGAATATACAAAGAACTGCAAAATAATAAGCACAAACCACGAAAAAACGGGCAAAGGACATCTACAGACGTTTTACAGAAAGGGAAACACATCCAGCCAAGTACCACATTGGAGACAGTTCAACATTAATAAGAGAATAAGAAAAACCAAAACTAAGAAAAATACATTATGTTTCGGGAGGAAAACAATAGAATAAGATCTCGTATTTGATAGCACAACAAACATAACCTATTTAGATGTTCAACATTAATAAGAAAAATAAGAAAAACCAAGTAAGATGATAATGAGATGCCATTTTACACACACATTCAATGGACACAAACTCACGGAAAGAGGATGTGGGCTCGCAGGATGTCTGCAATGGTTCAGCAGTTCCACTCCAGCCCAAGAGAAGAGGCAACCACAGAAGCGTTCCTGGGCTGGCACAGTGGCTCACGCCTATAATCCCAGCACTTCAGGAGGCTGAGGCATGAGAATTACTTGAACCCAGGAGGCGGAGGCTGCAGCGAGACAAGGTCCCGCCACGGCACTCCAGCCTGGGTGACAAGCGAGACTCCATCTCGGGGACGGGGGGCGTCCATTCTGGATAGAAAGAACCACGATTGACAGAAGGAGAATTAAAGAAGAAGGTAAAACATGGTGCACAGGCACAATGAGGTAGTATTCAGCCATGAACAGAAGGAGACCCCGTCAACCGCAACAACAAGGATGGAACTGGAGGTCACTGTGTTAAGTGAAATCAGCCAGGCATGGAAAGACTAACTTCACATGCTCTCATTTATTTGTGGGAGCTAAAAATTAAAACAACGAACCGATGGAGATGGTAGAGAGTAGGAAGATGTCTAGGGGCTATCACTTGTAGAAGCGGCATAAAATAAATTTTAAAAAGGATGGTTTCCAGAGGGTGGGAAGGGTAGTGGAATGGAGGTAGGCAGTGGGAATAGAAACGGTTCGTAAAAAAAAACGGAATAACAAAATAGATAACAGAAAAATAACAAAAAATAGAAAAAGAACTAGTATTTGATAGCACAACCAAGTGACTAGAGTCAACAATAATTTATTGTACATCTTAAAATAACTAAAAGAGTAGAACTGCATGGTCTGTAAAACAGGATAAATGTTTGAGGTGATGGACACGCCAATTACTCTGGTGTGACTGTTATGCACCGTATGCCTGTATCAAAATATCTCATGTACCCCATAAATACGCCTATTATGTACCCACAAAAATTGAAAATAAAAAATTTTTATTAAAAAAAAAAACGCAGCCAGGTGCACTGGCTCCCACCTACAACCCCAGCGCCCTGGGAAGCCGACTTCCACTCAAACCACCACCCTCTCATTCTAACAACCGCAACAGCCTCTCACCTCACCTGCCGTACCCTGCAGCCAACTCAACACTGCCACAAGAACCACCTGTGGAAACAGAAGCCACATTCCGCCACTCCTCTGCTCAGAATCTTCCAGTGGTCCCTCTAAGAGCAGCCTGTGAGACAAGCACCCTCTCCAGCTGAGCGGGCTGCCCACGCCTCACTCCCGCTGTTCCTCAAGACCCCACGCCTCGCTCCCACTGTTCCTCAACACCCCACGCCTCGCTCCCGCTGCTTCCTCAAGACCCCATGCCTTGCTCCCGCTGCTTCCTCAAGACTGCAAACCACATGTTCCCCACACCACTGCCCATGTGCCCTTCCTTGTCTACACTGGCCATGACACACCAGTTCCGTCTGCTACGCCCCCCAGACCACAGCACGGAGCAGGTACCCTGCACTTCCAGGATGAACAAACAAAAGTAAAAGGGTGGCCAGGCATGGTGGCTCACACCTGTCATCCCAGCACTTTGGGAGGCTGAGGTGGGCAAATCACTTAAGGCCAAGAGTTCAAGACCAGCCTGGCCAAAATGGTGAAATCCCGTCTCTACTAAAAATACAAAAATTAGCCAGACGTGGTGGCACACACCTGTAATCCCAGCTACTTGGGGGCTAAGGCAGGAGAATCGCTTGAACCTGGGAGACAGAGGTTGCAGTGAGCCAAGATGGCACCACTGCAATCCAGCCTGGGGGACACAGTGAGACTCTGAATTAAAATTTAAAAAAAAATGGAAGGGCATCCAGCAGTGAGTGAGAAGCAGGGAGAGGCATAGCACAGCCCTTGGACACATGTCTCTGCCTCCTAGGGATACACTTGTACCCTGGACACATGCCCCTGCCTCCAGCCCACAGCCCAGGCCCAGCCTGGGCACAAGGCAATCAAGAAAGCAAAGCTCAGGATGGGCACTGTGCCTCTAGATAGATCCGCACAGGGCCAGAAGCCTGTGTTTATTAGGAAGACAATAGTTAACAGGAAACTTCGAAATCTAAGCGTCATCACTCTAACCCAAAATTTCCCGTTTCCTCCTAGTATCTCTTCACAGCTATACATTTTTGTTTTTGTCTTTGTTTTTGAGATGGAGTCTCACTCTGTCGCCCAGGCTGGAGTGCAATGGTGCAAACTCAGCTCACTGCAACCTCCACCTCCCAGGGTCAAGTGACTCTCCTGCCTCAGCCTCCCGAGTAGCTGGGATTATAGGTGCACACCACCGTGCCCAGCTAATTTTTATAATTTTAGTAGAGATGAGGTCTCACCATGTTGGCCAGGCTGGTCTCCAACTCCTGACCTCAGGTGATCGGCCCACCTCAGCCTCCGAAAGTGCTGGGATTATAGGTGTGAGCCACTGCATCCAGTCATATACATTTTATATGGTTATGAGCTATATAAATATTTTTTCCCTTGAATATTCCTACGTCTTCATGTTCTTCAGTTATCACATGAACGGCAGTGCATTTCATAGAGTAGATAGAC
Source organism: Rhinopithecus roxellana (assembly GCF_007565055.1). NCBI lineage: Eukaryota > Metazoa > Chordata > Mammalia > Primates > Cercopithecidae > Rhinopithecus > Rhinopithecus roxellana. The sequence continues at coordinate 8,495,243 of NC_044564.1, forward strand.
CATAAAGTATTAAAACATTTTTAAATCACTGATAATCAGTTTATCATTACTTTATTTTTATTTTTATTTTTTTTTTTGAGACGGAGTCTCGCTCTGTCACCCAAGCTGGAGTGCACTGGCCAGATCTCAGCTCACTGCAAGCTCCGCCTCCTGGGTTCACGCCATTCTCCTGCCTCAGCCTCCCGAGTAGCTGGGACTACAGGCGCCCGCCACCTCGCCCGGCTAGTTTTTTGTATTTTTTAGTAGAGACGGGGTTTCACCGTGTTAGCCAGGATGGTCTCGATCTCCTGACCTTGTGATCCGCCCGCCTCGGCCTCCCAAAGTGCTGGGATTACAGGCTTGAGCCACCGCGCCTGGCCTATCATTACTTTAAAACAGTGGTCCCCAATCTTTTTGGCACCAGGGACTGGTTTCATGGAAGACGATTTTTCCAAGGACAGAAGGTGGGGAGGGCAGTTCAGGAAGAAACGGTTCCACCTCAGATCTTCAGGCACCAGATTCTCGTAAGGAGCGTGCGGCCTAGATCCTTCGCATGTGCAGTTCACCCACATAGGAGGGTTCTCGCTCCTAGGAGAGTCTAATCCCACTGCTCATCTGACAGGCAGGGCTCAGGCAGGGAAGCTCAACTCAACGCCTGCCGCTCAGGTCCTGCTGGGTGGCCGAGTTCCTAATGGGCCACTGACCAGCACTCCGTGGCCTGGGGGTTGGGGACCCCCGCTTAAAAAACACTATGAGCATCTTCATGTAAATGATAACTACTGTGAACTCATTCATCATCTTCAACAGCACTGAGTGACACTGAATATATGCAACGTATTTTATTTTCCTCATTAAGGAAAACTCCGTAGGTAAGATTCCTGGGTCCATTCACGGGTAACAATATTTCTGGTCTGCTGGCAATAAGGAAGTCTTTTTTAAGCAGCCTCTACCAGCGAGAATGCCAGTGTAGTGCTTGAAAACAGTTAACAGTCAGGCGCAGTGGTTTATGCCTGTAATCCCAGCACTTTGGGAGGCTGAGGTGGGCGGACCACCTGAGGTCAGGAGTTCGAGACCAGCCTGGCCAAAATGGTCAAATGCCGTCTCTACTAAAAATAAAAAAATAAAAAATAAAAAAAAATTAGCCAAGCGTAGTGGCACACGCCTGTAGTCCCAGCTACCTGGGAGGCTGAGGCAGGAGACTCACTTGAACCCAGGAGGCAGGGGTTGCAGTGAGCCGAGATCATGCCATTGCACTCCAGCCTGGGTGACAAGAGCAAAACTCAAGTCTCAAAAAGAAAAAAAGAAAAGAAAGGAAAAAACAGTTAACCACCTGGTACCTTCCTGCTGCAGTCCCTGAATACCAAGGTCCTTGACACCACCTCTGCTGTCCACGCTGGCCTGTCTAAGCCACAAGCATCAGCATCCCAGCTTGGCTGCACCCCACCACCTGGCCCAAACTCTGACCACCCTGTGGGCTCAGAACCATGTGCACCGTTCACTTCCCTGTTCAGCGCTAACGTACTTCTCCTGGTGTCTGTCCAGACAATGCCATGTTCTGGGGCATGGCAGGCCCAGCCTTTACTCAAGCCTTCAGGCATATGCTGCCTCCCCAGCCACCCTCTCCAGTCTGGCCCACCTCACTGGGCCCCAGCTGGCTTCTTTGTAGAAACTAACAGGATGACCTAAAATTCATATGGAAACTTAAGAGACCCAGAATAGTCAAAACAATCTGGAAAAAGAACAAACTTGGAGGACTCAGACCTCTCCATTTCAAAACTTACAACAAAGGTAAAGTCATCATGACACTGGTACTGGCCTAAGGAACAACATCTGATCAATGGAACATAATTGAGAGTTCAGAAACAGACTCACATACTTACGGTCAATTAATTTTTCTTTCTCTTTTTTTGTGGGGGAGAGGGTAAGGGCTGGGGGATGGGGTCCCGCTCTGTCGCCCAGGCTGGAGTGCAGTGGTGTCAACTCAGCTCAGTGCAACCTCCACCTCCCACGTCCAAGCGATTCTTCTGCCTCAGCCTTTTGAACAGCTGGGATTACAGGCACCCACCACCACATCAGGCTACTTTTTGTATTTTTAGTAGAGACGGGGTTTCGCCATGTTGGCCAAGCTGGTCTCCCACTCCTGACCTCAAGTGATCCACCCACCTCGGCCTCCCAAAGCGCTGGGATTACAGGTGTGAGCCACTGCGCCCGGCCTATGGTCAATTAATTTTCCAATTAAGCCATGAAGACCATTCAATAAAAGGAGAATCTTTTCAGCAAACAGTGCTAGGACAACGGGAGAGCCATATGCGAACATGTGAAGATGGACCCTGCTTCACACCATATACAAGAAGCAGAGGGAGCTGCTGCTCAGCAGTGGGGACACTTTCTAAGAAACGCATCAAGAAGGGGAAGTCCCAATACTGGCACTGTCCGACTTGCTGAAAATCACTTTGCTTGTTTTATGTACCAGGAAAAATTAGAAAATTGGCTGGGGACGGCGACTCACGCCTGGCATCCCAGCACTTTGGGAGGCAGAGGAGGGCAGATCAAGGTCAGGAGTTCAAGACCAGCCTGGCCAACAGGGAGAAACCCCATCTCTACTAAAAATACAAAATCAGCTGGGCGTGGTGGCGCATGCCTGTCATCCCAGCTACTCAGGAGGCTCAGGCGGGAGAACCGCTTAAAGCTGGGAGGCGGAGGTTGCAGTGAGCCGAGATCGCATCACTGCACTCCAGCCTCGGCAACAAGAGCGAAACTCTGTCTCAAAGAAAAAAGAGAGAGAGAGAGAAAATCAAGCCCTTAGTCTTCCTGTGTGCCAGGCACTGTCTCAGGTGCTTCATGCAATCGTGCATCACTCAACTACGAGGATACTTTCTGGGAAATTCGACGTTAAGCAGCTTTACTGTTCTGTGAACATCACAGACTGAACTCACACAAACCTAGATGCCTGCTACACACCGAGGCTGTGGGGCAGAGCATATTCTATTGCTCCTGGGCTACAAACCTATGCAGCATGTAACCGTGTTGAATACTGCAGGCAACAGGAATACAATGGTAAGTATTTGCATATATAAACATATCTAAGTATAGAAAAAGTACAATAAAAATACAGTATAAAAAATTAAAAAGTGCCCTGTATGGGGCACTTACCATGAATGGAGCTTGCAGGACTGGAACTCGAAGTTGCTCTGGGTGACTGAGTGAGTAGTGAATGAATGTGAAGGCCTAGGACATTACTATACACTACTGCAGGCTTTATAAACACTGTACACGTAGGCTACACCATCTAAGGCCAGGCACGGTGACTCCCACCTGTAATCCCAGCACTTTGGGAGGCCGAAGCGGATGGATCACCTGAGGTCAAGAGTTCGAGACCAGCCTGGCCAACATGTTGAAACCTCGTCTCTACTAAAAATATAGAAAAGTTAGCCGGGTGTGGTGGCAGGTGTCTGTAATCCCAGCTACTCGGGAGACTGAGGCAGGAAAGTCGCTTGAACCTGGGAGGGAGAGGTTGCAGTGAGCTGAGATCGCACCACTGCACTCCAGTCTGGGCAACAAGAGCAAAACTCCATCTCAAAAAAAAAAAAAATTAATTTCTTAAACTTTTTTGTTAAAAACTAAGATACACTAGCCAGGCGCAGTGGCTCACGCCTGTAATCCCAACATTCTGGGAGGCCAAGGTGAGTGAATCACCTGAGGTCAGGAGTTCAAGACCAGCCTAGCCAACATGGCAAAACCCTGTGTCTACTAAAAATAAAAAAAAGTAGCTGGGCTAGGTGGTGCACACCTATAATCCCTGCTAGGAGGCTGAGTATTGCTCCAACCCAGGAGTATTGCTCCAACCCAGGAGTTGTAGTGAGCCAAGATGGTGCCACTGCACTCCGGCCTGGGCGATAAGAGTGACACTCTGTTTCAAAAAAAAAAAAAAAAAAAAAAAAAAAACTAAAACACACTGGCCAGGCATTGTGGCTCAAACCTGTAATCCCAGCACTTCGGGTGGCCAAGGCAGGAAGACCACTTCAGCCTGGCTTGGGCAACATAGCAAGACCTCACCTCTACAAAAAAAAATTAACTAAAACACAAACATACACATTAGCCGAGGCCCACACAGGGTCAGGATCATCCATATTACTGTCTTCCACCTCCACATCTTGTCCCCTAGAAGATCTTCAGAGGCACTAACATGCACAGAGCTGTCATCTCCTATAATAACAGCGTCTTCTAGATGCCTCCTGAAGGACCTGCCTGAGACTGTTTTAGAGTTGACTTTTTAAAAAATAAGTAGGAGTACACTCTATAATAATGGTAAAAAGTATAGCACAGAATAGTAACTACATACACCAGTAACAGGAGTTTATCATTATCATCAAGCATTAGGTACTGCGCATAACTGTATGTGCTAGACTTTTATATAACTGAGAGCACAGTAGGTTTGTTTACCTGAGGACACGTAATGTCTATTGCTAGAGTTTTAGGATGTCCTGGGCAATAGGAACTTTTTGGTTCCACTATAATACTTTTTTTTTTTCTTGAGACGGAGTCTCACTCTGTCACTCAGGCTGGAGTGCAGTGACACAATCTCGGCTCCCTGCAACTTCTACTTTCCAGGTTCAAGCAGTTCTCCTGCCTCAGCCTCCCAAGTAACTAGGATTACAAGTGTGTGCCAACATGCCCAGATAATTTTTTGTATTTTTATTTTTGGTAGTGTCAGGATTTCACCATGTTAGCCAGGCTGGTCTCGAACTCCTGACCTCAAGTCATCCACCTGCCTCAGCCTCCCTCCCACAGTGCTGGGATTACAAGCATGAGCCACCACACCTGGCCAGCTCCATTATAATCCTACTGGACCATCATCTTACATGTTGCCCATCACTGACAGAAACATCATTCTGCGGCCTGTGACTATAATTCAAAATAGATCAAAGATCTAAATAAAAGACCTAAAACTGTAAAACTCATAGAAGAAAACAGGCATGAATCTTCACAACCCTGAATTTCAAAAGTGTTTCTAAAATAGGACAAAAAGGCACAAGCAACAAGGAAAAAAGGGATAAACAGACTTCATCAAAATTAAAAATGTTTGTGCTTCAAAGGATACTGTCAAGAAAGTGAAAACATAACCCACAAAATGGGAAAAAATATTTACAAGTCCTGTATCTGTCTGGGTGCAGTGGCTCACACCCATAATCCCAGCACTTTGGGAGGGTTCCAGTTTTTCCTTATCATCGTCAACACTTGTTATTTTTTGTCTTGTTTTTTTGAGACAGGGTCTCACTCTGTCACCTACCCAGGCTGAAGTGCAGTGGTGCAGTCACAGCTCACTGCAGCCTCAAACTCCCAGGCTCAGGTGATCCTCCCGCCTCAGCCTCCTGAGCAGCTGGAACCACGGGTGTGCACACGCTCATATTCATATGGGGGTGGGAAGATCGCTTGAGCCCAGGAGTTCAACCAGCCTGATCAACACAGTGGGATCCTGTCTGCACAAAAAATTAAAAAACCAAAAATTAGCCAGGTATAGTGACGTGTGCCTGTGGCCCTGGCTACTTGGGGACGCTGAATTGGGAGGATCACTTGAGTCCAGGAGGATGAGGCTACAGTGAGCTGTGATTATCCCACTGCACTCCAACCTAGGCAACAGAGTGCAACTATCTCAAAAAAAAAAAACACACAGTGGGAGGTCCTATATCTGATAAAGGACTTAACTCTATAGTATGTAAAGAACATCTACAACTCATTAATAAAAAAAAAAATTAAAATGGGCAAAAAACCTAAACAGGTATTTCTACAAAGACATACAAATGGCCAATAACAACAGGAAAAGACGCTCAATATCATTAGTCAGCAGCAACATGCAAATCAAAACCACAATGTGATACTACTTCACACTCCCTAATAACAACAGGAAAAGACGCTCAATATCATTAGTCAGCAGCAACATGCAAATCAAAACCACAATGTGATACTACTTCACACTCCCTAATAACAACACGAAAAGACGCTCAATATCATTAGTCAGCAGCAACATGCAAATCAAAACCACAATGTGATACTACTTCACACTCCCTAGTAACAACACGAAAAGACGCTCAATATCATTAGTCAGCAGCAACATGCAAATCAAAACCACAATGTGATACTACTTCACACTCCCTAATAACAACACGAAAAGACGCTCAATATCATTAGTCAGCAGCAACATGCAAATCAAAACCACAATGTGATACTACTTCACACTCCCTAGTAACAACACGAAAAGACGCTCAATATCATTAGTCAGCAGCAACATGCAAATCAAAACCACAATGTGATACTACTTCACACTCCCTAGTAACAACACGAAAAGACGCTCAATATCATTAGTCAGCAGCAACATGCAAATCAAAACCACAATGTGATACTACTTCACACTCCCTAGTAACAACACGAAAAGACGCTCAATATCATTAGTCAGCAGCAACATGCAAATCAAAACCACAATGTGATACTACTTCACACTCCCTAATAACAACACGAAAAGACGCTCAATATCATTAGTCAGCAGCAACATGCAAATCAAAACCACAATGTGATACTACTTCACACTCCCTAGTAACAACACGAAAAGACGCTCAATATCATTAGTCAGCAGCAACATGCAAATCAAAACCACAATGTGATACTACTTCACACTCCCTAATAACAACACGGAAAAGACGCTCAATATCATTAGGTCAGCAGCAACATGCAAATCAAAACCACAATGTGATACTACTTCACACTCCCTAATAACAACACGAAAAGACGCTCAATATCATTAGTCAGCAGCAACATGCAAATCGAAACCACAATGTGATACTACTTCACACTCCCTAATAACAACACGAAAAGAAGCTCAATATCATTAGTCAGCAGCAACATGCAAATCGAAACCACAATGTGATACTACTTCACACTCCCTAATAACAACACGAAAAGGCGCTCAATATCATTAGTCAGCAGCAACATGCAAATCGAAACCACAATGTGATACTACTTCACACTCCCTAATAACAACACGAAAAGACGCTCAATATCATTAGTCAGCAGCAACATGCAAATCAAAACCACAATGTGATACTACTTCACACTCCCTAGTAACAACAGGAAAAGACGCTCAATATCATTAGTCAGCAGCAACATGCAAATCAAAACCACAATGTGATACTACTTCACACTCCCTAATAACAACAGGAAAAGACGCTCAATATCATTAGTCAGCAGCAACATGCAAATCAAAACCACAATGTGATACTACTTCACACTCCCTAATAACAACACGAAAGACGCTCAATATCATTAGTCAGCAGCAACATGCAAATCAAAACCACAATGTGATACTACTTCACACTCCCTAGTAACAACACGAAAAGACGCTCAATATCATTAGTCAGCAGCAACATGCAAATCAAAACCACAATGTGATACTACTTCACACTCCCTAATAACAACAGGAAAAGACGCTCCATATCATTAGTCAGCAGCAACATGCAAATCAAAACCACAATGTGATACTACTTCACACTCCCTAATAACAACAGGAAAAGACGCTCAATATCATTAGTCAGCAGCAACATGCAAATCAAAACCACAATGTGATACTACTTCACACTCCCTAGTAACAACACGAAAAGACGCTCAATATCATTAGTCAGCAGCAACATGCAAATCGAAACCACAATGTGATACTACTTCACACTCCCTAGTAACAACACGAAAAGACGCTCAATATCATTAGTCAGCAGCAACATGCAAATCGAAACCACAATGTGATACTACTTCACACTCCCTAATAACAACACGAAAAGACGCTCAATATCATTAGTCAGCAGCAACATGCAAATCGAAACCACAATGTGATACTACTTCACACTCCCTAATAACAACACGAAAAGACGCTCAATATCATTAGTCAGCAGCAACATGCAAATCGAAACCACAATGTGATACTACTTCACACTCCCTAATAACAACACGAAAACACGCTCAATATCATTAGTCAGCAGCAACATGCAAATCGAAACCACAATGTGATACTACTTCACACTCCCTAATAACAACACGAAAAGACGCTCAATATCATTAGTCAGCAGCAACATGCAAATCGAAACCACAATGTGATACTACTTCACACTCCCTAATAACAACACGAAAAGACGCTCAATATCATTAGTCAGCAGCAACATGCAAATCGAAACGACAATGTGATACTACTTCACACTCCCTAATAACAACAGGAAAAGGCGCTCAATATCATTAGTCAGCAGCAACATGCAAATCGAAACGACAATGTGATACTACTTCACACTCCCTAATAACAACACGAAAAGACGCTCAATATCATTAGTCAGCAGCAACATGCAAATCGAAACCACAATGTGATACTACTTCACACTCCCTAATAACAACACGAAAAGGCGCTCCATATCATTAGTCAGCAGCAACATGCAAATCAAAACCACAATGTGATACTACTTCACACTCCCTAATAACAACACGAAAAGACGCTCAATATCATTAGTCAGCAGCAACATGCAAATCGAAACCACAATGTGATACTACTTCACACTCCCTAATAACAACAGGAAAAGGCGCTCAATATCATTAGTCAGCAGCAACATGCAAATCGAAACCACAATGTGATACTACTTCACACTCCCTAATAACAACAGGAAAAGGCGCTCAATATCATTAGTCAGCAGCAACATGCAAATCGAAACCACAATGTGATACTACTTCACACTCCCTAATAACAACACGAAAAGACGCTCAATATCATTAGTCAGCAGCAACATGCAAATCAAAACCACAATGTGATACTACTTCACACTCCCTAATAACAACAGGAAAAGGCGCTCAATATCATTAGTCAGCAGCAACATGCAAATCGAAACCACAATGTGATACTACTTCACACTCCCTAATAACAACACGAAAAGACGCTCAATATCATTAGTCAGCAGCAACATGCAAATCAAAACCACAATGTGATACTACTTCACACTCCCTAATAACAACAGGAAAAGGCGCTCAATATCATTAGTCAGCAGCAACATGCAAATCGAAACCACAATGTGATACTACTTCACACTCCCTAATAACAACACGAAAAGACGCTCAATATCATTAGTCAGCAGCAACATGCAAATCAAAACCACAATGTGATACTACTTCACACTCCCTAATAACAACAGGAAAAGGCGCTCAATATCATTAGTCAGCAGCAACATGCAAATCGAAACCACAATGTGATACTACTTCACACTCCCTAATAACAACACGAAAAGACGCTCAATATCATTAGTCAGCAGCAACATGCAAATCAAAACCACAATGTGATACTACTTCACACTCCCTAATAACAACACGAAAAGGCGCTCAATATCATTAGTCAGCAGCAACATGCAAATCGAAACCACAGTGTGATACTACTTCACACTCCCTAATAACAACACGAAAAGACGCTCAATATCATTAGTCAGCAGCAACATGCAAATCAAAACCACAATGTGATACTACTTCACACTCCCTAATAACAACACGAAAAGACGCTCAATATCATTAGTCAGCAGCAACATGCAAATCAAAACCACAATGTGATACTACTTCACACTCCCTAATAACAACACGAAAAGGCGCTCAATATCATTAGTCAGCAGCAACATGCAAATCGAAACCACAATGTGATACTACTTCACACTCCCTAATAACAACACGAAAAGACGCTCAATATCATTAGTCAGCAGCAACATGCAAATCAAAACCACAATGTGATACTACTTCACACTCCCTAATAACAACACGAAAAGGCGCTCAATATCATTAGTCAGCAGCAACATGCAAATCAAAACCACAATGTGATACTACTTCACACTCCCTAATAACAACACGAAAAGACGCTCAATATCATTAGTCAGCAGCAACATGCAAATCAAAACCACAATGTGATACTACTTCACACTCCCTAATAACAACAGGAAAAGGCGCTCAATATCATTAGTCAGCAGCAACATGCAAATCGAAACCACAATGTGATACTACTTCACACTCCCTAATAACAACACGAAAAGACGCTCAATATCATTAGTCAGCAGCAACATGCAAATCAAAACCACAATGTGATACTACTTCACACTCCCTAATAACAACACGGAAAAGGCGCTCAATATCATTAGTCAGCAGCAACATGCAAATCGAAACCACAATGTGATACTACTTCACACTCCCTAATAACAACACGAAAAGACGCTCAATATCATTAGTCAGCAGCAACATGCAAATCAAAACCACAATGTGATACTACTTCACACTCCCTAATAACAACACGAAAAGACGCTCAATATCATTAGTCAGCAGCAACATGCAAATCAAAACCACAATGTGATACTACTTCACACTCCCTAATAACAACAGGAAAAGACGCTCCATATCATTAGTCAGCAGCAACATGCAAATCGAAACCACAATGTGATACTACTTCACACTCCCTAATAACAACACAAAAAGGCGCTCAATATCATTAGTCAGCAGCAACATGCAAATCAAAACCACAATGTGATACTACTTCACACTCCCTAGTAACAACACGAAAAGGTGCTCCATATCATTAGTCAGCAGCAACATGCAAATCAAAACCACAATGTGATACTACTTCACACTCCCTAATAACAACACGAAAAGACGCTCAATATCATTAGTCAGCAGCAACATGCAAATCAAAACCACAATGTGATACTACTTCATACTCCCTAGTCTGGCTATAATTTTAAAAATAACAGCTGGGCATGGCACACCTGTAATTACACATCTGTAATCCCAGCACTTTGGGAGGCCAAGGTGAGCCAATCGCCTGAGCTCAGGAGTTTGAGAATAGCCTAGGCAACATGATGAAACTCCATTCTAAAAAAATTTTTTAAATTAGCTGGCATTGTGGCCCACACCTGTGTAGTTCTAACTATTAAGGAGGCTAAGGCGGGAAGATCACTTGGGCCTGGGAGTTTGAGGCTGCAGTGAGCTGTGACTGCACCACTGTACTCCAGCCTGGGTGACAGGGTGAGACCTTGTCTCAAAAAAAAAACAAAAAACAAAAAACAAAAAACGTGTTGGCGATGACATGGAAAAACTGGAACCCTCATTCACTGCTGGTAGGAATGTTAGATGTCACAGCCACCATAAAAACACAGCTCCTCAAATGGCTGTCCCACAATGAGACCACAGTAGTTTGACATGCAATTGTAAGAAATCACAGAGATTCTGTGTACACTTTACCCAGTGCATTAGTCTCCTGAGGTTACCTTAACAAAGTGTCACAAATCAAATTGGTTAACTTAAAACAACTGAAATATATTTTTATGTTTTCACATCTGGAGGCCAGAAGTCTGAAATCCGGCTGTTGGCAGGGCCGTGATCCCTCTGAAGGCTGTAGGAAAGAACACGTCCTTGCCTCTTCCAGCTCCGGCGGCGGACGCGGTCTTCCACATTCCCTGGGTCGCAGCACTCGGCCCCCCTCTGCCTCCGCTGCCATGGCTGCTTCCCTGAGGCTGTGTCCTCTCCTCTTCTTTTACGGACACCAGCCACTAAATCTAGAACACACCCTCAATTTAGGATGACTTCGCCTCAAGATCCTTAATTAATTACATCTGCGAAGATCCTACGTCCAAATTAGGCCCCATTCTCAAGTCAGGGGTAGATATGAATTTGGGAGGACATTTTTGTTTGCTCGTTTCAGTTGCAGGCTCGCTCTGTCACCCAGGCTGGAGTGCAATGGCGCCATCTCAGCTCACTGCAACCTGCACCTCCCAGGTTCAAGCAATTCTCCTGCCTCAGCCTCCCCAGTATCTGGGATTACAGGTGCCCGTCTCCATGCCCAGCTAATTTTTACATTTTTAGTAGAGACACGGTTTCACCAAGTTGACCAGGCTGGTCTCTTTGGCCAGGCTGGTCTCAAACACCTGACCTCGTAATCCGCCCACCTCGGCCTCGCAAAGTGCTGGGATTACAGACGTGAGCCACTGCGCCTGGCCGAGAGAACACTATCTGTGTTTTTTTTTTTTTTTTTTTTTGAGGCGGAGTCTCGCTCTGTCGCCCAGGCTGGAGTGCAGTGGCCGGATCTCGGCTCACTACAAACTCCGCCTCCTGGGTTTACGCCATTCTCCTGCCTCAGCCTCCCGAGTAGCTGGGACTACAGGCGCCCGCCACCTCGCCCAGCTAGTTTTTCGTATTTTTTAGTAGAGACAGGGTTTCACTGTGTTAGCCAGGATGGTCTCGATCTCCTGACCTTGTGACCCGCCCATCTCAGCCTCCCAAAGTGCTGGGATTACAGGCTTGAGCCACTGCGCCTGGCTGGAAGAACACTATTTCTGAAGTCACGGGTGGATCTGAATTTGGGAAGACACTACTCAACCCACTGCTACTCAGTTTCCCCAGTGATGAAGCTCAAGCACGATACCACAACCAGGATCAGCCTGGCTTTTTGGGTGGAAAATGGGTAAGATGGACACTGCATAAGCAGAAAAACTAGGAAGACCAGTTAAAGGGTGACTGCTACAATCCAAGCAAGGCACTGTGGTGGCTTGGGTCCAACAGTGAGGCCATTAGAGGGAGAGTAGTCAGAGAAACGGGACCTGCTCTGAGGATGAGGCTGACAGGGTCTTCTGATGAACCAGCTGAATTTGAGAGGGGGAGGCAGGACTAAGAATGATTCCTTGTTGGCATTTTTACAGACATAAAGGATAAGTTTTTACATTAACTTGGGAGAACTAACATGTTTATGATGTCCAAGAACAACAAATGTATTTCCACAGTTCAAGTCTTCTGTTCCAAGTGCTTGAATGCCCAGGCTAGAGTGCAGTGTTGTGATCACTGCTCACTGCAACCTCGACCTCTTGGTGACACTCGCCTCAGCCTCCCAGGCAGCTGCGACCACAGGCATGAGGTACCACGCCCACCTAATTTCTGTTTGTTTGTTTGTTTTTTGAGAGAAGGAGTCTCTCTATGTTGCCCAGGCTGGTCTCAAACTTCTGGGCCCAAGCAGTCCTCCCACCTCAGCCTCCCAAAGTACTGGGATTACAGGCGTGAACCACCACAACCCAGCAGGCTATTGACATAATGTATCAATTTTATATCCAGTTCCTCACTGAATTTCACTGTCTGTGTTTTAACGTTGACTCTCTTGGGTTTTCCAGGTATAGTTCATTTCATCTAGGTATTCAGATTTAATTGCCGAGGATTATACAATATGGTCTCTAACGATTTTGCTCCCAAACAGTATATTGCTTGAAGGGCTCCCACTGGCCATATCAGAATAATTTGAGTTTCAAAAGGACAAATGGTGAAAATAGCTTTTAACACATTTAATAAGTACAAATTCATTACCACAGGAGCCATTCTATAGTAAAACCAAAAAAATATGAAAGGGGAAAGAAAGCTCTACTTTGAAAAAAGTATCAACGAACGAATGGGGAAGGAAGGACAGACAGAGTGGTTTCCCAGCATACAGTCAATGTAAAGACTACGAATTTTCTAAAGAAAAAGAAAGCGATAGAAAGAGTCCACAGATGCAGCCGGGTGAGGTGGCTCACGCCTATAAGCCCAGCACTTTGGGAGGCCGAGGTGGGTGGACTGCCTGAGCTCAGGAGTTTGAAACCAGCCTGGGCAACACGGTGAAACTCCGTCTCTACTAAAAATACAAAAAAATTAGCTGGGTGTGGTGGCACATGCGCGTAATCCCAGCTACTCGGAAGGCTGAGACAGGAGAATCACTTGAACCTGGGAGGCGGAGGTTGCAGTGAGCCAAGATCGCACCACTGCACTCCAGCCTGGGTGACAAAGCAAGACTCCATCTCAAAAAAAAAAAAAAAAAAAAAAAAGAGTGTCCACAGATGGTACTTGAGGTGGCCTCTTCCAGGTGAACAGACCTGAATGAAGAGAAGGTGTAAGCTACCGGATCACTCAGGCAGAGCCTCTACAGCGGAGGAGCAGAGTGCAAGGCCACAGTCATCCGGCGACGGCCAGGGGGCCACGTTACCTGGAGAACAGCAAGCCAGGAAAAAGTGACAGGAAAGAACTAAGGCAGGGCGGGCGCAAGCAAGCCCAGAGCCACGGAGTTCATGCAGAGCAGCAGGCAAGATGCTGCCCTGAGCAGGCAGGGCCAACAGAGCCCAGAAGCCACGTGTTGGAGGAACGGCTGCTGCAGCGAAGCGGCGGCCGAGAAGAAAAGTCAGTGCCTTGGCCCCGGAGCATGAGAGTCGACAAGCTTGTCGCCATACCTTAAATGAGCCTCTCTTAAGTCTGTAAGGAACTGATGCTCCACCAGATGTCTGGATGAAAATAACTATGACAAGGAAAGGTGTTCCACTTACTTCTTAAAGTATAAAAACTGCCGGAGATTCTGGAATTCTGTCATGATGCAGAGAAGACAGAACGGAGTGAAGCCATGTATGCCTACGGCAGCAGAAAGAGATGAAATCTTGAGAGCAGTGGGAAAGATGCCCTATTGAGTGTTTGCATTAAAAGTATATATAACTTAGAAGCAGATGAATATTTCTAATAAGTGATCGCTGTAATATTTAAGACTATACACCCCTCACCCAGACAGACCTTAAGTTCTTCAAGTGGAGACAGTGAAGTCACCCCGTGTCCTTTTTGCTTGCTGTCAGTGCCATGCCGATGGTATGTTGCTGCTGGCTGTGCTGTGGCATGAGTTTGCATGATTTTCTCGAGGCATGGAATTAGGTAAGGCTACATGAGAAATCGAACTTTTCCACTGGGTTTTGAAAGAAGAATATGATGTGAACAAGTAAAGACTGAATGGGGCTGAGATGAAGGCAATGTTTCCAAGTAAAGGAAATGTTATGAGCAAGAGTGTGAGGCCAAGGGAAGCTGGAACCACATTCAGAGAGTATCCTGTAGATTGCTCCACCTAGAAATCTCAGGTGGTGGAGCAGTTGGTGGAAAGACTGGAAAGGTAAGTTGAAGGTAAGGAATGTGTGGCGGGCCTCAGATCCCAGGCTCATTCCTCAAATCAGTTCTTCCCTCACTTATCTTTGTTTAAATAAGGTTAGTACATTCACTAGGGACAAATGGGTTTTTCTAAATAAATGGCATAAAAAAGAAAAAAAAAAAAAAAAAAAAAAAAAAAAGAAGCTGGGACCACATCACAGCCATGGAGTGCAGAAGGTGTGTCATAAAGGCAGAGCCGACAGCGTCTCCCAGGAAATGCCATTCTACAGATGGTGTCTAGCACTGCGGGGCGACAGGCAGACTGAGAGAGCTGCATTTCATGCTGGGGTGAAGGTGCCTACCAGTTTTCCATGCAGTCAACTTGGAGCCACAGCAAAGAGGTCAGCCTGGGGCACGAGACTGGAGTCAACAGAGGACTGGATGGCTCAGGGAATAAGGACACACGCAACACCAGGACCAGACTGGGCCTTGGGGCACATCAATATTTAGAAGTCAGGCTTAAGGCCGGGCGCGGTGGCTCAAGCCTGTAATCCCAGCAATTTGGGAGGCCGAGACGGGCGGATCACAAAGTCAGGAGATCGAGACCATCCTAGCTAACATGGTGAAACCCCGTCTCTACTAAAAAATACAAAAAACTAGCCGGGCGAGGTGGCGGGCGCCTGTAGTCCCAGCTACTCGGGAGGCTGAGGCAGGAGAATGGCGTGAATCCGGGAGGCGGAGCTTGCAGTGAGCTGAGATCCGGCCACTGCACTCCAGCCCGGGCGACAGAGTAAGACTCCGTCTCAAAAAAAAAAAAAAAAAAAAAAAGAAGTCAGGCTTAAGAGGTGAGTCCTCCAAACAGGACTGGAAAGGGGTGGCACAAAACCAGAAGAGTGGGGTGTTCTAGAAGCCAAACGAAGACAACTAACCACAGTTTTTTTTTTCTTGAATTACTACAACAAATGCTGGTGAAAGGACCAGTAAGATGAAGGCTGAGAACTAACCAATGACAATGTCTAGGTCAATGGTGACCATAACCAGAAGGGCATCTGAGGAGAGGTGGAGACCAAAGCCTGTTTGCAGTGGGCTCAGAGGGCAGCCACAGTAGGGACTAGAAACAGCACAGGCAGAAGGAAACCTGAGTGACTGGGATTTAAGGTACAAAAGGTAAGGAAGAATCTGAATATAAATAGCCGTGTTTTCAAAGACAGTAGGAGATAATGTTAAAGCTGAAAATCAGTTAAGACATCCAACATTACAAGATTTGCAGCAGTGAGGGCATCAAACCCAGGCTCCAATTCAGCCAGAGGTCATGACAACACATGTGCCTTGCCAGATGTGAAAACAACAGAACTGCAGCACACTCCCCCCACGCCACTCCAGCCCGCACGCACGTGGGCCTCACCACTACACTCCAGCCCGCACGCACGTGGGCCGCCCCTGCCACTCCAGCCTGCACGCACGTGGGCCGCCCCTGCCACTCCAGCCAGCAGGCACGTGGGCCTCCCCCAGGCTCCAGGGCAGGGCAGCCTCACCAAGGCTGCTTCCACCTGCTGACTAGCTCCTCTCTTCCACAAAACGGGCACACTCTTCAAGGCTCCCATTCAGTCCTCTTACTTTCCAGCCCATTTTCCAGAGGATGAATCCCTCGTCCTCTCCCCTTGGTCACAGGATTCTTTCCCCAGATGGTCCACAGCACAAACTTGAACTGTTCCTCAGGCCAGGGCACCACAGTCCCATAGAAAGATAGGAAATGCCACAGACATCATTTTAAGTTTCTAGCATCTACAAAAATTAAAAATAGGCCAGGCACAGTGAGTGGTTCACACCTGTAATCCCAACACTTTGGGAGGCTGAGGCAGGCGGATAACCTGAGGCCAGGACATCAAGACCAGCCTGGCCAATACGGAGAAATCTCATCTCTATTTAAAATACAAAAAGTTAGCTGGGTGTGGTGGCGGGCACCTGTAATCCCAGCTACGAGGGTGGCTGAGGCAGGAGAATTGCTTGAACCCGGGAGACGGAGGCTGCAGTGAGCCAAGATCGCGCCACTGCACTCCAGCCTGGGCAACAGAGCAAGACTCTCTCAAAAAAAAAGTAAAAATAGAAGTAACTAATTTTAATAAATTGCCTTTAACTCAGTATAGATCCAAAATATTATCAACATGTAACCAATATAAAATAGTACCAAAAAAGAGTGTAAACTGTCTTACTAAGTCTCTGAAATCTAGAGTGCATTTCACACAGCACATCTCAGTTCAACATGGCCACACTTCAAGGGTCTGAGGCCCACGTGGGGCTGCAGCCATGTTTCTGCAGCCACCTCTCCACTCAGCGCTGCATGTGCAAAAGCCAAACCTTCTCTAAGATTCCATTTGGAATCCTGAGTGAAAAAGACACTTGTGGTATCAGTCTGCAGCAGAGATGAAAACACAGACAGCCTTCCATTAACCACCTACATGAGGCCCTCTTCGCTGCTTCTATCATACCCTGTTTATCTCCTTTAATAGCAATTACCAAAGTGTGCAATTGTTTGTCTTTCTCAAAACTAGGACACAAGGGCTTCTGTAAGTACGAGACAGACGCCATGTGCACTCTCACGTGGCCCCCGGTGCAGAAGTCGGCACACGAAGGCAGTAAGCACTTGTCACAAAAATCAACAAATTAAGGAACACATGAATGGATAAATGGTTCCTGTCTACACTGAGAAGTCAGTTAATTCCAAAAATATTCACTCTGGGCCACAAAAACATATGTAAATAAATAAAGGCACAAGTCAATTCCGGCCCTTTCTCCTTTTGTATCAGCTTACACAACAATTTACCAAGGACCTGAACTGTGCCAGGCAACATTCAATGGGTTGGGGAACCAATAAAGCTAAATAGGTAGGCTGTGGTGGCTCACACCTGGAATCCCAGCACTTTGGGAGGCCGAGGCGGGCAGATTACTTGAGGCCAGGAGCTCGAGAGCAGCCTGGCCAACATGGCAAAACTCCGCCTATACTAAAAATACAAAAATTAACCGTGACATGGTGACACACACTTGTAATACCAGCTTCTTTGGAGGCTGAGGCAGGAGCATCACTTGAACCTGGGACGTGGAGATTGCAGTGAGCCGAGATCGCACCACTGCACTCCAGCCTGGGCAACAGAGCGAGACTGTCTCTTAAAAAAAAAAAAAAAACTAAAGAAAGCTCTAACCTCAAAGAGTTTACAATCTAGCAATTGAGACAAACAAAAAGACCAATAATTAAAACACAAAATAAATGTTACATCAAAAGACAAGGTGCTTTGGAAACAATGACTAGATCTCAATCAGGGGTCAGCAAACTACAGCCTGCCACCTGCTTCTGTACAAACTGAGAGCTAAGCACGATTTTTAGGCTTTTAGATACATAACTCATAAAAAGTATGTGAATGTTTTTGGCCAGGCCCGGTGGCTCACACCTGTAATCCCAACACTTTGGGAGGCTGAGGCGGGTGGATCACGAGGTCAGGAGTTCGAGACCAACCTGGCCAATATGGCAAAACCCTGTCTCTATTAAAAATACAAAAATTAGCTGGGCATGGTCACACGCACCTGTAGTCCTCCCAGCTGCTCGGGAGGCTGAGGAAGGAGAACTGCTTGAACCCGGGAGGCGGAGGTTGCAGTGAGTCAAGATTGTGCCACTGCACTCCAGCCTGGGTGACAGAGTGAGGCTCCGTCTCAAAAAAAAAGAAAAAGTATGTGAATGTTTCAAGAGTCAAATGAAACTGAAATTCCAGTTTCCAAATATTTCCAGCTTCACCAGCACACAGTCACCCCCGCTTGTGTATGTATTGCCTGTGGCTGCTTTCCTGCCATAAGAAAGCTGAGCAGTTTCCCAGAGACCACGTACGGGCCTCTCGGTGGGCCACAGTGCTGCTCCGCAATGCCGGGTGGGATCTGCTGTGCCGAGTGCCACCTGGTCACCGCACTGCTACTGCCACTTACCAAGACAGCTCACACCCATCGTGTCAAAACAAGAAGGGAGGGAGGAGCAGGCCTCAAGTGCTGTGCCTTTAATCCATACTGCAGCTGCAACTGTATGGCAAAGCACTGTGTTTACCACGCAAGGACACGTCAGACGGGGGTGAGAGGACAACGCACACGCAGATGAAGTACTCATCACAAAGTTCCCAACGCTCTGAAGGCAGCAGTCAAGTCAAAAAATTAAGAAGCTCAACAAATCCAAATGAGAAAAACGCAAAGAGGTCCACACCTAACACACATCACCATCAGGCTGAACCACAGACAGAGACTCTCAGAAGCAGTGAGAGAGGAGAGACATGTCGTGAACCAGGGTCCTGAGAGATGAGCAACGGTGCCTCATCAGAACCACGGAGCGGGAGGCAGCCAGACAACACCTTCACAGTGTTAAAAAACCTTTTTACACAAAACTATTTCATAAAGGACCTCATCAGAAACCACGGAGCGGGAGGCAGCCAGACAATACCTTCAGAGTATTAAAAAACCTTTATACACATACTATCTTCATAAAGGAAAAATAAAGTATTCCAAGATAAACAAAAGTAGAGAGTTCATCACTGAAAGACCTGAGAGTCCTTCAGGATAAATGAAAGGGCACGAGACAGAACTCCAGCCCACATGAATAGAGAGCACGAAGGCCCAGCGTGGTGGCTCATGCCTGTAACCCCAGCACCTTGGAAGACTCAAGGAGGAGGATCTTCTGAGGCTGGGAGTCGGAGACCAGCCTGAGCAACATAGTGAGACCCCATCTCTACAAAAAAAAAAAAAAAAATTAAAAATCAGCAGGGAAGGCCGGGCACCGTGGCTCACGCCTGTAATCCCAGCACTTTGGGAGGCTGAGGTGTGTGGATCACGAGGTTAGGAGATCCAGACCATCCTGGCTAACACGGAGAAACCCCGTCTCTACTAAAAATACAAAAAATTAGCCGGGCGTGGTGGCGAGCACCTGTAGTCCCAGCTACTCGGGAGGCTGAGGCAGGAGAACGGCGTGAACCCGGGAAGCAGAGCTTGCAGTGAGCCGAGATGGCGCCACTGCACTCCAGCCTAGGCGACAGAGAGACACTCGGTCTCAAAACAAACAAACAAACAAACAAACAAACAAACAAACAAAAATCAGCAGGGAATAGCGGCACATACCCACAGCCCCAACTACTCGTGAGGCTGAGGTGGGAGGATCTCTAGCCCAGGAGGTCAAGGCTGCAGTGCTATGATTGTGCCACTGCGCTCCCACCTGGGTGACAGAGTGAGACCCTGTCAAGAGGCGGGGGGGGGGAGAGGAGAGGGGAGGGGAGGGGAGGGGAGGGGAGGGGAATCAAGAGCACCAGTAAAAGCAACTACACAAGTAAATACGGACGACAGTATAAATGTATTTTTTTATTTATAATTTGTTTTTTCTCCTATATGATTTGAAAGACAATTGAGTAAAGCAATAACTATAAATCTGTGTGGATGGGCACACAGTGTAATGTAATTTGTATGACAACAGTACAAGAAGGGCAAAAGAAATTGAACTATACACAAATATTCCATATACTATTGTAATAAAGTTGGTATTAATACAAACATTATTAAAAATTAATATACTAAATTGTAATCCCCAGGACAACCAAAAAAAAACAAATAAAAAGTACAGTCAGCTGGGCGCGGTGGCTCATGCCTGTAATCTCAGCACTTTGGGAGGCCAAGGAGGTCAGATCACCTGAGGTCAGGAGTTCGAGACCAGCCTGATCAACATGGAGAAACCCTGTCTCTACTACAAATATAAAAATTTAGCCGGGCGTGGTGGCGCATGCCTGCAATCCCAGCTACTAGGGAGGCTGAGGCAGGAGAATCACTTGAACCCAGGAGACAGAGGTTGCGGTGAGCTGAGACCACACCATTGCACTCCAGCCTGGGCAACAAGAGTGAAACTCCGTCTCAGAAAACAAAAGAAAAAAAAAAAGTTCAGTCAAATAAACAACAAGGGAATTAAAATGGTATACACTAGAAAATATCTAACACAGAAAAAAGTAATGAGTCAGGCATGGTGGTGCGCCTATAGTCCCAGCTACTCAAGTGGCTGAGGCGGGAGGATCCCTTGAGCCCAGGAGTTCAAGGCCACAGTGCACTATGATCAAGGCTATGAATAGTCACTGCACTCCAGCCTGGGCAACATAGTGAAACTCTATCACCATGGGGAAAAAAAAAAAGTAATTGAGACAGAAAGTAACAAAAAAGAAAGAAGACGCAGAAAGCAAGTATAAATAGACAAGTATAAACCCTGCCTTTCAGTAATTAAGTTAAACGGAATGGAGTATAAACCTTGCCTTTCAGTAATTACCTTAAATGAAATGGATTACATGTTCCACATAAAAAACAGAGACTGGGGGAATAGATTAAAAAATTGGGGGCCAGGCGCGGTGGCTCACGCCTGTAATCCCAGCACTTTGGGAGGCCGAGGTGGAGTTCAGGACCAGCCTGGCCAACTTGGCGAAACTCCGTCTCTACTAAAAATACAAAAATTAGCCAGGCATGGTGGCGGGCGCCTGTAATCCCAACTACTTAGGAGGCGGAGGCAGGAGAACTGCTTGAACCGTGGAGTTGGAGGGGATGGGGGCAGAGGTTGCCACGAGCCGAGGTCACGCCACTGGACTCCAGCCTGGGTGACAGAGCGAGACTCCATGTCAAAAAAAAAAAAATGTGACCTTAGTCCTATGAGCTTCTTCCTGATGAGCAAGGAGGCCCTTGGGTCCAGACTTTCCTCCCAGAATGACCCCCAAACACCAGTCCCTGCCCCCGCCTGAAAGGAAGACGTGGCGCCAGCCCCTGACAGAGGCCAGAGGAAGAGAGGAACAGAACAAGCAGCAACCAAGCCCACGAGGAAGCAGAGCATGAAACAGGCTTCAGAAACAGGCTTAGCAAGTGAGCGGCGAGCGGACTGGGAAAGCGAACATAGACAAACTCAGTCCACCACATTCTTCAGGGGAGATCAGAACTGACTGCCAAAATCCCCAATTTCTGGTAATAACATTTGTCAGCCATCCACAAGCATATGCACTGCTTGGGAGGAGGACGAAGAGGCACTGCATTATTTGACCAGCACTGAAGTGACAGAATTTGATGATATTAAATCAGGTTACAGAATAAATTTTTATTTTGATGAAAATTCTTACTTCAAAAATAAAGCTTTCTCACAGAATTTCATCTGAGAGTCATGATCCATCTTCAAAGTCCACGGAAATCAAATGGAAATCTGGAAAGGAAACTCTTCAAGTCAAATGCGGAAGAAAGCCAGTAGGAAGAGGCATCCTGAGGAACCAGACAGGTTCTTCACCTGGTTTACTGGCCATTCTGACACAGATGCAGATGACCTAGGAGAGGCCAGCAAAGACCATACTTGGCCAAATCCATCACAGTGCTCCTTGGTTCCCAACATGGATGATAAAGAAGGAGAAGACGAAGATGATGAGGAGGAAGAACTGGAAGGCACTGATGAAGAAGGGGATCAGGAGAGATAACTAATAGAACACGCATGGACTAGAACCTTCTTTTTTTAAAGCTGTCTCCAGTTGCCGGGAGCTTGCTTTTTCCCCTTGTGCTCACCCGGTTCTTGAGGTCTCTCTTGTCTACAGCGTGGATCTCAACTTATCTGGGGGGGAAATACCTTGAGGGGAATAAAATGTGAAAAGAATCTCTACCTCTTTCTGTTTCAGACTCATTTTTATCCCTTCCTGTCTCAACAAACTTGTATGGAATCAACATCACCATGTTCTGTGGAAAAGAGAACAACCTTCTGCCCCCTTTGCGCTGCTGGAAGCTACAGGGCACCAGGCCCCGATAATGCAGAGAATTCTGGCTTTTCTTCCCTTCTCTGTATATCGGGCTCAGAGAAAACATGTATCTACTTGCTATTGTTTAAAAAAAGAAAACTTCAGACCAGGCACAGGGGCGCACACCTGTCATCCCAGCACTTTGGGAGACCAAGATGGGAGGAGCACTTGAGGCCAGGAGTTCAAAACCAGCCTGAGCAACATAGCAAGACCCCATCTTTACAAAAAATTTAAAAATTAGCTGGTCATAGTGGCAGATGCCAGTGGTCCCAGCTGATTAGGAGGCCAAGGTGGGAGGACTGCTTGAGCCCAAGGTCGAGGCTGCAGTGAGCTATGATCACACCACTGCACTCCAGTCAGGGTAACAGCAAGAACAGGCCTCTAAAAAACACAAAAATAAAACAAAACAAAAATTACAATTAAAAGCTTTAAAAAATAAGGTTACAGGCCAGGCGTGGTGGCTCACGCCTGTAATCCCAGCACTTTGGCAGGCTGAGGCAGGCGGATCACCTGAGGTCAGGAGTTCGAGACCAGCACAGCCAACATGGTTAAACCCCGTCTCTACAAAAATACAAAAATTAGCCGGGCACAGTGGCACACGCCTGTAATCCTAGCTACTCGGGAGGCTGAGGCAGGAGAATCACCTGAACCTGGAAGGCGGAGGTTACGGTGAGCCAAGATCACGCCATTGCACTCCAGCCTGGGTGACAAGAGCTAGACTCCATCTCTAAATAAATAAATAAGGTTACAGAAGGCCAGCAAAGGGTGGGTCTCAAATGCCTGGGTGGGCTGCGTGGCCATTCTGATAACACGGCTCCTCCTCTAGCGTGATTAATGGAGATGTGCGATGGACATCCTTGCAGTTTAAGGTGACACCTTAAAAATAAAATCTCCTACGGCCGGGTGCGGTGGCTCAAGCCTGTAATCCCAGCACTTTGGGAGGCCGAGACGGGCGGATCACGAGGTCAGGAGATTGAGACCATCCTGGTTAACACGGTAAAACCCCGTCTCTACTAAAAAATACAAAAAAACTAGCTGGGTGAGGTGGCGGGCGCCTGTAGTCCCAGCTACTCCGCAGGCTGAGGCAGGAGAATGGCGTAAACCCGGGAGGCGGAACTTGCAGTGAGCTGAGATCCAGCCACTGCACTCCAGCCTGGGCGACAGAGCCAGACTCCGTCTCAAAAAAAATAAAAAATAAAAAATAAAATCTCCTCTATCAGGTAAGAAAAATACATATACATGATTCAACTGCTGAATCTACAAGATCCAATCTCAGATGGAAAGGACTAAAAGAGACATCCCTTCTACTGAAGACACAAAGAGATTAAAAGCAAAAGGCCAGAAAAAGATATAGCATGCAAAAATAAACCATTAAAAACTGAAGTGGCTATACTGATATCGGACAAAATAGACTTTAAAACAAAAACATTTATAGAGACAAAGAGGGACATTTCATAACGAGAGAAAGGTCAAAACAACCGGGCAGACGTAACAACTATAAACACACGCACGATAACGCAGCCTCAAAACACGAGGCAACAACCAACAGAACTGGAGGTACAAACACGAAATTCAGCAGTACTGTAGATCTCATACTCCACTCCCCATAACTAATACTCAGCAGTACTGCAGATCTCATACTCCGCTCTCCATAACTAATACTCAGCAGTACTGCAGATCTCATACTCCGCTCTCCATAACTAATACTCAGCAGTACTGTAGATCTCATACTCCACTCCCCATAACTAATACTCAGCAGTACTGCAGATCTCATACTCCGCTCTCCATAACTAATACTCAGCAGTACTGCAGATCTCATACTCCGCTCTCCATAACTAATACTCAGCAGTACTGCAGATCTCATACTCCGCTCTCCATAACTAATACTCAGCAGTACTGCAGATCTCATACTCCGCTCTCCATAACTAATACTCAGCAGTACTGCAGATCTCATACTCCGCTCTCCATAACTAATACTCAGCAGTACTGCAGATCTCATACTCTGCTCTCCATAACTAATACTCAGCAGTACTGCAGATCTCATACTCCGCTCTCCATAACTAATACTCAGCAGTACTGTAGATCTCATACTCCATTCTCAATAACTAATAGAACTAGAAAGAAAATGAAAATGAGAAAGAATAAGGAAGACTTAATACTATCAACTAGTTCAATCTGACATATAGGGAACATTCCACCTAATAAATGCATAATGCACATTATTTTCAAGCACGGATGAAACATTCCCCAGGACAGAATATAATAAGGGATTTTTTTCTAATCTAACAAATTAAACACATTGAAATTATACAAAGTATATTGTGACCATACAGGAAATTATATTAGAAATCAACAAAACAACAAAATCTGGGAAATACCGAAATATTTAGAAATTAAATGACACACTTCTGAAGTCACAAGGGAAAATAGAAAATATTCTGAACTGAAAAAAAATGAAAATACAACATATCAACATTTATAGGAAGCAGCTTGTTTTTTCCCAGGACACGTGTAACAAGAGATATGTATGGTCTCGGAGTTCTGAAGGCCAGAAGTCCATGATGAAGGTGTCAGTAGGCCGTGT
Source organism: Rhinopithecus roxellana (assembly GCF_007565055.1). NCBI lineage: Eukaryota > Metazoa > Chordata > Mammalia > Primates > Cercopithecidae > Rhinopithecus > Rhinopithecus roxellana. The sequence goes on from NC_044564.1 coordinate 8,520,581, forward strand.
GCTCTGTAATGGCTTTGGAGTGCCATCCCCTGCCTCGGCCAGGCTCTAGGGTCTGCTGGCCGTCCCTGACGGTCCTTGGCTTATGGAAGCATCACCCCAGTCACGCGCCACCTTCTCCCTATGTGTCTGCATGCTGTCCTCTTTCTGTGCAAGTCTGTGTTCACAAGGCATCCTTTTGTTAAGAGGACACACAAGTTATACCGGATTAGAGGCCTACCCTACTCAACTATGATCTCACCTTAATTAATTTCCAAATAAGGTCAAATGACCTATTTCCAAATAAGGTCAAATTCTGAAGTACTGGGGTTTAGGACTTCAACATAATTTTGGGGTGAATGGAATTCATTCTATAACATAGCTAAAAGCATTAAGAAACTAGTAAAAAACTAGGCCGGGCGCAGTGGCTTACACCTGCAATCCCAGCACTTTCGGAGGCCAAGGCGGGTGGATCATTTGAAGTCAGGAGTTCGGCAAGACCAGCTTGGCCAACGTGGTGAGACACCATCTCTACTAAAAATACAAAAATCATCCAGGCCTGGTGGCGGGTGCCTGTAATCCCAGCTACTTGGGAGGCTGAGGCAGGTGGATCACCTGAGGTCAGGAGCTCAAGACCAGCACAGCCAACATGGTGAAACCCTGTCTACTAAAAATACAAAAATCATCCAGGCCTGGTGGCGGGTGCCTGTAATCCCAGCTACTTGGGAGGCTGAGGCAGGTGGATCACCTGAGGTCAGGAGCTCAAGACCAGCACAGCCAACATGGTGAAACCCTGTCTACTAAAAATACAAAAATTGCTAACTTTTGTATTAGCAAAATACAAAAATACACTGGGCATGGTGGCGCACGCCTGTATTCCCCAATATTCAGGAGGCCAAGGCAGGAGAATCGCTTGAACCCAGGAGGTGGAGGTTGCAGTGAACCAAGATGGTATCACTGCACTCCAGCCTGGGTGACAGGGCGAGACTCCATTTCAAAAAAAAAAAAAAAAGTTGCTTCTCTGAAAAATTGAACATAATTCACAAAACTTTAGCTAGAATGACCAAGAAAAAGAGAAAAATGACCCCACTTACTAAAATATCTTAGCATCAAAGAGGAAACACAAGCCCTGACAGAAATAAAAATGGTCGTAGGGAATACTATGAGTGACAGCATACCACACACTAGATAACCTGGATGCAATTAACAAATTCTTAGGAAGACACGGAACAACAAAGATAACTCAGGAATAAACAGCAAACCTGCACACCTAGAACAAATAAGGAAATTAATTCTTTTTAAAGCTTCCGACAAAGAAAAGCCAAGATCTAGATGGCTTCGCAGGTGAATCTTTTTTCTTTTTTTGAGACGGAGCCTCACTGTCTCCCAGGCTGGAGTGCAGTGGCGCGATCTCGGCTCACTGCAAGCTCCGCCTCCCGGGCTCATGCCATTCTCCTGCCTCAGCCTCCCGAGTAGCTGGGACTACAGGCGCCCGCCACCACGACCGGCTAATTTTTTGTATTTGTAGTAGAGACGGGGTCTCACCATGTTAGCCAGGATGGTCTCGATCTCCTGACCTCATGATCCGCCCCGATCCGCCGGCCTCGGCCTCCCAAAGTGCTGGGATTACAGGCGTGAGCCACCGCACCTGGCACGCAGGTGAATTTTAACCAAACATTTAAAGACGTGATAACCGGTACTTCACAAACTCTTCCAAAAACGGAAAAGGGAAATACACTTCTCAACTCATTCTATGAAGCCAGTATTACCTTTGCACCAAATACACAAAGATAACACCCAGAAAATGACAGGCACTTGCCTGTAGTCCCAGCTACTCAGGAGACTGAGGTAGGAGGATCACTTCAGTTCAGGACTTCGAGACTGCAGTAAGCCATGATGGCACCACTGCACTCCAGCAGGGCCACAGAGCAAGAACACCTATCTAAAATAAAATTTAAAAAATGTTTTAGGCCAGGTGCAGTGGCTCACACCTGTAATCTCAGCATTCTGGGAGGCCAAGGCAGGCGGATCACCTGAGGTCAGGAGTTGAAGACCAGCTTGGCCAACATGGCAAAACTCCGTCTCTACTAAAAATACAAAATTAGCCTGGCATGGTGGAACATGCCTGTAATCCCAGCTGCTCGGGAGGCTGAAGCAGGAGAATCACTTTGAACCTGGAAGGCAGAGGTTGCGATGAGCCGAGATCATACCATTGCACTCCAGCCTGGACAACAAGAGTGAAACTCTGTCCAAAAAAATAATAATACAAAAAAATTTTTAAAAAACAAGTACCTACAGACCAACATAATACCACTTATGAACAAAGATGCAACAATCCCCAACAAAATACTAGCAAATCAAACTCAGCAAGATTTAAAAAGGATTAGATACCATACCCAAAAGGATTTAGTGCAGAAATGCATAGCCGGCTGAGCATATGAAAATCAATGTCAGACACTGTATCAATAAAGGGGAAAAACTACAAAATCATCTCAACAGATGGAGAAAAACATTTGACAAAATCCAAAACCCCTTTATAATGAAAACACTCAACAAGCCAGAAGTAAAAGGGAATTCCTCAATCTGATAAACGGCATCTATGGAAAACCCCACAGCTAATATCATACCTAATGGTAAAAAACGAAAAGCCTTCCCCTAAAAACAGGAATGAAGATGGGAATGTCAGCTTTCACCACTTCTATTCAACATTTTACTGGCCAGGGCAATTAGGGAAGGAAAAAAGTGTCCAGATTTAAAAGGAAGAACTACAACTCTATTCCCAAATGACAAAGTCCTATATCTAGAAAATCCCAAGGAATCCACACCAAAAAAATTCAGCAAAGTTGCAGGATACAAGATCCAATATATAAAAATCAATTTTATGTCTATACAATTGCAATCTAAAAATGAAATCTGGCCGGGCATAGTGGCATGCACCTGTAATCCCAGCTACTCAGGAGGCTGAGGCAGGAGAACTGCTTGAACCCAGGAGGCAGAGGTTGCAGTGAGCCGAGATCGCGCCACTGCACTCTAGCCTGGGTGACAGAGCGAGACTCCATCTCAAAAAAAAAAAAAAGAAAGAAACTTTTAAAAATTATATTTATAATAGCATCAAAAAGAATGAAATACTTCTAAGAAATAACTACAAGACTTACACATGAAAATATTGCTTTTTGTTTTCTTTTGTTTTTTGAGATGAACTCTCGCCTCCCAAGTAGCTGGGACTACAGGTGCCCACCACCACGCCTGGCTAATTTTTTATATTTTTAGTACAGACAGGGTTTCACCGTGTTAGCCAGGATGGTCTCGATCTCCTGACCTCGTGATCCGGCCGCCTCGGCCTCCCAAAGTGCTGGGATCACAGGCATGAGCCACCGCGCCCGGCCCTGAAAATATTGTTAAATAAAATTGAAGGCCAGGTACAGTGGCTCACACCTGTAATCCCAAAACTTTGGGAGGCCAAGGAGGGTGAATCACAAGGTCAGGAGTTCGAGACCAGCCTGGCCAACATGGTGAAACTCCGTCTCTACCAAAAATACAAACAAGAAATTAGCTGGGCGTGGTAGCTGAACTGGAGTGCCACTGCACTCCAGCCCAGGTGACAGTGCAAGGCTCTGTCTCAAATAAATAAAATAAAATAAAATAGAAGACCTAAATAAATGGACAAGCATCCAATGTTTCCCAATTGGAAGACTTGCTATTAAGATGGCCATATCCTAAATTGATCGACATATTCAACACAATCCCTTTCAAGATCCCAAAAGGCTTTTTTGCAGATATTGACAACATGATCCTAAAACTCACATGAAAATATAAGGGACAGCTGGGCGCGGTGGCTCAAGCTTGTAGTCCCAGCACTTTGGGAGGCTAAGGCGGGCGGATCACGAGGTCAAGACATCGAGACCATCCTGGCTAACACGGTGAAACCCTCTCTCTACTAAAAATACAAAAAAAAAAAAAAAAAAAAAAATTAGCCAGGTGTGGTGGCGGGTGCCTGTAGTCCCAGCTACTCAGGAAGCTGAGGCAGGAGAATGGCGTGACCCTGGGAGGCGGAGCTTGCAGTGAGCCAAGATCACGCCACTGCACTCCAGCCTGGGTGACAGATCGAGACTCCGTCTCAAAAAAAGAAGGAAAGGAAAGGGGAATGGAAAAAGGAAAGAAAGAAAGGAAAGAAAGGCAGAAAGAAAATGCAAGGGACCCAATCTTGAAAAAGAAAGACAAAGTCGAAGGACTCACATTTCCTCATCACAAAACTTATTACACTGCTGCAATAATGCAGACAGGGTGGTACTCGCGTAAGGACAGACGTATAGATCCATGGAATAGAACTGAGAATCCAGAAATGAACCATCACATTTATGTTCAACTGATTTTCAAACATGATGGCCAGGCAATTCCATGGGGAAAACACAGTCTTTTCAATGAGTGCCGTTGAGTCAACAACTGTAAGTGAAAAGAATGAAGCCTGGATCCTACCTAACATCATGTACAAAACTTAAGTCAACACGGATCAAAGACTTAAAAGTAAGAGCTAAAACTATGCAACTTTTCCAAGGAAACATAAACTACCTGGTTTGGATTGGGCAATCAGATGCGACAACAAAAGCAAAGAAACCAAGGGGAAAAACAAGAGAGCTGGATTTCATCAAAAACTAAAAACATTTGTGCTTCAAAGGAAAGCATCAAGAAAAGAAAAATTAGGCCCGGCGCAGTGGCTCACACCTGTAATCCCACCACTTTGAGAGGCCGAGGCAGGTGGACCACTTGAAGTCAGGAGTTCAAGACCAGCCTGACCAACGTGGTGAAACCCCGACTCTACTAAAAATACAAAAATAAGCCGGGCGAACACCTGTAATCCCAGCTACTCAGGAGGCTGAGGCAGGAAAATGGCTTGAACCGGAGAGGTGGAGGTTGCAGTGAGCCAAGATTTCACTTCAGTCTGGGCGACAGAGTGAGATTCTGTCTCAAAAAAAAAAAAAAAAAAAAAAAAAATTAGAAAGTGACAAGATAACCCACAGAATGAGAGAAAATATTTGCAAAAAAGTAGAGCAGGGTGGGGGGTCGGGGAAGGATTAGGGAATGCCTGCTAACGGGTATGAGGTTTCTTTTTGGGGTGACAGAACGATCTGGAAGTAGTGGTAATGGTTGTACCATTCCAAACATACCAAAGAACCCCACTGAGGTGCACATTTTAAAATGTGAATTTTATAGTAAATGAATTACATCTCAATAAAAATAAATCATCTGCTCCTGTACTGATATTGGAATATGGCAATAGCGATCAGTGTGAAGACCTTTTCAAAGATGAACCACAGAAAACTTACCACAGATAGGCACTTAACAGATGAACAGTTCCAGTAATTTTTACGACAGGGAACATTAACTTTGAACCCCAATTAAGCAAAATGTTATCCCCCCAACAATTCTGTTCTTCTAATCAGTAGATCTGTATTACAAAAAAAAAAAAAAGGCCGGGCGAGGTGGCTCAAGCCTGTAATCCCAGCACTTTGGGAGGCCGAGATGGGCGGATCACGAGGTCAGGAGATCGAGACCATCCTGGCTAACACGGTGAAACCCCATCTCTACTAAAAATACAAAAAACTAGCCGGGTGAGGTGGTGGGCGTCTGTAGTCCCAGCTACTTGGGAGGCTGAGGCAGGAGAATGGCGTGAACCCGAGAGGTGGAGCTTGCAGTGAGCTGAGATCCGGCCACTGCACTCCAGCCTGGGCGACAGAGCGAGACTCCGTCTCAAAAAATAAAAAAATAAAAAAATAAAAATAAAAAAGTAGTCAACTATATTTTGATCTTTGTCAACAAAAATTTGTGGAGTTATCCTTGATTTTGCTTCTTGGTGCACGAGTCTGAAATACTATCCAGCCTGCGCAGAAAGAGTTTGCCACTCCTGGAATAAACCACCCCAGAGCTGACCCGAGCATGCCTTCCCTGTCTGGGCGAATGGCACCGCCACCCACCCTTCTTCTGCTCAAGCAGAGAACCCAGCATTTGGCTCCGGCCTAGTCCCACAAGTCATCCTTGTGCCCTCCTCATCTGCCACATAACTGGTGACCACCCACTTCCTGAGGACTGCATTTGCTGCCTCCACTGCCGTCCGTCTACAATCCATTCTTCACACAGCAGGAGGAAGACCAGGAAGGAAGCCAGAGCCTAACACGCAAACCTGATGAAGTCACTCCCTGCCTTGAAACCCTCCTACTGCCCTTATTACAAGGACGAGAATCATTAGCATGGTCTCCACAGCCCCAATAGCCCACCTAGGTTAGCAACCTGCCCCGTGTGATGCTATACCCAGGAGGATAACCAAAGAAACAGTCATTAAATGGTTTAAAAAGTGGTCTTGGCCGGGCACAGTGGCTCACGCCTGCAATCCCAGCACCTTGGGAGGCCAAGGCAGGCACATGGCTTGAGGCCAAGAGCTCAAACCAGCCTGGGCAACATGATGAAACCCTGTCTCTACCAAAAATACAAGAATTACCTGGGTGTGGTGGCACACACCTGTCATCCCAGCTACTCGGGAGGCTGAGGCGGGAGGACTGCTCGAGCCCAGGAGTTTAAGACCAACCTGGGCAACACAGCGAGACCCCATCTCAAAAACAAAAACAAAAAAAAGAGCACAACTCAGACTACATCTTGGTGCATTCGCCTCTGCATTTTCCAGGTGAACTGAGGCGGAAAGGTTGACTTACTCCCACCTGCAACTCTCAAGTGACTTCTGCGATTCCTTCCCAACCCTCCCCCAATGCCCTTCTACCGCACCGTCCTAGTCCAGGGCAGAGCCAGCTCTAACATGTCCCGGCCACATGGGAAAGTCATCGAACCCCTCGACACGACAGTATCATTTACTGCATCTAAGTGATAGTAAACATATTGAAAATGCAACAGACGTGCCCGTGTGGCCCCAGGTCCTTAGAAGGCTGATGTGGGAGAATCACCTGAACAAGATCGAGCCACTGCACTCTAGCCTGGACAACACAATGAGGTCCTGTCTCGAAAGTAAACAAATACAAAACGTGTTTAAATTAGCCTGGTGTGGTGATGCACGCCTGTGGTCCCAGCTACTTGGGGGGCTGAGATGGAAGGACACCTGAGCCCAGGAGGTCCAGGATGCAGTGAGCTGAGACTGCGCCACTGCACTCCAACCTGGGTGACACAGCAAGACCCGGTCTTAAAAATCAATCAATAAAGCAAAATTAAGTGATCTCAAATAAAAGAAAATGGAAACGGAACGCATGAGGGAGCAAGCCCACCTGTCACATCTGGACAGCACGACGCACAACACACTGATCTGCATGACGGACACAGCTAACGGGGCCCACCTGTCACATCTGGACAGCACGACGCACGACGCACTGATCTGCATGACGGACACAGCTAACGGGGCCCACCTGTCACATCTGGACAGCACTCCGCACGACGCACTGATCTGCATGATGGACACAGCTAACGGGGCCAGGAAATTGAAACAGAAATCACAAGAGACAAAACACAAACAAGTGGCTGAGGTTTTATGCTCCTTGTTGATGGCCCTAAATGTCTCCTGACCAAGTTGTGCAAAGGGAAGACCAGGAGACTCCGGCTACGGCAGGTACCCAAGGGATCACAGACGGCACAAAATGACGCCACCAGGAGTCCACGCGAGTCATGGGACCCCTGGGAGCACCACCTCCTCTGCCTGCCCCAAGTTTGCAGCTCACACAGATAACGCCCAGGAAGCTTGAATTCAAACTCCAAAGACGCTTTACTCTTTTGCTGTTCTGTGACCCAAAGGGTACCTCAGATTACCTGGCTAAAAAACAATGGAAAGAGGCCGGGCGCGGTGGCTCAAGCCTGTAATCCCAGCACTTTGGGAGGCCGAGACGGGCGGATCACGAGGTCAGGAGATCGAGACCATCCTGGCTAACACGGTGAAACCCCGTCTCTACTAAAAATACAAAAAAAAAAACTAGCCGGGCGAGGTGGCAGGTGCCTGTAGTCCCAGCTACTCGGGAGGCTGAGGCGGGAGAATGGCGTAAACCCAGGAGGCGGAGCTTGCAGTGAGCTGAGATCCGGCCACTGCACTCCAGCCTGGGCGACAGAGCCAGACTCCGTCTCAAAAAATAAAAAAATAAAAATAAAAATAAAAATAAAAATAAATTTAAAACTCCATACAGGCCAGCGTGGTGGCTCACGCCTGTAATCCCAACACTTTGGGAGGCCAAGGCGGGCAGATCACGAGGTCAGGAGATCGAGACCATCCTGGCCAACACAGTGAAACCCCGTCTCTAATAAAAATACAAACAAAAATTAGCTGGGGGTGGTGGCGGGCGCCTGTAGTCCCAGCTACTCAGGAGGCTGAAGCAGGAGAATGGTGTGAACTCGGGAGGCGGAGGTTGCAGTGAGCCGAGATCACTCCACTGCACTCCACCCCGGGCGACAGAGTGAGACTTCATCACAAAAAAAAATAAATAAATAAAAATAAAATAAATAAATATAAGAATGATACCAGGTGTGATACATTCTTACTGGAAAAAAAAGACAAATCTGCATCTGATGGAGCCCCTGGACCAGGGCTATCCAACTGAAAGACAATGTGAACCACAGAGGGAACCATGCACGTAATTCCTAATTTTCTAGTTGCCACTTTTTTTTTTTTTTTGAGACGGAGTCTCACTGTGTCGCTCAGGCTGGAGTGTAGTGGCGCAATCTCGGCTCACTGCAACCTCCGCCTCCCGGTTTCAAGCAATTCTCCTGCCTCAGCCTCCTGAGTAGCTGGGACCACAGGCATGTGCCATCACGCCTGGCTAATTTTTTGTGTTTTTAGTAGAAGGTGGGGTTTCACTGTGTTAGCCAGGATGGTCTCGATCTCCTGACTTCGTGATCCGCCCGCCTTGGCCTCCCAAAGTGCTGGGAGTGGCATGACCCACTGTACCCAGCCCATCACATTTTAAAAACCAGAAACACACCAAATAACTTTTAATATTTTATTTAACCCAATATATCCAAAGTACTATATATCCAGATGTAATCAACATTTTTAAAGTATTAATGTGATCATTTACATTATTTCTTACAATCTGCATTCAAAATCCCAGGTGTTTTTCTGCACTCACCACACATCTCACCTCACACTAACCACGTTTCAAGTACTCCAGAGCCACGTGTGGTAAGTGGCTCTCACACTGGACATCAGCAGTTCTAGATAGTAAGTGTATGTCAGTGACAGGCACTACAGGAGAGAGGAACATGCTAAACGCCACCGTGAAGATGCAATCAGCAAAACAAGGTTATAGGAAACGCTGGGACAAATGAACCATTCTCTTCAAAACTTAATTGCAAGAAAAAATAAAGACATGGGAAAAAATAAATAATAATAAAGACATGGAGGAGAAATCAATATATTGAGATTTAAGAGATCTCTACTAAAGCTAATGAATAGACCATATTTTGTTCCTAACTTAAACTGAAACGAGAAATCTGAACACTATTTATTGACTGAAATATTTACATTAACTGAAATATTCACAGAAAAAATATGCCTGAGAAATGCTTCAATACAATTGCAGATAAGGCAGGGGTGAGGGAGGTATTATAGCTGAAACAAGGCTGACCATTAGGAGATAACTGTTAATGCTGGGGGACAGATAACAGTGTTCATTATACTACCTACCTTTCAGGAAGTTTGAAAAAGTTCCATCATAAAAAGCCTAAAACATCTATACATGTATTTGTACGATCACGTGACACTTAATGAGGTGCATACATGCTGAGATATGCGTCATTAGGTGATTTCATCACGGTGCAAACATCGAAGAGTGGTGTAGCCTACAAACCTAGACGGGATAGCCTATTACACACCTAGACTGTATGGTGAAGCCTATGGCTTCTAGGCTACAAACCTGCACAGCATCGTACTGTAGGTAAGTGTAATACAATGATACCTGTATGTCTGAACATAGAGAAAGTCACACACTACACTACTACAAAACAATGCCCACTACACGACTAGGCAGTAAGAATTTCTAGCCTCTATTATTATCTTTTTTTTTTTTTTTTTTTTTTTTTGAGACAGGGTCTTGCTCTGCTGCCCAGACTGAAGTGCAGTGGCACCAACACGGTTCACTGCAGTCTTGACCTCCTGGTCAAACAACTCCCCCACCTCAGCCTCCCAGAGTAGCTGGGTCTACAGGCACACACCACAATGCCCAACTAATTTATTATGATTTTGTGTACAGACAGGGTCTCATTATGTTGTCCAGTCTGGTCTTGAACTCCTGGGCTCAAATGACGCTCCTGCCTCAGCCTCTCCCAGTGCTGGGATGACAGGTGTGAGCCACCATGCCTGACTCCATTATAATCTTATGGGACCACCCTCAGGTATGTGGTCTGCCATTGACCAAAATGTCCTTAAGTGACATGACTGTATATTCATAAATATCGTGAAATATGCACAGTAATTAAATACTGGGGACCTCCCAAGAGAAGAACTGAGTGGCTAGGGAGGTACTTTTTCAATTTTGTTTTTTTTTTTTTTTTCCAAGATGGAGTTTCACTCTTGTCACCCAGGCTGGAGTCCAATGGCACAATCTCAGTTCACCGCAACCTCCACCTCCCAGGTTCAAGCAATTCTCCTGCCTCAGCCTCCCGAGTAGCTGGGATTACAGGCGCCCGCCATCACACCTGGCTCATTTTTTATATTTTTATTAGAGACAGCGTTTCACCATGTTGGCCAGGCTGCTCTCAAACTCCTGACGTCAGGTGATCGATCCACCTGCCTCGGCCTCCCAAAGTGGTGGAATTACAGGCATAAGCCACTGCACACGGCCATACTTCTTCAATTTTGAACCATGTAACTGTCCTATATGCTCAAAAAATTAAGTCTAAACACCTATATCATGACTAACCCAAGCCACTCAAGCCAAGCCTACTCACTGGCCCCCTATTTCCACTACAGTCTCCCTTCATCCACTCTCCACACAGCAGCCAGGGTCATCTTTTTAAAATATCATTCCATGCCTAAAATCTTCAAGGACTGTCTACAGTGGTTATGAAACGGCCCAACTTGTTACCATGGTAACACGGCCCCGGATGACCTTGCCCTGCCTTGCCAGCTTCATCTCGTGCCACCCTCCCCTTCTGACCTTGTAACTCCACTGTGTACCAAAGGATACAGACCTCACCCAAATCACAGTCGAGGAAACTGGGACTTTTATATGTCACACACCATGCAGCTACCAAAAACACTGAAGACACGATTGCACGTCAGACAATACAGGACAGAGGAAGTGCAACGGCACATAATCACTGATTACCAGCAATTAAAATAAAAACACACACACTCAGGAGGATCAGGAAAAAACAGATGACAAATACTTGGCGTTCTGAGGTTTCTAGGTTTTCTAAATTTGCTAAAATGCCTAATTTTTGTTCATGAACACTTCATACACCTTCTCATGCCAATTCATGTCTTACATCCTTTAAGACCTCGACTATACGTTGGACAAGAAGCTGTTAAAGGAAAAAAAAGACCTAGACTAACTCATCTTCCTCAAGGAGCTTATCGCCACACATGTGGCCACAGCAATTACGGCCATCCAGCAGCCTCTTCTTGTTTACTTTTAACTGACTCTCATTTCCTACTCAGTAATATTTGCTCTGTTCTATTATTAAATTTTGTAAAATCAGGGACCAATCTCTAAACTTTGTATGTCCTCTTACAAATACCTGGAATAGCACCGTATAAACAGAGAGTGCTCAAACAGCATCTTCAATATGCTGTGATCAGAACCAGCCTGTCACAACTAGAATACAGAAAGAAATCCACAAGCTTTCCAGAAGGAAACAGCAGCTCACATTGACATTCCTGGGAAAGAGACTTCTTATCTAGGAGACTCCATTTCAAAGGAAATGCTACCTCTGAAGAGGTACAGCAGCCACTTTAGCTTTTATTTTTCAAAATCCAAAACCATCAAAGAGATTTTTTTTAATATATGAAAATAGCACAAGTTAAAGAGAAGCAAAACAGTAAGAAAGGAGACTTCTCAGTCCTGGAAGTAATGCTTTCTGTATCACACCTGCCATGGGCCAAATTAACTGGGCTCTAATAACTGTTCTTAGCCAGGCGCGGTGGCTCACGCCTGTAATCCCAGCACTTTGGGAGGCCGAGGAGGGCTGATCACGAGGTCAGGAGATAGAGACCAGCCTGGCTAACACAGTGAAACCCCATCTCTAGTAAAAACACAAAAAATTACCCGGGCGTGGTGGCAGGCGCCTATAATCCCAGCTACTCAGGAGGCTGAGGCAGGAGAATGGCGAGAACCAGGGAGGCAGAGCTTGGAGTGAGCCGAGATCGCACCACTGCACTCTAGCCTGGGCAACAGAGCAAGACTCTGTCTCAAAAAAAAAAAACAAAAAAAAAAAACTGGCCAGATGCAGTGGCTCACACCGGTAACCCCAACACTTTGGGAGGCCGAGGTGGGTGGATCACCTCAGGTCAGGAGTTCGAGACCAGCCTGACCAACATGGAGAAATCCCATCTCTACAAAAAATACAAAAATAGCCGGGCATGGTGGTGGGCACCTGTAATTCCAGCTACTCAAGAGGCTGAGTAGGAGAAACGCTTGAACCTGGGAGGCAGAGGTTCCAGTGAACCAAGATTGTGCCATTGCACTCCAGCCTGGGCAACAAGAGCAAAACTCCGTCTCAAAAAAAAAAAAAAAAAAAAAAAAAAAAAACAAATACAAAAGCAAGTAACTATCCCTACCTGGTCTGCTGAGTGAGCAACTTAAAATCAAACTGCCCACTTACGTGAGGAAAAGGCATCCATCAGCCATGCTAAATCCAACGAAATGATTTAAAAAAATAAATAAAGTTCCTAAAGAACCCAAAACATGACTCTTGTAAGCCAAATTATTTTCAAAGAAAATCTCAATAAAATGTGGTCAAACCTACACAGCTCTTTGAGCACATGACAGGAAACCAGGGCTCTAGCCCCAGCTCTGGCTCTGGCCACATGTAAGATCTCCAGTAACTAGCCAAAGATGCTCTTTTCCACATGAGAGCTGAGGCACAAACATCACCCTTGCTGGCCCTTCTGACTCCAGAACCTTCCGACTACAACCAAGAACTGACACAGTAAGATCCCAAGACAGGCAGCCCTTTTCATAGGACAGCTGTGCTTCTAGTTTATGGGAGAATCTGCTTCTCAAGATTTATGGAAAATGTTTCTCAGGCCATGCACAGCAGTTCATGCCTATGATCCCAAGACTGAGGCAGGGGAATTGCTTGACCCTGGGAGGCGGAGGTTGCAGTGAGCTGAGACTGCACCACCACACACACTCCAGCCTGGGCGACAAGAGCAAGACTCCATCTCAAAAAAAAAAAATTCCTGCTTATACCAGCAAGGCAAGAAATTGAGGGATCATCAAGAAAACCAAACCATCCCAGAAAACAAACCAGCAGATAGAAACATCTGCAAGAGGGCCAGGCGCGGCGGCTCACGTCTGTAATCCCACCATTTTGGGAGGTCAAGATGGGCAAATCACCTGAGATCAGGAGTTTGAGAACAGCCTGGCCAACGTGGTGAAACCCCGTTTCTACAAAAAACACAAAAAATTATCCCGGCGTGGTGGTGGGTACCTGTAATCCCAGCTACTCGGGAGGGAGGCAGGAGAATCGTTTGAAGCCAGGAGGTGCAGGTTGCAGTTAGCCGAGACTGTGCCACCGCACTCCAGCATGGGTAACAGAGAGACTCCATCTTGAAAAATAAAAATAAAAAAAAGGCCAGGCGCGGTGGCTCACGCCTGTAATCCCAGCACTTTGAGAGGCCGAGGCGGGCAGATCACGAGGTCAGGAGATCGAGACCATCCTGGCTAACACGGTGAAACCCCATCTCTACTAAAAATACAAAAAATTAGCCGGGTGTGGTGGCGGGCGCCTGTAGTCCCAGCTACTCAGGAGGTTGAGGCAGGAGAATGGTGTGAACCTGAGAGGCAGAGCTCGCAGTGAGCCGAGATGGCGCCAATGCACTCCAGCCTGGGCGACAGACCAAGACTCTGTCTCCAAAAAAAAAAAAAAAAAAAAAAGGCCAGGCGTGGTGGTTCATGCCTATAATCCTACCACTTTGGGAGGCAAGGGGGGGTGGGTCACCTGAGGTCAGGAGTTTCAGACCAGCCTGGCCAACATGGTGAAAACCTGTCTCTACCAAAAACACAAAAATTAGCCGAGTGTGGTGGCGCACGCCTGTAATCCCAGCTACTAGGGGGTGCTAAGGCAGGAGAATCGCTTGAACCTAGGAGATGGAGGTCATAGTGAGCCAAGATCAGGCCACTGCACTCCAGCCTAGGCAACAAAGCGAGACTCCGTCTCAAAACAAAACAAAACAAAAACAAAACAAAATTAACCTGGTGTGGTAGTGCACGCCTGTAATCCCAGCTACTGGGGGCGCTGAGGCAGAATTGCTTGAACCTAGGATGCAGAGGTTACGGTGAGCAGAGATCACGCCATCGCACTCCAGCCTGGGCAACAAGAGCGAAACTCCGTCCCAAAAAAAAAAAAAATCTGCAAGAGAGCCAACAAAATAGCAATAGCCAACCATCACCCCACGGTGAAAGCAACAAGTAAACAAGGCCCCAGCACTCAGCTTTTCATGGTGAGTGCTTTATTCACAACACGGCAAAATGACCAAAGACAATGAGACACTGAAGGAAAGGCTACATCATGGAAGAAAGACTAAGAGATAAGACAGCAAAGAGGAATGAATGCAGGGAAAACACAAAAAATGAAGGAAACAACTTTTTTTTTTTTTTGGTTAGAGACAGACTTTCTCGCTCTGTCGCCCAGGCTGGAGTGCAGTGGTGTGATCATGGCTCACTGCAGCCTCAACCTCCCGGATTCAAGCGATCCTCCTGCCTTAGCCTCCTGAGTAGCTGGGACTTCAGGCATGCACCAGCTGGTCATGGTGATGCATGCAGGAAGCCCCAGATTTTAGGGTCTTGCTGTGTTGCACAGACTGGGACATTTTTTTAAATAGTTTTTTTAATACCTTTAACCGTAATTTTAAAATTTTAATTGTAATTAAAATAAGCAAAGATACTACATACATAAAACAAGAACAGGAGATACTAAAAAAAGAATAGAAAACAGTAAAGAATATAAAAATAAAACAACTGGGCCAGACGAGGTGGCTCACGCCTGTAATCCCAGCACTTTGGGAGGCCGAGGTGGGTGGATCACCCGAGGTCAGGAGTTTGAGACCAGCCTGAAAAACATGGAGAAACCCTGTCTCTACCAAAAAAAGATACAAAATTAGCCAGGCTTGGTGGTGCACGCCTGTGATCCCAGCTACTCGAGAGGCTGAGGCAGGAGAATCACTTGAACCCAGGAGGCGGAGGTTGCACTGAGGCGAGATCGCGCCATTGCGCTCCAGCCTAGGCAACAAGAGCGCAACTCCGTCTCAAAAAATATATATATACATATATATATAACTGAAGCTAAAAATTTTGATTAAAAAATTGGGAAATGGTCAAAAATGCTCCCCCAAAATAGAACAAAACCAAGACATGACAAGAAAAAATATACTTAAAATTAGAAAACTAAATACAGGATGTCCAACATTCAACTACAGGAAACAGAAAACACAGAGAAGAAAGTAAAGAATAAACTGTCAGCCAGGCGCAGTGGCTCACACAGGTAATCCCAGCACTTTGGGAGGTTGAGGCTGGCAGATCACTTGAGGTCAGGAATGTGAGACCAAACTGGTCAACATGACAAAACCCCATCTCTACTAAAAATACAAAAACTAGCCAGGCGTGGTAGCGCATGCCTGTAGTCCCAGCTACTCCAGAGACGAGGCAGGAGGACTCTTTGAGCCCAGGAGTTCAAGACCAGCGAGAGCAACATAGTGAGACCATGTCTCTCCCAAAAAAACAAACAAACAAAAAAAAACCCTCCTATAATAAAAGGGTAGCAATCTTCAGATTTCACAGCTACTTAGGCATCTGCATAATACATGAAAAAAGCTCTAGCACTAAATGCATGGTAAAGATTAGGAAAATCACAGATGCAATGATCCTACAGGTTTGGCAGGGGAATAGTGATTACAAAGGGTTAAGAATGAAACTGGGCCTCACCAGCACAGTGGCGCACACCTGCAATCCCAGCACTTTGGGAGGCCGAGGCGGGTGGATCACCTGAGGTCAGGAGTTTTAGACCAGCCTGGCCAATATGGCAAAACCCCGTCTCTACTAAAAATATAAAAATTAGTGGGGCGTGCTGGCAGGTGCCTGTAATCCCAGCTACTTCGGAGGCTAAGACAAGAGAATTGCTTGAACCCAGGAGGTGGAGGTTGCAGTGAACCGAAATTACGTCACTGCACTCCAGCCTGGGTGAAAAGAGCAAAACTCCGTCTCAAGAAAAAAAAAAAAAGAATGAAACTGGGCCGGGCTCAGTGGATCATACCTTTAATCCCAGAACTTCAGGAGGCCGAGTTCAAGACAAGCCTTGGCAACATGGCAAGACCCTGTCTCTACAAAAACAGAAAAATCACTGCCAGGCACAGTGGCTCACGCCTGTAATCCCTATACTTTGGGAGGCCGAGGCGGGCGGATCATTTGAGGTCAGGAGTTTGAAACCAGCCTGGCCAACATGGTGAAACCCCATCCCAACTAAAAATACAAAAATCAGCTGGAGGCCGGGCATGGTGGCTCAAACC
This sequence comes from Rhinopithecus roxellana, assembly GCF_007565055.1. Lineage (NCBI taxonomy): Eukaryota > Metazoa > Chordata > Mammalia > Primates > Cercopithecidae > Rhinopithecus > Rhinopithecus roxellana. Next base: position 8,537,262 of record NC_044564.1, read on the forward strand.
TGTAATCCCAGCACTTTGGGAGGCCGAGAAGGGTGGATCACTTACTTGAGGTCAGGAGTTCGGAACCAGCCTGGCCACTATGGTGAAACCCTGTCTCAACTGAAAATACAAAAATTAGCCAGGCATGGTGATACACACCTGTAGTCCCAGCTACTCAGGAGGCTGAGACAGGAGAATCGCTTGAACCCGGGAAGCGGAGATTGTAGTGAGTCGAGATCGTGCCACTGTATTCCAGCTTGGGCAACAGAGTGACACTCGTCTCAAAAAAAAAAAAAAAAAAAGGCTGGGCGTGGTGGTGCCTACCTGTAATCACAGCTACTCAGGAGGCTGAGGCAGGAGAAATGCTTGAACCGGGGAGGTTGCAGTGAGCCAAGATCATAGCACTGCACACCAGCCTGGGCGACTGGGTGAAACCATGTCTCAAAAAAAAAGAGGCCAGTCACGGTGCCTCATGCCTGGCCTGTAATCCCAGCACTCTGAAAGGCTGAGGTGGGCGGATCTCAAGGTCAGGAGTTCAAGACCAGCCTGGCCAAGATGGTGAAACGCTGTCTCTACTAAAAATACAAAAAAATTATCCGGGCTTGATGGCACACACCTGTTAATCCCAGCTACTCGGGAGGCTGAGGCAGGAGAATCACTTGAGCCCAGGAGGCGGAGGTTGCAGTGAGCCAAGATGGCGCCACTGCACTCCAGCCTGGGCAACAGGGTGAGACTCCATCTCAAGAAAGAAAGAAAGAAAAATCAACCGGGTATGGCGACATACGCCTGCAGTCCCAGGTACTACTCAGGAGGTCAAGGCTGCAGAGAACTATGATCGAACCACCATACTCCAGACTGTCTCAAAAAAAGACCAACCAGACTTCTCAAGAGTAATAGTGAAAACTGAAAGATATTGGAGCTATGACTTCAAAATGACTTTCCAACCTACCAGCCAAACTTACTAAGTGCACGGGCAGAATAAAGACATTTGCGGCCAGGCGCGGGGTCGACCTCTGGTAGTCCCAGCACTTTAGGAGGCCAAAGTGGGTGGGTCACCTGAGGTTGAGAGTTCGGGACCAGCCCGGCCAAGAAGTTGAAACCCAGTCTCTACTAAAAATACAAAAATTAGCCAGGCATGGTAGCAAGCACCTGTTAATTCCAGCTACTCAGGAGGCTGAGGCAGGAGAACCGCTTGAACCCAGGAGGCGGAGGCTGCAGTGAGCGGAGATCACGCCACTGCACTCCAGCCTGGGCGACAGAGCGGAACTCCATCTCAAAAAAAAAAAAACAAAGAGTAAATATATTTTCAGACATGCAAATCCCAAAAGTTTGCCACTTACCATCCCTTCCTGGCTAGCTACTGGAGAGTGTGTTCCATTACCAAGAGGGAATAAACAGTGAGCGGCATCAGATGCAGGGAAAGGTGAGGAGACTCCTCAGAATGATGCTGTGTACCAGACCAAGAGAACATGCATTCATTTTTCTTTTTTGAGACGGAGTCTCACTCTGTCGCCCAGGCTGAAGTGCAACGGCATCATCTCGGCTCACTACAAGCTCCGCCTCCCAAGTTCACGCCATTCTCCTGCCTCAGCCTCCCGAGTAGCTAGGACTACAGGCAGCCACCACCACGCCTGGCTAATTTTTCCATATTTTTAGTAGAGATGGGGTTTCACCGTGTTAGCCAGGATGGTCTCGATCTCCTGACCTCGCAATCTGCCTGCCTCAGCCTCCCAAAATGCTGGGATTACAGGTGTGAGCCACCGCGCCCGGCCATATTCTTTATTTTTTTTCTGAGACAGGATTTTGCTCCGTCACCCAGGCTGCAGAGCAGTGGCACCATCACAGCTCACTGCAGCCTTGGCCTCCTGGGATGAAGCGATCCTCCCACCTCAGCCCCTCAAGTAGCTGGGACTATAGGCACATCCCACCACCACACCCAGCTAACTTTTTTACTTCTAGTAGAGATAAGGTCTCACTATGTTGCCCAGGCTGGTCTCAAACTCCTGGGCTCAAGGGATCCTCCTACCTCAGCCTCCCAGGCGTGAGCTGCTAGCCCTGGCCAAGAACACGCATTCTGACTGGGGCAGGATGAACGTAAGAGAACAAAAATCTTCTCTAATCTAAATCTTACACTAATCTACCATTAATGGAAGTCCATAGTCGACCCCTAAAATTGGTGGATAAAGACATGACCATACAAACATATAATTAGAAACATGAAGTAAATGCTCAAGAGCTGCAAGCGGCTGCTGCTTCTCCAGAAAGACAGAAGATGATTGGCCAGGGGCGGTGGCTCACGCCTGTAATGCCAACACTTTGGGAGGCCAAGGCAGGTAGATCACTTGAGGTCAGGAGTTCGAGACAAGCCTGGCCAACATGATGAAACCCTGTCTCTACCAAAAATACAAAAATTAGCCAGGCGTGGTGGCAGGCGCCTGTCATCCCAGCTACTAGGGAGGCTGAGGCACGAGAATTGCTTGACCCCAGGAGGCAGAGGTTGCAGTGAGCCGAGATCGCACCACTGCACTCCAGCCTGAATGATAGATCAAGACTCGGTCTCAAAAAAAGAAAGACAGGAGATGAGAGCAGCTTTTCTTTTAAGTGTTTCAGCACTGATTTTTTAAATTATGTGCACGTGCCTATATTATTTTAAAAAAGAAAAAATAAGAAAGAGATACATAGTAGCCACCCTGCTGGAAAATCATAGCACTTGCCTGAGAAAGCCTTCCTGCTGGAAGATGACATTTTGCTGAGACAAAAGCCTTGAGTCAAAGGAACCCTGGGGTCTGATCCTCAGTGACCCTGGACGTATTTAAACCCTAACATGCCTCACATCCTAACTAATCCACAAATGGGCAATGGAAAATACATTCAACTACCTCAGTAATTTGTTTTTTTATCCTGAGACAGTCTCTCGCTCTGTTGCCCAGGCTGCAATTATAGGCACACACCACTAGGCTTAGATAATTTTTGTATTTTCAGTAGAGACAAGGTTTCAACTATGTTGGCCAGGCTGGTCTCGAACTCCTGACCTCAAGTGATCCGCCCGCCTCGGCCTCCTAAAGTGCTGGGATTACAGGCATGAGCCACCAAGCCTGACCAGTTCTTTTTGGTGTGAAAATGTACTGACTATCTTTGTAGATCAAGGAAAATAACAAAATTGAAGTTACATAAGTTTCCAGTGTCAGCTTTATCACCTTAATCATTCAGCAATTAATGAGCCCTGACCCAGGAATCATTTCCCAGGTTTAGTGACAACAGTGATCCATGCCCACCTACTGTCCAGAAGGCTGGAGTTACTGCGCTACACACAGGGGCTCCCTCACCTTCTCATACAACTTGATGATAAACCCTCAGAATAATGAATCTAAAAACAGAGCTTTTATTAACCTAAAATGACCATCACAGATATAACACATGTTTAGCAAGTACCAGCTCTGTAGCCAAACCACCTGCATCTTCATCTTCTTGGCCATGAGCTCTTCAATCTTGGGCCTCACTGCGCCTGTCTTCTCATTTATAAATGGGGAGATAACAGTACCCTCCTCTTAAGGTTGCTGCCAAGCTCAAATTATTGAATCCATGCAAGGCACTATGGCAGGGTTGGACACAAGTCAGGGCTCAGTAAACACAGGCTGTCATTATCATCAGGTGTGTAAAGCCCTCTATTCAAAGCTGCCTATGGAACCAGAGACCTCTAGAGCCATTTGCTCGTCGGTCATTTATTAAACACCTACTACGTACCCAACACTGTACTAGTGCTAGTCCTACAACCGACTGGCCAAGTTATCTAACCCTTCCTCCTCAGCTAAACAGGAAACAACAGGCCGGGCACAATGGCTCATGTCTGTAATCCTAGCACTTTGGGAGGCCCGAGGCGGGCAGATCGCTTGAGTCCAGAAGTTCAAGACCAGCCTGGACAACATGGTGAAACTCGGGTCTCTACAAAAAAATTGGCCAGGTGTGGCAGCACCCGCGGATAGTCCCAACTACTTGCGGGGCTGAGGTGGGAGACTCCCTTGAGCCTAGGTGGTCCAGGCTGCAGTCAGCCGCGATCATGCCTCTGCATTCCAGCCTGGGTGACAAATGGAGATCCTGTCTCAAAAAATAATAATAAATTAAAAAAAAAAAAGGAAATAACAGCACCTGCTGCACAGGGTGAAGAAAACTGAGTGAGGCGCCTGATCTAAAGGTCTTGCACAGTGTGTGGGATCCAGTGGGTGCTTCATAAATGATATAATTCATCACTACACATTTTCTCTCCTACAAGCCTGGAAGTGACTTGAAGTTTTCTAATTTCCCTTTTTGTTCTCAGTGACTAATATTCATTCCTTGAATGCTGCAGGTACTCAGCAAAAACTCCTTGCATTGAATTTAAGAATCCCCCTGTACCTTCCCAAACTGGGGTTACTTATTTCAACACCCCCCCAAAAATGCAGGAAAAAAATAAACAAAAAGGCCATACATTACCTGAGTTAAAATACAGTGTTAAGTCTACGCACCAGGATACTGTACGGCTTCTTACTACACCTTAACTTTCTAAGCCTGAGAAGTTTCAACTGTTATTACATTGTTAATTTCAAAGAAATACTTCTAAGCTAGCACTTTTCTCCAAACCGGTCCCTTATTTCAGCCCTAAGAACACACTATTTCAGCAGCTCCATGGACATACCACCTCCTGCTTGCTTTTCCTTCAGAGGGACGCCAGTGGACCACTCGCAAGACTTTAATCTCTATGCTGCTTCCTTTCCTAAGCAAGGAAACAAACTATCCTTGAAATTGAGCACGGGGAAGGCCAAGACCATTAACAAAAGAATGTGAACTTTTTATATAGAGAGCCCTTTAAAGCTGCTGGTTTGGAAATAAACTTGAGTCCGCAAGCTTCCCACCGAGCGTGCTTTCCTGCTTCTGACAGCCAGCAGGGCTGGAGCAGCATTGTCTGGGGAGAAACACGCCGGGACTGGCCAACTTTTCGTTAAAGATGGTGCCATCCTACTCAGAACAAAGTGAAAGGTCAACGGAGCGAAGGAAGAGCTCCGAGAGGAGGGACAGCCTCGCCTCGGCCGGCGCTCCAAAGTTGGCCGGCCCCGCTACTTTTCCTTTTGTCCTCCGCACCTCCCCGGCACCCTGGCCGAGGCCCTCCCCGCAGATCCGGCTCGCGGCCGGCGGCGGCGGCACGGGGTCCGCGGGGGGCGCGGGCCCAGGTACGCGGCCGCCTCCCTCACCTGCGCCCCCGCCCGCACCACCAGCCGCCGCCCGGCCCGCGCCGCGCACAAAGCGCGCCCGGCGGGAGCGCGGGCCGGACGCCCGGCGGCCTCGGCCCGGCCTCGGCCTGAGGCGGCGGCGGCAGGCGGCAGCGGCGGGGGGGCGCAGGGCCCCGCCCGCCCGCCGGCCGCCTGCCGCCGCCGGGCCCGGTTCTTCGCCCCCGCGCCGCCTCCGCCGCTGCCCGCCGCCCCCGCGCCGCCCCCCGCCGGCCCTGCTGCTCACCTCGGCATCGGCGGCGGCCATGGCCCGGGCCCGCAGCGTGGCCCCGCCCCTCCCGCGCGCCATCGCCCCGCCCGCGCCTCGCGGCCCAGAGTCGGGGCGGGGCCGATCGCCTACGTCTGCGCCTGCGCCTGCGCCCGCGCCTGCGCATTGGGGCCCGACCGGTGCGGCGCCTGCGCACTGGGACCAGGCGTGCGGCGCCCCAGGCGCCGGGCCTGCGGCGGCCGGAAGCGGAACGCGCGCCCGCGGGATAGGAGACCTAGAGCTGGAGAACCCACCCGCCAGAGTCGTGGTAGTGGATGGGGAGTAGCCTTCCCATTTTCCACACATATCTCATTCTAAATTGACGTTCTGGTGGGCTGGCCGAAGGAGGAGAAAGACCTGCGGCTCCGACCTCTGACCTCTAACCCCGGACGCACTTTGATTTCGCCGGCTTGCGCGGAAGGCTGACTCCCTGGGCCGCGGCCTGGCGGGGGAGCCGCCTGTGGGGTGTCCCCGGCGCGGGAGGGTGCTCTGGTTCAGGCAGGTTCCCGTTGCGGCGGGGGTCCCCCGATTGGGGGAATGCTCCTGCCGAGGGGTGCTCCGGCTGGAGGGGGTGTCCCGAACGGGGGGGATGCCTGGACTGGCGGGGGGTGTCCCACTGGGGAGGGATGCCCGTTGGGGAGGTGCCTGGCGAGGGAGCGGCTCCGGCTAAGCATGGGTGCTGTGCTAGGAGGATGTGTCTGGCTGGGGGCGGTGTCCCAACCGGGAGGGTTGCCCTGATGGGGGAGGTTCCGCAGTTGTGGAGGTGCCAACTTGGGGGGTGCTCCGGTTGGGGGGGTGTGCCCTCTGGTTACCCCGCTTTCCCTGCCACCCATATGCCTGCTGCTCAGGTATGCAGAAGCCAAGGCCTTTTCTGCAGACCAAGTAGCCTTCCCTGGACAGCGCCCCCAGCACCACAGAAACTATCTTAGGCTATATGCCCCGCTGTGGTCAGCCCGCCTTATCCCAGCCCCGAGACCCAAAACAAGAACCATGGACTGAATTTGAGGTTTCTGGATGGTCGCGTGAACCGAGGGGACGGGTATTGTACTGACAAGAACTGAGTCTTGAAGGTCAATCTGGGTGACACCCGAGTCTCCTTCCTATTGAGTCGGACCCCGGAGAATTATCCCAAGTCCAGCATAGACAGTGCACTCAGAGACAGAAAAGGAAACGGGCAATCCCAAGTGCCAAGAGAACCTTCCCAGGTTTCTTTAGGACAGCTAAACTGCTCTGTCAAAGCTTCAGTCCATTTATGACAGGCCGAGCACCCTGAGCCCTCGCAGGAGACACGAGCGCCTTCATGGCCCTCCTGCCCCGCCCTGCCCCACACCCACCTCTCCGCTGCCCCTGCTGCTGTCTGTCCCTTCCCTGAAACCTTTATTTCAAGTGTCTTTGTGGCTTGCTTCTTTACCATCCTTGAGTTTAACTATCAGCTCTGCAGGGAAGCCTTCCCTCTCCTCCCCAGCTGAAGTGAGACTGTCGCCTGTGCCAGTCTTCCTCGCCTCACTTTGCTCCATCACAGTGTGTGACCTCTGACTCTCCACATCCTGATCTGGAATATTGTCTCCCCCTAGAACATAAGTCCATGGTGCCTAGAACAAGACCTGGTGTACGGGAGACAAAAGTATTTTGTTGACTGGGCCGGGCACGGTGGCTCATGCCTATAATCCCAGCACTTTGGGAGGCCGAGGCGGGTGGATCACGAGGTCAGGACATCGAGACCGTCCTGGCTAACACGGTGAAACCCCGTCTCTACTAAAAATACAAAAAATTAGCCGTACATGTTGTCAGGCGCCTGTAGTCCCAGCTACTCAGGAGGCTGAGGCAGGAGAATGGCATGAACCCGGGAGGCAGAGCTTGCAGTGAGCCGAGATCGCGCCACTGCACTCCAGCCTGGGCAACAGAGCGAGACTCTAAATCTTAAAAAAAAAAAAAATTATTGACTGAATAAAGGGAGTTAAAATGTGAAGAAAAATCCTTTACCAAGCAAACATCCACCCTAAGTGAAGGTGTGGGAAGCAGGCTTCAGGCAGCTTTTTCACTCCATTTTGCAATCAGCTGCTCCCCTTGTGTGCCCCTCAGCACTTGTCAAGGTGCTGCTCTCAGCACGACATGCTAACCCTGCAAACTTCAAGTCGGTCCTGAGAGGCAGGCACTGCTCTTACCCACATTTTATAAGTGACTGAACTGAAGCAAGGGAGTGGTGAGAGGCAGTGATGGGATTCAAGCCCAGCAGGCCTTCCTTTCAACCACAGACTACACTGCTTCCAGCAGGTGACCCCGCCTGTGGTACCTTCTGCTGTTCTCCAATATTCATGCTGACCGTCCCACAATTAGTAAAATTTTAGCCAAGTACAGGACTGCCTGGCTAAAGACCACATTTCCAATGGGAAGGGGACAGGTCAGAGACAAAAAGTGACAATCTACTTCCCAGTCTGTCCCTCAAAAGTCCCACCATTAGGCCAGGCAGTGGTGAAAGCTGTTAACAGCCATCTGGGAGCCAGGGATGGGAGCCACTACGTAGGAACGACAGCTCTGCCGCGAGGCCAGGATCTGCCCCTCTGGACTGTTCGAGAAATAAACTGTCATGCTATGAGGGTGAGGGGCTGTCCCCTACAGTCCCAGGAGTTTTTTGTGGGGTTTTGGTTGTTTATTTTTTGAGGCAGAGTCTCGCTCTGTTGTCCAGGCCGGAGTACAGTGGCACAATCTCAGATCACTGTAACCTCTGCCTCCCGGGTTCAAGCGATTCTCCTGCCTCAGCCTCCTGAGTAGCTGGGATTACAGGCATGTGCCACGATGCCCAGCTATTTTTTTTTTTTTTTTTTTTGTACAGACGGAGTTTCACTGTGTTGCCCAGGCTGATTTGGAACTCCTGACCTCAAGCAATCCGCCTGCCTTAGCCTCCCAAAGTACTGGGATTACAGGCGGGAGCCACCGTGCTCAGCCTGGTCCTGTACATTTTATAGATAAGGTAACTGACAAACCTAGCCACGGCCACCCCTTCGTCCTATAGAACTGGAATTTGAACCCAGAGTTGTCCTTCACTACCACCTCCGTTGTTTCTGGAAGCGCCCTCCAGGCAGGCTGGCCAGCATTACCAGGCCTCCCTGGGGGCCCCTCTGGGGATGCTGCTCCACAGAACCCTGTCTCTCAGGTCTTGGAGATGTGGGCAGGAGAGAAGCAGTGTCCCTCAGAGCCAGGCCTGGCAATGGTGCCAGTAGGGGCCGAGGCAAGCCCCTCCACGTGCCCGCAGGTTTCTCAGCCGGGGAAGTCCACGCCACGCCGCCTGGGAACCTGGGTGCCTAAACACAGCAGGAACCGAGGCACAAATTTAACCAAACGCCAAGGTTGCGTGAGGCCCCAGTTCATGAGCCAGGCTCCAAGGACGTTTCCTTAGGTGGCTCTGGAAGGCCCAGCGCCAGCCCCCATCCTCTGTTAAAGGGAACCAGTCCCGCGGCTCCGCCCAGGCATGGGAGCCTGAGCGCAACCCCAGGGTAGCAGGGGGTACCCGAGTAGCGGGTTATGCCCTGGCAGGAGCAGAGCCCAGGATGGGGTCAGGGTCAGGCCCTGCTGGAGGCTGGAGGGCGCCCAAGGCGAGGCCGGTGAGGCCCAGCACTACAAATAAACCGTTTTATTTACAGGAGGCATCTCTCTAGGTCCCAGCTCCCTGCCACCCCCACCCCAGCCCCAGGGAGAAGAGGGTGGATGCCAGAGGAGCTGGCAGAGGCTGGGCAGGTCCTGAGTGGGCCAGGCCAGGCCGAGAGAGAAGGCACGAGGCCCTGGGCGCCCCAGTCCCAGGGCAGAGGCCAGGCCTGCCTGGAGAAGGCAGCACGGGGTCAGCTCTCAGGGGTCAGGCTGGGGTCCACGCCGCCGCAGCTCTGCTCATAGGACGGTGGGGCCTCTGCGGGGAGAAAGCAGGGTCTGCATGGGGCTCCTGGCGTCCCCTCCCTGCCAAGCCCTGGCCCTCGACTCACCATAGGGGTAGCCCCAAGAGCTGTACTCTGGAGGAAGAATCAAGGTGCTGGTGGTAGGCACTGGCCCCCCAGAGCCCTCTGCAAAGTAGGGGACAGTGGCACCTGTTGAAATGCACAAGGGAGGCCGCAGCGGGTATGAGGCAGGGCTGCCATCCTGAGGACAGGGCTCGGGGGCACCAGGCACAGAACCCAAGGTGGCCAGCAGGGGCTGCTGCTGCGAATGGCTCTTGGTGGAGAGGGAGACCGGGTCCAAGAAGTGGGGGCCGCCAGCCGCAGCCTCAGCCTCTTCCTGGGGTGGTGCAGAAGGCACCACCAGGGGTGGGGCCCAGGGAGGCAGCCCTGGGCCTGGCCGGGGGCTCAGTGGGGCATGGTTCACAGCAATATTGCCAATGAAGACCGGGAGGGTCACAGTAGCTTCCGGTGCCTTCAGAGAGACCTGGACAGGATTGAGGTGGGGCATGAGGGGCCAGGGCCAAGGCCACTAGGCCTCAGGCCACCCAGCCCCCACCAGCACCAAACCTGTAAGTAGTAGTCGATGTGGATGAGGCTGCAGCCTGGCAGGGCCGACTGGGGCAAAGCAGGCACCAGGATCTGCTCATGCCACTGTGCCCGCCGCCAGGCCTTGACGCCTGCACCCTCCACCTCCGCAATGGTCCGTATGTCGTGGATCCAGCGCTTGGCCTTATAGGACACTTTCTGGGGAAGGACCAGCCTGTGAGCCTGCGCAGGCTGCCAGCCCACCCCAGGAGGCCAGTCCAGGCAACTGCCAAGGGCTCTGACCTGCAGCAGACTGGCCACCACAGGGCTGGTGTCCTTGCCCGATTGGTTCTCAATGTCGGCGTGCAGCTGCAGTGCCTGTCCCACCACATAGCCGCGGAGATCAGTGCTGGCTGTGAGGACCACGCTGCCTGTCTTCACCAGCTTGTAGGAGAACTTCTTGGTGGCAGAGGCCACATTGGGTTGCTTTGGGGGAGGGCCAGGGAGAGGCTTAGCAGGTGTGGGCAGTCTGGATCCCTGTGGCATCAGGACAAGCCCCTCAGCCCTGCCATGCCCTGCCCCTGGAGACCAGCAGTCAGCTCAGGGCAAAGAGGCCACTGCCTCCAGACCCTGACCCCCCTCACCTCAGCTGGGGACAGGACACTGGGATGAAGCAGTGCCTGCCCAGCTCTTCCCCAGCCCCCACGAGGGTGGGGACCCACCAAGGAGGTCACTGTGCCATCCTCACCTCAATGTCTGGGATGCTGTTCAGATTCAGGGGGCTCAAGATATAGAACACGAGGCTGCACTTGTGATCCTTGGAAAACCGTGGCGTGTGGATGGCGGCCCTCACCTGGTGCACGATCTTCCCAAAAGGACCCTCAAAGGACGTGGGTGCTGTGGCTGGGGAGAGAACAGGCACTGGCACCTGGCTGCCTTCACCCTGCAGAGCCCACCTCCCAGGACCAGTTGGTCATCACCAGGCCTGTCCAGGCCGGGCTCTTACCAGGAAGCAGGAACTGGAAGGGGAAGCTGTGCTCTCCAGCGGGCAGACTCCCTGCAGAGACAGGAGGGAGGTGGGGGCGGTGGGGACAGGCCTCCGAGGCCTGAGGTGGCCACAGGGCCAAGATAAGAGTGGGCAGTAGCAGCTGGCCAGCTCACACTGGGTCTCCCTGTCTCAGTCACAGCAGCAGCACAGGGCTGTGGCCTGGGTGAAGGACCGAGGGTAAGGGCTTGAACAGGAGAGAGGTTTGGGAATGGGGCAGGGGTGAAACAGCTGTGCCAGGAGTCAGAGCGCACCCATATCCAGCACAAGTGGAAAGTGGCCCCTTCAGCCACCCAGCCCCTATGAGAAACCCATCATCAGGGCCCACAACCCTGGGAGAAGATGGGCCAGTGCAGGATCCAAGAGGCAGGTCTAGGAAAGGGGGAGGACAGGCAGGCCCCACTCCAAGGGGTGCCCCCAGGGGTCACCACTTGGGACCAGGTCAGGAACTGGCTCCCAGACTTACCCTTGTCCGCCAGCGACAGGGAACTGTTGAAGTAGTCCTCCTCCGCTACCCACGCTGCGTCGTTAGCCTTGTTGGAGACCCCGCAGGAACCTGTGCAGGTCACCCGGATGGCTGCCAAGGGGAAGGCTGCATGAGCCCCAGCCAGCCGACGGCCCAGGAATTCGACCTGGGGCCAAGCAGCCCCACCTGGGCAGGGTCCTGGGAAGGCCAGTGAGCAAGCAACCCCTGCCACTTCAGGGGACACCTCCTGCCCATCTCCTGTCTTGGGGGAGCCGGGCTGGCGAGAGGCCTGACCAGCACAAAACAATGTCTGCCCTGTAGTCCAGAGCAGAAAGGCCCCAGCACTCATCCAGATGGCGGCTGGGTCATCCCCCAGACTGGTAACCTTGGCTGTGAAAGCCCAGCTGCCTTGGGGGATCTTGCGGGGGTTGTTGGGGGGGTGCCTGGGACCCTCCAAGGGATGGACGCGTCTTCTTGCTGCCCTGTAGACAAGTCAGTTAGGCAGGGAAGGACCCCTGCACACTCCAGGAAGCTAACTGCCAACCATCATGCTGCAGGAATGTGGCCAGACCCGCCTGGGCAGACAGTGTTCCACAGTCGGCACACCGCTGGGTAGGGCCCTACTTCCTGGGTCAGCACTGCCCAGCGGGGCTGACTTTCTGCATCAGGAGATGGCTTGGTTCTCTCTGGCCTCCCCGGGGGAGTGCCAGACCAGGAACTGCTTGAGGCAGAGGTTGCCACTGTTTTGTGGCCAGGAACACAAATTCCTCAGTCCAACAGATGTGTGTCCAGAAACCATGATGGTCAGAAGATCATGGCTGGACAACCAAGTCCAGCAGAAACTGGTCACAAGGGAGGACAGACGCAGCAGAAGCACACACAGCACCAGACCCAGGTGGGCAGGGGTTGGGGGAGCCATCAGCAGGCCACCCGCAGCTCCAGCCCCTCTTCTCCCTGCAAGGCTGAGTCAGGGCCAAAGATCGCCACTTCCCTGCCTTGTCCTGGTGGGGGTCACGTGAGGGGAAGGTGACTCAGACTCTCAGACCTGCTGAGGGAGCAGCCAGGGAGGAGTAGTATCGGTGTCTGGTGCACCCAGGGTCAGCCATACCTGCCTCCCCTATGGTCTTCCCAGCAGGCCCCACCTGTAGCCCAGGCCTTCTGCTGGCCACCTAGAGCAGCCCCACGTGGCTCTCCATATACATCCTGCCCTTCACCTCAGCAGCTGCCAGACCCAGTCCCCCATCCCTGAGGCCGGCCCTTGCTTCCTGCTGCACGCCCTCTACCCCCTGGGCACTGCCATGGCCTGGCCTCAGCCTCCATTCCAGCCCAGCCTTGCCACCCCAACCTCGGTCCATTTTTTGTTTTTTGTTTTTTTTTTTTTTTTTTTTGAGACACGGTCTCACTCCCGCCGCCCAGGCTAATGTGCAATGGCACGATCTCAGCTCACTGCGGCCTTGACCTCCTGTGTTCAGGCAATCCACCCATCTCAGCCCCCTCGAGTAGCTGGGAGTACAGGCACATGCCACCACACCTGGCTTTTTTTTTTTTTTTTTTTTTTTAATATAGAGACGGGGTTTCGCCATGCTGTCCAGGCTGGTCTCAAACTCCTGAGCTCAAGCAATCCACCTGCCTCAACCTCCCAAAGTACTGGGATTACAGGCATGAGCCACCGTACCCAGCTCTGCCCTGATTTTGAATCCATGCTCTGTTAGCCAGGCCCTCCTAGGGCCAGACCCTTACTGTTTCCAGGCTGAACATCTGGAATACTGGTGATTCTCCTGTGAGCCAGCAGACAGCCCAAGAGGAGCACACAGGCGTCAGCTGGCGCAGAGGAGGCGGGCGTGGCTGAAGCAAGGAGGGGAGGCCTGGGGACTGGAAATGCTGCAATGCCTTTGACACTCCTGACAGACTGCACATCCCCGCCTTGAATCCCACAAATGCTGGGACCCAGCTGGCCATGGTGGCTCACACCTGTAATCCCAGCACTTTGGGAGGCTGAGGCGGTTGGATCACTTGAGGTCAGGAGTTCAAGACCATCCTGGCCGACATGGTGAAACCCCATCTCTGCTAAAAATACAAAAATTAGCCGGGCGTGGTGGCGGGCGCCTGTAATCCCAGCTACTCAGGAGGCTGAGGCAGGAGGATCACTTGAACCCAGGAGGCAGAGGTCCAGTGAGCCGAGATCACACAAATGCACGTTAGCCTGGGTTACAGAGTGAGACGTCATCTCAAAAACAAAGAAAAACGCTGGAACCCACAGAGGATGCTGTAAAGGGAGCAGTGGTCCCCAGAGTAACCGGTATGCCAGCCAAGCACCCTCAAGTGATCCCGGCTGGTGGCACAGAACTGAATATTCACCCTGCCCCCACTGTCCATATTCCTAACCCACAACACTGAGAAATGTAATAAAATCGTTGTGTTAACTGTTTAGGAATGGTGTGTGACTTGAGGTGACAGCTACTTTTATGTAGTAGTCCCAACTACTCGGGAGACTGAGGCAGGAGAATGGTGTGAACCCAGGAGGCGGAGCTTGTAGTGAGCCAAGATCACACCACTGCACCCCAGCCTGGGCGGCAGAGCAAGACTCCGTCAAAAAAAAAAAAAAAACGGCCAGGTCTGCTGGCTCATGCCTATAATCCCAGCACTTTGGGAGGCCGAGGTGGACAGATCACGAGGTCAGGACATCGAGACCATCCTGGCTAACACGGTGAAACCTGGTCTATACTAAAAATACAAAAAATTAGCCAGACGTGGTGGCGGGTGCCTGTAGTCCCAGCTACTCCGGAAGCTGAGGCAGGAGAATGGCGTGAACCCGGGAGGCTGAGCTTGCAGTGAGCCGAGATCGCGCCACTGCACTCCAGCTGTGCAACAGAGCTAGACTAAGTCTCAAAAAAAAAAAAAAGAAAAGAAAAGAAATTAGGGAAAACCCAAATTATCTACCATTTCAAGCCATCAGATTGACAAATATTAAATGTCGAGACAGCTGGGCGCAGTGGCTCACACCTGTAATCCCAACACTTTGGGGGGCCAAGGCGAGTGGACTGCTTGAGGCCAGGAGTGTGACAGCAGCCTAGGTAACATGGTGAAACCCTGTCTCTACCAAAACTACAAAAGATTAGCTGGGTGTGGTGGCGTGTGCCCCTGGTGCCAGTCACTCAGGAGGCTGTAGTGGGAGGACTCATCACTTGAGCCCTGGAGGCAGACGTTGCAGTGAGCCAAGATCGCACCACCACATTCCAGTCTGGGTGACAAAGTGAGACCTCATCTCAAATAAAATGAATGTCTCAAGGCCAGGTATGGTGGCTCACGCCTATAATCCCAGCACTTTAGGAGGCTGAGGCGGGTTGATCACTTGAGGTTGGGAGTTCGAGACCCACCTGAACAACATGGAGAAACCCCCGTCTCTACTAAAAATACAAAATTAGCCAGGCGTGGTAGCACATGCCAGTAATCCCAGCTACTTGGGAGTCTTGAGGCAGAAGAATCGCTTGAACCAGGGAGGCGGAGGTTGCGGTGAGCAGCTGAGACTGCGCCATTGTACGATAAGAGCAACGTAAATGAATAAATAAATGTATGTCCCAACACACATTGGAGGGAGGTGGAAAACAAACACCCCTTACACCAGTCAAATTGCAGACAGGTATGAGGTACTGGCAAAGAGTGGGACAGGTCTACTGTAATTTTACCCGTGCATACCAGGAAACCCAGAATTCCACTTAGAATCTCATGGTATTTAACCGGGAGCCTCACACACCACTGCTCATACTAGCAAAGCATCACTAAAACCGTCATGAGACACCTGACTCCACAAAAACAAACAGTATCCAACTGACCCTTGGGTCATCCTAAGGGCCCAGGCTCTGTGATCTTCCCAACACCCATGCAGACGGCCCTGTTTTGCACATACACCAAGGCTCTTTCAGATGACTCTGCCAGAGTGAGCAGCCTCCAACCACTGTCCAAAGTGAAACCTGTCCTGAGCTGTCCACACTCTCCTCAGTAAGAACACGGGAGGCACGGGGCTCCCGCACATTTGCCAGCTAGCTGCTTCCTTTCCAAAACACCTGGGGCTGCTCCTCCACCTCTCAGCAACTGCTTCAGGTCAGGCTGGCTGAATTCCCCAGGGAGCCCGTTTTCACTGGCCAGGCCAATGGCAGCGGCCATGTTTCTGCCTTTTCAAACCATCGAATCAGGCAGGACCACAGGATGCAGTTCTGCCCACAGAAGCCAGAGCAGTGCATGGGGTCCATTGTGAGGGGTCTCCTTGCTGCTGGAGAGGGGCATATGACCCCACTCCCTCTTCTTTCCAGCTTGCAGACTGCTTGTAATGGCAGAACAGGCTGAAGGGAACCAAGCCTTTCGCAACAGGAAAGCCGCCAGGCAGGGCTTGGCTGCAGGACTGAGTGGCTCAGTGGCAGTCGCCTAGTCACAGTGTGACTTCTTCCGCCTTCTGGACTTGAATGTTGCACCTCTTTGCAGGGGCCCTGCAAGCCCCATCCCTCCTCCCCCATGCAGGTTTAAAAATGTTTCCTAGGCCGGGCATGGTGGCTTACACCTGTAATCCCAGCACTTTGGGAGGCCAAGGTGGGCAGATCACAAGGTCAAGAGATCAAGACCATCCTGGCTAACATGGTGAAACCCCGTCTCTACTAAAAATACAAAAAATTAGCCAGGTGTGGTGGCGGGCGCCTGTAGTCCCAGCCACTCGGGAGGCTGAGGCAGGAGAATGGCGTAAACCCAGGAGGCGGAGCTTGCAGTGAGCCGAGATCACGCCACTGCACTCCAGCCTGGCGACAGAGCGAGACTCCATCTCAAAAAAATAAATAAAATAAAATAAAAATAAAAAATGTTTCCTAAGTGTGTTCAGATGCACAACCAAGAACCAGCTGTTGGAGGCTGCTCTGACTTAGGAAGCTCATGATTGGGCCGTGTTCTCAAGGGACCACTGGAACTTTCTTCTCGAGTTGGGGCTCCCACCTGTTCAGCAGCCCCTCCCTTGCACCACCTACACGTGGACCAAGAAGACCCACTGACTCCTCATCCTCATCCCAAGAAGACCCACCAACTCCTCATCCTCATCCCAAAGGACTCATGCCTGCCACAGAAGCTGTGACCTGTAAGCCACTCCCCCAGTCCTGTTTCCAAATCTGTATCATGAGAGTAATAACCATGCCACTTGCCAGGGTGCTGAGCGTTACTGAGGCTGGCCCATGGGATGTGGAGAGAATTTGCATCAGGCCTACCATGAGTGCTCCGAGAACCACTGTCGATCCTGGTCACCCATCCCAGTAACAGAACACGAGGTGGTCCTGCCTGACCCCCAGCCCTGGATTGGGCCAGCCTGGGCTGCAGAAAACTACTCCTTCCCAGGCCTCCCTCTACGTCAGCCCTCGAGACAGCAGGCGTCCTCATGGCTGGGTGCTGACTGTCACTGACACTCATCGGCAGAGTAAGTGAGAAGCCCAGGGGCCCAGGCAGGGCTGCTGTCCTCCTGGGGGCTGAGGGCCTCCCTACTGGCTCCTAGCAGGATTGACAAGCATCCTTTGAATGAGCAAACGATGGCATTCCGTTCCCATCCCAGGCAGGGCTGGGGGAAACCCTCAGGAACCCCTGTACACTCCTCCCACCTCACTTGCAGCAGCCTGAAATATGTGCTCTCCGGCCCATTAGGGCCCATCTCCTACTCCCTAGCTCATGACCCTCCTATTTCTCCCTCACTCAGACCAGCCTCTGTGAGCCAGTGCTACCTCAGCTCTTGGGCCAGCTGCGTCAAGTGCTGGGATTACAGGCGTGAGCGTTCACCCACCCACCACGTCCACGTGGAGGCCAGGGGAGCCTGCTCACACAGGCCAGTCATGCACCGCGAGGCCATCCCTTCCCTGTGGTCAGCAATGGCCTGCTCGCCCCAGGCCGCGCCAGGGGAGGGACGACAGGGCCCTGCACTCCCCTCAGCCAGGATCCAACCCGCCTCACCTCACACCTCACCTGTATTCAAGGGATGCAAGTATATCTCTGCCAAGCCACAGCCACACCTGCCCCCACCCAGACCCCAAACTCAAGGTGGGGACAGAGGAAGGGAGCCTGTGGGGTCTTCCAGGAGGCCCAATGGGGCCAGGAGCCTGACAGAAGCACCTACCACCAGGCTTCTTCGGAGGCCCCACAGTCCCAGGCGGTGCAGGGTCAGGGCCACAGCACCATCACCTGTCCCAGACGACTGAGAAGACAGAACAGAGGCTGTGGGTTCTCAGCAGGCACAAAAGCAGTGCTGTCACCCACGCCCAGGCCCAGCGGTCAAGGTCCAGCGGGAAGCCCACGGGCTGTGGCCAAGTAGCCCAGGTGGTTCCCACAGGAGACCAAGGTAGAGAAGCCCGCGGCAGGGACGCGGCACTCACAACCAGGGGCCGGGCAGAGGCCTGTGCGGAGGCCCCCATCCTCGGGAGGCAGCCTCACCTCGCTGGCCTGCCCTCACCTCCAGGGCGCCCGGCCAGCGGCCACTGCAGCAACCCGATCCCCAGTCCCCGAGGCCCAGGCGTCCGTCTCGGCGGGGGGCGGGCGAGGCCTGCTGGCGCGGGGCGGGGGCGCAGGGAGCCGCAGCAGGTGCCTGCACCCCGCCGGGACCGCACGCCCGGGCCAGGAGCGGCTCTGCAGAGGGAGAGCCTGCGCCGGGAGCCCGGGTGCGGGAGGGAGCCCAGCAGGTGCGAGCGCGGACAGGGAGGGTCGCAGGCCTGCGTGTGCCCGCACTCAGGGCGTCCTCCACCGTGGACCCGCTTCAGGCCCCGGCTTCAGGCCCCGCCGGGACTACGCCGACCCTCGGCGAGAAGGCAGGAAGGGCAGACGCGGAAGGGCGGCGCCGCCCGGACCTCCCCGGCGCCGCCAAGCCCGCGCCCCAGCAGTCCCGGGCGGCGACGACAGCGACTTCGCGGGCCCAACCCGGGGCCCGGCGACGGCAGCCGCTTCCGGGAGCCCTGGCCCCGCGCAGGTGCGGCCAATGGCCCTCCCCGAGGACCCGCGCCCACCTCGGAACGGCAGCGGCGCCCCCAGGCGCACGCGCACGGTCCCAGCCAGCGGCTCCCCGGGGCTGTAGACAACGCGGCCGTGGCTCAGGCTGATCTCGAAGAGCTGCACTCGCCCCATGCCGCGGCCTCACCGGCCCGCCGCACAGTGACGCCCCCGCCGGCCGCCCGCGAGCCCCGGCTCCGAGGCCCGGCCCCGCCCCCTCCTATGCCCCGCCCCCATCCGTCCCACTCCAGGCCACGCCCCCGTCCGGCCCTTCCCAGGCCCTGCCAAGCCCCACGGCCCCGCCCAGACCCCTGGCCGCCCCATCGCCCGCGGGCTGCCGCTCGGAGGCCCGGCCCCGCCCTTATTTCCCGCCCCATCCGTCCGCGTAGCCCCGCCCCCTCATTATGCCCCGCCCCTTTGGCAGCCCCCCCCCCCCTTGTCCCGCCCCCGCCCTTCGCCCCTGCCTCGCCTTCCCAGCTCCGCCCCTGCCTCGGCCGCCCCACCCCTGCCCCGTCCCCCGGCCGCGCTCATCCGTTCCTGGCTCCGGCCCCCGCCCCGCTGGGTAGGTGCTGCCCTGCGTCGGGCGCCGCTTAAGAGACTTGAGACGCAAGAGTCCCCTCCATCCCCCACCGAGGGAGTCACCGCCGCGTCTCTGTCGGGGGGCGGGGCTGGGGGCGAGGCCGAGGCGAGCTCTGGGACTGGGAAGGGCTCCCCGCTGCGCTCTGCCTAACCCACTCCTCCGCCCCATCCTCCGCCCGCCCCGCCCAGGGGTCTCCCTCACCCCGAGTCGCGGAAAAACGTCACTGGGCCGCGCGGGCGTCCTGGGCGGGGATGCTCCGCCGCCTAGCACCTATCCTGCCTTAACCCCCACCCCCGGCTCCTACCCCGCACCCCCTGCCTTCCCCGCACCTACCCCGCGTCCCAGCACCTGTCCTGCCCCTCCGGAACCTGCCCGCCCTCCCGCCTTCCTGGTACCTGCCTGCCCCCGCACCTGTCCCGCCCTCCAGCACCTGCCTCGCCCAACCACCCCCCCCGCCCGCCCGCCCCCTCGCCCCCTCGCCCCCTGCCTTCCCCACACCTGCTCGGAGTCCCGGTGCCTTCCCCGCCCCCTCCTATCCCCCTCCTTGCTGGCCTGATGGGGTGCGGGCCCAACGGAGCCACACTTGGGTGGAGGTCCGCAACAGAAGGGTCAGGGTCGAGGTGGGGCGAGGACTTGGATCACTGGGAACCGGAGAAACACACTCCTATTTATCTTTCTTAAAGATCCTTTTGTAGAGAGTGAGCTGCGGGGGGTAGGACTCAGATACCACGGGGACCTAAGGCGGGAGAGAACCATTGGATAGTCCTGGAGAGGGAAGGCCTCCCTCGCCTACGGACAAGCTCACCATGGAGTGGGTGAGGCGGGCCCCAGTGCTGCGAGTTTTTCTAGGACAGCCGGTGAAGAGGGTAGCCTTCTCTGATGGGGAGGATGGGCCTAGACACACATGGTTTGCGGGTGGGAGACTCATCACATGCGGAGTCTGAGGTGCCACTGATCCCCAAGTGGACCAGGTACTTCCGTGCATGAGCCTGGCAGTCAGGCACTTAAACGTTGCCATCCCTGGTTGGTAGAAGGTAATAGGTCAGGAAGGAGGAGTCCGGCACCCCAGCAAAAGGAGAGGGGCTCACAGGCTGGAGGGGCCCCCAGGCTAGGCTGGGAGAGGCCCTGAAGCCCCAGGCCCAGCTGACTCCCTTGGGATTCCAATGTTTCAGGAGGTGGGTCTAACTGGCCATGCTCCAGACACTTTCCTGCCAAGACTATGCACACGCAGAATTCCCGAACAAGAGAGAAGGGTGCCATGAGATGGCAAGGATCGTGGACAGCCCTCCCGAATGGCAGTCGGCTATGCCAGAAGTCAGAAAGAGTTTCACCGGGCACGGTGGCTGGTGTCTGTAATCCCAGCACTTTGGGAGGCCGAGGTGGGCGGATCACGAGGTCAGGAGATCAAGACCATCCTGGCTAAAACGGTGAAATCCGTTTCTACTAAAAATTAAAAAAATTAAGAAGCCGGGTGTGGTGGCAGGCACCTGTAGTCCCAGCTATTCAGGAGGCTGAGGCAGGAGAATGGCGTGAACCCGGGAGGTGGAGCTTGCAGTGAGCCGAGATCACACCACTGCACTCCAGCCTGGGCAACAGAGCGAGACTCCGTCTCAAAAAAACAACAACAACAAAAAGAAAGTGTTTCAAGCAGGGAGAGACAGACTGTGTTGCAAGCTACTGAGATGGAAGACAATGGACACAGAACATACGTGGCCTTTATCCCATGTCAGCCACAATCTAAGCCCCACAGGGTTCTGCACATCCTTGATTCTGACCCTATCTCCCACCCATCCTGTATTCCAGAAACCACCACCAGCACCAATCGCCCTGTCATTAGAGTCTTCTCTTCTTCCCGGAGCATACTTTTAGTGGTGCTCTAATGAAAACCTGGCTTCCCCTGGAGCTCTCGGCTGTAGAGACTTCTTTTCAAAGGATCCCTCTACCTCTGGATCTGCAGGTGGGGTGGGGGCCCTCCTGGCTCCTTCCTAACACTGCCAGGCCATTCTCCACCCTGGGAGCCACCATGTGTAAGCCTCCTGGTCTCAGAATCACCAGCACCACCTTTGCTCTGATCAGCATCCTCATTTCTTGTTGATTTTAGCTCCTAACTCACTGTCATTCTCTCCACCTCCACGTGTGGAAACAGTGCTTCTGAATCCCTGCAGGCAATCCTTCCAGCCTCCTGCCCTATATCCTAAAACTACATGGGCTTTGTTTGAATCAGGTATGGTAAAGTGACAGACTAGGAGACAAGTGCCACAAAGGAAGAATTTAGTACTTGTGGTTCTCAGGAGGAGGGGCCCCGCCACGCCACGCAGGGCCAGAAGGGGAAGTACCAGGGTCATGAGGAGCCAGGAGAGAGCGTGGCCCAGAGCCTTTTTGTGTTTTCCTCAGGGTGAAAATGGACAAGGCAGGGTAGGTAGGTGTAAGCAAGTTTAGGATTAGATAACTTGAATCATATCAGCAGGCTCTAGGTCACAGCAGGGAGCTCTAGCTGTCTGGTATCAGCCCCTGGGGGATGCAGGGCAGGAGAAATGCTGGCTTGGGATGTGAGAGTCAGATCAGGAAGAGGCTGGGGATATGGGCTCTGGATTGGTGTTGATAAGTTTGCTAGCTCTGGGAATTAGCCAGCCCTGGGAGGGGCAGTATCTCCCTGACTAGTAGAGCCCCCAAGATGTCAAAGCATAATAACGTACAGAAAATGGAAAGTGTGGGCCGGGTGCAATGGCTCCGCCTGTAATCCCAGTACATTGGGAGGCTGAGGTGGGCAGATCACCTGAGGTCAGGAGTTCAAAACCAGTCTGGTCAACATGGTGAAATCCCATCAATGGTAATACAAAAAAATTAGCCGGGCACGGTGGTGGTGCACACCTGTAATCCCAGCTACTTGGGAGGCTGAGATAGGAGAATCGCTTGAACCCAGGAGGTGGAGCTTGCAGTGAGCCGATATTGGGCCATTGCACGCCAGCCTGGGCTACAAGAGCAAAACTCCATCTCAAAAAAAAAAAAAGGAAAGAGAAAAGAAAGAAAGAAAAGTGTGGTAAACACGTGTCAGTCTTGTGGCTCCTCCTCCAAAACCCTCCTCTACCTCGGCAGTCTCCCTCCTAGGGCTTGGTGGTTCGTCCTCAAAGATTCCGCCAACCTTTGCATTAGTGCTGCTCTTCCCACCAGGGGGCTTCCCCAGGAACCTAGGCTGGCCCACAACTTGCTTTAACTGGAAGAATTGCAATGAGACAGGCTGGGCGCAGTGGTTCATGCCTGTAATCCCAGCACTTTGGGAGGCCGACGTAGGCGGATCGCTTGAGATCAGGAGATCAAGACCAGCCTGGCCAACATGGTGAAACCCCATCTCTACTAAAAATACAAAAATTAGCCAGGAGTGGTGGCACGTGCCTGTAATCCCAGCTACTCAGGAGGCCGTGGCAGGAGAATCGCTTGAACCTGGAAGTCGGAGGCTGCAGTGAGCTGAGATTGTGCCTTGTGCTCTAGCCTGGGCAACAGAGAGGGATTCCATCTCAAAAAAAAAAAAAAAAAAAAAAGAAACAGAGGCAGTGCCGGTTCCAAGCTGAGCCTAGGAGTCCTGGCAGCTTTTGTTTTCTTGCTCTTGGAGCCCTCAGCTGTCATGTAAAAATTCTGCTAACCTGCTGGAGAGATCACGTGGAGAGTGAGAGAATGACCAGCCTTCTAGGAAAGCCATCTCCACCTGTAGCCTCCCTCATGTCAAGATGACTACAGCCATCTGAGTGGCACCAGCAGTTTCAGCTGTCTATCGCTGCATAGCAAACCACTGCCCTGATTTATTTATCCCGAAAACTGTACTGGACTCAGTTGGGAGGTTCTTATGCTGTCTAGTATCCACTGGGGATGAAATGTTGGAGACTTCACTTACCTGTCTGCCATTGCAGCTGGGACGACTGGGACAGCAGGAGGGGACAGACATCTGTTCTCCCAAGGGGCCTCTCCACATGGCTAGCTTGGGGGTCCTCACCGCATCATGCTGTGGGGATAGTGGCCACCACTTGTAGGTGACCTCCAGGAGGGAGGAAGCTGAAGATGGCAGTCCTCAGGCTGAGCTCAGCAGTCTCAGAATTTTCTACCAAATTAATTACATCAAAACTAGTCATAGGGCCGGGTGCGGTGGCTTATGCCTGTAATCCCAGCACTCTGGGAAGCCGAGGTGGGTAGATCACAAGGTCAAGAGATCTAGACCATCCTGGCCAACATGGTGAAACCCTGTCTCTATTAAAAGTATAAAAATTAGGCCAGGCGTGGTGGCTCACACCTGTAATCCCAGCACTTTGGGAGGCCGAGGCGGGCGGATCAGGAGGTCAGGAGATTGAGACCATCCTGGCTAACACGGTGAAACCCCATCTCTACTAAAAATACAAAAAATTAGCCAGGCATGGTGGCGGGCGCCTTTAGTCCCAGCTACTCGGGAGGCTGAGGCAGGAGAATGGTGTGAACCCGGGAAGCAGAGCAGGCAGTGAGCTGAGATCTCGCCACTGCACTCCAGCCTGGGAGACAGAGCAAGACAACGTCACAAAAAAAAAAAAAAAAGAAAGAGTCATAGGAGCAACACACACTCACGTGGAAAATTTGATGGTAACAATTGAGACAACCTACCACACCCTAGCCAGCAACAGCAGAACCAACCAGCTAAGCCCAACCTAAGCTACAGAACCATGAGAAAATACATAGTTGTTTAAAGCCACTAAGTTTTGGGGTGGTTTATTTATTTATTTATTTATTTATTTTGAGACAGTCTCACTCTGTCTCCCAGGCTGGAGTGCAGTGATGCGATCTTGGCTCACTCCAACCTCCACCTCCTGGGTTCAAGCAATTCTCCTGCCTTAGCCTCCCCAGTAGCTGGGACTACAGGCACACACTACCACTCCCAGCTAATTTTTTTTGTATTTTAGTAGAGACGGTGTTTCACAATGTTGCCCAGGCTGGTCTCGAACTCTTGAGCTCAGGCAATCCATCTGCCTCGGCCTCCCAAAGTGCTGGGATGACAGGTGTGAGCCACTGCGCCTGGCCATTATTATTTTTTTTGAGATGGAGTCTTGCTCTGTCACCCAGGCTGGAGTGCAATGGTGTGATCTTGGCTCACCGCAACCTCTGCCTCCTGGGTTCAAGTGATTCTCCTGCCTCAGCCTCTCGCAGTAGCTGGGATAACAGGCGCACACCGCCATGCCCAGCTAATTTTCATATTTTTAGTAGAGACGGGGTTTTGCCATGTTGGCCGGGCTGGTCTTGAACTCCTGACCTCAGGTGATCCACCCACCTCAGCCTCCCAAAGTGCTGGGATGACAGGTGTGAGCCAGCACGGCATGCCCAGCTTTTTTTTTTTTTTTTTTTTTGGCGGAGTCTTGCCCTGTTGCCCAGGCTGGAGTGCAGTGGCACAATATTGGCTCATTGCAAGCTCCGCCTCCCGGGTTCACACCTTTCTTCTGCCTCAGCCTCCAGAGTAGCTAGGACCACAGGCAGCGACACCACGCCTGGCTAATTTGATGGTCTTGATCTCCTGATCTCATGATCTGCCTGCCTCGGCCTCCCAAAGTGCTGGGATTACAGGCGTGAACCACTGCGCCTGGCCTTTTTTTTTTTTTTTTTTTTTTTGAGACGGAGTCCCGCTGTCTTGCCCAGGCTGCAGTGCAGTGATGCACTCTCGGCTCACTGCAACCTCTGCCTCCCAGGTTCAATAGATTCTCCCACCTCAGCCTCCCGAGTAGCTGGGACTACAGGCACCCACCACCATGCCCAAGCTAACTTTTGTACTTTTAGTACAGACAGGATTTCACCATATTGGCCAGGCTGGTCTCAAACTCCTGACCTTGTGATCCACCCACCTCAGCCTCCCAAAGTGTTGGGATTACAGCTGTGAGCCACTGAGCCAGGCCAACACCACAACTTTGCCTCCTGGGTTCAAGCGATTCTCCTGCCTCAGCCTCCGGAGTAGCTGGGATTACAGGCATGCAACACCATGCCCGGCTAATTTATTTATTTCTGATTTATTTATTTATTTATTTATTTATTTATTTATTTATTTATTTATTTTTGGAGACAGAGTCTCGCTCTTGTTACCCAGGCTGGGGTGCAGTGGCACGATCTCAGTTCACTGCAACCTCCACCTCCTGGGTTCAAGCGATTCTCCTGCCTCAGCCTCCTGAGTAGCTGGCACTATAGGCACGCACCACCACTCCCAGCTAATTTTTTTTAATTTTTAGTTGAGACAGGGTTTCACCATGTCAGCCAGGATGATCTTGATCTCTTGACCTTGTGATCCCCCCTGCCTCAGCCTCCCAAAGTGCTGGGATTACAGGCATGCGTCACCATGCCCAGCCAATTTTGTTTTTTTTTTTTTTTTTTTTTTTTTTTTTTTGAGACGGAGACTGGCTCTGTCGTCCAGGCTGGAGTGCAGTGGCACGATCTCGGCTCACTGCAAGCTCTGCCTCCTGGGTTCACACAATTCTCCTGCCTCAGCCTCCCAAGTAGCTGGGACTACAGGCGTCCACCACCACACCCGGCTAATTTCTTTTTTTGTATTTTTAGTAGAGACGGGGTTTTACCACGTTAGCCAGGATGCTCTCAATCTCCTGACCTCATGATCCACCCGCCTCGGCCTCCCAAAGTGCTGGGATTACAGGCGTGAGCCACCGTGCCCGGCTCAATTTTGTATTTTTTTTAGTAGAGATGGGGTTTCTCCATGTGGGTCAAGCTGGTATCGAACTCCCGACCTGAGGTGATCCGTCCACCTCGGCCTCCCAAAGTGCTGGGATAACAGGAATGAGCCACCTGGCTAAAACGGTGAAACCCTATCTCTACTAAAAATACAAAAAATAAAAATAAAAAATAAGCCGGGCGTGGTGGCAGGCGCCTGTAGTGCCAGCTACTCAGGAGGCTTAGGCAGGAGAATGGCGTGAACCTGGGAGGCAGAGCTTGCAGTGAGCTGAGATAGTGCCACTGCCCTCCAGCCTGGGCGACAGAGCGAGACTGTCTAAATATATATATATATATATATATGATTTTAAAAATTTGTTTACTGAATTTAAACTTTTATTATTTTTCTTATTTGGATATAGTATCTTCCTCTGTTGCCCAGGCTGGAGCGCAGTTTAAGGGATTCTCATGTCTCAGCCTCCCGAGTAGCTGGGATTACAGGCATCTGCCACCACACCCAGCTAAATTTTGTATTTTTAGTAGAGACAGGGTGTCTCCCTGTTGTTCAAGCTGGTCTTGAACTCCTGACCTCAGGTGATCTGCCCTCTTCGGCCTCCCAAAGTGCTGGAATTACAGGCGTGAGTCACCGTGCCCAGCCCTAATTTTTGTATTTTTAGTAGAGGTTTACAAATAGGTTTTTACCATGTTGGCCAGACTGGTCTTGAACTCCTGACCTCAGGTGAATCCACCCAAAGTGCTGGGATTACAGGCGTGAGCCACTGTGCCCCGCCTAATTTTAAACTTTTACTTTAGGTTTGGGGATACATGAGGTTTGTTACATAGGTAAAGCCCTCTCACAGGGGTTTGTGGTACGTATTATTTCATCATCCAGGCATTAGGCCCAGTATTGTTTTCTTCTTTGTGTTCATAAGCTCTCACCATTTAGCTCCCACTTATAAGTGAGAACATGTGGTATTTGGTTTTCTGTTCCTGCGTTAGTTTGCTAAGGATGATAGCCTCCAGCTCCATCCATGTTCCCACAAAAGACATGCTGTCATTTTTTATGGCTACATAGTATTCCATGGTGTATATATACCACACTTTTCTTTCTTTCTTTCTTTTTTTGAAACTGAGTCTCGCTCTGTTGCCCAGGCTGGAGTGCAATGGTGTGATCTCGGCTCACTGCAACCTCCACCTCCCGGACTCAAGCAATTCTCCTGCCTCAGCCTCCAAAGTAGTGGGATTACAGGCACACACCATCACTCCCAACTAATTTTTGTATTTTTAGCAGAGATGGGGTTTCACCATTTTGGTCAGGCTGGTCTTGTACTCCTGACCTCAGGTGTTCCACCCGCCTCAGCTTCCCAAAGTGCTGGTATTACAAGCGTGAGCCCCTGTGCCCAGCTGTACCACATTTTCTTTATCCAATCTGTCACTGATGGGCATTTAGGTTTTTGTTTGTTTGTTTGAGATGGAGTGTCACTCTGTAGCCCAGGCTGGAGTGCAGTGGTGGCACAATCTTGGCTCACTGTAACCTTTACCTCCCGGGTTCAAGTGATTCTCCTACCTGAGCCTCCCAAGTAGCTGGGACTACAGGCACCTGCCACCACACCCGGCTAATTGTGTTTTTAGTAGAGATGGGGTTTTACCATGTTGGCCAAGATGGTCTTGAACTCCTGACCTCAGGTGATGCGCCTGCCTCGTCCTCCCAAAGTGCTGGGATCACAGGCCTGAGCCACCAGGCTGGCCAGCATTTAGGTTGATTCCATGTCTTTGCTCTTGTGAATAGCGCTGCACTCTCTATATCCACGTTTTCCCTCATGGTAATCTCATTCAGTTTTATGAGTTTTGCTATGGTTTGAATGCTTGTATCCCTCCAAAATTTAGGGTCTTGCTCTGTCACCCAGGCTGGAATGCAGTGACCCCATCACGGCTCACTGCAGCCTCAACATCCCTGGGCTCAGGCAATCCTCCCACCCCAGCCTCCCAAGTAGCTGCAACTACAGGCATGGGCCACCATGCCTGGCTAATTTTTGTGTTTTTTGTAGAGACAGGGTCTTGCCATGTTGCCCAGCCTGGTCTCAAACTCCTGGGCTCAAGCAATCCGCCCACCTCAGCCTCTCAAAGTGCAAGGATTACAGGTGTGAGCCACTGCACCCGTCCCCAAGAGAGCTTTAAATATAATAAATGTGCTAATGATGCCAAACTTTTTTTTTTTTTTTTTTTTTTTTTTTTGAGATGGAGTCTCATTCTATTGCCCAGGCTGGAGTGCAATGGTGTGATCTTGGCTCACTACAACCTCCTGCCTCCCAGGTTCAAGTGATTCTCCTGCGTCAGCCTGCTGAGTAGCTGGGATTACAGGTGTGCACCAAATGGCTAATTTTTGTATTTTTAGAGAGACGGGGTTTTACCATGTTGGCCAAGCTGGTCTCGAACTCCTGACCTCATGATCCGCCCGCCTTGGCCTCCCAAAGTGCTGGGATTATAGGGGTGAGCCACCGTGCCCAGCCATGATGCCAGACTTATATTCCCAGGCTGGACATCTCTGTGAACTCTATACTCATATATTCTACTTATACAGTCAACTGCCTTGTAACCTTAACATGTAGCATAAGTGAGTAACACATTTTTATTTGGCTAAGCAGCTGAGAACTTGGGGTTGTTACTGCAGCATACCCAGGCCCATCCTGACATACACACCCCTCCACCACACATCCAAACATCATCACCACTTGCCAGGACAGGTCGAGTGTCCCTTATCCAAAATGCTCGGGACCAGAAGTGTTTCAGATTTTGGATTTTGGACTATTTGCATTATACTTGCCTGGTTGAGCATTCCATATCCAAAATCCAAAATGCTCCAATGAGCACTTCGTTTGAGTGTCATGTCAGTGCTTACAAGGTTCAGATTTTGCAGCATCTCAGATTTCGGACCTGAATGCTCATCCTGTACTTGCCGCCCCTCCAACCGCCCCACATGCTGCTGCTTCTCAGTGGCCAGTGCATCGGCCACCTCTCCATTTTCTTTCTTTTTTTTTGAGACAGAGTCTTGCTCTGTCGCCCAGGCTGGAGTGCAGCGGCGCGATCTAGACTCACTGCAAGCTCCGCCTCCCGGGTTCAAGCCATCCATTTTCTTTCTTGATAGAGTCTTGCTCTGTCACCCAGGCTGGAGTGCTATGGCGCGATCTCAGCTCACTGCAACCTCCACCTCCTGGGTTCAAGCGATTCTCCTGCCTCAGCCTCCTGAGTAGCTGGGATTACAGGCACGCGCCACCACACCTGGCTAATTTTTGTATTTTTAGTAGAGACAGGGTTTTGCCCTGTTGGCCAGGCTGGTGTAGAACTCCTGGCCTCAAGTGATCCACCTACCTCAACCTCCCAAAGTGAGCCGCTGCACCCAGCCCCACCTCTCCACTTTTTTTTTTTTTTTTTTTGAGACGGAGTCTCGCTCTGTCGCCCAGGCTGGAGTCCGGTGGCCCGATCTCAGCTCACTGCAAGCTCCGCCTCCCGGGTTCATGTCATTCTCCGGCCTCAGCCTCCCGAGTAGCTGGGACTACAGGTGCCCACCACTACGACCGGCTAATTTTTTTGTATTTTTAGTAGAGACGGGGTTTCACCATGTTAACCAGGATGGTCTCGATCTCCTGACCTCGTGATCCGCCCGTCTCGGCCTCCCAAAGTGCTGGGATTACAGGCGTGAGCCACCGCACCCAGCCCCACCTCTCCATTTTCTTTTTTTGTTGTTTTTTTTGTTTTGTTTTGTTTTGTTTTGTTTTGTTTTGAGACGGAGTCTCGCTCTGTTGCCCAGGCTGGAGTGCAGTGGCTGGATCTCAGCTCACTGCAAGCTCCGCCTCCCGGGTTTACGCCATTCTCCTGCCTCAGCCTCCCAAGTAGCTGGGACTACAGGCGCCCGCCAACTCGCCCGGCTAGTTTTTTGTATTTTTTAGTAGAGACGGGGTTTCGCCGTGTTAGCTAGGTTGGTCTCGATCTCCTGACCTCGCGATCCACCCGTCTCGGCCTGCCAAAGTGCTGGGATTACAGGCTTAAGCCACCGCGCCCGGCCAGCACCTCTCCATTTTCAAACACGCCAGACATGTCCCAGTTTAGGGCCTTTGCAGGGGCTGTTTCTTCTGCCAAGAATGTTCTGTCCTGTATAGCCACACGGCTCACTCCATCTCCTTCCACTGCGTGTTCCAATGCTGTTTTCTAAGAGGATGGCTCTGCCCACCCCTGCACCAGATCCTCTGACCGCCTCATGGTGATGGACTTGTTCTCCCCATTGCATTTCTCCCTCGCCAACACGGCGTACGGTTCCTCATTACATGTACATTCTGCCCATCTCACTCGAGTATGAGCAGGGGCTTTCATTGATTTTGTTCATTGGTGTGCAGCAGTTTCAGTGGTGGGGGGGTGAAGGCCCAGCTGGAGTAGGCTGCCAGGAGACTTGGGTGGTAGGCAGAATGCTCCGCAAAGATGTCACGCCCTCATGCCTGCAGCTGTAACATTATGTTACATAGCAAAAGGGACTTTGCAGATGTAAGTAGGTTGCCAATTAGTGACCTTAAAATAGGAAGATCATCCTGTTTATCTGGGTGGACCCAATCTAATCACAGGAACACTTAAAGGCATAAAGCCTTCTCCAGCTGAAGGTGGGAGAAATGGGACAGAAAGGATCAAAGACGTGAAGTACTAGAAACGCTGGCTTTGGCCGGGTGCAAATGCTCACACCTGTAATCCCAGCATTTTGGGAGGCCGAGGTGGGCAGATCACTTGAAGTCAGGAGTTCAAGACCAGCCTGGCCCGCATGGTGAAACCATGTCTACTAAAAATATAAAATTTAGCTGGGCATGGTGGCAGGCGCCTGTAGTCCCAGCTATTCGGGAAGCTGAGGCAGGAGAATCACTTGAACCCGGGAGGCGGAGGTGGCAGTGACCTGAGATCATACCACTGCAGTCCAGCCTGGGTGACAGAGCCAGACTCCGTCTAAAAAACAAAAAAGTCTTGCTGGTGTTGAAGATGCGAGTGACCTCAAGAAACTGAGAACGACCCCGGGCCGGCAGCCAGCAAATGGAGACCTCACACAACCACGTGGAGGTGAATGTCAACAACCTGAAGGAGCCTGTAGCCCGGGTCTCCCCTAGGGCCCCTGCTAAAAGCTGAGGCAGCCGACACCCCGATTTCAGCCCTGAGACCTGCAGCAGAGAAGCCACCAAACCCACCTGCACTTCTAACACGCAGAACTGTGAGATAATAAATGGGTGCTCTTTTGTGGTTGTTATAAAGTGATAGAAAACGAATTAACTAGGAGATGAGAGGAGATGCCAAGTACAGACAATCTGTTAAGAACTTTTGCTGGGATGGGAAGCAGGAAAATGAGGCAGTGGCTGGAAGGGGACAGGGGAGTCAAGGGCTTCTTTTTAAGGTGCCTGCCCATGGGAGAGGGATGCTGCAGTGAGAGGAAGCGCCACCCCAGCGTTACATAATTCCACCCTTACAGGACACAGAGGCAGGGGTGCCACATTCATACTTGGGTAGAATGTGTAGATAAAGGCTTGTGGTGGGCCAGGTATGACTTCCCAAGCCAGCTGCGCTGTGTCAACACCTGCAGGTCTTTCTCAGCTTTGGAGCCAAGAAGTCACCTTGCCAGGAGCAGACTCCAACCAATGACTGCAAG
The DNA here is from genome assembly GCF_007565055.1 of Rhinopithecus roxellana. Taxonomy (NCBI): domain Eukaryota; kingdom Metazoa; phylum Chordata; class Mammalia; order Primates; family Cercopithecidae; genus Rhinopithecus; species Rhinopithecus roxellana. The sequence goes on from NC_044564.1 coordinate 8,568,624, forward strand.
GTGAGGGGGGAATGCTGGGTCCCCCTGCAGCAGGGTGAGGGGGGAAATGCCTTGGCTCCCCTGGCCCCGGGGAAGGGACTCTGAGAATGGTTCCTACATGATCTGCTGCCACAGGAACTAGACTGGTAGCACCCCCTTCTCTGCCTCACACCCCTACTCTCCTGCTGGTGTCTCCTGGGATCTTCCCTCAAGCTAACAAATTGGACTTTTTTTTTGAGACAGAGTTTCACTCTGTTGCCCACACTGGATTATGGTGGTACAATCTTGGCTCACTGCAACCTCCGCCTCCCGGTTTCAAGCAATTCTCCTGCCTCAGCCTCCCAAGTAGCTGGGATTACAAGTGTGCGCCACCACGTCGGCTAATTTTTGTATTTTTAGTAGAAGCGGGATTTCAACCTGTTGGCCAAGCTGGTTTTGAACTCCTGACCTCAGGTGATCCACTTGCCTCGGCCTCCCAAAGTGCTGGGATTACAGGTGTGAGCCATCACATCCAGACAAAATTTGGACTCGAATCCGTTTCAAGTCAACCTCTGGGGGAACCTGGACTATGACACCACTGCTTTTCAACTACCCTAGAGCACCCACCAAGCTCCACTTCTTTTCACAAAGCAGTTGCTCATAATCTCATCACACCCTCGCAACTCCACAAGGCTGAGGGTGGCAGGACAGGTACTGTTTTTTTTTTTTTTTTTTTTTTTTTGAGATGGAGTCTCACTCTGTCCTCTAGGCTGGAGTGCAGTGGCACCATCTCGGCTCACTGCAAGCTCCGCCTCCCAGGTTCTCGCCATTTTGCCTCAGCCTACCGAGTAGCTGGGACTACAGGCGTCCGCCACCATGCCTGGCTAATTTTTTCTATTTTCAGTACAGACAGGGTTTCACCATACTAGCTAGGATGGTCTCGATCTCCTGACCTCGTGATCCGCCCGCCTCAGCCTCCCAAAGTGATGGGATTACAGGTGTGAGCCACTGCGCCCGGCCAGACAGGTATGTTTTGAGCAAGGCCCAGCCTGAACCCCAATGTGTGTCTCAGGCAGGCCAGGACTCATCAGCCCCTTCTCTCCTCTAGGGTGTCTGGGGTACTGGTAAGTACCAGGGGACCCAGAGATGGAACGTCTGGGCTCACTCATGAACACCCTTTGCAGGCTGGGCACGGTGGCTCACACCTGTAATCCCAGCACTTTGGGAGGCAGAGGTGGGCAGATCACCTCGAGACCAGCCTGGCCAACGTGGCAAAAACCTCGTCTCTACTAAAAACACAAAAATTAGTCAGACATGGTGGCGCGTGCCTGTAATCCCAGCTCCTTGGGAGGCTGAGGCAGGAGAATAGTTTGAACCCGAGAGGCAGAGGCTGCAGTGAGCCGGGCACGTGCCACTGCACTCTAGCCTGGGTGACAGAGCAAAACTGTCTCAAAAAAAAAAAAAAAAGCAAGAAAAGAAAACAGAACCCAGCAAGCCAGAAAGGGGCCCCGGGCAGCTCCTCAGGTGGCAGAGTCGCCCTTGCGGCAGGGTGAGGCCTCCCCGCGGGCGACCGGACACCGGCGGAGCAGGACACAGGACCTAGCCCCGTTCGCTCCAGGCTGCAGGGGAGGCCACGCTGCCCTCCACGGCGTACCCAGTCCCTCCCTGAGGGGGCCTCGGCATTCCCGCGGGGCCCAACGGGCCTCACTGGAGTTCCGTTTCCGACGCCCTGGACCAGGCTGCTCCGGCGCTCAGCCGCCCCCGGAACTGAGGAGCCGGCGGCTCGGAAAAGGCTGCGCGGGAGGCCGCGCCCTCCGGGTCGCGTGGGCCGGGCGTCCGCGGTCTCTCCAGGAGCACCCGCGTCCCGCGGCAACGGCCTCTTCCTAGCCCGCCTCGCCCGCTCCCCGCCCGCCCAGCGAGCCCCGCACGCGCTCGGGGCCAGGACGGCGGCGGGAAGCAGCTTACGAGGACCACTGCAAGGGAGGAGAAGGGCGTCCGGCTCGCAGAGCGCCACGGTCCCAGCGCGAGTCCCCAGCCGCGCTCCGCACGGGCCCTCCAGGAGCAGCGCGGCGGCCCGCACAAAGCTTCCCGCGAAACTGACGTCGGCGCGCGCAGGCACCGCCCCCGACCTCGCCCCTCCCCCGCGCTCGCCCCGCTCCCCAGAGCGCCGGCGCACTCGCCCTCCTCCCATTGGTTGCTGCGGCGCGGCGCGCTCTGGCCGGCGCCGTGCGCGCCTAGCGATTGGCCGAGCGGCGGCGGGCCGGGGGGTGTGTCCCGGGCTGCGCCCCGCCCCTCCGCTCCGCTCGCTGTGGTGCGCGCGGTGGCGGCGGCAGCGGCGGCGGCGCGTGGCAGGTCCGGCGGGCGCGAGGCGGCGGCGGAGGCCCGAGCCCGGCCCAGCCTCGTCCCGCCCGGGGCCCGCCTGGCTGCTACCCCGACCCCGGCTCCTGTCCCGTCCTGCCCCGGCGCGCCGCGGCCTCGCCCCGGCCCCCGCCCGGCGCCTCCCGAGGGAGCGGCGCTGCCGGCCGAGAGCGCAGGCCCGGCCATGACCGACTTCAAATTGGGTATCGTGCGGCTCGGCCGGGTGGCCGGGAAGGTGAGCGGCGCGGAGCCAGCGGCCCGGCCCGTCTCGCCCGTCCTGGCCTCCGCGCGGGGCCGGGGGCCGGGGCCGGGGGCGGTTGTGCGGGAGGCGGCCGGGGCGGGGGCGCGGAGCCCGGGATGGGCCCCAGCGGGGCGGGGAACGCTGCGCGGGCCCGGCTGCTGGTCCCCGCGCGGGTGCAGCTTCCTCTCGCAGGCCGGCGGGCGCGCACTCCTCGGCTGCGGGGCGCACCTGGCCGCCCTCGGCCCTACCCTGCCGGAGGTTGAGGCCACGGCCCTGTCCCGAGCCGGGCGCGGAGATGCGTGGCTCGAGCCCGACCGCGTTCTCCCGGAGCCCTCCCCGTGGTGTCGGGGAGCCGGGGCCTAGCGCGGCGTCCGGGCTGCCGGTGCGGCCACACGGTTTAAACACAGCGCCCTTTCCGAGGCAGCGCCACCTCCACACCTCTCGCCGAGGCGGGTCTGGTGTGGGCTCTTCTGTGCCTCCCAGTTCTCAGCAGGGCTTCGGGCTCGTTTTAACGCTGCCAGGGGTTGGCCGGGTTAGGCTGAGCCTCAGGCTCAGAGCAGAGAGGAAGAAGCCTGGGCCCTGATGCTGCAGACTCAGGGCCTTCCTCGATTTCTCTTCTTACCTGGCCCCCACGCTCCACGTTTGAGGCAGGGGATTCCATGGCACCTGTGGGCATTGAGGCTTGGCGGTTTCTCGGAGCCACCTGTGCAGCTGCACCAGCCAGGGTCCTTACCCGGATGGGAGCCCTGTTCCCGTCACCAGCGGCTGCAGCTTCTGGTGGGAGAGAGGAGCGGAGGCAGTGTCAGGCGGCGTCAGGTAAAACAGGTTCAGATCCCGGAAGAAAAACTGCCAAGAGGGAGACTGGCCCGTTCTGGGACCTGTTCCTGTTTCCTGCCCCTGCTGCAAGAGCATAGGCAGGGCCTGCTGGGGAGGAGGCTTTTTTCCACCAGGGAAGGGTGGGCTCCCCAGTCAGGTCAGAGACCGCAGACCCCTTCTGATTCCACCACTGATGACAGTGTCATCCCTTACAGCTTTTCTTTGGAACTTTTCAGATGGACAAAAAACGAAAAAGGGCAATTCAATGAGCAGCTCAGCTTAATAAACACACCCTAATCAAAACCTTCTGGCCCTTCTGCCTCAGCCCTGGACCCTCCCTCAGCTCAGTGAAACCGTTTCTGCCTAGGTTTACTGGTGTGTTAAATGTTCGGTGCCACTGTTGGGGTTAGGCCTGCGAGGATGAGGCCTGATACCAGCTCCTCTGGCGCAGATGAAAGTGGTCTGCTGTCTTTTAACCAGTCTGCCTGTGTTTTGGCGTAGACTGCACCACCCCAAATGGTGGAATGAGGCCCCCGTGCGCTGAGCTGTCTTGGTCTGAAGAGGCCTGTGGTTACTTTCCACTTCACAGGAAAATGCAACAGGCTCCTGCCTGTCCTGGTTATAAGGTTACTGCACCTCACGCAGATCTCAAATGTAATGATTTGAAACATGTGGTTAACTTCCAGACCAAATACACGCTGATCGATGAGCAGGACATCCCGCTGGTGGAAAGCTACTCCTTTGAGGTAAGTAAGGATGCCTGTTCCCTCCCTTAATGCTTGTGGTCAGTGCCCAGGAGCGTCACGGGGAGCGAGCCCTCCTCTGTGCTGCAAGAGCAGGCGGCCCCACAAGTGGACATCTGGGGCTGGCCTGTGAACCCTGAGCCCTCAGCCCCACATGGAGCCGTGGCCCCGCAGAACCTGGCCGTTGCTCCCACTGTGGCCCACGTGGCTTGGCGACACTGGTCTTTCCTCACTTTCACCCCAGCTGTTAGCTCTTCTTGAAAGTAAATGGAATGTTCTCACGTTTGCGATTGTGTCACGTCGACCATGTCTGTTAGCTCGAAGACCTTGTTCCTTAGAGCTGCCACCTGCTGAGCCTGCGCAGCCTAGCAGCCCCTCCTGGCTGCCCAGCTGCCTCTCGTTCTCTGCTCTCATGGGGTCTTCCTGCCTCTTCCCAGCTTCCGTTCCTGCCACTGAGCTTGGCCTCCCTCACCACACTTTATCTCTGTGCCCCACACATTCACAGTAGTGACTTGTCCAGGGGTTTCTCTATCTCACTGCACTGTGGGCTTTTCTTCAGGGTAGGAAAGTGTATTTGTCTATGTCCATTGTATTTTGCAGAGTTGTTTGTGAGTGTTTCTTGCCTGGATAGGCAGAGTGGTGGTGGGCCATGCTGGCCCCTGGGAGCCATGTGCCTATGGGAGGCTCTGCACTCCCCAGGGTCTCAGGGACAGGCCTGCATTTGTCCCTCTGGCTTGCTTGTTTCACTTGGTTTTTCTAAGAGGGAATTGAAGTGTTGCTGAGAATTGGAGGCTTTTTAACGACTCTTTCCCTTGTTCCTTCTCAGGCCCGAATGGAAGTGGATGCAGATGGAAATGGTGCTAAGATATTTGCCTATGCCTTTGACAAGAACCGAGGAAGGGGCTCTGGGAGACTCCTTCATGAACTGCTGTGGTGGGTGTTTCCAAGCTGTCTCTGCCCCCCGCCACTGGGCTCCTGGGTGAGCTCCGATGGCACAGGGCGCCTGGAGGCCCCTGCCCCACTGAGGCCCTGCCTTGCCTTCCCTGAATCTCACAGTTATTTTTGCGTGCTTTGCCACTAACTCAAAGGAATGAATGATTTGTATATTACGCTTCAAACACCAAGTGGACTTTCTGCTGGAAGCTTGCCCGGGCCTGGTGGCCTCGGGAGGGACGGTGGTTGCTCAACCCTTGTTGGGTTTTTGCTGAGCCCCTTGGTGTGCATGGTGGGGACCACTCAGGTGGGGAGCTGTCTCCAGGCCATCTGCTCAGGTGGTTTTGCGTTCCACCCTTGGCTGTCTGTGCTCCAAAGTCCAGGGGCCGGGTCCTCCCTGTATCCCTGTCCTGTTTGGGCACAGATCAGGTGCTTGGGTTTCTCCCAGCAGCTTCCACCTGAGGTGCCCTCCTCCAGAGGAGCAGGGGCCTGATCAGATCACATGGCTGACGTTTCTTCCTGGAGGACTTTGGTGCCTGACCAGAAGTGTCTGTGAGGGTGGGAGGCAGCGATGCGATGCAGGGTTAGATGCAGAGTTTGCTGTCTGTTTGTAGGGAGCGGCACCGGGGGGGCGTGGCCCCGGGCTTCCAGGTGGTGCACCTCAACGCTGTGACTGTGGACAATCGCCTGGACAACCTGCAGCTGGTGCCGTGGGGCTGGCGGCCCAAGGCTGAAGAGACCTCCAGCAAACAGAGGTGGGTCTTCTCAGGGCCCGGTGATGCTGGCAGAGGTGCCTTTTGAGGAGGGCCACCTCCAAAGCTCTTGTTTCCAAGAGGGTCTCGTGTTCCTCCTCTGAGCCCTGATGCTTCTGTGTGTTTTGGGACTTTCATTGTTCTTCCCCAAAGTGTGGAATCCTCCTTTTCTTCATGGAAGCGGGAAGGATCTTGGTATGTGTTTTTGCATTGCTCTTCTGGTAACCAGCTCTGGGAACCTCCCTTTAGCTGGCATGACAAAGTGGGGAGAAGGGCTGCCTGCTCCAGGGCAGGGCCAGCGCTGGGACTCAGTGTGAGCAGGGCTTCTGCCCCACACCCCGGGAGGCATCAGCCGCCTTTCCTCACCCCAGGATTCCTCTCTTCTCTCCTCACCTCAGGATTCCTCCCTTTTCTCCTCACCCCAGGATTCCTTCCTTCTCTCCTCACCTCAAGATTCTTCTCTCCTCACCCCAGGATTCCTCCCTTCTCTCCTCACCTCAGGATTCTTCTCTCCTCACCTCAAGATTCCTTCCTTCTCTCCTCACCTCAAGATTCCTCCCTTCTCTCCTCACCTCAAGATTCCTCCCTTCTCTCCTCACCTCAGGATTCCTCCCTTCTCTCCTCACCTCAGGATTCTTCTCTCCTCACCCCAGGATTCCTCCCTTCTCTCCTCACCTCAGGATTCCTCCCTTCTCTCCTCACCTCAGGATTCCTCCCTTCTCTCCTCACCCCAGGATTCCTCCCTTCTCTCCTCACCTCAGGATTCCTCCCTTCTCTCCTCACCTCAGGATTCCTCCCTTCTCTCCTCACCTCAGGATTCCTCCCTTCTCTCCTCACCTCAGGATTCCTCCCTTCTCTCCTTACCTCAGGATTCCTCCCTTCTCTCCTTACCTCAGGATTCCTCCCTTCTCTCCTCACCTCAGGATTCCTCCCTTCTCTCCTTACCTCAGGATTCCTCCCTTCTCTCCTTACCTCAGGATTCCTCCCTTCTCTCCTCACCTCAGGATTCTTCCCTTCTTTCCTCACCTCAGGATTCTTCTCTCCTCACCTCAGAATTCCTTCCTTCTCACCCCAGGATTCTTCCCTTCTCTGCTCACCTCAGGATTCCTCCCTTCTCCCTTCCCTCACCCCAGGATTCTTCTTTTTTTTTTTTGAGACGGAGTCTTGCTCTGTGGCCCAGGCTGGAGTGCAGTGGCCGGATCTCAGCTCACTGCAAGCTCCGCCTCCCGGGTTTACGCCATTCTCTTGCCTCAGCCTCCCGAGTAGCTGGGACTACAGGCGCCCGCCACCTCGCCCGGCTAGTTTTTTGTATTTTTTAGTGGAGACGGGGTTTCACTGTGTTAGCCAGGATGGTCTCGATCTCCTGACCTCGTGATCTGCCCGTCTCGGCCTCCCAAAGTGCTGGGATTACAGGCGTGAGCCACCGCGCCCAGCCTGCCCCAAGATTCTTCTCTCCTCAACTCAGGATTCCTCCCTTCTCTCCTCACCTCAGGATTCCTCCCTTCTCTCCTCATCTCAGGATTCCTTCCTTCTCTGGTCACCTCAGGATTTCTTCCTTCTCTCCTCATCTCAGGATTCCTTTCTGTGCACACAGATGGGTCTTTTTGTTGTGTTCTTTTGCTAAACAGTTTTCTTTAAGCAAAGGTTTAAAGCAGAGAATGTGTGGTTCAGGGCTCAGCCCTTGGCCCCCCACTTGCCTGTGATCCTGAAAGCAGTGCTTTGCATGGGCTTCCCACGTGGGAAGGCAGTTCCTGCTGGCCCTAGAACCAGCCAGGCTGTGAACTTCACGGAGCCCTTGGGAAGAGCTGAGGGACCAGCAGGATGGGGGTTGGGAACCCAGTTGAGCCAGGGAGTCCCCAGCCACACACGCTTCGCTGACATGTTTCCCGGTCGCCCTGGGGCTTCTGGGCATGTCCTCAAGCCTCTGGGCAGCCTTTCCTGGTGCAAGCAGTGCAAACTGCCCTAGCAGATGGTTGTTAGCAACGCTGGTAAGGTTTAGTGTTTTGGGCTTGGTGATGGTTGGTGGCTGTGGGTAGAACCTTTGCAGTTGTCACCTCGGGGTCATGCTAGAGCCCCGTGCAGCCAAGTTGGAAACAGTGGGAGCACCTGAGACACTGGTTGGTGATGTGGGGACAGTCCGCAGGTCTCCAAAATGCCACCCCCAAACTGCTGTTCCTGCCACCCTGGAGGGAGTCCTGCAAGTCCGCCCATCCCCTCCTCACTGGGCCTCTCAGGATGAAGGCAGAGCCTGCAGTGTCTTTCGTTCTTGTGGTTTTGTTTCCTGCTCTGTTTATTTAATGTAATTAATTAATTTTACAGATGGGTCTCACTATGTTGCCCAGGCTGGTCTCAAACTCCTGGCTTCAGGGAATCCTCCTACCTCAGCAGGAGGTAGGAGGATTCCTACCTTTTTTTTTGAGACGGAGTTTGGCTCCATCGCCCAGGCTGGAGTGCAGTGGTGCGATCTTGGCTTGCTGCAACTTGTGCCTGTCTGGTTCAAGCAATTCTGCCTCAGCCTTCCTAGTAGCTGGGACTACAGGTGCCCGCCACCATGCCTGGCTAATGTTTGTATTTTTAGTAGAGGCAGGATTTCGCCATGTTGGCCAGGCTGTCTTGAACTCCTGACCTCAGGTGATCCGCCTGCCTCAGCCTTCCAAAGTGCTGGGATTACAGGTGTGAGCCACCGCGCCCTGGCCCCGCCTCAGCCTTTTGAGTAGCTGAGATAACGGGTGTGCACCACCATGCCTGGTCCCTGCTCCCATACTAGAGTTTTGCCCCTTCTCTCACACTGCTTGTGAGTGACGCCAATCCTCTTATGATTGTTGGATGGGATTTTTTTCTTTCGGGGATAATGTTAGCTGGAACTTTGGGTTGCAAGAAACAGAAACAGCTCAATTTGGCTGAAACAAAAATAGGGTACGTTTTGGTATCCTGACTGAAATGTGGAGAGCCAGGGATGCTGCTGCCTCCAGCTCTGTGCCCCAACTCTCGGCTCCTCTCCAAGAGGCGGCATGGATACTACCCAGCTCCTGTTGAGTGGAGCAGGCACCCTGTTCTGGTGGTGTCTGGGGAAGCCCTGGGATGAACTGTAGTTAGCTTGCTTTGAATCACTCTTCTTTTTTTTTTTTTTTTTTTTTTTTGAGACGGAGTCTGACTCTGCCGCCCGGGCTGGAGTGCAGTGGCCGGATCTCAGCTCACTGCAAGCTCCGCCTCCCGGGTTCACGCCATTCTCCTGCCTCAGCCTCCCGAGTAGCTGGGACTACAGGCGCCCGCCACCTCGCCCGGCTAGTTTTTTGTATTCTTTAGTAGAAATGGGGTATCACTGTGTTCGCCAGGATGGTCTCGATCTCCTGACCTGGTGATCCGCCCATCTCAGCCTCCCAAAGTGCTGGGATTACAGGCTTGAGCCACCGCGCCCGGCCTGAATCACTTTTCTGCATGAAGTCAGAGTTGTGTCACCCACGGGAAGGGGAAGGAGTGCGTGGCAGGCAAAGCAGCATCCGTAGCATCTCCTCCTGCGTTGTCCCACATTGATACATGCTCAATGTTGATGCTGGGATGGGCCCTCCCCAACTCCACAAGTTCCCCCACTGCCCACCACTCCACCAGGCGATGCCGTCTGTCCCTGCCGTGGTACGGGTCATCTCAGCCGGTTCTCAACAAGACTCAGGGTCCAGCCAGCCTGTAACTGAATGTTACTTTGAATCCTCTCAGCACCCTTCATAGTCAGGAGAGGAGATAACTGCCGTTAAGAACAGCTGTTTGGAAAGGGGATGTTGGGCTGATGCTCCTGGTCAGCCCATTCTCCGTGGGCATGGCAGGATGAGTTGCGCTGAGGCTGCTGCCTTATACAACTCCCTGCTGCAGGAGGTGGGCCTGCGGTGGCTCAGGACTGATCAGGCTCGGCCATCTTTGGTTTGCCAACATGGGGTTTTAGAACCCAGCAGGTATTGGGCCTCTTGTGCAGGATCAGCATCCCAGGCCACAAGCAGAAGTCAGCTAGCCAGTGTGGGTCTGACATCCTGAATGGCTGGGTGCTGTGCATCCGTCTGGATCTCAGTTGCTGGCCTCCCTGTGGTCTGGCTCTTTGTGGTGGGGTCACCCTGTCTTTGTCAGGCCTGGGCTGTTGCTCTGCTTTCCTGGCACTGTGTCAGCTCAGCCCCCACAAAAGGGGCCTGTTGGCAAAAGGGTGTTTCCCTTTTCTGTCTTCAGAAGCCAGCAGTGTCTGAAACTTGCCTCTGTCTGGTGGGACCTCACTAACATCTTCCCATGTCCTGATCCTTCCACCTTTTTTTTTTTTTTTTTTTTTTTTTGAGACGGAGTCTCGCTCTGTCGCCCAGGCTGGAGTGCAGTGGCCGGATCTCAGCTCACTGCAAGCTCCGCCTCCCAGGTTCACGCCATTCTCCCACCTCAGCCTCCCGAGTAGCTGGGACTACAGGCGCCTGCCACCTCGCCCGGCTAGTTTTTTGTATTGTTTTTTTTTTTAGTAGAGACGGGGTTTCACCATGTTAGCCAGGATGGTCTCGATCTCCTGACCTTGTGATCCGCCCGTCTCGGCCTCCCAAAGTGCTGGGATTACAGGCTTGAGCCACCGCGCCCGGCCGATCCTTCCACCTTTTAACCAAGTCTCCTCAGGGTCTGGCCTCAGAGAACAGGTTTGTTGGGGTGGTTTATGCAGCTCCTTTACTCTGTGATGCAGCGGGGCTGGGGCTGCCCACACTTGCCTCTGAGCAGCCAGTGCTCGCTCCGGGGCCTGTTCTGTACAACACGTGTACAGATGGACATAGGGCAGCTCCTGGCATGGAAAGGGAGGTGGACCGACGGGGCAGTAATGGGCACCTCTGCAGGTCAAGGGCAAGGAGAGGGGCTGCCTTGCTTTGCGCAGGGGCCTGACGTGGGCCCTGCCTCCTGCCTACTGTGTGCCTGTCAGTCCCAGGTGCTGGGGACAGGGTGACAGATGAGGCGGTGCTTATGGGTGAGTGCGAAGACGAGACACAATATTTACTGTCAGGTGGTGAAAAGCACAGGCAGCAGGGATGCACAGAGGAGACTGGAATTCGGGCCGGGTGTCTGGGCAGGATGGCACTCTCTGGAGTCATCACATCACCCGCCGTGTGCTGGCCCCATTTGGCCAGAGTGCACTGAAGTGTCTGCTTCTTTCTTTAAGGGAGCAAAGCTTGTATTGGCTTGCAATTCAGCAGCTGCCTACAGACCCTATAGAAGAACAGTTTCCTGTCCTAAATGTGACCCGGTACTATAATGCCAACGGGGATGTAGTGGAAGAGGAGGAGAATTCTTGTACCTACTACGAGTGCCACTACCCTCCCTGCACGGTGATTGAGAAGCAGGTGGGTGTGCTGCAGTGCAGCCTGGTCCTTGGCACCTCTACCCTGTAGCCCAGCCTTGGTTTGGGGTCTTGCCCTCCCACCGCAGGGCCCCATTCCCCAGAGACCACTTGGGCTTTTCCACCAGGGTGGTCTCTCTTTGCCCTTGTGCTGGCCTGACGAGGGCCCAGGCCCTCCAGCCTTGGTACATGGTGTTTTGCTGGGTCCGTCAGATTGTCCGTGCAGTGCAGTCTTTGCCCCACACTGCATCCCAGGCATGACGGTGAAGCCACAAGTGTTCTGTATTTCAGCTCCGGGAGTTCAACATCTGTGGGCGCTGCCAGGTGGCCCGGTACTGTGGCTCCCAGTGCCAGCAAAAGGACTGGCCAGCCCACAAGAAGCACTGTCGGGAGAGGAAGCGTCCCTTCCAGCATGAACTTGAGCCAGAGCGATGACGGGCGGGAGAGCCGCACACACTCGCAGCCCCCGGGCTCTACCCTGGGCACAGCAGAGACAGACTGGTGGTTGAACCTGGAGGTGCCGAAAAAGCCAGCTGCGGGCCCAGGACAACCGCCGTGAGACTCCCGATGTCACAGGCAGTCTGTGTGGTTATAGCGCCCCTCAGTGTTCATCTCCAGCAGAGACAACGAAGGAGGCTCCCACCAGGACGGTTCTCATTATTTATATGTTAATATGTTTGTAAACTCATGTACAGTTTTTTTTGGGGGGAGGCAATGGGAAGGGTAGAAATTACAAATAGAATCATTTGCTGTAACCCTTGAATGGCAAAGGGTCAGGCCCCGTGTCTAAAACTGTCCTGTAGCTGAAGCTTCTCCCCGGGCCGCGGGAGCCCAGGGAGCATGGCCTGCACAGGAGTTGTGTCCACAAAGGCAAAGTAAAGGGGTAGAATCATCCGGCGTCTCGGACATTCTCTGCTCCACCTCCCTCTTGTGCTGCTTAGGGTGAGGTCATCTTGAGTGGAGCCGAATCCCTGTGGGTGAGGGCAGGAGGACCCGCCCTTGCTCCTGGTGGGCCCTTCTGAGGAGCAGGTGAACTCAAAACTTCCTGAGTCCAGCAGTGAGCGTGAGACTCTGTCCTTGTCTTGCGGCAGGACTGGTGCGGGTGCTAAGTCAGCTGCCCACTGTTTCATTGGGAGTGGGATGCTGTAGCCCCTGACATTGGTTAGTTCTTGCCTGATTTATGCGTGAAGTGGCTGGCAGCTCAGCAGTGACAGCTTCTGCCCAGAAGAATCCACAGGGCATGTTCAGCAGGCCTGCTGCAGACAGTGGAGGGGGCTGGCCAGCCAGGGTGAGGTGAGGGCCTCACTTCTCCATCCCTCTGCAGGGCTGTGGCTTCCAGGATAGCCCTCCCTCCTTGGGGAGCCCCAGGTGTCTGGGGCTGGTCAGCATCTTGTACCCATAGAGCTGCCCCAGGGAAACATGCCAGGCTGCGTGGCTGGGATCCTGCCTGTCTCCAGGTGCGCCCAGCCAGAGGCCTTGCTGCTTGGGAGCTGAAAGCCTGGCCAGTCCGACTCTGACCTGTCTGGTCTGGTCCGGTCCAACCCTGTGTTGGTCCCGCAGGTTCCTGTTACACTTTCCCCTCTTGAAGCTCCACTGCCACGTTCCAGGACGCCCTGTGTGTTCTCATTGCTGTTCCTGGCTGGGCTGGCGTTTTGTCTGTAAGCAAAACTTCCAGTAGCTTCTCTGGCAGTACCCTGGAGGCTCCTGAAGAACAGGCCTGCTGAAAATGGGTGATAGCAACAAACTCTGCAGGATTTCCTGGAGTTTAGAGAACTGCATGTGCCCACATCAGGCCCTGAGAAGCCCCCTTTGCTGCTGTGAAGGTCGGGGACATTTTTTGCTGAGTAAGTGAAAGCTGTCAGGGAGGGGGACATATGTGTCCCTAGAGATGGTGGGTCAGCAGGTTGGGGTTTGGGGCAGTCTTAAGGCCTGGACCCCTGAGTGCCTTCAGGCAGCTGCTTTCAGGTGGAGTCTGAGGACAGGCACGGTGTGCGGGGGTCCTTTTGCCTGCATCTAGGGAAGTGGCCTTGTTATCCCTTGACCAGCAGGGCTGCCTTGTTTGGCAGTCATTCATCAGAAAAATGCACCGAAAGAAGCGTCCAGGGCCTCCCACCTGTGAGACACCATGCTGGGGAAGGGGCGGTGCAGGTTCTAGGTTTGCATGTGGCAGCTCCTCCGGGCCTCACCCCAGCAGGTGGCACCGTGAGGGTGGGATGGGCCCCACCACTGCTTCCCTCTCATCTGATACCCAGTCCTCTGGTCGTCTTTCCCCTTCTGTGGCCCCGACTTCTTGGTCTTCGTAGCCGGGTATCTAAGACATTCTATGAGGACATCCAGATGGCTGCATTGTGGGGCTGCTTCTATGAAACTTGTTTGGAGCGTGGTGCATTGGGATGCTTCACCTTGCCACTCTCCCTCCCACGTAGATGTGTGTGGTTGAGGCCCTTTTGGAACACCCTGCTGCCTTCCTGGCCAGCCTTTTGTGCGCCTGTCTCTGCTGCGGTCTGAGCTGTTGGCTCTCCGCCGTGTCTTTCACCACAGCCCTGCTTGAAGCCCTGAGGCTGAATACCCAGACACCCATATATTTCAGTCAAGTCCGTCTTAGCTTCCCGGAGCTGCTCCAACAAAGCAGCAAGAGCCATGCAGCCTGAAGCAGCAGGAATTCACGCTCTAGGTTCTGGAGGCTGAAGTCTCTGGTGAAGGCGCAGGCAAGGGCCCTCAGGTGCGGATGCCTCCTCCCAGCCAGGGGCCTGGCCTGCCTCCCTGTGGTCTGCACAGCGACGGCCCTGCAAGTCTTCTGCATCAGCTTTCCCTTCTGCAGACTCCAGCTCCTCTGGGTCAGGGCCTACGCCATGACCTCATTTTAACCCAGCTGCTTCTGAGAGCCTGTTTGCTAATGAGGATGTGCTCTGAGGTGCTGGGGTCTTCAGTCCATTGTTTTTTGGGGGCACAGTTCAACCTGTAAGGGCCCGAGGGGTTCTTCCTGCCCTCTGCACATACTCAGACCATGGACTGCAGTAAAGAAATAAAGTTTAGGGCCGGATGCGGTGGCTCACGCCTGTAATCCCAGCACTTTGGGAGGCCGAGGCGGGTGGATCACAAGGTTAGAAGGTCGAGACCGTCCTGGCTAACACGGTGAAACCCCGTCTCTACTAAAAATACAAAAAATAGCTGGGCATCGTGGCACATGCCTGTAGTCCCAGCTACTCAGGAGGCTGAGGCAGGAGAATGGCGTAAACCCGGGAGGCGGAGCTTGCAGTGAACTGAGATCGCGCCACTGCACTCCAGCCTGGGCGACAGAGCGAGACTCCGTCTCAAAAAATGAAAAATAAATTTAATAGACACGGGCCGGTCACGCCACGTGGGAGATGGAGTTCGTCCTCAGATCATCTTGTCCGAAGCTCCGAGGTTAGGGGTTTTTTCAAAGGCAGTTTTGGGGGAGGGGGGCGGCGGCCAGGCGACTGGTGCTGATAATCACGTCCACCTGCTGAGCCACTGCTGGGGGGCCCTGATGCAGCCGCGGGTGTCAGACAAGCAAAGACCCTGGAAGGCGGACTCTGAAGGGCAGCTCCGCCATGGCGGCTTCGCAGGAGGCAGGCAGGGTGCGCCTGCGGCTTCGGGGTGCTGGGCTTCGTGCGGCGCGGGCTCCTCATCAGCTTGACGAAGGCGTTGATTCCGGGGCAACGCCTGTCAGGGAAACTAGCCTGAATGTTAAGTCAGCGCGGCCCGATGGCCCAGGAGTAAGCAGGAGGGCGCCACAGGGTGCGCTAGCGCAGCTCGCTGTTGGCGTTTTTCTCACAGATAGAATTTTTGCAAAGGCGGCTTCAAACTTAAGGCTCTGTCACTAACCTGCCGTCTCCAAACCTGCTCCGTGGAGGAGCCTTCGGTCTCTACGGCCCCGCAGGGAGCGGCGCGTCTGGCGCCTGAAACCCGCCGCGGTCAGCCGGCCGCCAGGGGGCGTGGGAGCCTGGTCTCCCGGGGGCGTCCACGGCTGCCAAGGCCCGGCCGGATGTCCCGCCCCGGCGCCCCGGAAGGAGTCGCGAGAGAGGCGGTGCGCGCTGACAGTGTCCCTGAGCCTCCGAGCTCGTCTCGCCGGCGCCGGCTTCGCCGCTCCGCGCAGTGCCCAGCCCTGCCCCGCCGACCCGCCTCTACTGCCGGCTCCGCGCCCTTCTCCGAGGGCTGGATGATGGGCGCTTTCGCCCTGCAGACGGTGGACACCGAGCTGACCGCGGACTCGGTGGAGTGGTGCCCGCTGCAAGGCTGCAGGCACTTGCTGGCGTGCGGGACCTACCAGCTGCGGCGGCCGGAGGACCCGCCTGCCGACCCCCAGAGCAAGGTGCGCGCGTCGCGGCTTCGGGAGGGTGGGGCCGACCACGAGGTTGAGGCCGAGAGGCGCACAGAATCGCCCAGGAGGTGAAGAGGGGATGTTGACCATTTGGCCAGGACGTAGGTCAGAAAGAGTTTAGAATCTTTTTAAAAAAATTATTCTCGGCCGGGCGCGGTGGCTCACGCCTGTAGTCCCAGCATTTTGGGAGGCCGAAGCGGGCGGGTCAAGAGATCAGGAGATCGAGACCATCCTGGCTAACACGGTGAAACCCCGTCTCTACTATAAAAATACAAAACAATTAGCCGGACGTGATGCGGGCGCCTGTAGGCCCAGCTACTCGGGAGGCTGAGGCAGTAGGATAGCGTGAACCCGGGAGGCGGAGCTTACCGTGATTCGAGCTCGCACGACTGCATTCCAGCCTCGGCGATAGAGCGACTCCGTCTCAAAAAAAAAAAAAATGTATATATATTATTTTTTTCTGAAATAAGGTCTTGCTCTGTCACCCAGGCTGGAGTGCAGCCTTGGACTCCAGGGCTCAGGGCATCCTCCCGCCTCAGCCTGCTGAGTAGCTGGGACCACAGGCAGGCGCCACCGCCCCCGGCCAACATTAGAATCTTGAGAGCAGAAAGTCTTCTATACACAGGTGTGGCCCAATCTAATGGATGGAATCTACAGTAAAGAGAAAGTGGGAATTATACCTTAACTTCTGGTAGGTACATATTAGAATTCAAACTGGGCACTGAACAACAGGCCTAAGTCAGGACCATCCCAGGCAAACTGGGTTCTGTGGTTACCCTAGCCATAGCTGGTCCCTGTTGGCCAGCTGAGAAGGAGCCTTCTCTGCCGGATCCAGGAGTGTTCACCTACTCATTCATCATATGCAGGAAAATAGACGTTTCTGCAGCTCAGACAACCAGAGGTTCTTCCAGGCAGAATTCCCCTCCGTCAGTCTTGGCAAACCTTTGAGTTCCTTGGATCCCTTTTCCCATCCCTTGGGTTCCTTGGTGTCTTGGGGTAATCAGAGAATACCGCTGCATTTTTTGTAGGGTGGAATGGAAGTTGAGGAGCCTCGAGTCCGCTTAGGCCGTCTCTTCCTATACAGTTTCAATGAGAACAACTCTACTCACCCTCTGGTCGAGGTCCAGAGAAAAGATACTTCTGCAATCCTGGACATGAAATGGTACAACTGTGATAATCCCACTGGGTCTAGAATTTGTCATGAGTGGCAATCAGGGGAACCTGATGCTTGATGCCTTCAGCAAGACAGGCATTGCGTCTCAACTTTGGGTTTATTTCTTGGCTGTCCTGCCTACCTCCCACTTGGGGAGTGCTTTACCTGGGGCTTATTTCCTTTCTCATGTTGCAGCCAGGAAGTGATGGGAATTTTCTGACTTCAGAACCTGGGGCGTCTTTTGTTTGAGAACACAACGGTAGGCTCTAGCCCACTTTTGGAGTTGAGATTTAAATGCAGTCGTGTGTGGCATAATTCTGTTTTGGTCAACAATGGGGCACGTGTACCATGGTGGTGCCTTAATGTAATGGAACTGCCCTATACAGGTGCACCACTTTTTATCCTTTTTGATTTTTTTTTTTTTTTTTTTTGAGACCAGGTCTTGTTCTGTTGCCCAGGCTGGAGTGCAGTGGCACCATCATAACTCACTGCAGCCTTGAACTCCTGGGCTCAAGCAGTTCTCCATCTCAGCCTCTCCAGTAGCTGAGACTTCAGGTACGTGCCACCACGCCTCTTTTTTTTTTTTTTTTTTTTTTTTCCTCTCTCGCCCAGTGGTGTGATCTCGGCTCACTGCAAGCTCCGCCTCCCGGGTTCGCGCCATTCTCCTGCCTCAGCCTCCTGAGTAGCTGGGACTACAGGCGCCCGCCACCACGCCTGGCTAATTTTTGTATTCTTAGTAGAGACGGGGTTTCACGGTGTTAGCCAGGATGGTCTCGGTCTCCTGACCTCTTGATCCACCCGCCTCGGCCTCCCAAAGTGCTGGGATTACAGGCGTGAGCCACCGCGCCGGGCCTTACCACACCTCATTTTTGTTTGTTTGTTTGTAGAAGCAAGGTCTTGATGTGTTGCTCAGGCTGGTTTCGACCTCCTTGCCTCAAGTGATCCTCCTGCCTTAGCCTCCCAAAGTGTTGGGGTTACAAGCATGAGCCACCATGCCTGGCCACCTGTTTTTTTATCTTTTATATTGTATTCTTACTGTATCTTTTCTATGTTTAGATACACAACCACTTACTGTGTTACACTTGCCTGCAGTAACATGCTGTAGGGTTTGTGGCATAGGACAGTGGGCCGTACCGTATCGTCAAGGTGTGTAGTAGGCTGTCCCAGCTGGGTTTACATGGACTGCAGCCCCGCTGTTAAGCGAAGCGTGACTGTGATTACAGGGATGCACCGTGCTCTCCTGTGCCTTGGGCACATTGGTGTGCTTACGGTGGGCCCTCTCCTCAGGTGCCACATCCCGGTGGCTGGACATGCCCTCTTGGGCTTGGCAGATGCCAGTGGATCCATACAACTGCTCCGCCTGGTGGAATCTGAGGTCAGTGACTTGCACTTGTTCCGTGGGGAGAAGGGACCTGAATAGAGAGGGTTAGGGAGGAGGCTGTGCTGATATAGACATTTTTCTAGAACGATCTCTCTTCAATGGTGAACAATACATAAACATTCTAAGATAACGTGGAGTCTGTTTTTAAGTTGTATTGCATTCTACATCCACCTCCAAGAGGAAGTCACCTCGTGTGTCACCAGCAGAAGGGCTGAAGTGACAGGGTGTTCATTGACCTGCCAGTGGGTCTGACAGTTCTCTAAGGAGAGCCTGGGCAAGCGTTTGTAGGTTGATGCTGGGGCCCAGAGTAGCAGTGAGCATCCTGTGTGAAGATGGCATTTCTCACTGATGACTGGAAAAGCATGTGAGTCCTGGGTGAATTTCTCCGGGTTTCTCACAGTGCTCCAGAGCCATGCGTTAGCACAGTGACTTCGTCTGATAGCTGTGGGGGAGGGAACGGGCATGTCCCGTAGTGGAGTGACGTAAACAGCCTGAGACTATGCCCTCCCTCCGATGCAGATACTGCAGGTGGGGCTGGGCCAACCGAGGACCTGTGTAGGAAGGGCCTTGCTTAAGGCAGCTCAGAGCAGTTGCCCTGTCTTAGAAAGGAGGGAAAGAGCAGCCACAGGAAAGCTGTGGGCCCAAAGGAGGAGCTCATGAACCCAGGAAAGGGTTTTGGTGCAACAGCCTGCTGGGAGCCAGGGATGGAGTTAAGCACTGACTAGGCTGTTTAGGAAATAAAATTTATATAGATCTGCGTAAAGAGCAACCACGTTCTCATGGCTGCGGGCGGCTTCTGAAGTAGAAACCAGAGGAGTTTCCCCATCGTCTCTGTCTCAGGAGGCCTGGGGTGGGAACGCGCGTGTGCCACTGTGGTCTGGAGCCTGCACAGGTGTCTCGGCAGCATCTAGGAGTGCAAGGACGGCAAGGGGGTGTGAAAGGGAGGGAGACCATGCCCCAAGGTCAAGCCTGTGGGAAAGTCCTCCTGCAAGTGTGAGGAGTGTGAGCTCCAGTGTCCCCAGGTCTTCTCGGGGCCCCTGGCAGGGGGTTCAGTGTTAGGTGCAAGTGTGACTCCGTGACTGATGGACTTCATCCGTGTAGGGTGTAAATGAGGGAACAGCGACTTCCCAGCAGGAGAGGAAAAGTCTTTTGGGGGCTCTGGGGGGGCTACTTCCCTTTGATGGAGTTTCTTCTTCTCCAGGAGAAGAGCCACGTGCTGGAGCCATTGTCCAGCCTTGCCCTGGAGGAGCAGTGTCTGGCTTTGTCCCTAGATTGGTCCACTGGGAACACTGGAAGGTAAGGGCCAGGCTTGGCCAGGAGCCCCGAGTCTTTCTCTGAGGACCACTTCCATTTTTCAGGCTACAGTGCTCCAGCCACCTTTGGCCAGCCGCCACTGTGCTCCTCAGCCCTGACACCATCACTGCTGGTCCTATTCTCAAAAAAAAGTCCCCAATTTTAGATACGTAGCAATAGTGTTTTACCTAGAGAAGCCGACACTGGTGTCTTTGACAAGCTTAGCAGTGGTTGTGATCTTTGCCAGCCAGTCTCTTAAGGGGCGTGTCCACATCCCAGGGCTGTGGAGACCCTCTCTCAGGACTTGTTTGAGAACCAGAAGAGGCTGACGAATAACATTCGGCCGGGCTTCTCCATGGGTTCCCCCTGTGTCTAGGGCCAGGGACCAGCCCTTGAAGATCATCAGCAGTGACTCCACAGGGCAGCTCCACCTCCTGATGGTCAATGAGACGGGGCCCAGGCTGCAGAAAGTGGCCTCATGGCAGGCACATCAATTCGAGGCCTGGATTGCTGCTTTCGATTACTGGCATACAGAAATTGTGTATTCAGGTCAGTATGCCTCCACTGGTCACCTCTGATGGAAGGCTTCCTGAGGGAGGGGCAGAGGGAGAGGGGGAGGCCTGTGCTGCATCTGTGATTCCAATTGTCTTGGGATCTTGAAGACCTTTTATGGAAAGTGTACTTTTTTTTTTTTTTTTGAGACTGAGTCTTGCTCTGTCGCCAGACTGGAGTGCAGTGGCACGATGTTGGCTCACTGCAACCTCCACCTCCCAGGTTCAAGCAATTCTTCTGCCTCAGCCTCCCAAGTAGCTGGGATTACAGGCGCCCATCACCATGCCCGGCTAATTTTTGAGTTTTTAGTAGAGACAGGGTTTCACCATGTTGGTCAGGATGGTGTCGATCTCCTGACCTCGTGATCCTCCCTCCTGGGCCTCCCAAAGTGTTGGGATTACAGGCGTGAGCCACCGTGCCTGGCCCACTTAGTTATTCTTTAGAGAGCAAAATGTAGCCTGCCTCAGGCAGTGCAGGGTCTTGGGTGGTGCTGACCAGGGTGTTGGAGGAGCAGGCCCCTGTGGGCAGAGCCGTCCTGCCTCCCTGATATGCTCCGTGTCAGATCCTCTGTGATTTTACTGGAAGTCCAGTTTCTGTGGATACAATAATGACATCACCATGTTGGATTTCAGGTTTGTCTGTGCCCTTTTTGGATTTAGTTTATCTTCCAGAAAAAAAAAGGAAGCATGAGAGAAATAAGATTCCTTCCCAGGTCTTGTGAATGGTTCGCATTTGGGGCAGCTGATGTGAGAGTGGAAAATTAACTGGTGTTGCTAGGAAGGAGGTAGCTTTGGCTTCTCTTTCCCAGGTGGAGATAACTCAGGACAGGTGGGAGGGGCTGGTCTCTGAGAGAAGACGGAAGAGGAGCTGCTGAATTTGCAAAGAGCCGAAGATCTGACTCTTCCCTGCTGATACCCATCCAGGTCCCTGTCTCCTCTAGTTTGTCACAGCAGAGCCGCAAGTGATGGCCCTGCCTTCATTCCTGATTGTTCCAGTCTCCACACAGTAGCCAGAGCAAGTGTTTTAAAAACGCACACACTTTGTCACATCTCACTCATAATTAGAACCCCTCACAGTTCCTATTTCATTTAGGATAAAATTCAAAATAGTGATGCGATTGCCCAGGGCCTGTGGAATCTGGTCCACGCCTGCTTCTCCGGCCTTGTTTTGGCTCCTCTGCTGTCAGTCACCTTTTCCTGAAATAGTCCACGTTCCCTCAGTCCCAGGGTTTCGCCACAGGATGTTTCCTTCATGGGTGAATTCTGCTTTTCTGACATGCTCAGCTTAAAATCATGTCCTTAGAAGACTGACGCAGAGCAGCCGTCCTTCCAGCCCAGGCAGGCCTGACCGCAGCTGTCATGCCGCCTCTGCTCATCCGAGTGGCGAGCATGTGTGTAAGGCGCGGTTCTTCGTTGTGTTGCTTGCTGTCGCAGCCGTGAACTGTGAGAGCCACGAAGATCTCATTTCTTGAGGTCTCTCCTTGGATTGGTTCTTTTTTTTTTTTTTTTTTTGAGACGGAGTCTCGCTCTGTCGCCCAGGCTGGAGTGCAGTGGCCGGATCTCAGCTCACTGCAAGCTCCGCCTCCCGGGTTTACGCCATTCTCCTGCCTCAGCCTCCCGAGTAGCTGGGACTACAGGCGCCCGCCACCTCGCCCGGCTAGTTTTTTGTATTTTTTTAGTAGAGACGGGGTTTCACCGTGTTAGCCAGGATGGTCTCGATCTCCTGACCTCGTGATCCGCCCGCCTCGGCCTCCCAAAGTGCTGGGATTACAGGCTTGAGCCACCGCGCCCGGCCGCCCAGCTAGTTTTTTGTATTTTTTAGTAGAGACGGGGTTTCACCGTGTTAGCCAGGATGGTCTCGATCTCCTGACCTTGTGATCCACCCGTCTCGGCCTCCCAAAGTGCTAGGATTACAGGCTTGAGCCACCGCGCCCGGCCTGGATTGGTTCTTCTACCTTGAGCTAATTCGGAACAAAGGTGCCATAGGGCAATTATTGAATAATTCTGGACTGATTCATTCAACAAATACTATGTGCTGAGCCCTATTCTAGATGATTAGAATATTTTAGCAAACTCAACAGACAAAAGTCCTGCTTTCTTTTTAAAGTTTTATTATTTTTATTTATTTATTTATTTTGAGATAGAGTTTTGCTCTTGTTGCCCAGGCTGGAGTGCAGTGGTGCAACCTTGGCTCACTGCAACCTCCGCCTCCTGGGTTCAAGTGACTCTCCTGCCTCAACCTCCTGAGTAGGGATTATAGGCACCTGCCACCACGCCCAGCTAATTTTTGTGTTTTTAGTAGAGATGGGGTTTCACCATGTTGGCCAGACTGGTCTTGAACTCCTGACCTCAGGTGATTCACCCACTTTGGCCTCCCAAATGCTGGGATTACGTGCATGAGCCACTGCGCCCAGCCTATTTTTATTTTTATGAGACAGGGTCTTGCTCTGTCACCCAGGCTGGAGTACAGTGGTGCAATCTCAGCTCACTCCAACCTCGACCTCCTGGGCTCAATCGATCCCCCCGCACCTCAGCCTCCCTAGTAGCTGCAGCTATAGGCGCACACCACCATGCCCCACTAATTAAATTTTTTTACGGAGACAGGGTTTTGCGATGTTGCCCAGGCTGGTCTCGAATGCCTGGGCTCAAGCGATCTACCTGCCTCGGCCTCCCAGTGTTGGGATTATAGGCGTGAGCCACTGCGCTTGGCCTTCTTAAATTATTTATATAGTCCTTGCACGGTGGCTCACACCTGTAATCCCAGCACTTTGGGAGGCCAGGGTGGGCGGATCACGAGGTCAGGGGTTCCAGACCAGCCTAGCCAACGTGGTGAAACCCCGTCTCTACTGAAATACAAAAAATGAGCCTGGCATGGTGGCGGGTGCCTGTCGTCCCAGCTCCTCGGGAGGCTGAGGCAGTGGAATTGCTTGAACCCAGGAGGCATAGGTTGCAGTGAGCCGAGATCGCGCCACTGCACTCCAGCCTGGCGACGGAGGGAGACTCCGTCTCAAAAAAAAAAAAAAAGATTTATATAAATGGATTTTGGGGATGGGGTGGGTGGCTCACGTCTTGCTGTATCACCCAGGCTGGAGTGCAGTGGTGTGATCACAAGTCACTGCAGCCTTAACCTCCCAGGGTCAAGCGATCCTCCTGCCTCAGCCTTCTGGGTAGCTGGGACTACAGGTGTGAGTTGCCACACCTGGCTGATTTTCACATAAAAGTCCCTGCTTTTACTCAGCTGACATTCTGTGGCGGGGAGACGGGCAATAAACACAAAGCAGAGTTTGTTACGGGGAAGGAGACTGCGCGGCACGTCAGGGGCAATGAGTGCTTTGGAAAGAAGGTAGAAGGGTGCTGGGAGCAGGTGCAGATTATCCTGTTGGAGAGCATGGTCAGTGTGGACAGTGGCCCTAAGGCAGGAGTGGCCCCGCTATGGCAGAAGAGTAGCCAGTAGCCAGCACGGTTAGGATGACCTGAGGGAGTGGCGGAATAGAAGAGGGTGAAATCAGAGGTAAATGGGCCAGGGCACAGGGCCCGGCAGGCTCCAGCAAGGACTTTGTTTCCTACTCAGAACGAAATGGGAGCTGTTGCAGGATGTTGAGCAGAGGAATGACCGATTCTGACTTGCATTTTAAAATTTACGGCGGTCTAGACGACAAGAGGGAGGGGCACAGCCTGGAGACTTGCCACTGGGCAGGTGATGAGTCAGGCCAGAGCAGGTTTGGAGTAGTGGAGGTGAGGACCAGTGGTTGGGTTCTGGATAGAAGTGAAGGCAGGTCCAGTCAGATTTCCTGATGGAGTAGATGTGTGGGGCATGAGAGAGTGGAGAGACTCATGTATAAAGAAGCCCTTGCCTGCTCTGTACAAATTTGCCACAGAATGGCAGCTCATACTTGAGGCTCATCTGCAGGCTTAATGCCTAGGTCAGCTGATTCCGCTGCTTCATTTAACTGTAGGTCATGTTCATGTTCACCGTGTATCCCTAGTGTCTATTATGAGGGTCCATAGTGTGTGTTCAGCAAGTACCTATTTGATGGGTGGTGGGTGGGTGGGAGGATGGATGATGGGTGGTGGGTGGGTGGGTGGATGGATGGATGGATGGATGGTTAGATGAATGGATGGATGGATGGATGGACGATGGAAGAGTGGCTGGCTGGCCGGCTGGATGGATGGACTTTTGGATGGTGGGTGGTGGGTGGGTGGATGGTGGATTGTTGGGTGGATGGATGGTGGGTGAGTGACTGGCTGGCCGGCTGGATGGATGGACAGTGGGTGGATGGATGCATTTTTGGATGGTGGGTGGTGGGTGGTGGATGGCGGATGGATGGTGGATTGTTGCATGGATGGTGGGTGGCTGAATGGAATGGGAGGGCAGCTGGGTGGATAGATGGATGGATGGATGGATGGATGGATGGATGGATGGATGGATGGATGGATGGATGGATGGTGGGTGGATGAGTGAGTGGGTGGGTGCATGGGTGGATGGATGGTGGATTTTTGGATGGGGTTGGGGGTGGGTAGATGGTGTGATGGATGGAAGGTGGGTGGATGGATGGATGGATGGATGGTGGGTGGATGAGTGAGTGGGTGGGTGCATGGGTGGATGGATGGTGGATTTTTGGATGGGGGTTGGGGGTGGGTAGATGGTGTGATGGATGGAAGGTGGGTGGATAGTGGGAGCTGGATGATGTGGGGATGGATGGTGGATTTTTGGATGGGGGTTGGGGGTGGGTAGCTAGTGTGATGGATGGAAGGTGGGTGGATAGTGGGAGCTGGATGATGTGGGGTGGGTGACGTGGTCAGGCCTAGACGTTTTCCTTCTGCTCTTCTTCACTCTCCCTGTGGGCCCTGCTCCTGAGTTTCCCTTCCTTCAGGTGCCACCATTCACCCCATGTCTGTGTTGCTTTTCTTCGAAGATTGGTTGTGGTTCAGTGCACCAACTCCTCTGTTCTCCCATCCTTTTATTTCCCCTAAACAAGTGCTTTAAGATGACTGAGGACACCTTTCTATCAGGTGCACGGTGTGGAGTCCTCGTGCTTGCTGCCTCCTGTGTGCAGTTTCTGTTCAGGGCTCTGATCTTGCAACTCTTGTTCTTAGAAGCCAGGGCTTTAACCACTGGAGCTCTTAGCAGAGGCAGTTTAGCCCCTGGGGCCTGGTAACAGCCCCTGTGAACAATGGTCCCCTGTGAACAATGGTCGCCAGCACCTGATGGCCTTCAGGGCCCCTTCAGTTTCCATTTCCTCCCTTCTGTTCCTGCAGGCAGAGACTGTCTGTCTTTCCCCTGCTGCTTGCAGTCTGTAGAGAGTCAAGGCACAGCAATGACATTCCTGGGGGTTGTTTCTGGTACCTCCTGTTGAGGTGGCAACCTAAGACCCCCCCCTCCCCAGCCAAGTCACCCAGGGGAACTTCCCACAGACATCAACGGCCTCAGCCTCGCTGAGAACGGTCACTTCCTCTCATTGGTGGTGTTGATGCTTCTCTGTCTCCACACAGGGGGCGACGATGGCCTTCTGAGGGGCTGGGACACCAGGGTACCCGGCAAATTCCTCTTCACCAGCAAAAGGTAACTGCCCAAGAGCCAGCACTCGGTGCCCACACCAGCCCTCCTGCTCCCTAGGTCACCGGCCCTCCCACTCCCTGGGTCACTGGCCCTCCCGTTCCCTGGGTGCGTCCGTGTCCTGGGCACTGGTTCAGGCACTGCCTCTGCTTGCAGACACACCATGGGCGTGTGCAGCATCCAGAGCAGCCCCCACTGGGAGCACGTCCTGGCCACAGGAAGGTGAGTCCCTGGGAGGCTCTCGGTCCCTTCTCGCCTCTTTCGCTGCCTTTCTTCCCGGCACCATTGCAGCATTTCGTCTGCCAGTGCTTCACCAGAGTGTAGGTATAGGGGTTTGGGAAAGGGGACTTTGTCCTTGAGGGATGCGTGGGACAGGTCTCTGGGAGACGTTCTCTGCCCCCCAGGGACCTTGTGGAACAGATGAGCCTGGGCTTTCCTTGCATGCCCTCCGTGTTTGGTTGATTTCAGCTATGATGAGCACATCCTACTGTGGGACACACGGAACATGAAGCAGCCGTTGGCAGACACGCCCGTGCAGGGTGGGGTATGGAGAATCAAGTGGCACCCATTCCACCACCACCTGCTCCTGGCCGCCTGTATGCACAGTGGCTTTAAGATCCTCAACTGCCAAAAAGCAATGGGTGAGTGGGGACCCATGGCTGCTGGGCCTCAGGGCGGGGCACCAGTTCCCTGCCCCCTCGCTCTGCTGCGCTCTTCCCTCAGCTTTTACACACTCCCAGGGTCGCGCCCTAGACTTGGTCGTGATCCGTAACGATCCCAGCTCCAGAATCTCTGCTCTCTAACCACAGTTTTCCCTGGTTTCCCAGCTCCGTCATTCCGGTGCCTCCTGCATTTCAGCAGACCTCCGACCCCACTGGGACCTCTGGTCTGGGGGCTTGGCTACCGTCACTCCCATAACCATCCTTGTCTGTGCTCTCCCATGCTCCTCCTGCTTGAGGTCAGCTGGGACTGTGGTCTGCTGCCCCTGTGAGCTCACACTCCATTCCCTTCATCCCTTTCTCACACTTTGAGCAGAACCCAGTGTTGTTTTGTTGGGAACATGCACCTCTGCTTCTGGCTGAGCCAGAGAGTGTGGCTGGAACCAGCTGTCTGCATTGTGTTCCAGTAGGTCCCTGGGATTCCTGGTAATCTGTAGTTTCTCTAAGCAGTAATCCCCCACCGTCAGAACTGGTTCACATTTTCTTCTCTCTCCTCAAATCTCCAGGACCTCTTCTTCCCTCCTGACTCTCAGCTCATGATCTCTCTTCTTTTGCTCTTTCCTCTCCCCTCACTCCAAAAATGAGCAATCACAAAACCACCTCATCTTCCCACCATTAAGCCCACCAGCCTCTCGGGCCATCCACATGCTCTCTGCTCTCTGCAGCAGTGGGTGAGCCGCACCTGTTCCCAACGCCAGTTCCTTCTCTGCACTGGACTGTACTCAAGGACTTGATTGACTTGATTTCCGCATGGTATTCCTCTTTTTTTTGAGATGGAGTCTGGCTCTGTCACCCAGGCTGGAGTGCAGTGGTGCGATCTCAGCTCACCACAACCTTCGCCTCCCAGGTTCAAGCGATTTTCCTGCCTCGGCCTCCCAAGTAGCTGGGATTACAGGCGCCCACCACCACGCCCAGCTAATTTTTGTATTTTTAGTAGAGGTGGGGGGTTCACCATGTTGATCAGGCTGGTCTGGAACTCCTGACTTTGTGATCCGCCCAGTTTGGCCTCCCAAAGTGCCAGGATTACAGGCGTGAGCCACTGCGCCTGGCCCGTATTCCTCCGTTTTCTGCATCTTTAGTTTCTCCATCTCTTCTGTATCGTTTCTGTTAGTTCTGTGAATATGCTTCATATTTCTCATCGTTTTTTGTTTTGTTTTGAGATGGGGTCTTGCTCTGTCACCCAGGATGGAGTGTGGTGGTGTGATTGTAGCTCACTGCAGCCTCAACCTCCTGGGCTCAAACCATCCTCCTACCCCAGCCTCCTGAGTAGCTGGGACCCCAGTGCGAAGCCGTAATATTTCTTGTATTAAAACAATTTGAGATCTCTTTTTTGTTTGTTTGTTTTGAGATAGAGTCTTGCTATCACCCAGGATGGCGTACAGTGGTGTGATCTCGGCTTACTGCAACCTCTGCTTCCTGGCTTCAAGCAATTCTCCTGCCTCAGCCTCCAGAGTAGCTGGGATTACAGGTGCCTGCCACCATGCCTGGCTAATTTTTGTATTTTTAGTAGAGATGGGGTTTCGCCACATTGGCCAGGCTAGTCTTGAACTCCTGACCTCAGGTGATCTGCCTGCCTCGGCCTCCCAAAGTACAGGCATGAGCCACTGCGCCCGGTCCCTGGGCTCAAACCATCCTTCCACTTCAGCCTCCCGAGTAGCTGGGACCACCATGCCCAGCCATATTTCTCGTCTTAAAACAATTTAAGGTCTTTTTTCTTTATTAATGGTGATACATTTTCCTCCGAGCACTGCTTTTGCTGCAACCCATACATTTTGGTATGTTGTATTTTTTTGTTTTGTTTTGTTTTTTTGAGATGGAGTCTCGCTGGGTCGCCCAGTCTGGAGTGAGAGTGCAGTGGCCGGATCTCAGCTCACTGCAAGCTCCGCCTCCCGGGTTTACGCCATTCTCCAGCCTCAGCCTCCCAAGTAGCTGGGACTACAGGCGCCCGCCACCTCGCCCGGCTAGTTTTTTGTATTTTTTAGTAGAGACGGGGTTTCACCATGTTAGCCAGGATGGTCTCGATCTCCTGACCTTGTGATCCACCCGTCTCGGCCTCCCAAAGTGCTGGGATTACAGGCTTGAGCCACCGCGCCCGGCCGGTATGTTGTATTTTTATTTTCATTCATCTCAAGGTACTTACATTCTAATTTCCCGTGTGACTTTTTTCTTTGACCATTGGTTATTTATGAGTGTGTTGTTTAATTTACATGTTTTTAAGTGCCCACGTTTCTTTCTGTTACCAGTTGCTAATGTTATTCCATTGTGCATTCCTGTTGAATTTACTGAGACTTGTTTTGTGGCCTAGAATGTGGTCTCTCCTGGGGAGTGCCCCTGTAGGTGCCTGTGAGGTCTTGGCTTTATAATGTTGTTCAGATCTTCTGGTTCCTTACTGATCTCCTGTCTGGACAATATTGAAAGTGGGCTAGTGGCCGGCGCAGTGGCTCACGCCTGTAATCTCAGCACTTTGGGAGGCCTAGGTGGGCAGATCACGAGGTCAGGAGATCGAGACCATCCTGGCTAACATGGTGAAACCCCATCTCTACTAAAAATACAAAAAATTAGCTGGCATGGTGGTGGGCGGAGGTTGCAGTGACCCAAGATCGCACCACCGCACTCCAGCCTGGGCAAAAGAGCAAGACTCTGTCTCAAAAAAAAAAAAAAAAAAAACTAGCCGGGTGTGGTGGTGGCGCCTGTAGTCCCAACTACTTGAGAGGCTGAGGCAGGAGAATGGCGTGAACCCGGGAGGTGGAGGTTGCAGTGAGCTGAGATCGCGCCACTGCACTCCAGCCTGGGCGACAGAGCAAGACTCCATCTCAGAAAAAAAAAAAGAAACTGGGCTATTGTTACCTCCAACTCTAACTGTAGAATTATGTATTTCCGGCCTCGTTTCCATCGATTTTTACTTCACATATTTTGGGGATCTCTTTTATGTATGTTTATAATTCTGGTATCTTCCAGATGTGGTGACCCTTTTATCAATCTAAAGTGTCTGTCTTTCAATCTAGTAACATTTTTTGGTTTAAAGTTTTGTCTGGCATCGGTAAAGTCACTTCATTGTGGTGTGATGCATCTTTTTCATTCTCTTTCAGTTCATGCCTCTGAGTCTGAGGCGAGTCTTTGGTATGGGGTCGTGCTTTGGTTTTTTTTTTTTTTGAGTGCAGTCACTCTGTTGCTCAGGCTGGAGTGCAGTGGCCGGATCTCAGCTCACTGCAAGCTCCGCCTCCCGGGTTCACGCCATTCTCCTGCTTCAGCCTCCCGAGTAGCTGGGACTACAGGCGCCCACTGCCACGCTGGCTAATTTTTGTATTTTTAGTAGAGACAGGGTTTCACCATCTCGGACAGGGGTCGTGCATTTTTGCCAGGGAACCTGTGAAAGTGGTGCTGTGCCCTCCTTAGTTCCTCACATCAAGGGCCTGTGAGGCCCCTTTGTCCCATTTTTGTGAAATTTGGTCACTTTGTGAAGGTAATGTTTGCCCCGATCCCTTCACTGAAGAGATACTATTTTCCTCTTTATAATTAATCAGTAATCTGTGGTGAGAATCTTTGAACATGTGTCACTAATTCCCTTATCAGACTTTTACTTAATTTAGAGGCAATTGTTGCCTGAATAAATTATGATAATGGCAAAATGGTGATTTTCTTCTTTTTTTTTTTTTTTGAGACAGAATCTTGCTCTGTCACCCAGGCTGGAGTGCAATGGCACAATCTCGGCTCACTGCAAGCTCTGCCTCCCGGGTTCGAGGGATTCTCCTGCCTCAGCCTCCCGAGTAGCTGGGATTACAGGTGCCCACCACCACGCCTGGCTAATTTTTTGTTTTTTTTTTTTTTTTGAGACAGAGTCTCACTCTGTTGCCCAGGCTGGAGTGCAGTAGCAGGATCTCGGTTCACTGCAAGCTCCGCCTCCCGGGTTTACACCATTCTCCTGCCTCAGCCTCCCAAGTAGCTGGGATTACAGGCGCCTGCCACCTCGCCCGGCTAGTTTTTTGGGGTTTCACCGGGTTAGCCAGGATGGTCTTGATCTCCTGACCTCGTGATCCGCCTGTCTGGGCCTCCCAAAGTGCTGGGATTACAGGCTTGAGCCACCGCGCCCAGCCCCTCTTCCTTTTTAAGAATGTAGTGATGGACGACATTGTGTCTGTTCATCCTCTGATGGACATTTGGGTTGTTTTCACCTTTTGGCTATGGTGGGTTTTTAGTGTTTTTTTGTTTTGTTTTGTGTTTTAAGAGAGGGTCTTGTGTCCTGTCACCCAGGCTGGAGTACAGTGGTGGAGTCAGAGCTCACTGCAACCTGGACCACCTAGACACAAGCAGTCCTCCTGCCTCAACTCAGTCCTCAATGTTGGGGTTACAGGCTTGAGTGACTACATCCGGCCTTTAATTCTTAAAGTTGAAGAGGTGTACTAAGATGGGTCTGAGAGTTCACCATTCCAGGTTGGCCTGTGGCTAATCAGAAAGGGCCTCCTGTTCTTGGGGTCTCAACGGGGTCTTCCGTCCACTCATTTGCTGTCTTTTTCCCTGGCTGTGGCTCTCCGAGGGCCTAGACTCTGCCTTGTTACCCTTTCCTAAGCTGTAGAAGAGGTCCTGCTGGCCCGAGTGGGCGTGTTGAGCGATTGCCGGATGAAAGACTAGCAGAGGTCCTGCCTGCCCTGTGACACTACCTCCCAGGGGACAGTAACGGCCTCCGCAGGGGCTCCCTCCTGGGGGGCGCCCCACACGTGCTGCTCGAGGGCCCCTGTGGCTGTCTCCGAATGTTCAGCATCTCACCCCTCCTCGCAGCCACCTCTGCCCAGTTGAAGCCCTGGGCCCAGGGGTGGGCCTCCCTGGGCTGGGCCTGTACATCCTCGGCACATTGTGTGATCCAGTGCCATCCTGTTCTGCCCTCAGCCCTTCATCAGCACTTATTCTGGTTCTGATTCCTGTCACTGCTGGCATCAGTCCCTGGACTTCAGAGGTAGTGGTGGCAGCCCTTTCAGAGCCCGAGTGGCCACCCAGCCTTGCAGCCCCTGGCTCACCTTCCAGTTGCTCTCCGCGACTGCCCCTGCCAGCCCTGCCCTTGCCTGCTAGACTCCAGACCGCCTCGGGTCTGGCCGCACCTCGTCATTCCCTCTGTTGCTGTGGGGTCTGTTGCTGTGCGCTCTGGGAGGCGGTCGTGGCCTCTTTCCAGGGCTGCCCTCCGCCCTCACAGTTGCCATAGCAACTTCTATAAAGCAGCTGCTCGCTTAACCTTGTCAGTGGCTCCTTCCCAAAATCCAGACTGTGAAACAGGGCGTGCCAGGCCCTGCATGCTTGGGACCCTCCAGCCCACTGTCACTGACAGTGCCACGGCCACCCGTTTACGGTTCCCCGTGCGAGCCGTGGACTTTCTCACCTCTGCTGTACACAGCTGCCTGTTCCTCAGACATCCCCTTCCTTCCCAGCTGGCTAAAACTCCTTTGTCCTTTGGTTTTAAGTGTTAACCGAGATCTTTCCCCCCTCAGGCTTTTGCTGTGTTCCTCACCTTAGAGTGTGGTTCTGTAGCCCTGCCTGATGATTCTCTTGGAGGCACACAGGCGTGTGCACTGCAAGATGACGGTCTGTTTCTTCTCCAACATCTGCCCAGGTCTTGCTGGTTCCTTTGCATGACACGGCGGCTCCTCAGGAAACACGTGCTGACCTCTGAGGGGCTGTTCTTGGTGGAGTCTCCCTGTCAGGCATGACAGGCTGGGGAGAGGCTCTGGGTGATGTTGTGTTTCCCGGGTTCTCTGATCTCTCACTCCAGAGGAGAAGCAGGAGGCGACGGTCCTGGCATCCCACACATTGCCCGACTCGCTGGTGTATGGAGCCGACTGGTCCTGGCTGCTCTTTCGTTCTCTGCAGTGGGCCCCCTCGTGGTCCTTTCCTAGCAACCTAGGAACCAAGACGGCAGACCTGAAGGGTGCAGGCGAGTTGCCAACACCCTGTCATGAATGCGTAGAGAATAACGATGGGGCGGGCCATGCCAGACCCCAGAGTGGAATGAAGCCACTCACAGAGCGCATGAGGAAGAACGGCACCTGGCTGCAGGCTACAGCAGCCACCACGCGTGACTGTGGCATGAACCCGGAAGAAGCAGACTCGACCTTCAGCCTCCTGGCCACCTGCTCCTTCTATGACCATGCGCTCCACCTCTGGGAGTGGGAGGGGAACTGAGCTTGAAATCATGAAGCCCCTTCCCATAAGGAAACCAGGAGGGAGACTGTGAGTGAATGCCCAGGACCACCTCATCGGAGATGCTTACTGCAGCCCTGCAGGCGCCTGTGCACTGATGGAATCCACAGTGTAGTCAGAAAAGCTGTTGACTTCTCTTAAATCAACTTCCCTGCTAGGCCGCTGAAAATGGACTGGGCAGTGGGGAAAAGACTCAGTTCCCAGCTTGCAGATTTAAGTTTTTCAGGTAGATTTTGACTTTCAGCCTTTCATACTTGTTTAAGCAACTATTTATATTAAAGTTTTTTGAAAAACATGACTTTATAACATGTTTAAAACGAATATTTAATGCCTCATCATGGCACCAGAAGTGCTTATACAGATTTAGCACAGCCAGTCCAAAAATCCGAAATCTCAAACCTTTTGGAAAATCCCACAGCTGAACTCATGTGATGAGTTGCATATATTATTAAAAATACTGAGCACAGGCACAGTGGCCTGTAATTCCAGCGCTTTGGGAGGGGCTGAGGCAGGAGGATTGCTTGAGGCCTAGAGTTCAAGACCAGCCTGGGCAACATAGCAAAACGCAGTCTCTATAAAAAGTAAAAAAAAAAAGCCAGGTGTGGTGCACGTGCCTATGGCCCCAGCCACTTGGGAGGCTGAGGCAGGAGGATTGTTGGGCCCAGGACGTCGAGGCTGCACAGCCAGGGGCAACAGAGCAACACTAATCTCTAAAAATCAAATAAATAATAAAAATATTGTGTAAACAATGATAACCAGTTACAGATTTGTTGCTTCTCTCACAGCTTCACTTGACTAGCCTAAAAAACATATATATTGTATAAAACTACCTTCAGGCTATGTGTATAAGGTGTATATGAAACAAAATTGAATTTCATGTTTAGACTTGTATCTCACCTCCAAAGATACCGCATTATGTACATGCAAATACTCCAGAATCTGAAAACAAATCCAAAACATTTCTGGTTCCAGGCTTTGTTTTTTTTCCGAGACGGAGTTTTGCTTTTGTTGCCCAGGCTGGAGTGCAATGGCCCAATCTCAGCTCACTGCAACCTCTGCCTCCCGAGTTCAAACGATTCTCCAGCCTCAGCCTCCTGAGTAGCTGGGATTACAGACATCCACCACCACGCCCAGCTAATTTTGTATTTTCAGTAGAGACAAGGTTTCTCCATGTTGGTCAGGCTGGTCTCAAACTCTGGACCTCAGGTGATCTGCCCACCTCTGCTGCCCAAAGTGCTGGGATTAGCCTATGCCTTTTTTTTTTTCTTCTTCTTCTTTTGAGACAGAGTCATGCTCTGTTACCCAGGCTGGAGTGCAGTGGCTCAGTCTCGGTGGCTCTATCTCAGCTCACTGCCCTCCACCTCCCAGGTTCAAGTGATTGTCCTGCCTCAGCCTCCGGAGTGGCTGGAATTACAGGCATGTGCCAGCATGCCTGGCTAATTCTTGTATTTTTATTGGAGACAGGGTTTCACCATGTTGGCCAGGCTCCTGACCTCAGATGACCCACCTGCCTCAACCTCCCAAAGTGCTGGGATTGCAGGTGTGAGCCTCGGTGCCCAGCCCCAAGCATTTTGGATAGCGATGCTCAACCTGTATTGGATCCCTGTGCAGATAAATAAAAGGGAGTGTGTGTTCCGAGTTGCCTTGGGGGTCATCAACTTGAAATATGTGAAGTCTGTAGGGAACACTCATCACTGCAGCACCCACATGGGTTAGCTCCCAAATACTGGACAGATGGTGACTTTAGGTGTGTGAACAAACTGGGTGTGTTACATCCAACTCCTGCCATGAGGGCTCTTGTCTCTCTGGGAGGAACTGTGGTTGAAGTACAGGCCACAGTTTGTCAAATCCTCAGCATTTACTAATGGATATATAGGTGACTACAAGCAAAAAACATGCAGTTTTATCCCTTTCTTTTTTTGGGGGGATGGAGTCTCACTCTGTTGCCCAGACTGGAGTGCAGTGGCGCGATCTTGACTCACTGCAACTTCCGCCTCCTGGGTTGAAGCGATTCTCCTGCCTCAGCCTTCTGGGTAGCTGGGACTACAGGCGCATGCCACCAGGCCTGGCTAATTTTTGTATTTTTAGTAGAGACAGGGTTTCATCATGCTGGCCAGCCTGGGTCTTGAACTCCTGACCTTGTGATCCTCCTGGCTCGGCCTCCCAACGTGCTGGGATTACAGGCGTGAGCCACTGCGCCTGGCCTTATCCCTTTTCTGATGATACAACACATGCCAATATATGTCAGATTGCAACAAGAAATTTTCCTGGGCTGGGCGCAGTGGCTCACACCTGTAATCCCATCATTTTGGGAGGCTGAGGCGGGCGGATCATTTGAGCCCATGAGTTCTCAGCCTGGGCAGCAGAGTGAGACCCCCATCTCTGTATATTTGTTCCCTGGATAATTTGGGGGATGAACTGACCAGTGTTGTCATCCGGCACAATCTGCCTTGTAAATTATTTCTCCTGCAAGCTGAGTAATGTTTGCCCTTGGCAGGTTCCCAGAACCTTCCGACCGGGAAGATGACCTCCAAAGAGGGTCACAGTGCGGAGTCTGCATGAGAATTCTGCTTAGGTCCCTGCACTGAAATCTGTCATGTTGCACACTTTGCCATGACTTGAGGCCAAAAAACAAACACCGTAGAGCTGGCAAAGGCCTTTAATAGAAACGAGATGAGGGCAGGCCGCCCCTCCCCGGGGATGCCTCCACCTCGCAGCCCCCCGCCCCGCTAGCGCAGGAAGTTCCTGGGGTACAGCTGGAAGAGCTTGCCCTCCTGTGTGGGCTCGAAGCCGTACTTTTCCAGGTTGTCAGGGTCGAAGGTACCGTCTTTGAAGTCCTTTTCGATGGCAGGCGCCACCGCTTCGCTGAAGAGCTGCGCGGCTGTCAGGGGCGTCTCCTCGCCCTCAGGGGCGCGGTAGTTCACGTAGGGCTTGAGCTTAAAGCCGGTCAGATCCGGGACGACGAACTCCGGGACCATCTCCTTGATCTGCACAAACCTCCAGCCCGAGGTGAGGAAGCCGGTGCCCTTGGCGCCCCGGCCCTTGCGGCCCCTGAAGCTCCGCGGGCCCCGCTTGCTCGTCCACTGGCTCATCCGGTCCGCGCCCCGTACCAGGCAGCGCGCCGCTGCGGCCAGAACGCCCATGCCGCGCCCTGCGGGAGGAGACGGCGGGTAATCGAGGCCCCGGGAACCCGGCCAGCCCCGCCCCCGGCCGCGCGCAGCGCCTGCTCTAATCCGACAGACTCACCTGGACCTGAGACCCACCACCAGCTCCAAGCGCCCCTCAACGGCTCCGGGCGCCCACCCGACCTCGACCTCGCTCTGCTTCCGACCGCCGCGTCGCAGTAAGAACGGCTCCGATTGGCCGCGGCCGCCGCCGCCGCGTCCAATAACGGCCCCAGTCTGGGAGGGGGCGTGGCCGCGGGGACTCGGCCAATGCGAGGAGCCCGCGGGCGCGCGGGGCGGGGCGCGCGGGGCGGGGCGCGCGGGGCGGGGCGCGCGGGGCGGGGCGCGCGGGGCGGGGCGCGCGGGGCGGGGCGCGCGGGGCGGGGCGCGCGGGGCGGGGCGCGCGGGGCGGGGCGCGCGGATGAGTGGCCGCCCTCCGCGAGGTAGTCCCTGGCGTACCCACTGCCTGTGTTCGTCAGCCTGGTGGCCGGCGGTGTCCCGGGATCCCAGTCACCCTGAGGCACTGAGGTGGCGTCGGGAGGTCGAGGAAGACGCGGGCGCTGGACTCGAGACGGCTGCCGAGCTGACGCCGCGACCCGGCCTTTCTGGCCCCTCCTCCGGGCGCCGCTCCTCTGAGCGGAGCGGGCAACCGCGCGGGGAAAGCCCGGGACCTGTAGCCGGGAGGGCCAGAGCTGTCTGGGTTCCCCCGCAGGCCGGGCAGTGGTGTGGGAGCGCGGTCCCCAAATTAATCAATAATCTTGGACCCAGAACGTCCGGCTTGTGCGCTGAACCCTCCGGCCAGGTCACCCTCGCAGGCGGCCTCTCACCCCACGCGAAAGTCGCCCCCCAGCCGCACCCTCACATCCCGGATCCACCCCCTCCCCAGCTGCACCCCCTCCCCAGCGGCACCCCCACACCCCAGATCCACCCCCTCCCCAGCTGCACCCCCCCCCTCCCCAGCGGCACCCCTCACCCCCGATCCACCCCCTCCCCAGCTGCACCCCTCTCCCCAGCGGCACCCCACACCCCGGATCCACCCCCTCCCCAGCTGCACCCCCCCTCCCCAGCGGCACCCCACACCCCGGATCCACGCCCTCCCCAGCTGCACTCCGTCCCCAGCGGCACCCCATACCCCGATCCACGTCCCCCCAGCGGCACCCCCACACCCCGATCCACGCCCCCCCAGAGGCACCCACTACAACCCGGATCCACGCGCTCACCACTGCACCTCCCTCCCCAGCTGCAACCCCTCCCCAACGGCACCCTCACACCCCAGATCCACCCCCTCCCCAGCGGCACCCTCACATCCCGATCCACGCCCCCCCTGCGCACCCCCACACCCCGGATCCACGCCCCGCCAGCGTCATCTCCCCTCCAGCCGTGCTTTTCCGGAAGGCAGCGCTGCCCCTACCCCCGCCCCGCTGGGCCTGGCTCCTCTCGATCTGCTTGGAGCCGCCCCATCTGGCTGCTGTTCTGGGTTCCAGGACAGCCACGTGAGGGCTGTTTACAGAGGGAAAGAAGTGGCTCCTAACAGAGGACAGACGATTCTCAAAAGACACCTGCTCTTCCTGTAGAACAGACTTTTTCAGCAGGATTTACCTTTCAGTGAAACATGATTTGACTTGAAAAGGAACCCAGGGAGAAGTCTGAGACTACAGCTGTCCGGGTGTGAGCGTGAGCGGGTAGAGGTGTGCCCTTGTTTGCCTCAGCCTGTCTGATTTTCTCAGGCTGTTTTTTCTGTTTCTGTCCATGGAGGAAGAGAAAGATGACAGCCCAGAGGTATGTAACTCAGGGGGCCAGATCCCTGGACTTCCCAGTTGGGGGGCATTTCTGGACCCAGAGAAGGGTCCTCTTGACGTCTGCTCTGCCGCGCTGGCTTCTTGGTGCCTGAGGACTGTGGGAGTGGTGGTTCTGGCCCCTCTCTGCTGCCTGTCACAGCTACCAGCGCGTGTTAGACGCGTGAGTTCACAGCAAGGACAGCCAGCGGGGGCCCATGGGCATTTTTGCACGGAGTTGGGGGGGACAGACAGCGGGGGCCCATGGGCATTTTTCAACGAGGGGGGAGACAAGCGGGGGGGCCCATGGGCAATTTGTTCACGAGTGGGGGGACAGACAGCTGGGGCCATGGGCATTTTCACTGGAGTGGGGGGGACAGACAGCGGGGGCCATGGGCAGTTTTTCACCGGAGTGGGGGGGGAGCGACAGCTGTTCCCATTGGCATTTTTTCACTGAGTGGGGGGGACAGACGAGCGGGGGCCATGGTGCCATTTTTTTCACGTAGTTGGGGGGGACAGACAGCGGGGGCCCATGGGCATTTTTTCACGGAGTTGGGGGGGACAGACAGCGGGGGCCCATGGGCATTTTTTCACGGAGTGGGGGGGACAGACAGCGGGGGCCCATGGGCATTTTTTCACGGAGTGGGGGGACAGACAGCGGGGGCCCATGGGCATTTTTTCACGGAGTGGGGGGGACAGACAGCGGGGCCCAGTGCATTTTTTCACGGAGTGGGGGGGACAGACAGCGGGGGGCCCATGGCATTTTTTCACGGAGTGGGGGGGGACAGACAGCGGGGGCCATGGGCCATTTTTTCACGGAGTTGGGGGGGGACATGACAGCGGGGCCCATGGGCATTATTTCACGGAGTGGGGGGGACAGACACGGGGCCATGGGCATTTTTCACGGAGTTGGGGGGGACAGACAGCGGGGGCTCATGGGCATTGTTTCACGGATTGGGGGGGACAGACAGCGGGGGCCCATGGGCAATTATTTTTCACACGGAGTGGGGGGGCAGACAGCGGGGGCCATGGGCATATTTTTCACGGAGTGGGGGGGACAGACAGCGGGGGCCCATGGGCATTTTTTTCACGAGTGGGGGGACAGACAGCGGGGCCCATGGGCATTTTTTCACGGAGTGGGGGGACAGACAGCGGGGGCCCATGGGCATTTTTTCACGGAGTGGGGGGGGACAGACAGCGGGGGCCATGGGCATTTTTTCACGGAGTTGGGGGGGGACAGACAGCGGGGGCCCATGGGCATTTTTTCACGGAGTGGGGGGGACAGACAGCGGGGCCATGGGCATTTTTTCACGGAGTGGGGGGGGACAGACAGCGGGGGCCCATGGGCATTTTTTCACGGAGTGGGGGGGACAGACAGCGGGGGCCCATGGGCATTTTTTCACGGAGTGGGGGGGACAGACAGCGGGGGCCATGGGCATTTTTTCACGGAGTGGGGGGGACAGACAGCGGGGGCCCATGGGCATTTTTTCACGGAGTGGGGGGGACAGACAGCGGGGGCCATGGGCATTTTTTCACGGAGTGGGGGGGACAGACAGCGGGGCCCATGGCATTTTTTCACGGAGTGGGGGGACAGACAGCGGGGCCCATGGGCATTTTTTCACGGAGTTGGGGGGGGGACAGACAGCGGGGCCCATGGGCATTTTTTCACGGAGTGGGGGGACAGACAGCGGGGGCCCATGGGCATTTTTTCACGGAGTGGGGGGGACAGACAGCGGGGGCCCATGGGCATTTTTTCACGGAGTGGGGGGGACAGACAGCGGGGCCCATGGGCATTTTTCACGGAGTGGGGGGGACAGACAGCGGGGCCCATGGGCATTTTTTCACGGAGTGGGGGGGACAGACAGCGGGGGCCATGGGCATTTTTTCACGGAGTGGGGGGGACAGACAGCGGGGCCCATGGGCATTTTTTCACGGAGTTGGGGGGGGGGACAGACAGCGGGGCCCATGGGCATTTTTTTCACGGAGTTGGGGGGACAGACAGCGGGGGCCCATGGCATTTTTTCACGGAGTTGGGGGGGACAGACAGCGGGGCCCATGGGCATTTTTTCACGGAGTGGGGGGGACAGACAGCGGGGGCCCATGGGCATTTTTTCACGGAGTGGGGGGGGGACAGACGCGGGGCCATGGGCATTTTTTCACGGAGTGGGGGGGACAGACAGCGGGGCCCATGGGCATTTTTCACTCTCATTGGGAGTTGGGGGGGGGGACAGACAGCGGGGCCCATGGGCATTTTTTCACGGAGTGGGGGGGACAGACAGCGGGGCCCATGGGCATTTTTTCCGGAGTGGGGGGGACAGACAGCGGGGGCCCATGGGCATTTTTTCACGGAGTGGGGGGGGACAGACAGCGGGGGCCCATGGGCATTTTTTCACGGAGTTGGGGGGGGGGACAGACAGCGGGGCCCATGGGCATTTTTTCACGGAGTGGGGGGGACAGACAGCGGGGGCCCATGGGCATTTTTTCACGGAGTGGGGGGGACGACAGCGGGGCCATGGGCATTTTTTCACGGAGTGGGGGGGGACAGGACAGCGGGGCCATGGGCATTTTTTCACGGAGTGGGGGGGACAGACAGCGGGGGCCCGGGCATTTTTTCACGGAGTGGGGGGGGACAGACAGCGGGGGCCCATGGCATTTTTTCACGGAGTGGGGGGGACAGACAGCGGGGGCCCATGGGCATTTTTTCACACGGAGTTGGGGGGGGGACAGACAGGAGCGGGGGGGGCGGGGGGGGGGGGGGGGGGGGCCATGGGCATTTTTTCACGGAGTGGGGGGGACAGACAGCGGGGGCCCATGGGCATTTTTCACGGAGTGCGGGGGACAGACAGCGGGGCCCATGGGCATTTTTTCACGGAGTGGGGGGGACAGACAGCGGGGCCATGGGCATTTTTTTCACGGAGTGGGGGGGACAGACAGCGGGGCCCATGGGCATTTTTTCACGGAGTGGGGGGACAGACAGCGGGGCCATGGGCATTTTTTCACGGAGTGGGGGGGACAGACAGCGGGGCCCATGGGGCATTTTTTCACGGAGTTGGGGGGGGGACAGACAGCGGGGCCCATGGGCATTTTTTCACGGAGTGGGGGGGACAGACAGCGGGGGCCCATGGGCATTTTTTCACGGAGTTGGGGGGGGGACAGACAGCGGACACGAGCGGGGGCCCATGGGCATTTTTTCACGGAGTGGGGGGGGACAGACAGCGGGGGCCATGGGCATTTTTTTCACGGAGTTGGGGGGGGGACAGACAGCGGGGCCCATGGGCATTTTTCACACGGAGTGGGGGGGACAGACAAGCGGGGGCCCATGGCATTTTTTCACGGAGTGGGGAGGGACAGACAGCGGGGGCCCATGGGCATTTTTTCACGGAGGTGGGGAGGACAGACAGCGGGGGCCCATGGGCATTTTTTCACGGAGTGGGGGGGACAGACAGCGGGGCCCATGGGCATTTTTCACGGAGTGGGGGGGACAGACAGCGGGGGCCCATGGGCATTTTTTCACGGAGTTTGGGGGGGGGACAGACAGCGGGGCCCATGGGCATTTTTCACGGAGTGGGGGGACAGACAGCGGGGGCCCATGGGCATTTTTTCACGGAGTTGGGGGGGGGACAGACAGCGGGGCCCATGGGCATTTTTTCACGGAGTGGGGGGGACAGACAGCGGGGCCCATGGGCATTTTTTCACGGAGTGGGGGGGACAGACAGCGGGGGCCCATGGGCATTTTTTCACGGGGGGGGGGGACAGACAGCGGGGGCCCATGGGCATTTTTTCACGGGGGGGGGGACAGACAGCGGGGCCCATGGGCATTTTTTCACGGAGGGGGGGGCAGACAGCGGGGGGCCATGGCATTTTTTCACGGGTGGGGGGGACAGACAGCGGGGGCCCATGGGCATTTTTTCACGGGTGGGGGGGGGACAGACAGCGGGGCCCATGGGCATTTTTTCACGGGGGGGGGACCGGGGGGGGACAGACAGCGGGGCCCATGGGCATTTTTTCACGGGGGGGGGACAGACAGCGGGGGCCCTGGGCCATTTTTTCACGGGTGGGGGGGACAGACCAGGGGGGCCCATGGGCATTTTTCACGGAGTGGGGGGACAGACAGCGGGGGCCATGGGCATTTTTTCACGGAGTGGGGGGGGGGGGGACAGACAGCGGGGGGGCATGGGCATTTTTTCACGGAGTGGGGGGGACAGACAGCGGGGGCCATGGGCATTTTTCACGGGGGGGGGGACAGACAGCGGGGGCATGGGCATTTTTCACGAGTGGGGGGGACAGACAGCGGGGGCCCATGGGCATTTTTTCACGGGGGGGGGGACAGACAGCGGGGGCCCATGGGCATTTTTTCACGGGGGGGGGGACAGACAGCGGGGGCCCATGGGCATTTTTTCACGGAGGTGGGGGGGACAGACAGCGGGGCCCATGGGCATTTTTTCACGGGGGGGGGACCGACAGCGGGGGCCCTGGCATTTTTCACGGAGTGGGGGGGACAGACAGCGGGGCCCATGGGCATTTTTTCACGGGGGGGGGACAGACAGCGGGGCCCATGGGCATTGCCTGAGGCCTTGTCTTGTCTTCTCCTAAAGTCACAGTTGCTGCTTCCAGTTTCCCCTTAGGACTTTGCCTGATGGTTTTGCTTAGAATCTTTTTCTTTCTTTCCTTTTTATTTTTTCCCCAAGACGGAGTCTTGCTCTGTCACCCAGGCTGGAGTGCAATGGTGTGATCTTGGCTCACTGCGGCCTCCGCCTCCTGGGTTCAAGCGATTCTCCTGCCTCAGCCTCCCCAGTAGCTGGGACTACAGGCACACGCCACCACACCCGGCTAATTTTTGTATTCTTAGTAGAAGCCAGGTTTCACCATGCTGGCCAGGCTGGTCTCGAACTCTTGACTTCGTGATCTGCCTGCCTAGGCCTCCCAAAGTGCTGGGATTACAGGTGTGGGCCACTGTGCCGGGCCCTAGAATCTTTTTCTTAGTCTAACATCTGTAGCCACATCACAAAGGCCTTTTTTCCTAAACTAGAAAACTAGACCCATTAAAGCAACAGTGAAAAGCTAGAAAAGGCTGAGCTGTTCCACTGCAGGAGAGCGTGTGACCAGCTCATGGGCCATTGTGTGATAGGCCTTCCTTGGATAATCTGTCCCAGAAGCGGTTGCTGGACTCAGAGGGACTCACTTCGCTTCCTTAAGTGAAGGACATGGTCGTAGGTGCTTCTGTGCACCCCACTGATGGAGAGTGAGCGTAGGGTGCCCCTGTCCTGAAGCAGAAGCTCCCAGGGCTTGTATTTGCCTTCTGAACCAAGTTCAAAGGGCTCAGCTTTCTGGGCACATCCTCATTCTGTCTTGGTGCAGAATTGTGTCTTTGAAATGCATTTCTGAGTGCTCTTCCGACTTCCCTGGATTTTCTTTTTTTCTTTTTTTTTGAGACCGAGTCTCGCTCTGTCGCCCAGACTGGAGTGCAGTGGCACCATCTCGGCTCACTGCAACCTCCGCCTCCCGGGTTCACGCCACTCTCCTGCCTCAGCCTCCTGAGTAGCTGGGACCATAGGCGCCGCCATCACGCCCGGCTAATTTTTGAATTTTTAGTAGAGACGGGGTTTCACCGTGTTAGCCAGGATGGTCTCAATCTCCTGACTCATGATCCGCCCGCCTCAGCCTCCCAAAGTGCTGGGATTGCAGGCGTGAGCCACTGCGCCCGGCCCTTCCCTGGATTTTCTGATATGGATGGGAGTCCTGCTTCTCTGTAGCGGGAGACGGGGTGGGTGCTGCTTTAGGCCTCGGCTCTTGTATGGAAACTTGCAGGCTGAACCAGCGGCCTCCCCTGCCCTATCCAGTTCCTGGCTGCCTAGGAGGAAGATATGATGCCAGCAGGAAGGGAGAGGGCTGCCTTGTCTGGCTGGTGTCTTCTTGTTTTCTCTTTCACTTCTTGGGGAACCAGCAGCGTCCTCTGCTGTCACTCACTCAGCATCCTGTCCTCACCCTCTCTTCCCTCCCTCCGGTAGACCTGGACTTCTGAAATCCCGCTGCTCCAGGAGATGGCAGCACACAGAGCCTCCTCGGCCTCCCTCTCGGCCGCCGCTGCCTCCTTGTCTGGCATGTGAACTGGTGTTAAATGTTCTCAAAATCCAGATGGCTCATAGGGGTTTCGAGCACTGCTCCTGCGGGGGCTGAGGGGACACTGAGAGGGGGGTTGGCCTCCCCTGTGGCCGGGCCTGCTCCCTGAGACCTGCATCCCAGGGATCGTGTCACCAGCATGCAGGTGTGTTAGTGATGGCCCTGCCCCGCTGTGTGCCAGTGACCGAGGAAGCCAGATTGCTCTCTGAATGCTTCGTAGCAGGGGGCTCAGAGGACCCCGGCACCCCGGGCGAGATCACTGCTTGCTGGAAGTCTCCGGGGCTGCTGACTTCTCTCCTAACTCCCAGCTCTCCTCTTGCTGCTCTGAGCAAGTCTGGGCTGGGAAGCCCGTCCATGCCCGCCT
Source organism: Rhinopithecus roxellana (assembly GCF_007565055.1). Lineage (NCBI taxonomy): Eukaryota > Metazoa > Chordata > Mammalia > Primates > Cercopithecidae > Rhinopithecus > Rhinopithecus roxellana. Next base: position 8,612,377 of record NC_044564.1, read on the forward strand.
GACCCCATGCTCTCTGCTGCAGGCTGGCTTCTGCCTGGGCACCGCTCTGCACTCTTGGGGGCTGTGGTTCACGGAGGAAGGTTCACCGTCCACCATGGTAATCACCTCACGCTTCCCTGGGCCGAGACCTGGATGGGTCGTGGCCTTTTTCACCCCTCCCTGCCCCCATCCCCTGGCTCATTCCTGCCCAGCCTGTGGTTGGGGTGGGGGCAGGCTTAGGGCTAGGGTTAGTTTTGTGGCCTTGCTGATGGGCACCATGTCTCCACTCTTGGCCAGCTGGCGGGGATTGCGGCTGGAGCCCTCCTGGCCCTGGCCTTGGCTGGTGTTCTCATCCTTTTCACGTTCAGAAGGCTTAGCCAATTTCGTGAGTATCTTGGTTCTGACTCTGGCCTGGGGGGTTGGGGGAAAGCGTGGGTGCCTTGGGATGTGTTCTGAGCCCCTGGGAGGGGCCCTCAAGTCCACGGTGGGTTTGGCTAGAATCCAGTGGCCCATCTGGGCTCAGGCTGAGCACGTCGGTTCCAGGAAGCCAAGTCTGTTCAGAGCCCTTTCTGTTCTCTCCTGAGCAAGGCTTCAGTGGGAAGAGGGGAGAGCCCCCTTTGTTGGAGACGAGCCTGTCACCCAGGCCCTCTTCCCTCGTGCTGAGTATGGCCAGGTACTGGCGGGGACGAGAGTACTGACTGTGCCACACCTGCATGTCCAGGACCAGGCCTGTGCCACGGCTCTGCCTCAGGCCGTCTCTTCATTCCCCTGCAGGACAAGCACAGCCCACTCCGCAGTACCGGTTCCGAAAGAGAGACAAAGTGATGTTTTACGGCCGGAAGATCATGAGGAAGGTAGCTGGTGCTTGGGGCCCCAGGTTGCACACGGCTTCCTGGAGCAGACCCCTGTGGGAGGGACCCCTCCTGCTGCGGGTTTCCCCAGTCCGGGCAGTGTTTGGCGTGTGCTGCCGTGTCCCCGGCTTCCCAGCTCTGCCACCAGGCGCAAGGTTTGGGGAACATTATAAATCGTGCTGAATGGTGTCTGCTTCCTCCAGCTGAATCCAGCGCGTTTTACCCAGAAATAACCCCCTACCCTCTCAGGCCTCAACTCCCCCTGGCCTGAAGGGGCAGCTCCGGGAATGTCTGTGGTGGACAGTGGCCGCAGGGGAGAGAAGGTCCTGTCTGCCCCCAGAGTGGATGTTTATTTTAACAAGAAATGAGAACAGAAAGCTGCTTTGTAAACATCGCTGGGGCCCGGTGGGTGCAGGGGGCCTCACGCTCTGCCAGAGGTTTCTGACTCTGGTGCTGAGCTTGGAGGTCTCTGCCAGGCTTTGGGGTGCTGGACTGAGGACAGAGTCCATCCCCTGGGATTGGAGGGGCTAAGTTCCCTGGTTACTGGCATGTGTGATCTAAGCTAAAAGCTGCGTGGCTCACTTTGAGTGTCTGGGTGGTTCCGGAACCTAGACACAGATCCCTGGGCCGGGGCTCAGGAATCCGAGTTCAGCAAGCCCCGATCCGGGGAATAAGCAGCCTTGGTTTAACCCTTCCTGGTCTTTGGCCAGTTGAGTTGTCAGTGGCCTCCCCTGGCCGCCTCCTTGCACTCCTGAAGGGCCCAGGAAGTGCCCAACAGACCAACCAGAAGCTTCACAGAAACCACACAGACTGATCCCTTTAAAGCAATCTTTGTTACCTTTCTCTGGTTGTACAACTAATTCGTGTTCTTCACAGAAAATTGAAAAACTCGGCCAGGCGCGGTGGCTCACGCCTGTAATCCCAGCACTTTGGGAGGCTGAGGTGGGCCGATCATGAGGCCAGGAGTTTGAGACCAGCCTGGCCAACATGGTGAAACCCCGTCTCTACTGAAAATACAAAAATTAGCTGGGCGTTGTGGTGGGCACCTATAATCCCAGCTACTCGGGAGGCTGAGGCAGGAGAATCGTTTGAATCCGGGAGGCGGAGGTTGTGGTGAATTGAGATCGTGCCACTGCACTGCAGCTTGGGCAACAAGAGTGAAACTGCTTCTAAAAAAAAAGAAAGAAAGAAAGAAAGAAAATTGAGAAACTCAAGAGGGGAGGGAGTGGGTGTCTGTCTGTGGCTCATCTGTTCTCATCAGCGTTAAGTGCTGTGAAAGGGCAGAGGAGTTAGGGCTGCTGTACGCTGGGTCTGGAACAGCCTTGGGCGGCTGGGACAGGGCGCGGAGCTATCTGGAGCAGCGTGGAGACGATCTGTTGAGTGTCGACCATCATCCAGTGGCCCCACAGAGGACAGGGAAGCGGAGGGCCTGGGAGGAAAGCCGCGAGGCCAACAGCTCTGGACCGAAGGGCAGCAGGCAGTGGTGCCCGAGTGAGGTGGCCCTGCCAGCATTGCAGGGTGTGACCCAGGCCTCTGCTGTTCTGGGCAGTCAAGCAGACACTGCCTGAGAAAAGGGAAGAAGGCTGTTCCAGATACAGGACAGAGTGGGCAGTGGCCCCAGGTCGCAGGGGAAGTGATGGGGGGAAGGTCGGTGGGGACAGTGGTGGATCTTTAAAGGGTTATGGGAAAGGGTTGTGTTGAACAGCACGAAAGTCAAGGATGGAGTGGCTGTCAGCCTTCGGGGCAGCGGGGCCAGCCGGCATGAAGCCCTGGAGCTCTGGAGGGTTGGCTATTTGGGGACAGTGAGGATGATCCCCAGGATGTGTGGGGCTGTATCACTCACTGCTAACATTCCCTCACAGGCCAGGCGGGGTGGGGAAATGGCACAGCCAAACCCCAGGAGCTGAAGCTGGGCCTGCGGGAGGCTCACAGGCAGGTTCTGAGGACTGACCCCTGTGACGAAGAGCTTGGACCTTGCGGCTTGCAGGGTCAGTGCCTGGTGTCTCCCTTGGCTCTGCAGGTGACCTCACTCCCCAACACCCTGGTGGAGAACACTGCACTGCCCCGGCAGCGGGCCAGGAAGAGGACCAAGGTGCTGTCTTTGGCCAAGAGGTACTGAGTGTCCTTCAGACCACATCCTGCCTGGGGTGCCCCCCACGGTGCTGGCCTCCCCAGCCCTGAGCTGCCTGGCGTGTCGGCTGCTGACGCTGTGGGTTTTGAACCCTCCTGGTCTGCTCAAGGCTAGTGTGTCTCTGCCTCGTAGGATTCTGCGTTTCAAGAAAGAATACCCGGCGCTGCAGCACAAGGAGCCCCCGCCCTCCCTGCTGGAGGCCGACCTCACGGAGTTTGACGTGAAGAATTCTCACCTACCATCAGAAGTTCTGTACATGCTGAAAAATGTTCGGTAAGAACGGGGATGAGCCCCGAGGGCAGCTGCAGCTCCTGTCCTCCCGAGCTTCTCACTGGGGACTGGCTCCAGCTTGGCTGTCTTGTGTTGGGGGATGGTTGGCAAAGCCCATTGTGGGGCTGCTGGTGTCTGTGCCCCCGTGGCAGAGCCTCGTGGTCTGCTGGCTTCTTCACCAGGTCTTTCTTGTTCTGTTGAACAATTTCCCAGTGTTTCATCTTCAGCAATGAACCCAGAGCAAGAGCGAGAACGGTGTGGTGGATCCAAAGTCTGGAGCCTGGGTTTTGCTCTGTGCTCCCGTCTTGCTGACTGGCCCCTGGACTGCACCCCTTCCACTCCCTGGCCCAGCTCACCATCCTGGAGGCCACCTTTGCCTTCCTCCCGTGTGCGTGTGGCTCAGGTTCACGGGTCAAGAAGTTCTCTGAGCTGATGGAAAACAGGCTCATGGGAATTTCAGAAGTTGACAGTTGTGTTTGGCAGTGATGCCGTGTGGTTTGTTAGTCAGCCGTGTGGACCCACAGCACAAGGCCTGGCACCAGTGGGGTCGGTGGCCATGAGCTCTTGAGACTCTGGCAGAGACCGTCCTCCTCCCCTGGAAGGCCGTCCCACAGCACCCTCTGGCTCTTGCAGGGTCCTGGGCCACTTTGAGAAGCCGCTGTTCCTGGAGCTTTGCAAACACATCGTCTTTGTGCAGCTGCAGGAGGGGGAGCACGTCTTCCGGCCCGGGGCGCCAGACCCCAGCATCTGTGTGGTGCAGGACGGGCGGCTGGAGGTCTGCATTCAGGACGCTGTGAGTCGCAGGGTGGCGGGGCACTCACCTCCATGTCTGTCATCTCAGGTTCTAAAACGTTTGCCACTGAAAAGCGAGGCAAAATTTTGATTTTAATTTCTTTGGGGGAAAACTCACCATTTTTATTTTTATGACATTTTATTTAATAAATAAAGACAGGGTCTCACTCTGTCACCCAGGCTGGAGTGCAGTGGTGCGATCTCAGCTCACTGAGGCCTCGATTTCCTGGGCTCAAGCGATCCTCCTGCCTCAGCCTTTGGAGTAGCTAGGATTACAGGTGTGTGTCACCACGCCCGCCTCACTTTTAAAATTTTTTTGTAGAGATGGAGTCTCACTTTGTTGCCCGGGCTGGTCAGCAATTCCTGTGCTCAGGCAACTCTCCCTTCTTGGCCTCTCAGAGCACTGGAATTGCAGGCATGAGGCCTGGGCCTGGCAACTGTTTTAAATGTTTCTTCCAAGTCCTCGGAATACTCCCTTTGATGGTTTCGTAGTAAGTCACTGTATTGATTTGCCATGATCAATTGAGCCCTTGCTCTATTTTCAGGTTTCTAACAAAATTAAATTATTTTAATTGTAAGAAAATAATTAAGGCCGTGGTGGGAAGATCGCCTGAGCCCACAGGTTGGAGACCAGCTTGGATGACACAGTAAGACTCCATCTCTACAAAAAGCAAAAAATAATTATCCAGGCATGGTGGTAGCACCTGTGGTCCCAGCTACTTGGGGGCTGAGGTGGGAGGATCACTTGAGTCTGGGAGGTCGAGGCTGCGGTGAGCTGTGTTCATGCTACCGCACCGCAGCCTGAGCGACAGAGCGAGACCCTGTCTCAAAAAAAAAAATTCAGGTATGAATCCATGTAGGAGCTCAATACTTGTTTCCTGCCTCTGTTAAATTCTGCCCTTTGAATTGCTGCTCAGGGGTGGGTACTAGGCCAGACCCTGCCGTGGCCTCTTCGGCGTGTGTTGCTCCCCCGGAGGGTGGTGTGGCTTTGTCTGTCCAGGCAGTTGCGACCCAGACTTCTCATTGCTTGTTCTCATTTAAAGCACACACTTAGCAAACCCTGGGCTTTGTGTGATCATCGCCCTGACCTGCAGGGCTCCTGCCAACCGTGGTCCCGGCAGTGGGCACCGACCCCATGCTAGCTCCGGCACTGCCTGTCGGGGTTTCTAGACCAAAAGTGCTGCTGGGCAAAGTGTTTGGTTCTCAGGTTTGTCGCTTCGTCTGTGGCTGGACTTGATGGGTCATTAGGAGGGAAAGGGGCTTGGTTCCCCCATCTGGGGAAGCTGGAGCCAGTAGCTTCTGGGAATGGGGCCGCCCAGCTGGTGAAGCAGAGGCTTTTGTTGCTGCTCATGTGGGACCTCCTGAAGGACCAGAACCCGTGTCCCTCTGGCCTTTGGACTAGATGGGAGGGGCTCATGGAGGGGCCTGGGGCCAGATTTGGGCAACTTCATAAAGAATTTTCCTGGATCAAGCTGAGATAAAGTGCTTACATTGTTAAATCACCAAAATAGTGTGGTTTCTTTTCTTTTTTTTTTTTTTTTTTTTTTTTGAGACAGAGTCTGGCTCTGTCGCCCAGGCTGGAGTGCAGTGGCCGGATCTCAGCTCACTGCAAGCTCCGCCTCCTGGGTTTACGCCATTCTCCTGCCTCAGCCTCCGGAGTAGCTGGGACTACAGGCGCCCGCCACCTCACCTGGATAGTTTTTTGTATTTTTTAGTAGAGACGGGGTTTCACCATATTAGCCAGGATGGTCTTCGTGATCCGCCCGTCTCAGGCCTCCCAAAGTGCTGGGATTACAGGCTTGAGCCACCGCGCCCGGCCTCTTTTTTTTTTTTTTTAACCTAATGGAAAATTATATCAAAGTTCTGGAATTTAGGCTGGTAATAACTGAATCGGTCCTCAGAGCCCTTATAGTTAGTTCAGCAAACAAACAGGCTCTGCGAGCTTTTGCCTCAGTCCCCACACTGAAGACGAGTCGTGGGATGGAGAGGTGGGTCTCCTCCTTCGTCTCTGTTTTCCTTGCCGCTGCTTCCTGCATGTTGTACCCCTGAGGCCAGCGGGTCCATCTCGTCCCCTGCCCTCCATCCGAGGCACTTGCTGCTGTCATGGTGCCTCAGAGGTGCAGGCCCGTGGCCCTACTGCCCTGGGCTGGGCTGAACCTCCACCAGGCCCTGCAGTCACAGCCCGGGACCTGACGGCGCCCACTCTGCTCTCCAATCACAGGATGGCACCGAGGTGGTGGTGAAAGAGGTTCTGGCGGGAGACAGCGTCCACAGCCTGCTCAGCATCCTGGACATCATCACCGTGAGTCCCCCGCTGCCTGGCCCTCAGAGCACCCCTGGGTCAGCCCGAGAGGCCTGGTTTTTTCTGTCTTGCCTGGACAGCTGGCAGTGGTTAAAGGCCAGTTCTCTACAGTGACGTGAGGGGAGCGGGGTTTGGTCCAGGAAGGAGGGAAGAAGGAGGAGGGAGCTTCATTCTGGCTACAGTGCATTGAAGAATAGCCGGGCATGTGGTTAAGGGTTTTAGTTGTCTCTTAAATGACTGTTTTTGAACTGGGCAATAAATGCATGTGGTTCAGCATTCAAAAAGCACAAAGCATCGTACAGGGAAGGTGTTTTCTCCTCAGGCCCAAGGCCCTCCCGGGGGACCTGCCGCCCCGTTTCCTGCAGGTCCTGCTGGGCTCTTCCCTGCTGGCGCCGTCTTTCTGTGACTCCCAGTCTTTTGCTTTTCGTTGTTGCAGTGAATGGTCTCCTGTGCCCATCGTTTCCGGTACTGGAGCCTGATCTGCGGGATAAATTCTAGGGTGGACTTGCTGGGTCCCAGGGGATGCACACTTGTAATTTTGAAAGGTGCTGCCGGGCCGAGCATGGTGGCTCACGCCTGTAATCCCAGCACTTTGGGCGGCCGAGGCGGGTGGATCACGAGGTCGAGAGATTGAGACCAGCAAGGCCAACATGGTGAAACCCCATCTATACTAAAAATACAAAAATTAACTGGGTGTAGGGGCGGGCGCCAGTAATCCCAGGTACTCGGGAGGCTGAGGCAGGAGAATCTCATGAACCCAGGAGGTAGAGGTTGCAGTGAGCCAAGATCAGGCCACTGCGCTCCAGTCTGGGCAACAAGAGTGAAACTGTCTCAAAAACAAATAAATAAATAATAAATAAATAAATAAAAATCATGTATCCTGTTGTCTCATGATTTTTAACTTTTTATTATGGGACAGTTCAAAAATGTGCAAAAATAGTAAAATCACCCCATGTGCCCAACATTCACGAGGATTATCATTTTTTAGGCAGGGTTTCGCTCTGTTACTTAGGTAGTGGCATGATCTTTGCTCATTGCAACCTCCGCCTCCAGGGCTCAAGCAATTCTCTCACCTCAGCTTCTGAAGTAGCTGAGACTGCAGGCGTGCACCACCACACCTGGCTAACTTTGTATATTTTTGTAGAGATAGAAATGAGGTTTTGCCATGTTGGCCAGGCTGATCTTGAATTCCTGGGCTCAAGTGGGAGCCTACCTCAGCCTCCCAAAATGCTGGGATTACAGGCCTGAGCCATCATGCCAAGTCATTAACTAGAAGTTGTTTTTTTGTTTGTTTGTTTTGTTGTTTTTTTGAGAGGGAGTCTCGCTCTGTTGCTCAGGCTGGAGTGCAGTGGCACCATCTTGGCTCACTGCAGCCACCATCTCCCAGGTTCAAGTGATTCTCCTGCCTCAGCCTCCTGAGTACCTGGGATTATAGGAATGCACCATCACACCTGGCTAATTTTTGTATTTTTAGTAGAGATGGGGTTTCACCATGTTGGCCAGGCTGGTCTCTAACCCCCAACCTCAAGTGATCCACCCGCCTCAGCCTCCCAGAATGCTGGGATTCCAGGCCTGAGCCACCGCGCCCGGCCCATTAACTGGAATTTAATGTCTGTTTAGTCTTTTTTTCTTTGAGTAAAACCTATATGCAGTGAAACAAATCTTTAGTGTCCATTAGCTGAATTTTGCTAAATGCCTATCAACTCAAAAAGAGGTGTCTGATTTTAATCTTACTCTTTTGAGTTATACCTTTTGCATTCATTGTTAGCTGTGTATCGAGGTAACTTCTACCTCAGTTTCTCTAGCCTTCGTTAGGAGAGTTTTCCAGAGCTCACCAGAACCCTGGCTCGGATGCATTCAGGCAGAGCCAACCGCTAGGTCCTTGCATGAAACCTCACACTGGAGCCTGGGTGGTGTCCTCTGATCCCATCCTATGTTCCTCTGCTCAGAAAGCACGTAACAAGCTCCAGCCAGACATTGGGGTGTCCAGGGTGCTCACTCTGCTCCCCAGTAGATGGGCACAGGTGGGCGTTGAGCTGTTTGGGGCCTGGGGTGGAGGCATGGATGGGACCTCGGCATCTCATTGTGCTCCCTGGGACCTGTGTATCTTCGTGAGATGCATGGCCTGTGCTGGGGAGGCCGCCGGCCTGGGGAGGGAGAGGACACCACTTCCTTGGAGCTGCCATTAGAAGGCCGGTGCTCATCATCGAGGGAGCGCCCAACATGGCTTGGGCAGAGTAGGGTCCCGGCCACCAGACCCACCTCTGTGCGCCTCTTTGGAGCCTCTGGTTCGTGTGTCTCTGGAGCTATGGTGGGCTTCTCAGGGACTCCTGGATGTGTAAGGGGCACCTGTGGGCCTGAGAAAAGCTGGGAAAGGACTAGAGAAGCTTGGGTCTATGTGGATGTAAACTTGTTCGGCACGGGGCATCAGTATGCATCCTGCCTTGGATGATTCGTTTCTCTTTAAGCAAAAAGTAGCTTTACTGGGGTAGAGGCTTTCTCCGTTATTTCTTGTTCTTTCTGATCTTGATCTTGTTGTGATATTTAAGTTGGGCCTCACTTATCACAGCGCAGCGATGCCTGTGGCAGGAGAGGGGAGCTGTGTGCTGAGACGGGCCGGCTTCCTCTCGGCCACTGCGACCTGTCTCGTCCACATTGGTGTCACAGCCCCTCTCCCTTAGGGGCGGGAATGGGTCTTCCCTGAGTGTAGTAGGAGTGAAAAATGAGGGGTGGTTGACTGAGCGCGGTGGCTCATGCCTGTAATCCCAGCACTTTGAGAGGCCAAGGCGGGAGGGTCACAAGGTCAGGAGACCGAGACCACCCTGGCCAACATGGTGAAACCCGTCCTTACTAAAAATACAAAAATTAGCTGGGCATGGTGGTGGGCGCCTGTAGTCCCAGCTACTCAGGAGGCTGAGGCAGGAGAATCCCTTGAACCAGGGAGTTGGAGGTTGTAGTGAGCTGAGATCACGCCATTGCACTCCAGCCTGGCAACAGAGTGAGACTCCGACTCCGTCTCAAAAAAAAAAAAAAAAGTGAGTGATATCTGAGAGAGATAATTCTGTATTGTGATCGGTTGATCATCTGGTGTGACATCGTTTTTGCCTCATCAAACTTCTGTGTTTGTCATTTTAACAAAATTTAAATTCTTGCAAAATAACACGGACAGATTCTAAAAACATACTTAAACTTTTGTCAACAGTGGCCATCTGTCCCCGCACACTGAGAACGCTTCGGTCGGGTTCCTTCTGAGCAGCTTTTCTTGCTGTTTCCTAACCCATCCGTTCTAGACACGCTGACTTGCTGTCGCGGGAGATGACGTGTGGCTCCGCGGATGGCCCCAATGCCTCACACTATGCTCCCAGCTGCGCCGCTCATGGGCAGCCGTTTCGACTTCATGGATGCTATTCACAGCTGAGCTGTGTAGTGTACTACAGTTAAATTTCCTTTCTTGCCACTTTTTGTTTTCCTGGAATGAACAGTTGTGTGATTTCTGGCTGCTTGGTGATTTTTCTGTGCACCCGTTACAGACTCACACCCTGAACCAACGGCTCCATGAACGCCGCTTTGCTCTGGGAAAAGCCCCTCCCAGGAGCCCCCATCCTCCTGCCCAGTCGGACCCTCCCCAGGCCTGCTGTCCAGCTGCCATCCCGGGGCCACCCACCCTTCCTTCCCCCGCACAGGGCTCTTGCTGCTGCTTTCTACGCCGGCGTGTTTTGGTGGAGCAAATCCTCCGTTCACTTCCTGAAACAGGGTGCCAGGGAGGTGTATGTTTTGAAACCTTAGAAATCTAGAATTGTCTTTATTCTACACTGCCTTTGTCTTTTTGTTGTACTTTTTCTTTCTTATTTTTTTTTTTTTTTTTTAAAGACGGAGTCTTGCTCTGTTGCCCAGGCTAGAGTGCAGTGGCCAGGTCTCAGCTCACTGCAAGCTCTGCCTCCGGGTTCCCACCATTCTCCTGCCTCAGCCTCCCGAGTAGCTGGGACTACAGACGCCACCACTGCACCTGGCTACTTTTCTGTTTTTCAGTAGAGATGGGGTTTCGATCTCCTGACCTCGTGATCTGCCCTCTGCGGCCTCCCAAAGTGGTGGGATTACAGGCGTGAGCCACCGCACCTGGCCCTTTTTGTTATACTTTCTAGAAGATTTTTCAACTTTATTTTCCAAATCTTCCATTCAATTTTTAATTTCTGTCATATTTTTCATTTCAAAAGTTTTTTTTTCTGTGAATTTTTTTTTTTTTTGAGACGGGGTCTTGCCCTGTCGCCCAGGCTGGAGTGCAATGGCGTGATCTCAGCTTACTGCACCTCCTGCCTCTCGGGTTCAAACGATTCTCCCACCTCAGCCTCCTGAGTAGCTAGGATTACAGGCATGCGCCACCACACCCAGCTAATTTTTGTATTTTTAGTAGGGACGGGGTTTCACCATGTTGGCCAGGCTGGTCTCAAACTCCCGACCTCGTGATCCACCCTCCTGGGCCTCCCAAAGTGCTGAGATTACAGGCGTGAGCCACTGCGCCTGGCCCTGAATGTTCTTTTTAAAAAATTATCTTGTTCTTACTTCCTGGATAAAGTAAGATGGGTATTCTTTTGCTCCTGAGTTGTTTCTGACCTGAGTTTCTCTTCTCTGTTTATTTTGGCTTCTGTCTTTCCAATCAGGGACTTTTCTGCCTCCAACAGTCACTTTATGTGTGAGTGAAGTCCTTATTGAATGCAGGTGTGCAAACCCGCATCGCTGCATCGCACAGAAATAACGTGGAGCCCAAGAGGCAACACAAAGCACACACTGTATAATTTCACTCACCTGAGGCTCAGCCGCCAGCTGCACTGACACTCGAGGAGGGAGGCTGGCCAGCCAGCTTTCTCCGCAAAAGGCCAGAGCATAAATATTTCAGCTTTATGGGCCACGTGGTCTCTCTTGCAGCTACTCAATGTGGCCATCTAGTGTTCCAAAAAAAACTTCCTTTACAAAAACCTGCGGCTGGGCTGGAGGGACTTGGCGGTGGTGTTTGGCCCTGCTGGGGTGAAAGGTCTCGTTAGTGGTTGCCTGTTAGAGGTTTAGGTTGGGTATCGACTCAGGGAGGCGTAAGGTAATCTGGATTACTGGAAATGTTCTATGTCTTGACTTCGGTGGGAGTTACATGGGTTAACTACAAAACAAAAAGAGCGTGATCCACCTGAAAGCTGCATATGGGCCGTGTGTGCATGGGGTCAGGGTTCACTAATGGGGGACGCTCCCTGCAGAAGGACTGAGCAGGACACTGGCTCTTTCCTTCCTGCTTTGGGAGCCCACAGGTCAGGGTCTGTAGGTCTTTTTTTTAGGGCAGCTTCTCAGAAAGAAATCTGCCTATGTCTTGCTGTGGTGGCATGAGGTTGGAGGAGGGGGAGGAGTCTGGGGGGGAGACTCCCGTCTGGAGTGGACACTTTTGGGGGGAGTCTGGGAGTGCTCCCACCTGGAGTGGACACTGTTGGGGAGGAGCCTGGGGGTGTCCCCGCCCGGAGTGGACACTGTTGGGGAGGAGCCTGGGGGTGTCCCCGCCTGGAGTGGACACTGTTGCGGAGGAGTCTGGGAGTCCTCCCGCCCAGAGTGGACACTGTTCTTGCGTTCGCAGCCACACCTGATGTCCTTGGGCTCTTACCTGCTTGCTTCACCTTCTCCAGAGAATCCTCAGTCGTCTGCTGGCCATGGGGAAGGGCCATTTCCAGCCTGTTGGGGTCAGGAAAGTGACTTGGGTTGGCCTCCCCCTCTGCCCATCTCCCCTGCATGTTAGCCTCTTGCTGGCTCTGCGGTGAGGACCAGTCCTCTCTGTCTGGTTCTGCACATCTAAGCCAAGTCTCAGCTTCCCTTAGAGGGCCCCACCAGCCATGACTCTGTCACTTGCTTTAATCAGCTGCAAAAATTTCAGTGACATTTTTTATCTACTCTTAGCTTTTGTCTTTATCCTTGGAGGTTTGTATCTTTTTAAGAGAGCAGAGATAAGCATCTATATTCCACAACGGGACGAAGATAAGCATTTATCTTCAACTTACCTTTCTTTTTTGGAGACAGAGTCTCACTCTGTCACCCAGGCTGGAGTGCAGTGGCATGATCGCGGCTCACTGCAACCTCCATTTCCTGGGTCCAAGTGATTCTCGTGCTTCAGCCTCCCGAGTAGCTGGGACTACAGGTGTGCACCAGCACGCCCGTGTAATATTTGTATTTTTAGTAGAAACAGGTTTTCACCGTGTTGGCCAGGCTGGTCTCGAACTCCTGACCTCAAGCAGTCTGCCCTCCTGGGCCTCCCAAAGTGCTGGGATTATAGGTGTGAACCACTGTGCCCAGCCCAACCCACCATTTTTAATGGGAGGTAGGCTTTATTATTTTAATTTTAATAAAGTTGTTACAAAATACTGCAGATACACAAAAAAGCGTGATGTTGCCAGGAATGGCGGTTGGACCTATAGTCCTGGCTGTTCGGGAGAGGAAAGGAGTTTGCTGAGCCTCATAGTTCTCGGCCAGCCCAGACAACATAGCAGGACCCTGTCTCTAAAACAAGTAGGCATGACACTGCAAACAGGCATGTCAACTCGAACCCAGGTTATATAGTTTTTTTTTTTTTTTTTTTTTTTGAGATGGAGTCTCGCTCTGTCGCCCGGGCTGGAGTGCAGTGGCCGGATCTCAGCTCGCTGCAAGCTCCGCCTCCCAGGGTTGACGCCATTCTCCTGCCTCAGCCTCCCGAGTAGCTGGGACTACAGGTACCCGCCACCTCGCCTGGCTAGTTTTTTTGTATTTTTTAGTAGAGACGGGGTTTCACCATGTTAGCCAGGATGGTCTTGATCTCCTGACCTCGTGATCCGCCCATCTCGGCCTCCCAAAGTGCTGGGATTACAGGCTTGAGCCACAGCGCCCGGCCTAAGTTCCTTGTTTGGGTTCTCGTTTATGTGGCCTCGTGTAGGAAGGTACATTAGAATCCTGAATGGCCGCGGCCGTGAGCCTGGTCTACACAGGTGAGCAGCCGCTGTTTGATTTAGTATCTGTGGTGATGTGTCAGGCATCTTCATTCTGGCTGTCAAAGAAGGAAATGAAGGTTTTATTTTTAAATAAAATGGGAGAGTTACAGTTCTGCTGTGGCAAAGTAGCACCAGCCTGTCCTGCTGATTAGTGAAAAACTCTTTTTTTTTTTTTTTTTTTTGAGACGGAGTCTTGCTCTGTTGCCTGGGCTAGAGTGCAGTGGCCGGATCTCAGCTCACTGCAAGCTCCGCCTCCCGGGTTTAAGCCATTCTCCTGCCTCAGCCTCCCGAGTAGCTGGGACTACAGGCGCCCGCCACCTCGCCCGGCTCATTTTTTTTTTATTTTTTAGTAGAGACGGGGTTTCACTGTTAGCCAGGATGGTCTCGATCTCCTGACCTCGTGATCCGCCCATCTCGGCCTCCCAAAGTGCTGGGATTACAGGCTTGAGCCACCGCGCCCGGCCGATTAGTGAAAAACTCTGGACAAAATGCAGAAAACAGTCCTTGGAGGACTCTGAAAATAAAGCCAGGAGATTGCGGATGGGAATCAAAGCGTGGAGCCGCCACACACAAGGGTTCTGCTTCCTGCTTTTTCATTTTCTTCTGTTACTCACGGCCTTGCCTCGATGGTAGCCCAGTTATGGAGCAAAATCCCTGATGGGAATCCTCCAAAAGTACCAGAAGAAGGTCCCCAAGGGCCAGAGAGAGTGTGCAGATCTCAGGGAGGAGAGAGCCGGGGAAGCAGATGCACGGAGTTTGTCTGTGAACCTGTACAAGGCTCAGGACAGACCCAGAGCAGCATAACAAAGACTTTGAAACTGCATTAAGATTCAAACTTCAAGGCCAGGTGCAGTGGCTCACGCCTGTAATCCCAGCACTTTGGGAGGCCGAGGCGGGCAGATCACAAGGTCAAGAGATCGAGACCATCCTGGCCAACATGGTTAAACCCCGTCTACTAAAGATAGAAAAAATTAGCCAGGCATGGTGGCGGACACCTGTAGTCCCAGCTACTTGGGAGGCTGAGACAGAAGAATCACTTGAACCCAGGAGGCAGAAGTTGCAGTGAGCCGAGATCATGCTGCTGCACTCCAGCCTGGGCAACAGAGCAAGACTCTATCTCAGGGGAAAAAAAAATTCAAATTTCAGGCTGGTGCGCTGGCTCACACCTGTAATCCCAGCACTTTGGGAGGCCGAGGCAGGTGGATCACATGAGGTCAGGAGATCTACACCAGCCTGGTCAACATGGTGAAACCCCGTCTCTACTAAAAATACAAAAATGTGTTGTGGTGAGTGCCTGTAATCCCAGCTACTCGGGAGGCCGAGGCAGGAGAATCACTTCAACCTGGGAGGTGGAGGTTGCAGTGAGCTGAGATGGCACCACTGCACTCCACCTGGGTGACAGAGTGAAACTCCGTCTCAAAGAACAAAAAAAAGATTCAAACTTCAGCTCAAATCTCAGACTGACTCCGGAGTGGGGCATGTGCAGGGCAGAGCAAAGCATCAGAACCAAGGCTTCGAAAACAGAGATACTGGAATCTACCATCCACAGATACAGACTTGTGGTCCAAACCCAACCAGCTTAATCACCTGCTAAAACAAAAAAGGCAACATTCTCCAGAAAATTATATCCTAAATCCAGCCATTATAAATGATCACAATGGATACAACTGGTCTAAATACAACAACAAGACAGATTGTCAGATTGGATGGAAAGTCCAAGACCCAACTCTATGGTGTCTGCAGGAAAAACCCACTTTAAGTATCAATACTTAGATAGAAAACAAAAGGTTGCCTGGCAAAGTGACCCACACCTGTAATCCTAGCACTGTGGGAGGCTCGGGTGGGAGGATCGCTTAAGCACAGGAGTTCGAGACCAATCTGGGCAACACAGTGACCCTGTCTCTACAGAAAATTTAAAATTAGGTTAGTGTGGTGCTGCACACCTGTGCTCCCGGCTACCCAGCAGGCTGAAGTGGGAGGACTGCTTGAGCCTGGGAAGTTGAGGCTGGAATGAGATGTGCGTGAGCTACTTTACTATAGCTCAGGTGACAGAGGAGCAAGACACGTCCTCAAAAAAAAAAAAAAAAGGGCCGGGCGCGGTGGCTCACGCCTGTAATCCCAGCACTTTGGGAGGCGGGCGGATCATGAGGTCAGGAGATCGAGACCTTCCTGGCTAACATGGTGAAACCCCATCTCTACTAAAAATACAAAAAAATAAAATCTAGCTGGGTGCGGTGGCGGGCCCCTGTAGTCCCAGCTACTCAGGAGGCTGAGGCAGGAGAATGGTGAGAACCCGGGAGGCAGAGCTTGCAGTGAGCCGAGATCACGCCACTGCACTCCAGCCTGGGCAACAGAGCAAGACTCTGTCTCAAAAAAAAAAAAAAAAAAAAAGGCTGGAAGAAGATATACCATGAAAGCCCCAATTAAAAGAAAACTGGAGTGGCTATATTAGTATCAGACAAAGTCGATGTCAGATGTGATGAAGGAATATTAGCAGGGATAAAAAGGGACAACACGGCCAGGCATGGTGGCTCATGCTTGTAATCCCAGCACTTTGGGAGGCCGAGGCGGGTACATTACTTGAGGTCAGGAGTTCAAGACCAGCCTGGCCAACACGGTGAAACCCCATCTCTACTAAAAATACAAAAATTATCTGGAAATCACTTGAACCCAGGAGGCAGAGGCTGCAGTGAGCCAAGACTGTGCCATGGCACTCTAGCCTGGGCAATGCTGGTATTAGAAGATAAAACAAACCTCAGATCAGTGACCCAAGCTGGTATCGTAAGAAGCTAGGAGAAGAAAAACAAATGAAACCCAAAGCATGCAGATGGAAGAAACTCATAAAGAGTAAGAATCAATGAGACTGGAAATGGAAAAACAGGAGAGAAAATCCATGAAACCAAAAGCTGGCTCTTGGACAATGTCAGTAAAATGAAAAATCCTGTAGCCAGACCAGTGTAGAAAAGAAGAGAAGACACAAACTACAAATACTAGACATGAAAGAGTGCACATGTCCACAGACCCTACAGACATAAAAGGACTAACAAGGAAATCTTTTGAACAACTTTATGCCCATAAAACCAACCACGCAGATTAAATTGACAAATTCCTTGAAAGACACAAACTACCAAAGTTCCCTCAGATGTAGATTATCTGAATAGTCGTATATCTACTAAAGAAATCCAATTAGTAGCTAAAATCCTTCCCACCTGGAAAACTCCGGCTCTAGATGACTTCACTGGGGAATACTTCCCGCCATTTAGGATGTTAAGGACAAAATATGCTAATTTCACACAAACTTCTCCGGAAAAGTAGAAGAGGGACGATTTCCCAGTTTAGTTTTTGAGGCGAGCAAGACCCTGACACCTAATCAGAGGAAGACATTACAAGGTAGGAAAATTTCACACCAGTCGCTCATCACTGGAAACATACATATCCTCAATGAAATATTACAGATTTGAGTCCAGCAGTATATGGAAAGGATAATACATCATGATCGGTGGGATTTATTCCAGGAATGCAAAGCTGTTTCAACAGTTGAAAATCAGTTGATGTACTTTTCCATATTGACAGACTAAAGAAGAAAAGCCATCTGATTATCTTAATAAATGCAGAAAAAGCATTTGACAAAATTCAGCATCTGTTCATGATAAAAACTCTCAGCAACCAGGAGAAGAGAACTTCCTAAATCACATAAAGGATATCTGTACTAAAAAATGAAAGCAAACATCTTGCTTGATGGCAAACGACTGAATATTTTCCCTTGAAGATTGGGAACAAGCCAGAGTGTGTGTGTGTGTGTGCGTGTGTGTGTGTGCGCGCGTGTGTGTTTTCCTTTTTTTTCTTCTTGAGTCAGTCTCACTGTATCACCCAGGCTGGAGTGCAGTGGCGTGATCTCGGCTCACTGCAACCTCTGCCCCCGGCCCCGGGTTCAAACAATTATCCTGCCTCAGCCTCCCGAGTAGCTGGGATTACAGGCGCCTGCCACCATGCCCGGCTAATTTTTTTTTTTTTTTTTTTTTTTTTGAGACAGGAGCCTTGCTCTGTCGCCCAGGCTGGAGTGCAGTGGTGCGATCTCGGCTCACTGCAAGCTCCACCTCCCGGGTTCAGGCCATTCTCCTGCCTCAGCCTCCCGAGTAGCTGGGACTACAGGCGCCCGCCACCATGCCTGGCTAATTTTTTTTGTATTTTTAGTAGAGACGGGGTTTCACCGTGTTAGCCAGGATGGTCTCGATCTCCTGACCTCGTGATTCACCCTCCTCGGCCTCCCAAAGTACTGGGATTACAGGTGTCAGCCACCGCGCCCGGCCAAGTGTGTGTTCTTACCAATCCTGTTCAGCATTGTGTTGGAGGTCCTCACCAGAGCAGGAGGGGAAGAGAAAGAAAGAAAAAGCATGCAGATGGGAAAAGAAAAAATAAAACAGTCTCGATTCACAAACATGATTATCTAGATTGGAAATCCCATGGAATCTATAAGACAACTACTAGAACTTAGGAATGAGTTTATCAACATACAAAAATAAACTGTATTTCTCTATATTAGCAATGAACAACTAGAAATTGAAATTTAAAAGTAACAGATTTATTTTTATTATTTATTTATTTATTTATTTAGTTTGAGATGGAGTCTTGCTCTGTCGCCCAGGCTGGAGTGCAGTGGCCGGATCTCAGCTCACTGCAAGCTCCGCCTCCCAGGTTTACGCCATTCTCCTGCCTCAGCCTCCCTCCCGAGTAGCTGGGACTACAGGTGCCCATCACCTCGCCCAGCTAGTTTTTTGTATTTTTTAGTAGAGACGGGGTTTCACCGTGTTAGCCAGGATGGTCTCAATCTCCTGACCTCGTGATCCACCCATCTCGGCCTCCCAAAGTGCTGGGATTACAGGCTTGAGCAACCGCGCCCAGCCACAGATTTATAATAGCATCCAAAACTGGGAACTTGGGAGTTCCCAGGCCACCCACACTTCTGACGAACTGGTTACAAGTTCAGGGATTCCTGTGACCCCCTCAGATTCAATATTCTAGAACAACTCACATTTGTACTACAAAGGATGAAAATTGGCTGGGCGCAGTGGCTCACGCTTGTAATCCCAGTACTTTGGGAGGCTGAGGCAGGCAGATCATGAGGTCAGGAGATCGAGACCATCCTGGCTAACACGGTGAAACCCCGTCTCTACTAAAAATACAAAAAAATTAGCCGGGTATGGTGGCGGGTGCCTGTAGTCCCAGCTACTCGGGAGGCTGAGGCAGGAGAATGGCGTGAACCCGGGAGGTGGAGCTTGCAGTGAGCCAAGATCGTGCCACTGCACTCCAGAGCGAGACTCGATTTAAAAAAAAAAAAGGATGGGCCGGGCGCGGTGGCTCAAGCCTGTAATCCCAGCACTTTGGGAGGCCGAGACGGGCGGATCACGAGGTCAGGAGATCGAGACCATCCTGGCTAACACGGTGAAACACCGTCTCTACTAAAAACTACAAAAAACTAGCCGGGCGAGGTGGTGGGCGCCTGTAGTCCCAGCTACTCGGGAGGCTGAGGCAGGAGAATGGCGTCAACCCGGGAGGCGGAGCTTGCAGTGAGCTGAGATCCGGCCACTGCACTCCAGCCTGGGCGGCAGAGCAAGACTCTGTCTCAGAAAAAAAAAAAAAAAAAAAAAAAAAAAGGATGAAAATCTGGATCAGTCAAAACAGTCAAAAGAAGAGACCCACAGAGTGAGGTCCAACCATGAGGCTCCCGCGTCCCTGAGCTGCGCCATCCTCCGTGCGTTGGCAAGCCACCCAGGTGCCGAGGCAACAGACCGAGGGCACAAGCTTTTCCAATGTAATAAAGAAAATATATAGAGTAAGAGTAGTTATACTGGACCCTCAGTGGCAGGTGGGAGTGGTTGGAGCTCCCCATAGTGAGTGCCCAGGTCTGGTGGGGTAGCTGCCTGTGGGCCTGCCCCTTACCCACATTCCGTTGTCAGCCAGTCCTTCGCCGTACATCTCTTGGACAGTCAAAAATGGCCCTGTGCCCCTGGCCGGTGGTCACCGCTGGGTTTGGGACACGGTTCTCAGTGCTCTGTGTGGTGCTGCGGGGCCGCCCTGCGCCCGGGCCAGCGGTCACTGCTGGGTTTGTGCAGCTGGTGCCAAAAGCAGCACTTTGCACAGCCCAGCCTGGGAAGGAGAATGGAGCTGTGTAACTGGGCAGCAGGCAGGGCCTCCTCCAGGGCTTCCAGCAGCCTTTGCAGTCCGTGGGGGGCTCGGCCGGGCCCGCTGAGCGGGGACTGATGAAGCTATTGTTACAGGGCCACACTGCACCTTACAAGACGGTCTCCACCCGCGCGGCTATCCCGTCCACCATCCTCCGGCTTCCAGCTGCGGCTTTTCACGGAGTTTTTGAGAAATATCCAGAAACTCTGGTGAGGGTGGTGCAGGTGAGTCACTTTTTCAGACAACTCTTCTGGCTGCGGTGGGCCATCCTGGGGGGGCCTGGGCACTGGTTTGGGATTTGAGTGGGTTTATTGCCTATTTACTTTCTCAGTTCTGAGCTTTACAACCATGAAGGTGATTTCACAGGAATAGGGAAATTGACTTCATTGGCGGGACTTACCGCTGGTGATGTGGGATTCTGAGTGGGTTTGGGAAGAACTAAGGTTATATTTTAAAAATTTGTAGGCCAGGCACGGTGGCTCATGCCTGTAATCCCAGCACTTTGGGAGGCTGAGGTGGGCAGATCATGAGGTCAGGAGATCAAGACCATCCTGGCTAACACCGTGAAACCCCGTCTCTACTAAAAACACAAAAGATTAGCCGGGCATGGTGGTGGGCGCCTGTAGTCCCAGCTACTGGGGAGGCTGAGGCAGGAGAATGGCATGAACCTGGGAGGTGGAGGTTGCAGTGAGCCCAGAGAGATGGCTCCACTGCACTCCAGCCTGGGCAACAGAGCGAGACTCCATCTAGAAAAAAAAAAAAGTCATGTATATCTTACAATAAAAATGAATATTCACAACCTCAAAGAGGTCTTAAGATCCTTCACTACCCCCTAAAGAGATTTTTACATTTTTATTAAACTTCTCACTTTAGAGTAACTTTTAGTTTTATAGAAAACTTGCAAAAACAATGCAGTCTCCCTACGCCCCTCACCCCATTCCCCATGATGTGAACGCCTTACGTGACCGCAGTGAGGTGTCAAGACTGTGGGGTTTTTCACCCTGAGAGGGTTTGGTCTGTGCGGTCTGCTGGGTTTGGGGCACCATTCTCAGTGCTCTGTATGGTGCTGCGGGGCCGCCCCGCGCCCGGGCCGGGGATCACCGCGCAGCTGGCGTCTTGTTGCAGATCATCATGCTGCGGCTGCAGAGAGTGACCTTCCTGGCTCTGCACAACTACCTCGGCCTGACCACAGAGCTCTTCAACCCTGTAAGTGGAAACCAGCTCACAAGCTCCATGTTGCTCCGGGCAGCTGGCGTCGGGACAGTTGTTAGCTGGCACAGCAGGCGCCCAGTGCCTGGTGGGGCAGTGCCAGCTACAGCTGTGGTCATCCTGGTTGCTGGTCGTTAGGACTTCGGGGGGTGATGCTTGGACTGTGTGTATTTTCCTACCTTAAAGCACTTGCCAGTTGATTTGGAGGCTTGATTCTCCTGGGGCTTTGTGTTCCAAAGTCTCTGATCCGTTGAGACTTGGGAAAGGTGGAATTCCTTCTCCGATGCTGGAGTTGTCCCTCTGGAGGCCCGCATGGCTGTGAGCGGCTGCCTGGTGCCTCTGCAGCTCCGGTTCAGGAGTGTGATGAGTCTTCCTTTGGTCACCTGTGTTCTGTAGGACATTGGCAGCAGACACATGCTCATTCCCTTTCTGGCCCTGCAGGCTGCATACCGAGCCAACGGCCCTGTCCAGGAGAGGCTGCCCCTCCCCATGCCCATCCCATGGGGTCCCTACGGCCGTGTCCAGCGAAGGCTGCCCCTCCCCGTGCCCGTCCTCCCATGGGGTCCCTACAGCCATGTCCAGTGGAGGCTGCGCCTCTCCGTACCCGTTCCGTGGGGTCCCTATGGCCGTGTCAGTGGAGGCTGCCCTCCCCATTCCCATCCCATGGCGTCCCTACGGCCAGCACTCCCTGTGTGTTGCCCTTGACTGCTCCTCCTGCCTGAACCTTGCGGGGCGGAGCTGACCCTGAGCTGTGACCTGTTTGGAGGGCACAGCATATTGTCAAGGGCACGAGGCTGTGAACCCCGGCTCTCCCTCCTCCTGTCAGTGTGACCCTGGGAGGCACTTGGCCGGGATATGGGACGGTCCCCACCTAGCTGAGCTCTCGTGGGAACTGAGTGAGACCAGAGTTTCATGCCCTGCTCCATCCCCACTGCCCGAAACAGTACCCTAATGTGCGGAGGACTATCTTCAGTCATGGGCAGGTAGAGCTCGGTTAGTAAATGGCCCAGCGCGCATTAGTTTTTAATCTGTGCATTTCAGTTGGAAATTCTAATTCTGATGACATTTTAGGGCTTGTCATCTTCAGTTGTTGACATCAAGGGAATATCTTTTTGTTTTCTTTTTTTTTTTTTTTTTTTTTTTTGAGACGGAGTCTTGCTCTGTCGCCCAGGCTGGAGTGCAGTGGCCGGATCTCAGCTCACTGCAAGTTCCGCCTCCCGGGTTTATGCCATTCTCCTGCCTCAGCCTCCCGAGTAGCTGGGACTACAGGCGCCCGCCACCTCACCCGGCTAGTTTTTTGTATTTTTTAGTAGAGATGGGGTTTCACCGTGTTAGCCAGGATGGTCTCGATCTCCTGACCTCGTGATCCACCCTCCTCGGCCTCCCAAAGTGCTGGGATTACAGGCTTGAGCCATCTTTTTGTTTTCTACATTATTTTTTGTTTTAATGAAGAGTATTAAGGTTCTGACAATTTGTGGCATTATGTTGACTTGATGAAGTGTTTGAGGCAGGGCCTAGGGTAAAAGCAGGCTTGGTTGCCTTAAACAGACCCGTCCTTTTTGTGAATAACTGGATTGCCCATCGCCTGAAATGCAGCATAAACTTTGCCTTGAGAGGCCCACACCTGTCACTCCTTTGAGGGGCCGACACCTGTCAGCGGGTGTGGGGTGTTCCTGGGGTGGTTCTGAACTTCCTTCTTGTGTCCCAGGAGAGCCAGGCCATCCCTCTCGTGTCTGTAGCCAGCGTGGCTGCCGGGAAGGCCAAGAAACAGGTGTTCTGTGGTGAAGAAGAGCGGCTTAAAAAGCCACCGCGGCTCCAGGAGTCCTGTGACTCAGGTACTGTCCTGCACCAAGGAGGGCAACGTCCAGCCCCAGAGTCCAGGGGATCCTGCTCCCACTGCCTCAGGTGACCCCAGGACATCTTGCACGTGCCCGAGGCCACCTCACACATCACCAGGTCACCCCACACACCCCAGGTCACCCCACAAGTCCCACAGGTCACCCCACATGCCCCCCGGGTCTCCTCACACGTCCTCCAGGTCTCCTCACGTGTCCCCATCTCCCATCTTCTCACCCTTG
This sequence comes from Rhinopithecus roxellana, assembly GCF_007565055.1. Lineage (NCBI taxonomy): Eukaryota > Metazoa > Chordata > Mammalia > Primates > Cercopithecidae > Rhinopithecus > Rhinopithecus roxellana. The sequence continues at coordinate 8,635,161 of NC_044564.1, forward strand.
TCCCCGCCTCCTCACACGGTCCCCAGGTCTCCTCATATGTCCCCGTCTCCTCACACGGTCCCCGTCTCCTCACGTATCCCCGTCTCCTCACATGTCCCCGTCTCCTCACATGTCCCCGTCTCCTCACATGAGGCCCGGATGTCCTCAGACAGGCCCAGGACCCCTCGCCATCCATTCTTCAGTTGTTCTCAGAATTCTCCCTGCGTGCCTGGTCCGAGCCCGGTGTCTGGTGGGGAGTGGGCTTCCCGCGTTGGTCTCTCACGTTCTGTTCTGAGCACTAACTGGAGAGCCTGCACATGGGGAGAAAGCGGTCAGGTGCAGCGGGTACCGCATGAGTCACCCCTGGATGATCTGTTAACAGCCACCCTACAGACAGGGTGCGCGCTTGGTTTTTTATAGCTTATCATGTTCTCAAAAGAGTTGAAGTGACTAACAAAAGTATGTGAAATTAAATGAAGCAACGCTCGTGAGAGTGGGGAGGGAATGGAGTGAGGAGAGTGGAGTGAGTGGGGGATGGAGTGGACAGAGTGGAGTGGGGGACGGAGTGGACAGAGTGGAGTGAGTGGGGGACGGAGTGGACAGAGTGGAGTGAGTGGGGGAGGACGGAGTGGACAGAGTGGAGTGAGTGGGGGAGGATGGAGTGGACAGAGTGGAGTGAGTGGGGGAAGGATGGAGTGGACAGAGTGGACACAGTGGAATGAGGGAGGGACAGAGTGGATGGAGTGGAGTGAATGGGGAGGGATAGAGTGGGATGGGGTGGACGGAGTGCAGTGAGTGGGGGAAGGACAGAGTGGATGGAGTGCAGTGAGTGGGGGAAGGACGGAGTGGACGGAGTGCAGTGAGTGGAGGAAGGACGGAGTGGACGGAGTGCAGTGAGTGGGGGAAGGACGGAGTGGACGGAGTGCAGTGAGTGGGGGAAGGACGGAGTGGACGGAGTGCAGTGAGTGGGGGAAGGACGGAGTGGACGGAGTGGAGTGAGTGGGAAGGACGGAGTGGACGGAGTGGAGTGAGTGGGAAGGACGGAGTGGACGGAGTGGAGTGAGTGGGAAGGACGGAGTGGACGGAGTGGAGTGAGTGGGAAGGACGGAGTGGACGGAGTGGAGTGAGTGGGAAGGACGGAGTGGACGGAGTGGAGTGAGTGGGAAGGACGGAGTGGACGGAGTGGAGTGAGTGGGAAGGACGGAGTGGACGGAGTGGAGTGAGTGGGAAGGATGGAGTGGACGGAGTGGAGTGAGTGGGAAGGATGGAGTGGACGGAGTGGAGTGAATGGGGAATGGAGCGGACACAGTGGAGTGAGGGAATGCACACAGTGGAGTAAGTGGGAGAAGGATGGAGGGGATGGAGTGCAGTGAGTGGGGAATGGAGTGGACACAGTGGAGTCAGTGGGAGAAGGATGGAGTGGACGGAGTGGAGTGAGTGGGGAATGGAGTGGACACAGTGGAGTGAGGGAGTGGATGGAGTGGAGTGAGTGGGAAGGACGGAGTGGAGTGAATGGGGAATGGAGTGGACACAGTGGAGTGAGGGAATGCACACAGTGGAGTGACTGCTTCGCTCGTGTGCTTGGGAGCCCGTGAGGGTCACAGCCACCTTTAAACACAGCTCTGGCTGATCTGCTTTTTCTCAGAAATGCATTTATTATGATTATTATTTTATTATTTTTATTATTATAGAGACAGGGTCTTGCTCTGTTGCCCAGGCTGGAGTATGGTGGTGTGACCTTGGCTTACTGCCACCCCCACCTCATTGCCTGAAAGGGTTCTCCTGCCTCAGCCCACTGAGTAACTGGGTCCACAGGCACGTGCCACCAGGCCTAGCTCATTGAGTTTCATTTTTAAGTTTTTGTAAAGATGGCATCTTGCTACTTGGTCCAGGCTGGTCTTGAACTCCTGGTCTGAAGTGATCCTCCCACCTTGGCCTCCCAAATTGTTTGGATGACAGGTGTGAGCCGCCGCACTTGGCCTGAAAGTGCATTTTAGAATATGTGTCATTGCGTGAATGGCATTTCTTTCACTGGATTAGGTCCATGTGACTTGGTAGGGCAGCAGCTGTCCTGGGTGGGGTCTTGGCAGAGACCAGGGCTGGGGAGGGCTCATGGGCCTCTGTAGGTAAGGACAGTGTCCAGGCAGCCTGTGTGGTGGGCAAGGCCAGGCTCCTTCCTTGTTTCACCCGAGGGGCAGATGCAGCCCTGCGTGGCCCATCCCAGGTGAGCCCAGACAGCCGCATCCACCAAGGCACGCCCTGAGAACGGCTGGCCGGCAGCCCCACCTGGATGGAATTTGCCTTCAAGGCAGTTGGCCCACAGCTGGGCAATCAGGGCAGCAAGGCCTTGGAGGGGGCAGGGGGATTGGGGTAGGGATGGAAGGGGCGAGGAGGAGGGATTGGGGTGGGGAGGGGAGATTTGGGGGAGGGGGATTAAGGTGGGGAGGGAGATTGGGGCAGGGAGGGGCCAGGGCTAGTCAGAGGCTGGCACTTGCTTGCACTCACCGGCTGGCCCAGCAGATGCAGATGGCCAGGTGGCCTGAGGGCTGGTCCAGAGCGTGTGCAGGTACACAGGGCACTTGTGGGGCACACCAACTGCTGCTGCTGCTGCGGGGACCGTGCTCCCCGCGTGACCCTGATTGGGCTGCAGGGGACGCCAGGGAGTGCGTGCAGACCCAGGTTGCTCACAGCTGCCTCCCCAGCAGATCACGGGGGCGGCCGCCCAGCAGCTGCTGGGCCTCTGCTGAAGAGAAGCCAGTCTGTTCCCGTGCCTTCTGTTCGCAAAGAGATCTTGGACGAGCTGGAGAAGCCCGGGGCAGGTGACGCTGACCTTTCAGCCCCACAAGGTAAGGAACCTCTGACGGCTGCCCGGCCAGTGTGGCCCACAGACCCTCAGCATCTGAGACCCAGGCTGAGCTGCACTGACGCCCAGCATTGCCGCCGAGGCGGGTGTCCTCCACTAGGTTTGATTCGTAGCTGGACAAGAGCCCCACATGCCCAGAGGGGCCTGTGCCTGCCCTCTGGCTCCAGGGTCAAGGCTTGGTGGCCGTCCTGCTGCCCAGAACACCCTGGTGTGCTCCTCTGCATCCCCGCCCTCTCTCACCCCCACCACTGCCCGGGCTGGGCCGGTGCCACGAGACGCCCTGCAGAGCCATGTGCTCGGCCCTTCCCGCCCTCCCTGCATGGTCCCTCTCCTGCCTTGCGTGCTGGGTCTCTAGCAAGCCTGTGCTTCCTTCCCCAGCCCTGCTGACCTGTGCCTCCCCACAGGGACCTTTGCTGTAACTGACGTGGAGCAAAACCCCAACACGCGGGGGACCCGCCCGCAGCCACGGGGCCGGGGCCTTCTCAGGGCAGCCTCCCAAGTCCACGCTGCCCGGCGGTGCAGCCGCGCTCCTGCCGCAGACCTGCCCTCCGCCGTCTGCCGTCGCCAGCCACCAGCAAGCTCATGGGCTCCTGCTGTATTCGGTTCCATCTGGGCATCCCTCTTAGACTGTCTGGTCCTGTTCTCTGCCCACTTTCTGCAGTTCTGGAGTTTGGTTGATTTGTGTTGATTCTTTATGTGCTGTAGGTAGAGATCCCTGGTTAGTTTCCTTTTTGGAGATTGTCTTCCCCTTGTCTCCTTGGTTTTTGTTGGGGATTCTCTTCCCTCTTGTCTCATTGGTTTCGGTTGTTGGAGGTTCTCTTCCCTCTTTTCCGTGGGCTGGAAAATGCCACCACGGACCTTGATGCAACAGGGACCCTGATGTTCCTCTGTGGAAAGCCAGCTCTTTGCTTTGGCACCTGTGATTTGTGTTTTGGGTCTTATTTATTCTTTCTTTATTCTTGAGTCATAAATAAATTTTCCAAAGACTATTTTATTTCTTTCTTTTTTTTTTAATTTTTTTTTTTTTGAGATGGAGTTTCACTCTTGTTGCCCAGGCTGGTCTGCAATGGCCCGATCTCAGCTCATTGCAACCTCCACCTCCCAGGTTCAAGCGATCTCCGGCCTCAGCCTCCCAAGTTGCTGGGATTACAGGCGTGCGCCACTGCACCCGGCTAATTTTGTATTTTTAGTTGAGACGGGGTTTCTCCATGTTGGTCAGGCTGGTCTCAAACTCCTGACCTCAGGTGATCCGCCCACCTTGGTGACCTTTGTTGCCATAGATTGGTTTACAGTTCAGATTTTTTAAAAAAACAGCAGGACTTGATGGGGGCATGAGTAACACACAGCACAGCGCACCGGGCTGAAGGGTGCAGCTCCCTGAAACCCGACAAGCACACCCTCAGCGTAAGCCTCGGAGACACGCACCCCTTTCCAAGGCCCAGCGCTCCTGGCTCTCCGTGTCCGGCTTCCCAGGGAGGGGCACGTGGCTGTGCTCCTGGGCCTGGTTCCTTCCTGCAGTGCCACAGGGCAGCGGCATCTGCCATGCGGTTAGTGTCTGCGCGGTTCCTCTGTATTCTGCTGAGAAATGGGTGTTGCGAATTCCACAGTTTTGTTGGAAAACCGCAGCGCAGATGATTCACTCACATGTGCAGCTGCACACACAGGGCTGGATCCGTGCCTGGACATACGTGACCCCGTCGTGCAAACTGCACACCCTTCCTCAGAATCCACTGCAGCTGGTCCAGAGGTCGGATACGCTGTGTGGGTAGTGCTGTGTAATGCTGAGGGCGGGCCGTGAAAGGGTGCACACTGCTTCATCCCGCTCAGCCCGAGGCTGCCCAAAAGCAGCAACAGGGGAGCTCTTTGGAGGGGTGCCTCAACCCCCTCCCACTGAGATGGGGCTGGGACTGCAAAGAGCCAAGCCCCAAGCACCAGCGTGACGGCCCAGGCACCTGTTAGGGGAGCTCACATACAGAGGGTGGCAGCATCCCTGAGATGGACAACGAGAGAAAGGGAGCTCTACACGGGATGCCCGCAGTGAGCGGTCAGGGTGTGGCGTGCACAGGAAGGTTTGATGGATTTAGCTCAGGGCCAGGGCTGGTTTCTTTCAGTGTCTTAGGCACTGACCAGGCTACCTCTATCGGTGCCCAGAACTGTTGAAGGCACCATGTGGGTTTAAGCTGCTGAGAAAACCTGTAGTTGCTGGTCACAGAGCCACTGAGGCAGATGCCAAAAGAAAGCAGGGGGTGGGGGGATCTCAGGGCCCGACTCCCTCGAGGGACCTGAGTCTGACCTGCCAGGGTTTGAGTGGTTAGACTGCAGGGTGCGCTCAGCCCACTCCGTGAGTGTTTGAGCCTGTGGCCCAGCGAGCCATGTCCTGAGTGTCCCCTCTGCGTGTAGGGGGTCCAGCCAGTGCCACTTCTGATCTGGGGATGGCATGTGACCGTGCCAGGGTCTTCCTGCACTCGGATGAGTACCCCGGGAGCTCCATGGCCAGCAAGGTAGGCCCTGGCTGTCATTTCTGACCCTCCTCTTGGGGCCCTGCCCTCTCCGTGGCTCGCTGGTGCAGTTGGGGGCACTGCTGGCTCTGGTGTCATTGGCACCTGCAGCTTCAGGAGGCTCAGCCGGCCTTCCTGGACCGTGCGAGTCAGACCCGGCCACGCCCTTGTGCGATGTTCCCCAACCACCTCCCTTCTAATTGCTGGTATCTCTGTTCTTCTCGAGTCCAAGAAAAACGTGATGGTCGCAGAGATGCCCTCCCCGGTCTCCCACCACTCAGAGAGTCACACGGATGAGACCCTGGCCAGCAGGAAGTCGGATGCCATCTTCAGAGCTGCCAAGAAGGATCTGCTCACCCTGATGAAGCTGGAAGTGAGTGGCCCCGGCGGGCACCTGGCCCTTGTCCCACCCAGGGCCCGTGGGCTCCTCTCCACCTCTGTTGGGCAGTGGTTCCGGGTGTGGAGGACTGGTGGCTGCAAAGGGGGCGCTTCGGGTGGAGTGCAGGCTTGGTTGTCTTTTGGGGTCCCCCTTTGGGAAGCCAGCAGCTTGAGATCGCCTTATGTTCAAACTCAAAGTGAGGCTTTCTGGGACATCACGGTGTCCCAAAGCTGGCCTTCAGAATTCTCATCTATGTTTATATTTAATACAGCAGTAACAGTGTCAGATTATTAGAATATGATATTTTCTCAGCTTCATTAGTTCATCTAGGATTTAATTTCTTACATACGATGGAAAGCGTTTTTTCTTTTTTTTTTTTTTTTGGAGACAGTGTCTTGCCATATCGCCCAAGCTGGAGTGCAGTGGTACGATCTTGGCTCACTGCAACCTCTACCTCCTGGGTTTAAGCGATTCTCCTGCCTCAGCCTCCCAAGGAGCTGGGATTACAGGCGCCTACCACCACGCCTGGCTAAATTTTGTATTTTTAGTAGAGGCGGGGTTTCACCATGTTGGTCAGGCTGGTCTCGAACTGTTGACCTCAAATGATTTGCCCACCTCAGCCTCCCAGAGCTTTGGGATTACAGGCGTGAGCTGCTGCACCGGACTGATGGAAAGCTTTGAATAGGTAAAAAGGCAGCCGTGATAGTGTTGTGAGCTCCCAGGCACCAGTCACCCAGTTCCATAATTACCCTCGTCTCCCATGTTCCCCTCGTCTCCCGAAGGCTCTGACTTTTCTTCGTGCGGCTGTTTGCATCATAGAGGCCGCTTTCTTCTCCTGCAAGCCTCCCAGCTCCTCAGGCTGACAACGCACCCTGGGGCAGTGCGGCCTGTCTGTCAGTGGCCATCGTCTGCCTGAGAGCTGGATACGTGGCTGCTCAGATTCTTCTCATCCCCTCCACCTCTTTCTCCGTCCTGTTTGACACACTTGTGGAGATGTGAGATGTTTTTTCTTTTTGAGGGGGAAACTGGCTTCACTCCCTTCCCTGTCAGGGTTTGGGAAATTTAACGATTTGGTTTGAATTAACGATTTGGTTTAAATTAATGATTTGGTTTTCCATCATCTTCTGAGGTGATGGGTGGGGTGTCTTATTTCATTATCACTGTGGACTAGGGGTTTATACACCTGATGTTTCACACCTTTGTGGCCGTGGTACCCGCAGACGCTCCCTCACCCTTGGTTTGCCCCAGGGCCTCTCCACAGGCTAATCACTTCACAACTGTACTCCTAGTCCCTCCCCCAATTATTTTCTGTCTGAAAAATCTCAAACCCGACGTAGTTTCACATCATTCCTCGCTAACGGTTAAGGACTCCATTTTGAGGCATAACCACAGTGTCATTCTGCAAGTGAAACGTTAAAAAGCTTTGATTGCTCACCCACCCAGCGCGCTCCTGGGCCCCTGACTGTTGGGAGTGGTTCTCAGTGGTTTCTTGTTGTAAAGATCAGGATCTGAGTAAGGGCCATAAACTGCAGTTGGCTGATCTATCTCTTAAATCTCCTTTTCTGGCCAGCCACAGTGGCTCACACAGTGTAATCCCAGCACTTTGGGAGGCCGAGGCAGGTGGATCACCTGAGGCCAGGAGTTCAAGACCAGCCTGACCAACATGGTGAAACTCTGTTTCTACTAAAAATACAAAAATTAGCCGGGTGTGGTGGTGGGCGCCTGTAATCCCAGCTACTCGGGAGGCTGAGGTGGGAGAACTGCTTGAACCTGGGAGGCAGAGGTTGCAGTGAGCTGAGATCACGCCACCACACTCCAGCCTGGGCAGCAAGAGTGAAACTCTGTCCTGAAGGGAAAAAAAAAAAATCTCTCTCTCTCTTCTTCTTCTTCTTTTTTTTTTTTTTTTTTTTTTTTGGAGACAGTGTCTCTCTCTGTCTTCCAGCTTGGAGTGCAGTGGTGCCATCTCAGCTCACTGCAACCTCCACTTCCTGGGCTCAAGTGATCCTCCCATCTCAGCCTCCCGAGTAGCTGGGACCACTGGCTCGCCACCACAGCTGGCTAAGTTTTGTATTTTTAGTAGAGACGGGGTTTTGCCATGTTGCCCAGGCTGGTCTCAAAACTCCTGACCTCAAGTGATCCACCTGCCTCGGCCTCCAAAAATTCCGGGATTACAGGCATGAGCCACTGTGCCCGGCCAGTCTTCTCTCTCTTTAAACAGCTTTTTGTTGTGGGAAAACTCAAAGCTGTATAGAATAGATGGAATAATCTGTGGAGGTGAGTACCTGGCAGCCCTCACAGCAGCGGTCATGCCACAGCCCGCCTTGTTTTCTCTGTACCCCTTTCATACCGTCCAGGTGCCACCCTTGAAGCAAATCCCATCATCATAGCACGTCACTGGTGGATATTTCAGGATTCATCTCTAACCACACACTCTTATAATTTCTGAATGCTTAACAGCAATCCTTAAATCCTTAAAACAGCCAAATGGCTTCAGCCGTGCGGTCAGTGTCCCCCTGTCCAGTGGCCTCGTCCGTGTCACAGTCCACTGTGTGGTCCACACCATGGCTGGCTCCCGCGTCCCCCACGTCCCCTGTGCCCCCCGCATCCCTCTCGTCCCCCACATCCCCCTCGTTCCCTGCATCCCCCTCGTCTCCCACGTCCTCCTCGTCCCCCTTATCCCCCTCATCCCCCTCATCCCCTGCTTCCCCCTCGTCTCCCACGTCCCCCTCGTCTCCCGAAGGCTCTGACTTTTCTTTTTTTTTTTTTTTTTTTGAGACAGAGTCTCGCTCTGTCGCCCAGGCTAGAGTGCAGTGGCCGGATCTCAGCTCACTGCAAGCTCCGCCTCCCGGGTTTACGCCATTCTCCTGCCTCAGCCTCCCGAGTAGCTGGGACTACAGGCGCCCGCCACCTCGCCCGGCTAGTTTTTTGTATTTTTTTAGTAGAGACAGGGTTTCACCGTGTTAGCCAGGATGGTCTCGATCTCCTGACCTCGTGATCCGCCCGTCTCGGCCTCCCAAAGTGCTGGGATTACAGGCTTGAGCCACCGCGCCCGGCCTGGCTCTGACTTTTCTTCGTGCGGCTGTTTGCATCATAGAGGCCGCTTTCTTCTCCTGTAAGCCTCCCAGCTCCTCAGGCTGACAACGCACCCTGGGGCAGTGCGGCCTGTCTGTCAGTGGCCATCGTCTGCCTGAGAGCTGGATACGTGGCTGCTCAGATTCTTCTCATCCCCTCCACCTCTTTCTCCGTCCTGTTTGACACACTTGTGGAGATGTGAGATGTTTTTTCTTTTTTGGGGGGAAACTGGCTTCACTCCCTTCCCTGTCAGGGTTTGGGAAATTTAATGATTTGGTTTGAATTAACGATTTGGTTTAAATTAATGATTTGGTTTTCCATCATCTTCTGAGGTGATGGGTGGGGTGTCTTATTTCATTATCACTGTGGACTAGGGGTTTATACACCTGATGTTTCACACCTTTGTGGCCGTGGTACCCGCAGACGCTCCCTCACCCTTGGTTTGCCCCAGGGCCTCTCCACAGGCTCCGGGTCCACTGCAACCTCCACCTCCTGGGTTCAAGTCCTTTGGGCACTCCTCCCAGGCTCACCTCTGGGAGCTCCCAGATTCCAGACTCCTCGTGCCCTGGAGGGCGTCATTCTGCAGGTGGTGTGGAGAAGGCGTCCCACTGCTGGCAATGCCAGCACCAGTCATAAAGAAATCACCCTTTCTCCCTGAAATGACATCTTCTTTTACATAAATTCACAAAAATATGAGTGTCTGTTTCTGCATTTCCTGCCTTGCTGCACTGTTTGGTGTCTGTCTCTGGGCTGATGCCCTGGTTTGGCATCGGTGGCTCTGCAGGGTGCCCAGTGTCCGTCAGGCCCCTGTTGGAGGACGGCCTCGGAGGAGGGCCTTGCCCGGCCTCTGGCCTCACCGCTCGTTGCCCCTGAAGGGCCCAGTGCAGCCTCTGTTCTCTGGACCTTCCTTTATGCTTCCTGCCCGTGTTCCCTGAAGCCTGCTCTGTTTCCAGGACTCATCTCTGTTGGATGGCCGGGTGGTGCTTCTCCACGTTCCTGCAGGCACGGTGGTGTCAAGGCAGGGAGACCAGGTGAGTGGGGGTCGAGGGGGGGCACTGGGACCACCCAGTGCTGCAGCCCAGTGCCAGGTGGAACACCAGAGGAGGGCCTGGGTTGGGCACCAGTGACTGGGGACGTCCCAGTACCAGGCCACTGCCCCTCTGGGCACCATGGCAGAGCCCCTCCCCTCAGGCAGCCCTGAGCCCCGAGAGCTCAGTGTCCACTTTTGGCTTCTGCCGCACTGGCCCTTCCACTTGCACCTAAGGGTGGGCTGGACAGGCAGATTGGGAAGAGGCCATAAGAGGTCACGGTGGATACAGATCAGTGGAAGTGGCCTCGGAGTAGCTTCATGGGCACATCTGCAGACATGGGATCCAAACGTGTGGCGTGTGCAGGGGCTCAGCGTGGGAGGGGCCAGGCCCCAGGCGAGGCGGTGTGGGACCCGCCGTGCACAGGAACGCTGGGCTGACGCGTATTTGCTGGGGACAGTCAGTATGCATGCGGGTGCCGGGAGAGAATCGTGCAGATCCGAGGCCCGGCTCGCTGCACGGAGCCCTCGAGAACCCAGATTTCCCAAGACTGCTAGTGAAATCACGAAACCGTAGACACTGCTGAAATGTGTCCAGTGAAGTCTGTGCCCAGAGCTGGTCAGGTCGGCGGATGGTCTCCCGGCCGAGCCTGGTGGCATTCTCCGCTCTGGGCCCAGAGCTGCCCCTGTCCCGCCCGGGGCCACTCACGGCGCCTCCTGAGCCCTCTGGTGTTGTCAGGACGCCAGCATCCTGTTCGTGGTCTCTGGGCTGCTGCACGTGTACCAAAGGAAGATCGGCAGCCAGGAGGACACCTGCCTGTTCCTCACGCGCCCCGGGGAGATGGTGGGCCAGCTGGCGGTGCTCACCGGGGAGCCGCTCATCTTCACCATCAAGGCCAACAGGGACTGCAGCCTCCTGTCCATCTCCAAGGCCCACTTCTATGAGTGAGTCCTACGGGCCAGGACCTCGTGGCGGGCCCCAGCCCTGCCTCCCCTGAGACCCCTCCCACGTGGCTGGCCTCTTCCTGGTGCTCTCGCCCTCTTCCCTGCTGCTTGCTGCCCCCCTCTTTGTGCCCGGCACCTGCATAGGCCCAGGTCGGTGCCCCCTGCTCCAGCGCTCAGTCAGCCGGCCCCGTCTGCCCACAGCGATCTGCCTCACACTGCCATCTCTGTGGTCTGCTCCCAGCCATGTTCATTTATCACCAGTCAGTTCTGGGGCTGCCTGGCTTGGCTCAGCAGGACCCACGTTGGGGTGGGGCCGGGCATCAGGGGCCGTGAGCCTCCCCACCCCTGCAGCCTGGGCTGTTGTGTCAGGAGCTAGTGATGTGGAGGTGGAAGGGCAAGGCAGTGGGTGAGGACGCGGCTCTGGCTCAGGGGCAGGAGCCCCACTGATGTGTGTCCCTTCTTGGGGCAGAATGTGCCTGTGTCGCCTTCCAGGCTCTGGGCTGGAGACATCTGTCCACTTGAGCCCAGCCCATGAGTTTCAGATTCGGCCCCTCCAGGCCCGGAGCTGCCCTCAGCCCACCTGTGGGCTGCCTGGCAGAGCCGCCACGTCTTCCCATCCACGGTGCTGGGCGTTCTGCTCTGTCAGGTCCAGAATCTCCTGGAGCCTGGGGTTTGGTTTAATCCCAGCTCTCACCTCTGGCGGCTTGAGCCGTTGTGTGTGTGTTTTCTGGAAGGGCCTCTGCACCCCCGTAGGCCAGATATCTGCTGGGATCTCAGAGCTCTTCTGCCTGAGTGGTTGGGCAGGGGGAGCGGTCAGGAGCCTGAAGGTCAGTGAAACCGCAGCAGCTGAAGAAAGCGGGTCGGCTGGGCGCAGCGGCCCACACCTGTAATCCAGCAAACAGCACCGCGCCAAGCTCTGCTTCAGCCTGGGGACCCCGAGCAGGGCAAGGGACAGGGGTGGGGGCAGCGGGGCCCTGGCACTGTTGGGAAGGGCTTTCTGCATGGCCTCTGTCTTCCCGGCCTGGCCTGAGTGGCTCCAGTCGGGTCCCGATGCTGGGTGCCCTGAAACCACAGCATGTGGATGGGGAGACTGAGGCTCCAAGTCCCGGTCCCTCCACCAGCAGGGGACCCTGGGTGGAGCTGGACCTGTCTCCCTCCTGAGCGTCCCCAGCTGCTCCATGTCGGCGGCGCCAGGGAGATAGATGCTCAGGACGGATGGCAAAGAGCAGGGACAGGAACCACCCAGGGCAGAGCTCAGGGCCCTTGGCCCCCCCTTAATGCAGCTCAGTCCCCCGTGCTGTGTGTCTGTGTGTGTCTGTGTGTGTCTCTGTGTGTCTGGATGTGTCTGTGTCTGCGTGTGTGCATGTGTCCATGTGTGTCTCCGTGTGCGTGTCTGCGTGTGTCTCCGTGTGCCTGCGTGTGTCTGTGTGTCTGCGTGTCTGCGTGTGTCCATGTGTGTCTCCGTGTGTCTGTGTGTGTCCGTGCATGTCTCCATGTGTCTGTATCTGCATGTGTCTGTGCATGTGTCTGTGTCTCCGTGTGCCTGCGTGTCTGTGTGTCTGCGTGTGTCCGTGTGTGTCTCCGTGTGTCTGTGTGTGTCCATGCATGTCTCCATGTGTCTGTGCATGTGTCTGTGTCTGTCTACATGTCTGCGTGTCTGTGTGTGTGTCTCCATGTGCCTGCGTGTGTCTGTGTGTGTCTGCGTGTGTCCGTGCGTGTCTCCGTGTGTCTGTGTCTCTGCATGTGTCCATGCATGTCTCCGTGTGTCTATGTGTATCTGCATGTGTCTGTGTGTCTACGTGTCTGTGTCTACGTGTCTGCATGTGTCCATGTGTGTCTCCATGTGCCTGTGTATGTCTATGTGTGTCCGTGCGTGGTGTGCCTTGCAGCCATCACCCCAGCCAGCGTCCCGGGGCTCCTCCTCCACCCCCAGGACTGTAAATGCCACACTCATGCCCTTCAAGCCCTCACCCAGCCGCTGTCTTGCCAACTCCCTGGCATCAAAGGGGCTTCCCCCACCTCCTGTGCAAAGTGGATCCTGATTCTGCGTTTGCTCTTCCTCCTGCTTTTGCCTTGTGAGGAAATGGCAGCTCCACCTGCCTATGGCTCGGGCTAGGCCTGGAGTCGCCCAGCGTCACTCTCATGCCTGGTGCAGGTTGCCACACGTCCCACCTTGCCATCGCCCAGAGCCACTGTGCACGTCCCTGCTGCAGCCCTCACCCTCCGCAGTCTGTCCACACACGACCACTGGGGAGAAGACAATGTTCCCCGCATCAGAGGCCCCAGCCACCCTTCACCCACCCAGGAGAGCCCCTGTGCTCTCGAGGCCCCATGTGGTCTCTCAGCCTCTGCCTCTGCCGGTGCCCTTCATGGCACTCACTGCCAGCCACAGTCGTGGCCCAAGTGTGCATTATGCACCTCCTGGTGGCATGTGCAGTCCCCTGCCAGGACCGCAGCCTGACACAGGGCCCGTGCCCAAGGGGCACTCACGGGTGTGCCAGGAGGGGACACCCTTAACAGCTCCTTAACAGTGCTGGCCACCAGGCACGTGGTGGGCAGTGCTGTGCCCTGGGGCAGGCAGCTGACCAGGGCATGCCCCATCCCAGCCCCCGCCAGTGGTCTCTGCCCTCAGTGGGGGGTGGGGGTGGTGGGTCTCATCCACTCCCGAGCACTGTGGCCCTGGGTGAAGGGTAGGGCTGGAGGGATGGGTGGGAGTGACTCTGGGCTGCCTGGCAGAATCATGCGGAAGCAGCCGACCGTCGTCCTGGGCATGGCGCATACCGTGGTGAAGAGGCTGTCGTCCTTCGTGCGGCAAATCGACTTTGCCCTGGACTGGGTGGAGGTGGAGGCCGGACGAGCGATATACAGGTGAGGCCGTGGGTGCCACACACTCGGCGTCCACGCTGCCCTGGCGTGCAGGATTCGGGGGTGGGCAAAGCACGGTAACCATGGAAACCACACATGGAAGTTACCATGGAAACCACACACAGCAGGCTGGATTTCCCCAGCCCCACCCCAGTTTAGCTCGGAAACACGCTTCATGGCCTCCTGGATTTCGTGACACCCACACACGCTTGGACACAGCCAATGTTCCACGAGCATCTCTCTGTGTCAATATATTCAAGCCCCCACCATCCCTTTAAAAGCACTCCACTGGCCAGGTGCGGTCGCTCATGCCTGTCATCCAGCACTTTGGGAGGCCGAGGCAGGTGGATCACAAGGTCAGGAGTTTGAGACCAGCCTTGCCAACATGGGTGAAACCATCTCTATTAAAAATACAAAAATTAGCTGGACGTGGTGGCACGTGCCTATAATCCCAGCTACTCAGGAGGCTGAGGCAGGAGAATCGCATGAACCTGGGAAGTGGAGGTTGCAGTGAGCCAAGATGATGCCATTGCAGTTCAGCCTGGGTGACAAAGCGAGACTCCATCTCAAAAAATAATAATTAAAACCAAGAAAATTGTAGAATATTTATTCATTTAAAACAACCCATGCCTGTTAACATAAATATTTTAAAATAAAAAATAGGTTTTTCAAAACAAAAATAAGATAGTGAGAAGCCTGCAGTTTTCTTTTTCTCCATCCTGAGTCTGTCTGCTGTTGGGAAGCTGGGTTTGGGGGCTGAGGCTGGGGGTCCAGGGCTGCAGGGCCTCTGTATCTCCCGCAGGCAGGGGCTGGGGGTCCAGCGCTGCAGGGCCTCTGTGTCTCCCGCAGGCAGGGGCTGGGGGTTCAGGGCTGCAGGGCCTCTGTGTCTCCCGCAGGCAGGGGGACAAGTCTGACTGCACGTACATCATGCTCAGCGGCCGACTGCGCTCTGTGATCCGGAAGGACGACGGGAAGAAGCGCCTGGCCGGGGAGTACGGCCGAGGAGACCTTGTTGGTGTGGTAGGTGCTGGGCCCTGCTCCTGCCTCCCTGACCTCCATCCCTCCCAGGGCGTCCTGGGTTCTGGCCTGGGTGTGGCCTGGCCAGTTTCTCAGGGGAGCAAAAGCCCTGGGAGTGGACAGCAGGAGTGATGCCCTGTGGCTGCTTTGCTGTGAGTCCCAGGCTCTGCCTCTGCTGGGGGCTCCTGGTACCTATCCTGGCATCTGGGTGCACTGGCCCACTTGCCTCTGGGTGTCTCTTGAAGTATGGTGGCAGCTACAACCGGTCTGGGCCTCCTGGGGCCATCTAGCACAGCAGGCCCCTGCATCCTGAGCGAGTCGGGGCTGCCCAGCTCGAAGGTGCCGCGGCCTGGGGCTTCTGCCGATTTGTGTTAAGTTTTTTTGTTTGTTTGTTTTGTTTGTTTGAGACGGAATTTCACTCTTGTTGCTCAGGCTGGAGTACAATGGCATGATTTTGGCTCACCGCAACCTCCGCCTCCTGAGTTCAAGCGATTCTCCTGCCTCAGCCTCCTGAGTAGCTGGGATTAAAGGCGCCCGCCACCACGCCAGGCTAATTTTGTGTTTTCAGTAGAAACGGGGTTTCTCCATGTTGATCAGGCTGGTCTTGAACTCCCGACCTCAAGTGATTCACCCACTTCAGCCTCCCAAAGTATTAGCATTACAGGCGTAAGCCACCACTCCTAGCCTGTGTTAATTTTTTTTTTTTTTTTTTTTTTTTTTTTTTTTTTTTTTGAGACAGAGTCTCACTCTATCGCCCAGGCTGTAGTGCAGTGGCATGGTCTCATGCACTGCAACCTCCACCTCCTGGGTTCAAGCAGTTCTCTGCCTCAGCCTCCGAAGTAGCTGGGATTACAGGCGCCCGCCACCACACCCAGCTAATTTTTTGTATTTTTAGTAGAGACAGGGTTTCACCATCTTGGCCAGGCCGGTCTTCATCCATCCACCGGGTGAAGGCTCATACACCTGGCCAGATGCCGGCAGGGAGGCCTCAGTGTCAGATGGCCGGGCTCCCGCAGGTTCTGAGGGACACATCTTAAAAAGAGGTTTTTTCCAGGCCGGGCATAGTGGCTCACACCTGTAATCCCAGCACTGTGGGAGGCCGAGGTGGGCAGATCACGAGGTCAGGGGATCGAGACCATCCTGGCTAACATGGTGAAACCCTGTCTCTACTAAAAATACAAAAAAAAAATAGCTGGGTGTGGTGGCGGGCGCCTGTAGTCCCAGCTACACAGGAGGCTGAGGCAGGAGAATGGCATGAACCCAGGAGGTGGAGCTTGCAGTGAGCTAAGATCGCGCCACGGCACTCCAGCCTGGGTAACAGAGCAACGAGACTCCGTCTCAAAAAAATAAATACATAAATAAAAGGCTGTTCTCCAAAGGCATTTATTTCTTCGGGAGAGGTGAGACTGCCCTTGTTCCAGCCTGTGGTGTCTGATGCCTGTGTCTGTGACTTGCCTGGGTTGCGGGGAGCACCTTTGGCTTCTGGCATGTTCCAGTGGTTCTGACAACATGCCACATGCCAGCACTCACTGACTGCCTCCGCCTTGCGGTGTGGAGGGTGTGCGGGAGCCTTGGGCTCCTCCCTTGCTTTCTGCATGCCGGGGCCATGTGTGGCTCCGGCCGGCACCAGAGGCCGTCAGGGACAGGCCCAGCTGGCTCGGCCCTCCCAAGCCCGCGGCCCCAGCAGCCGGCTCCTCTCCTCAGGTGGAGACGCTGACCCACCAGGCCCGGGCGACCACGGTGCATGCCGTTCGGGACTCAGAACTGGCCAAGCTGCCGGCAGGAGCCCTCACGTCCATCAAACGCAGGTACCCACAGGTGAGGATGGCGCAGGTAGGGCGCAGAGCAGATGAGGGCACGGAACAGGTGAGAGCGTAGTGGGTGAGGGCAGAGCGGGTGAGGCCGGAGCGGATGAGGGTGCGGATGAGGGCAGAGCACAGGTGAGGGCATGGAGCAAGTGAGGGTGCAGAGCAGGTGAGGGGGTGGAGCTGGTGAAGGTGGCACAAGTGAGGGCGCCCAGCAGGTGAGGGCAAGGCACAGGTAAGGATATGGAGCTGGTAAAGGCGTGGGTGACGGTGGTGCAGGTGAGGGTGGCACAGGCCATGTCCCAAGCTGTGCCCTGAGTTGTGGTGGTCATTCGGTCCACGTACACGTGGATGGAAAACGACTTGGAGGGGCAGTCTGAAGGAGGGGAAGATCAGAGCCCAGCTGGGTGGGGGCCAGGAACGGTGGGCAGGAAAACTGGAGAGGTGCCCGGGCTGCTTCCCAGGACAGTCGCACAGCTGCCTTCTTCGTGCTCTCTACTTGTGAGTGACGTGGGTACTGCAGAGGAAAGGGAAGCGACTCTGGCTCTGAGATCTGGAGGAGGACAGGGCAGGCTGCTTGCAAGTGCAGGGTCAGTGGTGAGGAGAGCGCCCAGGAAGGACCAGCCGAGGGGCCTGAAGGGCAGGTCTGCGGCTGTTCGTCAGCAGCCAGCACACGGATCCCAAGAAGTTCTTCATTCTAGAACGAATGGAAAGGGGGTGCAGGTGTGGCCCCCAGCATGTTGCAGGGCCTTCTACGGCCAGTGTCTCTCACCATCCCTGGGGCTCACCCTGGGAGGCCATCACTGCCCTCCCTCCACCGCCTCCCCTCAGGTAGCGCTTCTCCCACCCACAGTTCCTGGGCCCTGGTTCTCCCACCTGCAGCTCTGGGTCCTGGTTCTCCCGCCCGCAGCTCTTGGGTCCTGGCGCTTGCTACAGTTGCCCATTTATGGACCAGGAGAGCCTGGTGGAGCGTGTGAGTGCAGCTCACAGGGCTGGCAGGCTCTGGGGCGGCAGCCACAGTTGCTAGGAGCAGCAGGGAGCCAGGCCACTCCTCCATCTGCTTTGTCCTGGCCTGCAGGGCACGCCTTGTCTTCATGAGCTCCTCAGAGCAGGAGCCCTGGCCCACCCTTTAGAGGCCGCTGCAGGGCTCCATCCAACCAGCAGCTTCTGGGGGACAGTATGGGTGGAGCCAGTGAGTCCACTGTTGTGGGGCCAGCTTTGCTGTAGTCAGCCCCTGGGCAGGGTCCCTGCAAGCCAGCGACCCTTGGTGTGGGGACCGTTTGGTCCAGTCGGGACGAATGTCCCCAACCGTGCCCTGAAGCGGGGTTGGCACCCAGGAGCAATGGCCACAATGAGCCCTCAGTTCCAGAGAAGCCTGCCAGCCTGCCCTTGTCCTGCCTTCAGGGTCATGGGTGGCTTCCCCTGGAGTTGTCTGCCTGCCCTGAAGTGAGAGTGAGGCTGGCCTGGGCTCATGGTCACAGGGGACATACCCCTTGTGCCTGCTGGCCTGGCAACCGGGAAGGCGCCGCATGGCTTTCCTGGGCATCATGAAGGCTCCTAGGCCTGGACAGCCATGGCCTGTGCAACTCAGTTCATGGAGGTTTTGAAAAGCAGATCCAGTGCCATTTGCTGAGTCTCGCTGTTGCTGAGCATCACTGTCTTTGGTTCCCAGCGTTTCTCGGTTTAAAATGTGTGTCTGCCTGCAGGTGGTGACTCGGCTGATTCATCTCTTGGGTGAGAAGATCCTGGGCAGCCTCCAGCAGGGACCTGTGACAGGTGGGTCACCTCCCCCAACCCAGAGCCTCCTGGGAGCCCCCACCCAGCCCACAGCCCTGCCCTGTCCTGGAGCCCCGCCCACCCAGCCCATGGCCCCACCACATCCTGGAGCCCCGCCCACTCAGCCCATGGCCCTGCCCTATCGTGGGGCCCCACCCACCCAGCCCATGGCCCTGCCCTGTGCTGGAGTCTCACTCACCCATGGTCCCACCCACCCCCTGGAGCCCTGCCCACACAGGCCCCACCCACATCAGAGCCCCGCCCACCCATGCCCCCACCCACCTCAGAGCCCCACCCACCTGAGCCCAGTAATTTTGTCAAACTGTGTCTCCACGTGGGCAGCACTGGAGGAAAGCTCTGCTATAAGTGAAAGATGAAATGTGATATATCTCCCTCCTATTTTCGTCAGCTGATTGGAAAAAGGAAACAGGGTGAAACCTCCGGAAACGATATTGGTGGAACAGAGCTCAGTCAGTGCCCCGTGGAGTGGAGAGTGCTCTCTCCTGTGCTAAGCGTGGAAAGCGAGAGACCGTTCTAGAGTGTTGGGAATTTAGTTTTTTCTGCTCCAGTGTATTCATCCCTTCCTAGTTCTGAGGTGTGCTTTTTCCGGAGCCACTGTTAGCTCTCAGGCTGTCCTCTCTCACCGGGTCCCACATACTTGAGGACTCTGACCATTTATCTCTGGCAGACAGCATTTGACCCCAGACCCCCTTGCCATTCTGGGAGCTCCTGTCTCCTGCCTCCCACCTCTGTGCCTGCTGCTTTCTGCCTGGAGCCCTCAGGAGAGCCTGGCTGCTGCCGTGTGTCCTGCATCTCCATCTCATCACAGCCTCCCCGGCCTCCCCATCCACCCAGCACTCGCAGCTCCCTTTCCACTTCCTTTTCCTCCTCTGCGCTTGTCACCCCGATACATTGCATGACCTGTCACCTGCCTCTGGTCCCGGTGTGTGAGCTGACTGGGAGCAGGAGCCTGCGCCTGTGTTCACACAGTGACGTGTGCACAGTGTTGAACATCTGTCCAAGAAGCAAATGGATGCACAGAGGGCTACACAGAGGCAGCGAAGTGTGAGCCCCACTCTAGGGTGGTCCCATCTTCATCTGAGACCCTCTGCAAAATTGTTTCCAAATAAGGTCACATCTTGCGATTCTGGGTGGACATGAATTTTGGGGGACACTGTCTAACACGTAATGTGACTCTTCACTCTGTGCTCACCTACACCATGAATTTTAAGTGAGTTTCTTGTAGAAGGTGTCTGGTTGGATCATGTATTTTTCATCCCTTCTGACAATCTTTATCTTTTGTGTGTTTATACCGTAGATACGTAGTGTAATTATTTTGTTGGGATTTACGTCTTCCATTTTATTGTTTTTTCTGTTCTCACATCCCCCACTGTTGTTAAGCACTACTGTATTTTCTCTTTTCTTTTTATTTTAGAGATGGGGTCTCACTGTTTTGTCTAGGTTGGAGTGCAGTGGCTAGTCACAAGTACAGTCATAGCTCCCTGCAGCCTCTAACTCCTGGGCCCAAGTGATCCTCCCCCCTCAGCCTCCTGAGTCACTGAGACCAGAGCTGTGAGCCTCTGCGCCCAGCTTTTCTGTCTTCTTTTAGGTCACTTGAGGTTTTTTGAGTATTCCATTCTAATTATCAACTGTGGTTTCCATGAAGTCTTTTCAAATGGTATTTTCAGTGGTCACTCTAGCAATTGCAGTGTCCACACCTAGCTTTCCTTGTCTCCTGACAGCTGCATCCCATCACTTTCAGTGGGACATGGAGAACTCACCGTTGTTCAGTCACTTCATCCTTCCCCGTTTATGAGGTAGTTGTCTTAACTATTACCTCCGTGTGCACTGAACCCCACCCCCCAAAAACACAGGGCTACAACTTTCACTTTCAGCCATCAAACGTAATTTTTAAAACTTGGGAGAATAGTCCATGATGCTCACCCAGAGTCACTGTCCTCCTCCTCTTCTTCTTTAAAACTTGGGAGGAGAATAGTCCGTGATGCTCACCCAGAGTCACCGTCCTCCTCCTCCTCATCTTCTTTAAAACTTAGGGAGGAGAATAGTCTGTGATGCTCACCCAGAGTCACCGTCCTCCTCCTCCTCTTCTTTAAAACTTAGGGAGGAGAATAGTCCGTGATGCTCACCCAGAGTCACCGTCCTCCTCCTCTTCTTCTTTAAAACTTGGGAGGAGAATAGTCCGTGATGCTCACCCAGAGTCACCATCCTCCTCCTCCTCTTCTTTAAAACTTAGGGAGGAGAATAGTCCGTGATGCTCACCCAGAGTCACCGTCCTCCTCGTCTTCTTCTTTAAAACTTGGGAGGAGAATAGTCCGTGATGCTCACCCAGTGTCACCGTCCTCCTCCTCCTCTTCTTTAAAACTTAGGAGAATAGTCCGTGATGCTCACCCAGAGTCACCGTCCTCCTCCTCCTCTTCTTTAAAACTTAGGGAGGAGAATAGTCCGTGATGCTCACCCAGAGTCACTGTCCTCCTCCTCTTCTTTTATTTGCAGCGTCTTGGGTTTCCTTCTGGGCTCCTCTCTTTGCTGTTGCAGAATCGTGGTTAGCAGTTCTTTCAGAGAAGGTCTGATGGCCACAGATCCGCTTGCTTTCCCTCATCAGAGAATCTGAGAATGTCTCTGCATTGCCCTCATCCTGAAGGGTGCTTTTGCTGGATGTTTTAATTCTGGTTTGGCAGAAATACAAAGTATTTCAGCGCTTTTAAAATTTTGTGCCACTTCCTCATGATCTCTGTTGCTTTTTTTTTTTTTTTTTTTTTTTTTTTTTTTTGAGGTGGAGTCTCGCTCTGTTGCCCAGGCTGGAGTGCAGTGGCCGGATCTCAGCTCACTGCAAGCTCCGCCTCCTGGGTTTACGCCATTCTCCTGCCTCAGCCTCCCGAGTAGCTGGGACTATAGGCGCCCGCCACCTCGCCCAGCTAGTTTTTTGTATTTTTTAGTAGAGACGGGGTTTCACCGGGTTAGCCAGGATGGTCCTGATCTCCTGACCTCGTGATCCACCCACCTCGGCCTCCCAAAGTGCTGGGATTAAAGGCGTGAGCCACTGCACCTGGCTGGCCTCTGTTACTTCTAATGAAAGATCCAGGTATTCAGATGTTCTCCAGTAGGTAATGCATCATTTTTCTCTAGCTGTGTTCAAAACTTTTTTGACCAGGCACAGTGGCTCACACCTCATCCCAACACTTTGGGAGGCTGAGACAGGAGGATTATTTGAGCCCAGGAGTTCAAGACCAACTTGAGCAACATAGTGAGACCCTGTCTCTATGAATAAAATTTGAAAAATGATCCAGGCATGTTAGCACACACCTGTCGTCCCAGCTACTCAGGGGGTTGAGGTGGGAGGATCATTTGGGCCTCAGAGTTCCAGGTTGCAGTGAGCTACGATCATACCGCCACAGTCCAGCCTGGGCAACAGAGCAAGACCCTGCCTCAAAACACACACACACACACAAAGATGTTTTTCTCTGTCTTTAGTTTTTAGAAATGTGATTTGGAAGTGTCTGAGCATGAATACTTTGGATGTATCCTGTTTGGGGTTTCTTCGTCTTGGACCCATAGGTTTATAGCTTTTAACACATTTTGGAAGGGTTCAGTCTGTATGTCTTCAAACGATTCTTTCACCTGTGGACGCCTCCACCTCTTCTGGAAATAAAGTGACGCAAGTGTTAGACCTCGCATTATTGCCCTCAAGGTCTCCAGGGCACTGTTCATGTTTTAAATCTTTCTCTCTCTCTCTGATGTTAAGGTGGAATTGTTTCTTTTGATCTATCTTCAGGATCTTTGGCTTTTTGTCATCTCGATTCTGCTTTGAGGCCTATCAGAATTTTAAAAAATGTTTCTGTCATTGTGTTTCGGTTCTTCTGTAGGCCTCCCGTTTCTTTGCTAGGACGTTCTCTCTTTGTCTTTGTTTCGGGAGTGTTCAGGATTGCTGGTTCTAGGTGGTAATAACGGCTTTATTGTCCTGGAGAAATAATTCCGCCCGTGACATGCGGTCATTTTTATCTGTGGACTGTTTCTGCTGCTCTGGTTCAGAGTCTCCTTGCTCTTGGCGTCCCGGTCACCATGGATGTGGCCTGGTCACTATGGACCCGTCCTGGGCACTCTGGTCACTGTGGACCCGTCCCAGTCACCGTGGATGTGGCCTGGTCACTGTGGACCCGTCCCGGTCACCGTGGATGTGGCCTGGTCACTGTGGACCCGTCCCGGTCACCGTGGATGTGGCCTGGTCACTGTGGACCCGTCCCAGGCACCCTGGTCACTGTGGACCCGTCCTGGTCACTGTGGATGTGGCCTGGTCACTGTGGACCCGTCCCGGTCACCCTGGTCACTGTGGACCCGTCCTGGTCACCGTGGATGTGGCCTGGTCACTGTGGACCCGTCCTGGGCACCCTGGTCACTGTGGACCCGTCCTGATCACTGTGGATGTGGCCTGGTCACTGTGGACCCGTCCCGGTCACCCTGGTCACTGTGGACCCGTCCTGGGCACCCTGGTCACTGTGGACCCGTCCTGATCACTGTGGATGTGGCCTGGTCACCTGTGGACCCATCCCGGTCACCCTGGTCACTGTGGACCCATCCTGGTCACCGTGGATGTGGCCTGGTCACTGTGGACCCATCCTGGTCACCCTGGTCACTGTGGACCCGTCCTGGTCACTGTGGATTTTGAGTCCTGATGTTTTGCATGTTAGACTATGAGACTCTGGTTCCCATTTAAGTCTTCAATTTCGCTGTCGGTATGCTTGTATTCACAGGGCATGTCTTGGCCGACATTTGTAGAGTGTGGTTTGAATGTGAACTGACCCTGGTGTGCCTACTGGGTGCTGCCCAGGCCCAGTGTGAAGGCTGCATTCTGTGCCGTCTTCAGCTCTCAGAGCCGCACACCTGACTCTGGCACAGGCTGGGTCTTCATGAGCAGATTCGGAGGCTTTCTTGGTCTCCTGCCTCTAGTTGGCAGGGGGTGGGGCCTCTTCTGCTTTCTCTGCAGGAGGTGGACAGTTGGGAGGCATGTTTGCTGGTCGGGGTGGACAGTTGGGAGGGATGTCTGCTGGTCAGGAGGTGGACAGTCGGGAGGGATGTCTGCTGGTCAGGGGGTGGACAGTCGGGAGGGGTGTCTCCTGGTCAGGGGGTGGACAGTCAGGAGGGATGTCTGCTGGTCAGGGGGTGGACAGTCGGGAGGGATGTCTGCTGGTCAGGGGGTGGACAGTTGGGAGGCATGTTTGCTGGTCGGGGGTGGACAGTGTGTGGGGATGTTTGCTGGTCAGGGGATGGACATTTGGGAGGGATGTCTGCTGGTCAGAAGGTGGACAGTTGGGAGGGATGTTTGCTGGTCAGTGAGTAGACAGTTGGGGGCAATGTCTGCTGGTCAGGGGTTGGACAGTTGGGAGGGACGTCTGCTGGTCAGGGGGTGGACAGTTGGGAGGGATGTTCAGTGGTCAGGGGGTGGACAGTTGCGGGGGATGTTTGCTGGTCAGGGGGTAGACGGTTTGTGGGGATATTTGCTGGTCAGTGAGTAGACAGTTGGGGGGGATGTCTGCTGGTCAGGGGGTGGACAGTTGGTGAAGATGTTTCCTGTATGGGCGGTGGACAGTTGGGAGATGCTTGCTGGTACAGGGGTGCTAGTTGGGAGGGGCGTGTGCTGGTGCTTGCTTGGTGCCAGTCAGTGTCACTGGAGGCGGCTCCCATGGGGAGGGAGTGACAGACCCCTCCGTCTGTGGCAGCCATGTGGCTGGGAAGTGGACTCTGCTTCTTTCTTGGCCTGAGTCGAGTGGTTCTTCCATGAGTCCGAGGTCCCCGGCCAGCCTGCCTTCCTCTCCATCCTTTGGAGTCTTGTGAGAGCTGCCTTGAGCTGTGTCCCTCTCTGATCGTGACTGGTGACAGTCAGGTGGCCTGTGTCTGCGCCACCTCCCTTCTGGCCCAGAGCCAGAATCTCACCAGTGCCTTTTCCCAAGGCTAAGGCCATATGGAACCAGCAATAGCCTCTCCCATTCTGCCTGAAATGAGGACTGTGACACCTCAGTCCATGGAAAGGCGAGAGGAAGGGGATCCCCAAGGAAAAGCTGCAGGAACAGTAAGTCCACATCAGACTGCGAGAGCAATGTTGAGGCCGAATCTCGGGACGAGGAGGCGGTTCTCCGTCTTTCTCTGCTCAGCAGCACTTTGGCGTGTGTGTATATTGTTTGTTTGCTATCTGGGAGTTATTTCCTCCTAATTATAGAAGCCACATGCCTTCCACTTAGCGCCTAGAGGCGGAGAAGCATCGTCTGGCCCGAATCCCCTGCTCCTCCTGTGTGGCCGAGGCTCAGCTGCGGCGGGGGGGCTGAATGCACGCGGTGAAGGTGATGCTGGGGACGCCTTGCGGGGCATGCTGGGTCGTGGTGGTGCCCGGGCTCCTGAGACCCCCCTGACAGGCAGGTGGAGGCTGGATGGGACGGCCTCTCAGGGAGCCAGCTGGGGTTGGTGAGAACTGGAGGCTCTGTGGCCAGCACAGTGGGTTCCGTGCCGGTGTGGTTGGTTCCCCAGAGGAGCAGAGGCTGCCAGGAAGAACATGTGTGGAGGGTTTATTTTGCTTCATTTTCTTGTCTGTCATTGTGGAGTTTTATCACAAAGGCTGTGTAGGCTGCACAAAGACCTACGAGCCCCCAGGCAGGAGATGAAGACATGGTGCCTCCCTCTTACAGCCGCTCAGGTGGTGCTAGGCGCCAGCGCCTAGTTCTTTTCCTGCACAGACAGCTGCACGCGTCAGGCCGAGGGCAGAGTCCTTTACTGGTGCTGCTGGTTGGGTATTTACTCCAGGGCTGGGGTCCCCTCCAGGGGTCCATGAGCCCCACGGCGACACACGGCCAGCCCTGCCCTCCAGGCCTGCATTTTGGGCTGCTCAGCTCCAAGCACTTATCCTGACCAGAGGCCCATGTAGATGCCTCTGCACGTCTCCAGCGCTGCACGTCACAGCCCTTGGCAGAGCGGGGTGCGGTCTGTGAACAGCTGGGGATGCAGCTGGGCTGTGCAGCCTCCAGGCAGAGATGAGCACAGGACACTGAGCCCTTGGCAGACGTTGCGCAGCACCCAACCCTCCATCCCTGGCTTTCCTGCTGGGGGCACTGGGCCCCATCGGAAGCTGGCACCGTGCTCAGGAGGCCAGTCAGGAAAGATCCCTCTCCTAGAGCTGCAGTCGAGTTAGGTCAGGGACGAAATTAGACCGAGAAGGCAAGAGAGATGGCTCAGAAGAGGGTGGGGAGGGGCAGGGGCACGCAGGTGGTGGGGCAGCCCTCCCTGAGGAGGTCAGGACCCTTGGGGCCAGGGATAGAGCTCTGTGGTGTGGGGGTCACCAGCAGCTCTCAGGGACGGCAGATGGGCAGAGGCTGCAGACTTCGGCTTGTTCGGAGTGGGGAGGGGCACCGGGGGCTTTAAGCAAAAAAGGCTCCTGGCGGACTTGGGCATTGAAGGTCAGTTCTGGCCACCGTGCACAGAGCCTCCTCTCAAGAAGGCGGCTGAAGCCACCCCAAGGCTGTGTGGTGGAGGCCCAGTGCTCCCGGTGATGAGATGGACTGAGGGCAGGGACTGAGCGTTGGTGGGTTGGCTGGGAGCCTGGGGTCGGAGGTGGGGGCTGAGTCCGAGGGAAGATCTGGGGCTGTGTGAGTCTTGGACACTCATTCGGGATGTTGGATGGGCAGCGTCATTTATCTGTTTCTGCCTGCGTACAGGTACAGGTGCTTTCGTTTGGGGAGGCCTGGAGTATTTATGTAATAATGGAATCGTATTTATAAACCACTCTGCAGCTTCCCTGCCCAGCAGCGCGTCATCAGCTGTTTTCCTGTGAGCACCACGGTTGCTGGCTGTGCGCTGGTTCCCCAAGCCATGTTCCCTGTTCACAGGCTCTTACCCTCAGTGCTGCCACGGCGCCGTGTGCATCCCGGGAGCTTGCAGGCATCTGCTAGCCGCCGTCTGCAGGGAGTGTCCCTCAAGCCCTCCCTTGTTCTGTGTCCTCAGGTTTGCTCTCCTGGCCTCTTCCCTGACCACGCCTCATCCTCTTACTCTGACCGTGGCCAATCAGGACCTGCGTGTCTGGTGGATTTTGGAAGTCGCCTCACCGGGGATGGGAGGCATAGGCCAGGGGACAGCCTGTGGGAGGGCTGGGCCATGGGGGCTGCAGAGGAGGAGTGTCCATGGCACCTAGATGCAGGGGACACTCGTGGGCAGGAGCGTGGCTGGTGGTGCGGTGGCCTTGGGAGGGTTGAGGCCGTCCCCTCAACCTCTTCCGTGGACGCAGAGATGCCACTCATCACGCGGCTTCCAGTAAAGAGGACCTGGGACCCTCGGGGGACCCTCAAGTTCCCAGACTCGCAGTCCATGTCCTTGCCGTTGTGCTGGCCGAGGGGCCCCTCAGCCCACGTCGGGGCCAGGGAGAGGGTCCTGCCTGTCTGAGTGTGCCCCCATGGTGGGCCCTGGAGGCTCCAGTCTCAGGGAGAGGAAAGCCCGGTCTGCCTTGGCCTCCTCACTGACGTCTCCAGGGGCTCCAGGGCCCGGCCCAGGCTTCCTGGGGCTGCGCTGTGCTCCTTTGGTTTCTGGAGTCCCTTGCAGATAACAGACAAGAGAAACACACCTGTTGATCTCTAGCCCGTGAATTGTTTACTGTTCCTGGAGTGAGTGGTGGAAAGCCCTGCGAGGGGTTGGTTCAGAGGATGAGGCCTCACTGGAGAGTTTGTCTAGTTTACTCCGATGAGGCCTCACCTGGAGAGTTTGTCTAGTTTACTCCGAGCCTCATGTTCCTTTCAGTCGCTCCCTGAACCACTGTCTTCAGTGGGTCAGGACGAATCCACTGCCTGGGCCTGGGCCTGGACCAGTGCTCGTCAGGCCTGCTGTGTGGGGGCCTGGGGGTGCTTGCAGGTGTGGACTGGCAGCTCATCAGGAAGAGCTGGGGAAGGCCTGAGACCAAGACAGCCTCCAGCCTGGAGGAGGCATGAGGCCTGGGCAGCCACATGGCTGGGGATGGTGTGAGGCCCAGGGAACCTCTGAGGGCTGGGGGAGGCATGAAGTCCAGGCAGCCCCTAAGGGCTGGGGAGGCACAAGGCCCAGGCAGCCTCTGGTGCTGCTGCGTTGCTCTTGGGCAGCCTGGGGGGCCACAGGGCGTCTGGAGGCATCTGCGAGCGTCTGGGCTGTCCCAGCTGACGTGGGTCGTTTGCTCCACAGGCCACCAGCTTGGGTTCCCCACGGCGGGCAGCAAGTGGGACTCAGGGAACCCGGCTGTCAACCTGTCCACGGTGGCAGTGATGCCCGTGTCAGAGGAAGTGCCCCTCACCGCCTTCGCCCTGGAGCTGGAGCATGCCCTCAGCGCCATCGGTAAGCCTGGGTCTCCCGGCCTCCAGCCGTCCTTGGGTTCCAGGCCTGCTGGAGGGGGCGTGTCGGCTGCCCTCCGTCTTCAAGGGGACGCGGTGGTGGGTGGCCAGGGCTCAGGTGGGGTCAGTGTTCGGTAGCGTTTCCAAATTCCTGGCAGCTGTTAAATCTGGGGATTCAGGGACAAGGAGTTGAATTTCCTGAGAACTCAGAATTCTGCCGTATTCAGGTATTCTGTAATCTTTGCAACATTTTATTTACAAGTTTCCATGTGATTGTAGAGACCATGATAATAGGAAGTCAGTTTTCTGTGGGTTTAGGGTTATACTAAAAATTTCAGTGTTGTCTTGGCAAAATAATGCAATAATAATGAATGTGGCCGGGCACGGTGGCGCATGCCTGTAATTCCAGCACTTTGGGAGGCAGAGGTCAGGAGTTCAAGACCAGCCTGGCCAACATGGTAAAACCTCATCTCTACTAGAAATATAAAAATTAGCCGGGCGTGGTGGTGCACGTCTGTAATCCCAGCTACTGGGGAGGCTGAGGCAGGAGAATCACTTGAACCCGGGAGGTGGAGGTTGCAGTGAGCTGAGATCACATTATTGCACTGCAGCCTGGGCGACAGAGTAAGACTCCATCTCTAATAATAATAATAATAATAATAATAATAATGCAATGAGTGTTGTATAATTATTATGAAACAATATATTGTGACAAGAGTATTTCAGAACCATGTGAAAATGCTCTCTCCTGATACAGACATTTGGTAATAGAAAACAATAAATGCAAAAAATGTATAATGTAGAAAGATACTACTATAAACATCTAATATTTAAAAGTTATTCTCAGCCAGGTGTGGTGGCTCACGCCTGTAATCCCAGCACTTTGGGAGACGGAGGCGGGCGGATCACCTGAGGTCAGGAGTTCAAGACCAGCCTGACCAACATGGTGAAACCCCATCTCTACTGGAAATACAAAAATTAGCCGGGCATGGTAGCGGGCACCTGTAATCCTGGCTACGTGGGAGGCTGAGGCAGGAGAATCACTTGAACCCAGGAGGTAGAGGTTGCAGTGAGCCGAGATCGCACCACTGCACTCTAGCCTGGGTGACAGAGCAAGACTCTATCTCAAAAGTAAATAAATAAAAGTTACTCTCAAAACAAAATTTTAAAACACGTAAAGCATGGATTGCCTTGTCTGATGACCTTGACCATCATTACATGACACATATTCCCAGTATATGCAGAAAATCGTACTCATTTCCAGTGACATCAGTCAGAGTATTCTGGGTGCATCCAAAAACGTCTTCTAGCTGTGCAGTGGAGCTGTACTGCTTCATAGAAACTAGTTACGTTTAAAAAACACTTTTTCGCCAGGCGCAGTGGCTCACGCCTGTAATCCCAGAACTTAGGGAGGCTGAGGTGGGAGGATCACTTGAGGTCAGGAGTTCGAGACTGACCTAGCCAACATGTTGAAACCCCATCTCACTAAAAACACAAAAATTAGCTGGGCTTGGTGGTGGGCACCTGTAGTCCCAGCTACGAAGGAGGCTGAGGCAGGAGAATCGCTTGACCTTGGGAAGTGGAGGTTGCAGTGAGCTGAGATGGTGCCATTGCACTCCAGCCTGGGCAACAGAGCGAGACTCCGTGTCAAAACAAACAAACAAAAAAACCACTTTATTTTGAAATAATTATAGGATTGGAGAAATTGTAGAATAGTAAAGAGACCCCATGTTCCCTTCGCTGGGGCTCCCTCACGGGCAGCGCCTTAGGGGGTAACATCGAGGCTAGGACGTTGGCATTTACGTCGTCTGTAGACCCCTCGGGCCCCAGCAGCCTGTCCGTGCCCTCCTGGGTGTGTGCGGTACGGTGTGGCGTGGGTGCCATTTCTGTGACCTGCCCCACGCAGGGCCATGGGGCCGCTCTGTCACGGAGGAGACCCTGCAGGTGGCTGCCACGTTGTCACCCAGCACCCCAGTTTGTTGGCAGCGAGGGACCTGTTCTCGATCTCTGTAATTTCGTCATTCTGGGAAACTGATAGAAATGGAACCACACAGTGTAGCCTCTGCAGACGGCCTTCTCCCACTCAGTCACGTGCACCCAGGTTCCTCCTGGCCTTTTTCTGGCCTGGAGCTCAGTTCTTTTTGGTGCTGAGTCATCGTCCGCTGCCTGGACGCACCAGTTTATCTGTTCATCTACTGGAGGGCATCTTGGCAGCGTTCAGGGTTTGGCAATTAGGAGTGAAGCTGTTGTAAACACCTGTGTGCGTGCTTCTGCGTGGACAGAAGTTTTCAGTTCCTTTGGGTAAACATCAAGAAGCGTGATTGCCGGATCCTGTGGTCAGAGTATGTTTAGTTGTAGAAGAAACCACCGAGCCGACTTCCAGTGAGGTCGCACCGGGCTACGTCCCACAGCAGCGAGCAGGTTCCAGCTACTGCGTGTCCCATCGGCACTGGGCTGGATTTTGAGCTCAGAGCTGGGCCTTGGGTCCAGGGAGTATTCCAGTTCAGTTGTCAGAGGGGCCCTTATTTTGTGTGCCTCCAGGAAACAAATGTTGCCAGTTAAGGCAAGGCACAGGACACATTGATCTGATCTCTAGCTGTTTTTTTTGTTTGTTTTTGAGACGGAGTCTCGCTCTGTTACCCAGGCTGGAGTGCAGTGGTGCAATCTCGACTCACTGCAAGCTCCACCTCCCGGGTTCACGCCATTCTCCTGCCTCAGCCTCCCAGGTAGCTGGGACTACATACAGGCACCTGCCACCATGCCCAGCTGATTTTTTTATATTTTTAGTAGAGACAGGGTTTCACCGTGTTAGCCAAGATGGTCTCGATCTCCTGACCTCGTGGTCCGCCCGCGTCGCCTCCCAAAGTGCTGGGATTACAGGTGTGAGCCACGGCGCTTGGCCGATCTCTAGCTTGTAATTAGAATTAGACCTCTCTGCTTCCCTCACATGAGGCTCTGGGTCCTTTCCCACCTGGCACTGCCAAGCAGCACCCCCTCAGGCTGAGCCCCTCATCTTAGCTAGTCTCCCCCAAGCCTCTGGTGGCTGTGATGCTGGCGCCCCTGGTTGAGAAGGGCCCTGACAGCTGTGCCCATGTGGAAGATGCATACGAACAGGCATCTCGACACTGGGGACCCTGGCCTCTTGGTGTCTGGCGCCTCGATGATCTGGGTTTGGGAAATTATGTTATCTCCCATCGCACAACCTTCCCTGCCCTGCACACATGGCAGGACACAGAGATTCCAGTGCTCCTCGTGCTGGAGGAGACCGAGGCTCAGAGAGGCTGCCTGAGGCCTCCTTCAGGGCAGAGGGGAGGTAGCATCAGGCCACAGGCCCTTCCGCGCTGGCAGGTGAAGAAGGCTTGGCAGTTGTGCTGAAGGGGAGCGGGCCTTGGGGGTGGGGAGTAGACTCTCACTGCCTTGCTTGGCGTTGGTGCCTTGCTCAGCCTTGGAGGTGGGCGGCCTGGGCAGGCTCCGTTACTGGTGGTGGTGTTTTCAGGCCCGACCCTGCTGCTGACCAGTGACAACATAAAACGGCGCCTCGGCTCTGCTGCCCTGGACAGGTGCGTGCCATCAGCCCTGACTCCCTCCTCCCCCCTCCCAGCCGGCCCAGTGCAGCCCTGAGAGGTGTCCCCACTCTGTCACGTCCGGCATCTGCACTGCAGCTCCTCGTCCGGCACACCGGGGTGTGAGGGCTGATGACATGATGCCCCTCACCGAACACACACTGGGCAGCGGTGACCTGCTGGGCACTGTCGGGCCTCCCAGGAGACCCTGGCCCACGCTTCCCGCCTGGGCAGCCCCGGGTCTCACCTTCCCCCGCCTGCCCCGCAGCGAGCCTCAGCCTCTGGGCTTAACTGCAGCCTGTGCTTGACCACCTAGGCCCTGAATGACTCACTGCGAACTAGAGATAGCAGGAAGTGCTGGGCTGGGAGGGGAAGGGGCAGCGGCTGGTGCTGGCCTCTGCTGCCTCTTTCCACTGGGGACACGCACTGAGAGTGCCAGGCCCCTGCGGCGTAGTGAGGTACTCCCTCTGCGGCCTGCAGTGTCCACGAGTACCGGCTGTCCAGCTGGCTGGGGCAGCAGGAGGACACGCACAGGATCGTGCTCTACCAGGCAGATGGCACGCTCACACCCTGGACCCAGCGCTGCGTGCGCCAGGCCGACTGCATCCTCATCGTGGGCCTGGGTGACCAGGAGCCCACGGTGGGCGAGGTGAGCACGGGGAGGGCCCGTGGAGCTGGGGAGAGCCCTCTCTTCAGAACCTCCTGTTTCTCTTTTCCTTTGAGTGAAATACTGCACAAACTCAGAAAAGGACAGATAATGAGAGCCAACACTCAGATATCTGCTACCGCGTTTTAAAAACATGGTGCTGTATTGACCTCCAGCGGTCCCGGTCCCGGCACCGGCAGGGCAGGGGCCCCACATGGCCTCTTGTGAAGTCAAAGCCTCTGGCCGCCTTTCGCACTTTTACAGCCGGTACAGGAAGCCCTTTCCAGGTCTAACATTTTACATAAACGGTGCCCTATTTTATGTCGTCTGAAGTTTGCTCTTCTCCACAGCATTTAGGTTTCGGCGTCGTTCCTGTTCCCCTCACTGCTTTTTCTGGCTGCTTAGTTTTCCTCTTGTGAATGCCTCACTCTCTGCCTCTGCATCCTCAGCCAACGGGAACAGCCTTGTGCAGGCACCTTCGGGATGCCGGCCCCAGGCTGTGTCTGCAGGTTCCCAGATGGCAGCAGATCGCTGACCCGATTGCCTGTGGACCTTCCACCTGGCCATTGCTGCAGGCGAGGCCTCGGGCTCACGACTGCCCAGTCCTGTTTGCGTTCTCCAGCTTCCTGCCTTCAGTTCGCATTTCCGTCTCCCTCCTCTGCTCCCTGCTCTGCTCTCATCACAAGCCTGCCTGGGCTAATCCTGGGGCAGCTAAAAATTCCTCCTCTCTGATGTATGTTCCTCTTCTGCAGCTAGTGATGCTCCCTTGTGAGGGTTTGTTTGCAAAATACCTCATTTGAAAAGGTTGCTGTATGTGTTTATGAGGCAGTGTTAGAGAAACAGAAAGAGGAGGTGCCCCCTCCTGCCGTGCTGACCTTGCCTGGCACCGTGGACGGACGGACCCCTGCCGTCAGAGCTTCGGCAGCGCCAAGACCAGGCCACAGCCAAGTTGCTTTGCAGAACCCAGGAGCTGCTCCCGGGGTCCTGCCCTCAGACCCTCTGTGTTGCCCTCAGCTCCGTCCTGCCCCGAGTCCCAGGCTCGCCTGGCTGGCAGACACGTGGGCTCTGCCTTTCAGCTGGAGCGGATGCTGGAGAGCACAGCTGTGCGTGCTCAGAAGCAGCTGATCCTGCTGCACCGGGAGGAGGGCCCGTCGCCCGCCCGCACCGTGGAGTGGCTGAACATGCGGAGCTGGTGCTCCGGCCACCTGCACCTCTGCTGCCCGCGCCGCGTCTTCTCCAGGAGGAGCCTGCCCAAGCTGGTGAGGCAGGGAGAGCCAGGCGGCCTGCCCGTGTCTCCGTGGTTCATTTCCTTGAATGTCCGAAGCCTTCTTCACATTCCCCACCTGATTTCCTGACACCTGCGCTCCCTGGGCCCTTCCTGTGCTTGTGAACATGACCCTGCCTCATGTCTCCTTCATCTTGCCCTTTGGGCCTCTTGTGGCCACGGCAAGGTGACACCCCCTGCAGCTAGGAGGCAGCCAGCAGGGTGGGGGCAGTCACAGGGCGGCCACGGGGCTGGGGGCTCAGCGAACCCTGGGAGACTGGCCTGACGTCAGGGGAGGGGCAGTAAACCCTGGGGGCTGGGCCTCACGTCAGGGCTGCTCAGGGCTGAGGCTGAGGCCCCACATCCAGCCGACAAGGGTGTCCTCAGGCTAGCACTGCTCCCTCCTTTGGGCAGAAGATCCTGAGACTTTTATTTTCTTTGTTGTTTTTATTTTTTATTTTTTGAGATGGAGTCTCACTCTGTCGCCTGGGCTGGAGTGCAGTGGCCGGATCTCAGCTCACTGCAAGCTCCGCCTCCCGGGTTTACGCCATTCTCCTGCCTCAGCCTCCCGAGTAGCTGGGACTACAGGCGCCCGCCACCTTGCCCGGCTAGTTTTTTGTAGTTTTTAGTAGAGACGGGGTTTCACTGGTTTAGCCAGGATGGTCTCGATCTCCTGACCTGGTGATCCGCCCATCTCGGCCTCCCAAAGTGCTGGGATTACAGGCTTGAGCCACCACGCCCGGCCCCTGAGACTTTTAATTCCAGTGTCCTCAGGCAGCCCTGGGGCTTGAGGGTGAGAGGTGTCTGGAGGCTGCTTGTGCTTCACAGCCCCCAGCCCACAGCTCTGTCCAGGAACCCGCACCCTGAAAGCACCATCTGCTGCAGGATTGGGGGACCCCAGTGGGGACAGCTCTGAGGAGGCCCTCTGGCCCACCACCCAGGCCCACTTCTCTTGCTCACGTACCCTCTGCCAGTGTCCTCCCTGCAGTGGCTGTTCTGTCTCTGGGGCCCAGCCCAGGCACTGAGGCGCTGATCAGTCTTATCAGGCAGGGCCTACTGCATGCTGGAGAGGATTTGGGGTCAGTTTGGGTTAGAAGTGGAGGAAACTCCCTCCAGTCAAGCCAGGATGCGAGGTCTCGGCCAAGGGTGGGGCCCCGCACCAGCCCTGCCTGACGGCTCCTCCCCCAGGTGGAGATGTACAAGCGCGTCTTCCAGCGGCCCCCCGACCGACACTCAGACTTCTCCCGCTTGGCGAGGGTGCTGACAGGCAACGCCATTGCCCTGGTGCTTGGGGGAGGGGGAGCAAGGTGAGTGCCCCCCACTTCCCACGCACTCCTCACGGTTGTGTGTGTGGTGACAGTCGCCCCCTCGGGTGCTGGGAGGTGATGGGAGGTGCTGGGTGCTGGGGTAGGGGGTGTCACCTGAAGACAGGGAGACCCTCAGGCCGCCTGTCCAGACCTAGCGCACATGGTGTGCCCACTGACACCCAGAGTGGCCCTGGTTTTATTATGGCCAGTTAAGTAGAAGACGTATCTCGTTTTGACTGTCTTTGCTTAGAAGTGGCTCCTTGGCCGGGCGCGGTGGCTCCCACCTCTAATCCCAGCACTTTGGGAGGCTGAGGCAGGCAGACCACAAGGTCAAGAGATTGAGACCATCCTGGCCAACATGGCGAAACCCAGTTTCTACTAAAAATAGAAAAATCAGCTAGGCGTGGTGGCGTGCACCTGTAGTCCCAGCTACTCGGGAGGCTGAGGCAGGAGAATTGCTTGAATGTGGGAGGCGGAGGTTGCAGTGAGCCAAGATTGCGCCATTGCACTCCAGCCTGGGGACAGAGCGAGACTATGTCTCAAAAAACAAAACAAACAAAAAAAGAAGTGGTTGCTTGTTGGCCCTTTGCGTCTGCTCTGAAACCTCTGCTCTTTCCTCAGCTGGTCTTTCCTGGGGTCTGGTGAGTTTCCTTCACTCTAATACTTGATAAAGAATGATCTGCTCGGCCGGGCGCAGTGGCTCAAGCCTGTAATCCCAGCACTTTGGGAGGCCGAGGCGGGCGGATCACGAGGTCGGGAGATTGAGACCATCCTGGCTAACACGGTGAAACCCCATCTCTACTAAAAAATACAAAAAACTAGCCAGGCGAGGTGGCGGATGCCTGTAGTCCCAGCTACTCAGGAGGCTGAGGCAGGAGAATGACGTAAACCCGGGAGGCGGAGCTTGCAGTGAGCTGAGCTCCAGCCACTGCACTCCAGCCCAGGCGACAGAGCGAGACTCCGTCTCAAAAAAAAAAAAAAAAAAAAGATCTGCTCTCTGCCCAAACTGAGTCCTTCAGGGACTTCAATCCCAGGTCACTCCTCCCCTGCCTTGTCATCAGACACCACCTTCTCCTGACCTTGAATAGATACACTTGGAACCGAGATGGAGCCCGGGAGCCCCAAGGAGGGTGGGACAGGCATGTGCCCCTCTGCTGAGCCAGGTGTGCATAAGGGGCAGGGCAGAGCCTCCTACCGCTGCCCCCAAATGAAGGGAGGTCGCTGAGGGGTGCCCAGGCAGGGGTCCAGGCCAGGGCTGGCCTGCTGGGGTGGGGCCTCTCCGGCAGCCTCTCCCATCTCCCACGGAGTGCCAGCACTGCTACCCAGGGAGGAGCTTGGAGGTAGCCCCAGGTCCTCGAGGATGCTTCTGCTGGCCCCAGGGCAGGGCCCTGTCAGCCCCTGGGGCTGATCCAGGTGGTGAAGTGCCCACTGCATCCTGCTGTCTAGGGGACTTTCCACCTCCTCTTGTGCCATACTTTCTCTTAAACACTGCAGCACTTGGCCTAGAGCAGTTCAGTGGCTTGCCTGAGGTTGCCAGGCTGGGGACAGGACCCAGGTCTCCTTCTGTGGGTCTGGGACAGTGCAGGGACTTGGAGCAGTTGAGCCCACACCCGGGCTGGACTTGCAGGCCAGATCAGCGCATTTTTAATGAGAACGTAGCTTTGATCAAGATAATACTTAGAAGACATACGTTTCTGTAAGGCACATAACTGCAGGCCCTTGCCCTCCCTTCAGCACCACGTCCAGAGTTATCCCAGAAATAACCACTTCCCGTGTTTTGGGCTGTCTGCTTGTCTGTATCTCTAAATTGTATTCCTATTCTACTAAGTTTTTGTTTTGTTTTGGTTTTGGTTTTAGATTGTTGACTTCTTATGCGCCTTCCACACTTGCAGTCAGAGTCTGTCTATCTCTAACTATCGATCAGTCACTCATCCATGCGTCTGTCTCCCTCCTTTCCACTCAAAATCCCAGTGTGGTTCCATCACTAGTTAGCCCGCACTCACTGTCTATGTCGTTAGGACAGTGTGGGTGTCCCTCAGAGCTAAGTCACATCCCGTCCTATCCTATGATTGAAGTTCCTTCCTTGGACTTAATAATTATCATATTTGTTCAGTGTTCTGGGCATCCTTAGTTTACCCAAGGACACTGAGGCAGGCATTAACCTCCTCTCGGTATGTTCAGACACACCACTCGTCTCTGTTCAGTTTTCCGGAGTCATCCTCCCTAAAGCCCTCTAGCCTCCTCCTATCTCCACTGGTTGCTTTCTAACGTGCTGCTGAGAAGTTGCCCTGGAATTTTCTTTAACCGCCATCCTGGAAACTACCTTCGTTTCTCTCCTGTGTTCAGTTCCATTTCCTGTAATTTCATGTCTTCTTCTTCATTGGTTTATTCCTCATTTTGGTGGATACATGCTCTAGAAATTTCCCTAGGAAAAGATGCATGGGGAAGTAAACGTTTTAAGAGCATGCATATCAGCAAATGTCCTCATTCTGTTCCCACACTTGTATGATAGTTTGGCTGGGTATAGAATTCTAGATGGAAATAATTTTCCCTGAGAATTTTAAGGCATGGTTCCATTGTCTTTTTAGTTTTTTGTATTGTTGAGAAATTTAGTGCTATTTTTATTCACAAGGCCTGTTTTTTCTTCTGGAACCTTGTAGGAGATTTTCTCTTTTTTAAAAACAAAACAAGAGTCTCACTGTGTTGCCCAGGCTGGAGTGCAGTGGCAATCATAAGCTCACTGTAGCCTCAACTCTCAGCTTCAAGCAATCCTCCCCACTCAGCCTTCCAGAGTGCTGGGGTTACAGGCGGGAGCCACTGTGCCTGGCCTGAGACTCTGCATTCTTGGTATTCTGAAAGTGCATGATAACGGGCCTTCATGTGGCTCTTTTTGCAATCCACTGACAGTGGATTCCCAGTGGACCCTTTCAAATTTGGAAACTCACAGGCTTCAACTCTGGGAAATGTATAATTTTTCTAAATGAAAATGTTTACCTCCCTCTTTTCTGTGTTCTCTCTTCCTGGAGCTTTTTTTTTTTTTTTTTGAGACAGAGTCTCGCTCTGTCTCCCGGGCTGGAGTGCAGTGGTGACATCTTGGCTCACTGCAAGCTCCGCCTTCTGGGTTCACCCCATTCTCCTGCTTCAGCCTCCCAAGTAGCTGGGACTACAGGTACCCGCCACCACGCCCGGCTAATTTTTTTGTTTTTTTATAATTTTAGCAGAGACGGGGTTACCCCATGTTAGCCAGGATGGTCTTGCTCTCCTGACCTCGTGATCTGCCCAACTTGGCCTCCCAAAGTGCTGGGATTACAGGCGTGAGCCACCGTGCCCAGGCTTTTTTTTTTTTTTTTTGAGACAGGATCTCTCTGTCACCCAGGCTGGAGTGCAGCCCTGCAGCCGTGCAGCCAGAGCTCATTGCAGCCGGAAGTTCCTGGGCTCAGGCAATCCTCCCGCCTGAGCCTCCTGAGTTGCTGCGACTATAGGTGCAGGCCACCACACTTGGTTAAGTTGTTTTTCTTTTCTTTTCTTTTCTTTTCTTTTCTTTTCTTTTCTTTTCTTTCTTTCTTTTCTTTCTTTTCCTTCCTTCTTTCTTTCTTTCTTTTTCTTCCTTTTTTTTTTTTTTTTTTTTTTTGGAGAGATAGGGTTTCACCATGTTGCCAGGCAAATCTCAAACTCCTGGGCTCAAAGGGTCCTCCTGCCTCAGCCTCCCAAAGCGCTGGGATTACAGGCATGAGCCACTGCGCCCGGCCTTCCTGGAGCTTCTGATGGTCAGATTTGGGGCATCTTAGATGGATCTTCTAATTTTTAGTCTTTTCTCTCCCCTATTCTTCATCTCTGTCCTTTTGATCCACTTTCTGGAGGATTTTTCTCAAAGGTGTCTTGCAGTTGATCTTTTCTGCGACAATATCGCTGAGGTCCAAGTGCGTTCCCCACTGCCGTCCGTGTTCCTCCAGGTTCCCCGCGGCCCTCCGGGTTCCCCGCAGCCCTCCGTGTTCCTCCAGGTTCCCCGCGGCCCTCCGGGTTCCCCGCAGCCCTCCGTGTTCCTCCGGGTTCCCCGCAGCCCTCCGTGTTCCTCCGGGTTCCCTGCAGCCCTCCGTGTTCCTCCCGGGCGGCGTCGTGCTCCTGAGAACGTGCATCGCGGGCTTTACTTTGCCCGCCTCGCTGGCTCAGGTTTTCCACTGCACGCCTGTTGGTGTCTGGCGTTGGTCACACGACATAGCATGCCTGAGATTTGTCTGTGCTCCTGACTCTCAGCGGTGGCACTGCCGGGTACACGCACCACTCTTTGCTTCTCCCCCTTCCTGTTGATGGATGGTTGGTTTTCTGGTCTTGGTTATTACAAACAAAGCTGTTATCACCAACTCTTTTGTTTGTCTGTTTTGAGACAGGGTCTCGCTCTGTAGCCCAGGCTGGAGTGCAGTGGCATGATCTTGGCTCACTGCAACCTCCACCTCCTGGCTTCAGGTAATTCTCCTGCCTCAGCCTCCCCAGTAGCTGGGGTTACAGGCACCCGCCACCACGCCCAGCTAATTTTTGCATTTTTAGTAGAGATGGGGTTTCATCATGTTGGCCAGGCTGGTCTTGAACTCCCAACCTCAAGTGATCCCCCCCTCCTCAGCTTCCCAAAATGCTGGGATTACAGGTGTGAGCCACCATACCCGGCCCAACTCTTCTTCAAATCCTTTTGTGGACACGTTTCCTTTCCTCTTGGGCGAATGCCCAGCAGTGTAAGTGCCCGGTCATGGCACAGTTGTATCATTTTACACTCCCACCAGCAATGTCTGAGAGTTTGAGTGGCCCACATCCCCACCGACTCTTGGTAATGGCAGCATTTTAAATTTTGCCCATTCTAATGGTCTGCAGTGGTGTCTCACTGCGATTCTAATTTGCATCCCTCCAGTGACTGATGAGTAGAACACCTGTTCATGAGCTTGCTGGCCATTTGTGTATCTTCTTTTGTGGAGTATCCTTTTAAGTTCTTTATCCATTTTTTAATAGGTTTTTGTCTTTTACTATTGTATCGAAGGAGTTCTTTATTCTGAACACAAGTCTTTTGTGGATACATTTATTGCTGATATTGTCCTCAGTCTAGGCTTTTCTTCTCATTTTCTTAATGGCCTCTTTGGATGAACCATTTAAAATTTTGATGAAGTGTGATTTTCCAGTTTTTTTATGGTTATTAATTCCGGTGTCCTGAGAGGTTCCGCCTATCCCAAGGTCACAGAGGTATTCTACGTCTTCTGGAAGCTTTTCCAGCCTCTACGTTTAAGTCTGTGAGTCACCGCAAACTGATTTTCATGACTGGTGTGAGGTGGGAGTTCAGTTTTCCCATGTGGTGTCTGATTGCTCTGAATGATACAGTTCGGCCATGTCCCCACCCAAATCTCACCTTGAATTCTAACTCCCATAATCCCCACGTGTTGTGGGAGGGACCTGGTGGGAGGTAATTGAATCACGGGGGTGGATCTTTCCCATATTCTTCTCATGATGGTCTCATGGGATCTGATGGTTTTACAAAGGGCAGCTCCCCTGCACACGTGCCCTTGCCTGCCACCACGTAAGATGTGCCTTTGCTCCTGCTTTGCCTTCCCCCATGATTGTGAGGCCTCCCCAACCACATGGAACTGTGAGTCCTTTCAGCCGTTTTTTTTTGTTGTTGTTTGTTTGTTTGTTTGTTTGTTTTGAGATGGAGTCTTGTTCTGTCGCCCAGGCTGGAGTGCAGTGGCACGATCTCGGCTCACTGAAAGCTCCAACTTCTGGGTTCAAGCAATTCTCCTGCCTCAGCCTCCTGAGTAGCTTGGATTACAGGCACGTGGCGCCACACCCAGCTAATTTTTGTATTTTTAGTAGAGATGGGGTTTCACCATGTTGGCCAGGCTGGTCTCAAACTCCTGACCTCAGGTGATCCACCCTCCTCGGCCTCCCAAAGTGCTGGAATTACAGGCTTGTAATTTATAAAGAAAATGAGGTTTAGGTTGGGTACGGTTGCTCAAGTGCTGGGTAATCCTACTGAGCCTCCTACCCGCCTAAACCTCATTTTCTTTAGAAATAACCCAGTCTCAGGAATTTCTTCAGAGCAGTATGAAAATGGACGAATATACCTTCCCTCCCTCCTGAACTGCTGAGGCCCCCCGTCAGATCCAGTGGCCCTGCAGGTGTGAGCCCATCTGGATCTTGCTGGGTTCCATTGGTGTGTATCTCTATCCTTAATGACAGTGCTACGCTGTCTTAGTTACTGTAGCTTCATAGTCAATCTTGGCATTGAGGAGTCATGTAGTTCCTTCCATTTCCCATTTTTCTTTAATTGTTTTGGCTGTCCTAGGCCCTTTGCATTTTCATGTGAATTTTAAAATCAGCTCGTCAGCATCTCCAAAAAGAAAACCTTGTGAGATTTGGATGGGGGAATACGTTGAATCTGTACATCATTAGTTGACAGCATTGAGCCTTCCAGCCCACGATCTAGATGGATCTCCCCATGTCCTTAGGCCTTGCATAGTGGTGATCAGCCATGATTTGTGGTCTTCAGTGTAGACGTCTTGCACATCTTTTGTTGTTAACTATATTTCTAAGGGTTTTACATCTTTTCTTAGAAAACATTTCTAAGGGTTTTACCCCATCTCTACTAAAAAAAACTATTATAAATGTTTTTTTTTTTTTTTTTGAGACAGAGTCTTTTTTTTTTTTTTTTTTTTTTTTGTTTGAGACGGAGTCTGGCTCTGTCGCCCAGGCTGGAGTGCAGTGGCCGGATCTCAGCTCACTGCAAGCTCCGCCTCCCGGGTTTATGCCATTCTCCTGCCTCAGCCTTCCGGGTAGCTGGGACTACAGGCACCCGCCACCTGGCCCGGTTAGTTTTTTGTATTTTTTAGTAGAGACGGGGTTTCACCATGTTAGCCAGGATGGTCTCGATCTCCTGACCTCGTGATCCACCCGTCTCGGCCTCCCAAAGTGCTGGGATTACAGGCTTGAGCCACCGCGCCTGGCAAGACAGAGTCTTGCTTTTGTCACCCAGGCTGGAGTGCAGTGGTGTGATCTCGGTTCACTGCAATCTCCGCCTCCTGGGTTCAAGCAATTCTCTGCCTCATCCTCTTGAGGAGCTGGGATTACAGGCACCCTCCACCACGCCCGGCTAATTTTTGTATTTTTAGTAGAGACGGGATTTCACCATCTTGGCCAGGCTGGTCTTGAACTCCTGATCATGATCCACCTGCCTTGGCCTCCCAAAGTGCTAGGATTACAGGTGTGAGCCATTGTGCCTGGCCATAAATGATATCTTTTAGACTTCATTTTCAAATTTTTTGTTGCCAGTATATAGAAATACAATTGATATTTATAAACTGATCTTGTATCTTACAACCCTGCTAAATTCATTTATTCTTTTTTTTTTTTTTTTTTTTTTGAGACAGAGTCTCACTCTGTCGCCCAGGCTGGAGTGCAGTGGTTGGATCTCAGCTCACTGCAAGCTCCGCCTCCCGGGCTCATGCCATTCTCCTGCCTCAGCCTCCTCAGTAGCTGGGTCTACAGACGCCCACCACCTCGCCTGGCTAATTTTTTGTATTTTTAGTAGAGATGGGGTTTCACCATGTTAGCCAGGATGGTCTCGATCTCCTGACCTTGTGATCTGCCCGCCTCAGCCTCCCAAAGTGCTGGGATTACAGGCGTGAGCCACCGCGTCTGGCCAGTTCATTTATTCTTGTAGCTTTGTTGTAGATACTTTTTGACTTTCTACACACATACTTATATTTTCTGAGATTCAAACAGTATTTTCTCTTCCCGTCCAATACGCATATGTACTTTCTTTCTGTTTCTTTTTCTTGCTTTACTGTGCTGGTCAGAACCACCAGTGCAGTGTGGATAGACATGGTGGGCATGGACACCCAAGCCTCATTCCCAGGCGTGGAAGCAGGTGTTCAACCCACCACTGAGTGTGATCTTGGCTGTCAGCTTTTTGTGGCCGCCCTTGGTCAGACTGAGGAAGTTCCTTTTTATTCTCAGTTTCCTGAGTTTTTTTTTTTTTTTTTTTTTAAATCATGAATAGTTGTTTTTGTGACTCTGTTGAGATGATTTTATTTACTCTTTAATCTGTTAATGT
This sequence comes from Rhinopithecus roxellana, assembly GCF_007565055.1. Taxonomy (NCBI): domain Eukaryota; kingdom Metazoa; phylum Chordata; class Mammalia; order Primates; family Cercopithecidae; genus Rhinopithecus; species Rhinopithecus roxellana. The sequence continues at coordinate 8,677,606 of NC_044564.1, forward strand.
GTTAATTACATTGATTTTCCAATGAAAATCAACATTGTGCTCCTGGGACAGACCTAGTTCGTCATGAGGTTGAAGTTATCCTGTTTGTATATTGCTAGATTCTATTCAAACCTGAGTAAGGCTGGACTGAAATTGTCCTTTTTTGAAATGTCTTTACTGGGTTTGGTATGAAGGTTGTTTGCTGGCTTCATAAGCTGAAATGGGAAGTTCATCTTCTGTTCCTATTCTCTGGAAGGTTTTTAAAATTTTTTTTATTTTTGCTTATTTATTTTTATTTATTTTTTTGAGACAAGATTTCATTCTATTGCCCAGGCTGGAGTGCAGTGGCATCATCATAGCTCACTGCTGGGATTACAGGTGTGAGCCGCTGAACTCAGCCAGAATGGAATCTGTAACTTTTAAACCCCCACAAAGAAAGTTTCATGTCCAGATGGTTTCACCAGTGAATTTTGTGAAACATATAAGGAATAAATAAAACAAAATTTACATAGGCCGGGCGCGGTGGCTCAAGCCTGTAATCCCAGCACTTTGGGAGGCCGAGACGGGCGGATCACGAGGTCAGGAGATCGAGACCATCCTGGCTAACACGGTGAAACCCCGTCTCTACTAAAAATACAAAAACTAGCCGGGCGAGGTGGCGGGCGCCTGTAGTCCCAGCTACTCGGGAGGCTGAGGCAGGAGAATGGCATAAACCCAGGAGGCGGAGCTTGCAGTGAGCTGAGATCCGGCCACTGCACTCCAGCCCGGGCGACAGAGCGAGACTCTGCCTCAAAAAAAAAAAAAATTTTTACATAAAACCTTCCAAGATGCTGGGCGCGGTGGCTCACACCTATAATCCCAGCACTTTGGGAGGCCAAGGAGGGAGGATTTCTTGAGCCCAGGAGTTCTAGACCAGCTTGGGCAACATAGTGAGACACCATCTTCATAAAAATGAAAAGATTAGCTGGGTGTGATGGTGTGTGCCTGTGGTCGCAGCTACATGGGAGGCTGAGGCAGGAGGGGAATCACTTGAACCCAGGAGGTTGAGGCTGCAGTGAGCTGTGATCACGCCATTGCACTCCAACCTGGGCGAGAGTTAGACCCTGTCTAAAAAAAAAAAAAATAGATTAAATTTATTTCATCTTTACTAAGTTACAGTACTACTCAGATGCTCTATTTCTTATGTTATTTTGGTGAGTTAGGTTTTTCTAAAAATGTGCTCATTTTATCTGAATTTTTCTATTTATGGCATGAAGCTTGTTGTCTTTTTAACTAAAGCATCTGCACCGATGTTCCCATTTTCTTTCCTGTTCATCATTGATGCTTTCTCTCTTTCATTTCCTGGATCGGTCTCACCAGGGCTATCCATCGAATTGGTCCCTCCAACACCAACTTTCATCTTTGTCAATCTCCTTTTGGCTTTTTAAGTTGTGCTCTTATCTTTGTTATTTGCTTAATTTTACTCTCTTTTATTTAAATTGTTCTTTTTCCCCTAACATTTAGACAAGCAGACATTGCCTATAAAGAAACAGATAGGGCCGGGCGTGGTGGCTCAAGCCTGTAATCCCAGCACTTTGGGAGGCCGAGACGGGCGGATCACGAGGTCAGGAGATTGAGACCATCCTAGCTAACACGGTGAAACCCCGTCGCTACTAAAAAATACAAAAAAACTAGCCGGGCGAGGTGGCGGGCGCCTGTAGTCCCAGCTACTCGGGAGGCTGAGGCAGAAGAATGGCGTGAACACAGGAGGCGGAGCTTGCAGTGAGCTGAGATCCGGCCACTGCACTCCAGCCTGGGCAACAGAGCAAGACTCTGTCTCAAAAAAAAAAAAAAAAAAAAAGAAAAGAAAGAAACAGATAGTAAATATGTAACCTCTCACAACCACTCAGAGGATAGAAAAGTTAAGGTAACGCGTCTTTTATTTTCTCAGGCTGGCTTAAAGCTTTTTTCTTTGCCTTGGGTTTTTGACAACATGGGAATGGTTTTCTTTTGATTTATGTTAGGATTTATAATGCTTCCTGATTCCGACGCCTGATGTCTGTCTCTAGACCATGCCCCACTGCCCCTTCAGATACGGCTCCCTCCCCATCTGCTTTCTGTGGCTCCGATTACACATACATTAGAGTTTGGTGCCAGATCCCATGTTTCCCAAATTCTTTTACAGATTTTGTAAAACAATATTTTACATATTCTATCCTTTTGATGCTTCATGATTTCATGAATATTTTCTTCTGACCCATCTTGTATTTTACCATTTCTCTCTTCAGCTGTTCTGTTCTGCTGTTAAGCCCACTCATTGAGTTTTTCATTGGTTATTATATTTTTCACTTCTAGAATTTCCATTTGGTTTTATGCCAGAATTGACACTCTTGTTTTTAATTCCTTGAATTTGTTTTTGTTTTTTGAGACAGAGTTTTGCTCTCGTTGCCCAGGCTGGACTGCGATGGCACGATCTCAGCTCACCACAGCCTCCGCCTCCCGCTTTGAATCTGTTTTTAAGGCTCTTACCTGAGTATTTAATATTCCGTGACAGTATTACATATGGTTCTTTTTTATTATGTTAAAATACATCATAGCATGGCCGGGCACGGTGGCTCACGCCTATAATCCCAGCACTTTGGGAGGCTGAGGTGGGCAGATCACGAGGTCAGGAGATCGAAACCATCTTGGCTAACACGGTGAAACCCCATCTCTACTAAAAATATGAAAAAATTGCCGGTCGTGGTGGCTCAAGCCTGTAATCCCAGCACTTTGGGAGGCTGAGACGGGTGGATCATGAGGTCAGGAGATCGAGACCATCCTGGCTAACATGGTGAAACCCCGTCTCTACTAAAAAATACACACACACAAAAAAACTAGCCGGGCGAGGTGGCGGGCGCCTGTAGTCCCAGCTACTTGGGAGGCTGAGGCAGGAGAATGGTGTGAACCCGGGAGGCGGAGCTTGCAGTGAGCCGAGATCGCACCCCTGCACTCCAGCCTGGGTGACAGAGCAAGACTCCATCTCAAAAAAAAAAAGTACACACACACACACACATTTTATATATGTATTTTATATATAATATATTTTATATATCATATATTTTATATATTTTATATATAATTTATATATTGTTTATATATAATATATATTTTATATATAATATTTATTATATATATAACAAAATTTACCATTTAACCATTTTTGAGTATCCAATTAAGTATTAATATATTAATATAAGTAATTATACAATGTTGTTACAATGTTGTGCCACCGTTACCACTGTCCATTTCGAGAACTTTTTTTTAGACAGGGTCTCGCTGCAGTCCAGGCTGGAGTGCAGTGGTATGACGTCAGCTCAGTGCAGCCTTGACTTCCCACCTCAAATCTGCCCCCATGATCCAGTTACCTCCCACCAGGTCCCTCCTCCAACACTGGGGATTAAAATTCAACATGAGATTTGGGTGGGGACACAGAGCCAAACCACAGCAAATGCCTCCAGGGCCTTTCTCTGCTGTGGCTCGCGTCCGAGTTCCCTCCTTAGGGCTGGGTGCTCGTCCCTTGTCTGCTTTATACCCATTCATCTGCTGATGCCACCTTTTGGCTCCTTGCACACTTTAAGCATGGTCATTGTAAAGCCTGTTCTGTATCTCTTATCTGGGTATACTCTGGGCCCACTTTTATTGTCTGTTTTTTCTTTTGGCTATGAGGCCAAAAGAAAAGCCTATATGAGGCTTTTCTTCTCATGACTGGTAATCTTTGGTTGAGTAGTGGACATTCAGTATGAAAGCAGCAGCAGTGATTGGAGGCCCTGGATGCTGGCTGCCTCGTCTCGGGGGTGCTCCCTGGTCTACATTCAGCTCACCTGACTCCTGGAGTGCTGCCCCTCAGGATGCTTCCCAGGCTCCTCCCTTCCAGGGCGCCTCAACTCCAGTTTTCCCACCGCCTCTCAGATGCCCTGCTGGAGGCAGCCATGTTTGTGGGTAGAAGAGGCCAATGCCAGTCATCTCTCAGGATACCCTCCTCCCCATCCCAGCCTCACAATCCCTCAGTACCTCCAGAAAGAGGGATTTCATTTATTTTATTTATTTTATTTTATTTATTTTCTATTTTTTATTTTTATTTTTTTTTGAGACGGAGTCTCACTCTGTCACGCAGGCTGGAGTGTGGTGGTGCAGTCTTAGCTCACTGCAACCTCTGTCTCCTGGGTTCAGGTGATTCGCCTGCCACAGCCTCCCGAGTAGCTGGGATTACAGGTGCGCACCACCATGCCTAGCTAATTTTAGTATTTTTAGTAGAGATGGGGTTTTGCCCTGTTGGCCAGGCTGGTCTCGAACTCCTGGCCTCAAGTGATCTTCCCGCTTCGGCCTCCCAAAGTGCTGAGATTACAGGCGTGAGCCCATAAAGAGGGATTTTAAATTGCATCTGGAGTCCCTCTCTAAGTCAGCGTTTCTGCCTGTGGAGGAGTTGGAAACTGAGGATGAGCAAGTGGTGGCAGGTGGCCACCTCTGAGGCTCTGCAGGGCACAGCCTGGGCCTCGTGCTTACTCCTCGCTCTGTGTCCCTGGCTGGTGTAGAGGCTGTGCCCAGGTGGGCGTTCTCAAGGCCTTGGCGGAGTGCGGCATCCCCGTGGATATGGTGGGAGGCACGTCCATCGGGGCCTTCATGGGTGCCCTGTACTCTGAGGAGCGGAACTACAGCCAGATGCGGATCCGGGCCAAGCAGTGGGCTGAGGTAAGCAGGTACCCACCACCCTCACTGGAGCATAGCCCCCCAGGTCCATGCTGGTGCTGGGGGACGCTGGGGCTGTTGGCCTCTGCATGTGGCTCTGCAGGGCCCTGCCCTTGAGGAGGCTACCCCCCGAGGCCTCCCAGTGCAGCTTATGAGGCAAAGGAACAGCAAAGAGAAGGCACGAATGCAGGTTGGTGGTGGGAAGCGGTCTGATCCGTGCCCGGGTCTGAGATGGTAGAGATGATGGTGGGAGGTGGTCTGATCCGTGCCCGGGTCTGAGGTGGTAGAGATGATGGTGGGAGGTCTGATCCGTGCCCGGGTCTGAGGTGGTAGAGATGATGGTGGGAGGCGGTCTGATCTGTGCCTGGGTCTGAGGTGGTAGAGATGATGGTGGGAGGCGGTCTGATCCGTGCCCAGATCTGAGTTGGTGGAGGTTGGTGGTGGGAGGCGGTCTGATCCGTGCCTGGGTCTGAGGTGGTGGAGATGATGGTGGGAGGCGGTCTGATCCATGCCTGGATCTGAGTTGGTGGAGGTTGGTGGTGCGAGGCGGTCTGAGTCTGAGGTGGTGGAGGTTGGTGGTGGGAGGCGGTCTGAGGTGGTGGAGGTTGGTGGTGGGAGGCAGTCTGATCCGTGCCTGAGTCTGAGGTTGTGGAGGTTGGTGGTTGGAGGCGGTCTGGGTCTGAGGTGGTGGAGGTTGGTGGTGGGAGGCGGTCTGGGTCTGAGGTGGTGGAGGTTGGTGATGGGAGGCGGTCTGGGTCTGAGGTGGTGGAGGTTGGTGGTGTGAGGCGGTCTGGGTCTGAGGTGGTAGAGGTTGGTGGTGCGAGGCAGTCTGGGTCTGAGGTGGTGGGAGGCGGTCTGGGTCTGAGGTGGTAGAGGTTGGTGGTGCAAGATGGTCTGGGTCTGAGGTGGTGGATGTTGGTGATGGGAGGTGGTCTGATCCATGCCTGGGTCTGAGGTGGTGGAGGTTGGTGGTGGGAGGCGGCCTGGGTCTGAGGTGGTGGATGTTGGTGGCGGGAGGCGGTCTGGGTTTGAGGTGGTGGATGTTGGTGGTGCGAGGCGGGTCTGGGTCTGAAGTGGTGGAGATGCTGCAGGATGACATGGAGGCCAACATCGTGAAAAAGGAGCTGATTGTTACAGCCCCTGGGAGTAAGAGGCACGAAGCCTCCATGGGGGTTTCTGACCCAAGGGCCAGGCAGGGCAGCGTGAGCAGCTGAGGATGGGCTTACTGAGTCCTCCCGGCAGGCTGGGGGCCGTGGGGCTGTCCCTGGTTCATGGCACCCAGCCTGGGTTGATTTAGGGCAAGGAGATGTTGGCTTGGGGATGAGATCAGGTCAGGGCGGCTCAGTGTCACAGGAGAGATGTAAACTACTTTGGCCACTAGTCTGGCCTTGTGATAAATGGATTCCAGAATCAGAATACCAAATACAGCATCAAAGACAGCGGTGAGAACAGGCTCCCCTCGGGCCGCAGAGCGAGGGCTCCGTTCCCCAGCAGACGCGGCCACCGTCTGCCCTCCTCAGTGCCGCGCTTGCTTTTGTGAAACAAAACCGAACTTTGGTTGGAGCCATGAGTGGGATCAGAAGGGTTCGTGTTCTCCTTTTAAAAGGAAAGAAAATTCGTCACCCTCTGTGCGGCAGCAGCTCCCAAGCAGACCTGTGCTGCATTCACGTGGCCTGGGGCTGTCGCCAGCCCCGCCAGCAGGTCCCGAGGCCACTGACACCGGCTCCCCTCTCTGTTCCAGAAATGTGTCTTTCCCTTAAACGAGTCACCCGGTCACCTTCAGTGTGTCGCTCAAAAGAGGGCTTAGGGACTGGTATGCAGCAGGACGGCCTCAGGGACAGTGTCCTCGGGACAGAACCCATCATGGGCAGAGGTGGCTCAGAGCCGGTCCTGTCCCAGAGCCACCTGGTGGCCCTCTCCCTGTCCCTCCCTCTGCGGCTCTGGCGCTGGGGGCCCAAGAGTGGGAATGGCCAGAGCTCTCTGGGCTGGTCCTCCTTCTGTGCTGGGAACACTGGGCCCTGCAAGCTGGCTGGGGGCAAGGTGGGCCTGGGGTTGTGTGCCCACCCCTCATGCTGAGGAGAGGGGACAGCCGGCACTGGGGTCTGGCTCAGCTCTGTAAGCCCCTCTGGTGCTGGGCAGGGGCTTCCTCAGGGAAGGACTGGGGTCTCTTCTGCCTGTGGCCGAGGCATTCTCACTGCCTGCATCACATGGCGTAAGCATGTCCAGCCCACACTCCAAACGCTTCCCTCCCAGCTTCCGTCCCCTGAGCCCTAGCTCACTGTGGCAGGGAAGACCCTTCCTCTCCACCCACACTGCATCAAAGACAGCATTGTGAGGCTAGTTCGAGGTCAGTCTCGAGTCCTGCCTGCCTCACTGAGGAAGGATGGGCCCCAGGCCCACCCAGGAGCCCAAGAGAGTGGACCCCCGATGGAGTGCCACAGTGGCATGTGAGCCAGGGCTGGGTGGCTCTGACCTTCCCAAGAGCACTCCACTGTGTTCTCCTGGCCCAGGAACCTCATGTGCCCAGCAGCCTGCCCCCAGCTCTCCTCCCCGACCCTCCGGCCATGGGCCTGGGCCAGGCCTTGCCCCAGAGCTGAGCAGGCAAAACCGAGGAGGCCCCAGGCACGGGAATGCTGCGGAGCCTGGGAGGGTAGGGCCAGCGAGGGCTTAGGGGTCAGAAAAGGACTGAGGGTAGGGCTGTATCCTGGCTTTCAGGCCCTGGGGTGTCCACCAGCCTCTGCTCCCTCTGAGGCTCTAGCCAGGGTGCCAAAGAATAGAAACGCCCTCAGAATAGAAATTATTTACCAATTTTAGAGGTAGAAAATTGTCGGGAGACTATTCTCCATGGATATGTCATGGTACTATTGATAAGACTTGGATCTGTGTCCCGACTCAAATCTCATCTCAAATTGTAATCCTCATGTGTTGAGGGAGGAACCTGGTGGGAGGTGATTGGATCATGAGGGCAGTTTACCCCATGCTGTTCTTGTGATAGTGAGTTCTTGTGAGATCAGGACCTTGGGTGGGGCCCAAGGATACTCTGGACCCCCGTTCCATTCATGAGCCGCCATTGGGACGCCATGTGTCTGCTGTGGCAGCCCGCAGGGAGAGTGGGAGCCTTCTGTCAATTGCACATGTGCCCCCAGGGCATGACATCCATGATGAAGGCCGCACTGGACCTCACCTACCCCATCACATCCATGTTCTCTGGAGCCGGCTTCAACAGCAGCATCTGCAGCGTCTTCAAGGACCGGCAGATCGAGGTGAACCTCCACCTAGCCCCCAGTGCCTGTCCCCTCCTGGCTCCCGCCTCTTGGCCCTGAGTCAGCCTCCCCAGACACGGGACAGGAGCATGATGGGAAAGGGTCCGTCTAAGCCCCGTCCGCCTGCAGGACCTGTGGATTCCCTATTTCGCCATCACCACTGACATCACAGCCTCGGCCATGCGGGTCCACACCGACGGTGAGCACTACTGCCGCGCAGGGGCGGCCGCTTGGATGCGAGATGTGGGCAAGGGGAGACCCCAGCAGCCCTGGGGGTCGGGAAGGCCGCAGGGGTCTCCTGAAGGACGCAAACGTGTGGGCAGCTCTGTCCTTGGAGGACACAGGATGCCCTTACTAGGTGTACAGACAGGAGGGGGCGTGGCCTGGGCCTGAGACCTCAGACGGGAGGGGGCGTGGCCTGGACCAGAGACCTCAGGAGGGGGCGTGGCCTGGACCAGAGACCTCAGACAGGAGGGGGCGTGGCCTGGTCCAGAGACCTCAGAAGGCCAGACGGGACCCTCGCAGAATCAGTGATGTGGGCTAGACTGATGGACATCATGTGGGAGGACAAAGTGAGGGGCTCCCTCACTCCTGGGGTGAGGGGTTCACAGCAGTTGGAAGTCCTGGGCATACACAATGCAGTGCGACCCCAGAGAAAGAACTCAGTTTTGTTCAGCCCTTTGGGCCATGCGCTTCCCTTTGTGGAGGCGGCCTCAGAGAGGTGGGACCTACCAGCTCCAGGACTGCAGAGGCAAGGCCCTGACCCCTGGACCCAGGAGGAGCCTCCTCCGGGTAACCAGCGACTCCGGGCCCCCTCCCCAGGCTCCCTGTGGCGGTATGTGCGTGCCAGCATGTCCCTGTCCGGTTACATGCCCCCTCTCTGTGACCCCAAGGACGGACACCTGCTGATGGATGGGGGCTACATCAACAACCTCCCAGGTACTGCGGTTGGGGGACCACACCCGGCAGGAGCACAGGCTCCTGGGTCACTCCACCCCATGGCCCCTGCTGCTGCTGCCTCTGCTCCGAGAAGGCTGGGCTGGAACACGTTTTCCTTAGAGTGTGCCAAGGGAAAATGTCAGGCTGGCATCAGAGCTCCGAGAACATGCACACGCGTGTACACGCACACGCAGGCACCGGCAGCATGTGCTCCAGCATATGGCCCTGTTTGTCAGCTCAGCAGCATGCAGAACAAAGGCCAAGTCGAGTAACTGGGAGCAATTAAGCCCCATCTGTGCCCACAGTCAGAAACTAACAGCCTGCAGGTGTCGGGCTTGCTGGGGACCAGGCCACTCCTGTCACCTGTGGGATATGCGGTCAGAATGGCCCAGGACACAGCTGTGTGCCCACAGCTGCCCACCGAGCTGGGCGTGTGAGTCTTCTGCCTCTAGAAGGTGTAATGGCAGAGAGGAGACCCCACAGCCCCCAGGTCAGGTGTCGGTGAGGCAGGCTCTGTCCTCGTCCCCTGGCTCTGCATGCCTGTCCAGGGGGTAACCAGGGCTGGCTTCTCCGTAGCGGATGTGGCCCGGTCCATGGGGGCAAAAGTGGTGATTGCCATTGACGTGGGCAGCCGAGATGAGACGGACCTCACCAACTATGGGGATGCGCTGTCTGGCTGGTGGCTGCTGTGGAAACGCTGGAACCCCTTGGCCACGAAAGTCAAGGTGGGGTGCTACCGGGCGAGCTGGGCTGTCCCTGTGGCTCCTCCCTGCAGCCCCACACCTGTCCTGCGGCAGGGAAGTGGGGGCCACTCCTGGGCTCTGAGGCCAGCAGGTGTGGGGCCACGCCTCACCACCCCTGCCTGAGCCCAGCTCGGGGGAAAGAAGGGACGAGGCCGGACGGGCCTGACGGCTGTGGCAGCCCGCAGGGAGGACCCCCGGCCGGGAGCTGCTACCCTCTCCCCGCGGCCCCAGGTTGGAGAATGGGTCTCCAGAACCTGTCCTGCACTACGGGCCATGCTGGGATGGGGTAGGGGCCAGGGCAGGAGACTCAGGCGGCTGTGACGGTAGCAGGTGTTGAACATGGCGGAGATTCAGACGCGCCTGGCCTACGTGTGCTGCGTGCGGCAGCTGGAGGTGGTGAAGAGCAGTGACTACTGCGAGTACCTGCGCCCCCCTATCGACAGCTACGGCACCCTGGACTTCAGCAAGTTCAACGAGATCTGCGTGAGTGCCGGCCACACCCGCAGCGGCGGAGGCGGGCAGAGGGCACTCCGGTGGCCGCCCCTCCCCGCTTCCCCCTTTTGAGAAGACAGGAAGTGGGGGGCTCCCTACACCTCCTGATGGGGCCCTGGGGGTGTGCATAGGAAGTGGGGTACCAGCACGGGCGCACGGTGTTTGACATCTGGGGCCGCAGTGGCGTGCTGGAGAAGATGCTGCGCGACCAGCAGGGGCCAAGCAAGAGGCCCTCGAGTGCGGTGAGTGCGGGCGCCAGGACCACGCCCAGCTCCCCAGGCCACGCCCAGCTCCCCAGACCGCGCCCAGCTCCTCAGGCCATGCCCAGATCGGGCCACGCCCAGCTCCCCAGGCCACGCCCAGCTCCCCGGACCGTGCCCAGTTCCTCAGGCCACGCCCAGTTCCTCAGGCCACGCCCAGCTCCCCAGGCCACGCCCAGCTCCCCGGACCGCGTCCAGTTCCTCAGGCCACAGGCTCTGCCCCACTAGTCAAAGACTCCAGGGCTAGGACAAGGATTGCTCAGAACTGCGCATCTCCCCGGCCCCTGCCCCTGCCCCAACTTGGGGGGCAGGCGGAGGCTACAGAGAGGGCACAGGGTGGGTGGGGCCTCCTCACAGGAAGCAGACTGGGGACTGGCAGGTGGGTGTCCACAGGCAACGTGCTGTCCTCACCCCATCTCCAGGTCCTCACCTGTCCCAACGCCTCCTTCACCGACCTTGCCGAAATTGTGTCTTGCATTGAGCCTGCCAAGCCCACCATGGTGGATGGTGAGTGGAGGCCCAAGACGAGGTGCTTGCAAATGTGTGGCCTCCTGATGCTGTGTTGGGCTCGACGCCCCCACCCCAGAGGCCCACGGCCTCCCTTCCTGCCCACGTCCACACCCACGCTACAGCAGCTGGGGTGCTTGGTGGTGCTCCTCCGTCCCGGGCACCACGTGTATCCACAGCAGTGGGACTGTGACCACCCTGGGCCACCCAGCCTCTGCCCTTCATTCACCCCAAGTCCCAGCCACACCTCAGGGCTGAGGTAGAACCACGTTTTGCCTCCCACCCCACCCCACCCAGTGGGAAATGGGAATGAAGGCTGCTTGTTGGAGGGGCAGCAGGGCCAGAAGGGCGGGTCCACTCCCCTCCATGCTCCATCCAGGTCCCTGCGCTTGGACCTTCGGCCAGTGGCCTCCTGACAGCAGAACTGGACGTTCTCCTGGGAGATGCCTTCGTGGCTGCTGCGGGCTGAGAGAGCCCTGGGCAAGGCAGCTCCTGTCCACAGAGGCCTGGTCTGGGGTGCTGGAGCCCTCGGTGCCTGGCTGACAAGGGGAGGAGTGTCTACCCGCCCCTTGTCCTTGTGGAAGACCTACCAAGTGATATGCTGGGGCAAGGCTGGAGGCAGACAGAACCAGGGGTAGTGTGCAGGGCTGCCCTGGGACCAGGTGGCTGCCTGTGGGGCCTCCGTCCACCTAGGGGCAGGGGTGGGCATCTGTGGCCAGTTCTGCCTCTGAGTGTGGCTGTGCTGGGCATGGTCCCTTCCTTGGGAGGGAACTGATGTGGCCCTACCCTCGGCGCCAGACGAATCTGACTACCAGACGGAGTACGAGGAGGAGCTGCTGGACGTCCCCAGGGATGCATACGCAGACTTCCAGAGTACCTTGGCCGAACGGGGCTCAGACTCGGTGAGTAGCTGGGCGTGGCCCCACCTCGTGCCTGCAGCTGAGTCTCAGTGCCTGGCCCTGAGCCGGACACTCCCTCCCTGTGGTCCCACTGGGTTACCAGCGCTGCACAGCCTCGGCCTTGCCTAGTCCTCACGTGCAACATACGGTCTGCTTGCAGGAGGACGAGTCCTTGCTGCGGCATGGACACCCCAGCCTGGCTTTCCCAAAACTGTCCGAGGGCTCCTCTGACCAGGACGGGTAGAGGCCTGTGCTAAACAGCCCAGATGCAATGTCTTCTGTGGGACTGTCCCCAAGGCTGAGGTTCCTGCCAACTCCTAGGGGCCTCTGTACCTGCCCTGCTGGAAGCCCCAGCTTTCCCCGGAGCCCCAGGCTGTGTTAGGATTCTCTGGGCCTCTTCTCTGTACCTGCAGCCCTGCACACAGGGCCCTGTGAGCTCCCCCTGCAGCCCTGTGAGGCCCCTGAAGCCCTGTGAACCCCCTGCAGCCCTGTGAGCCCCCCTGCAGTCCTGTGAGGGCCCCGAAGCTCTGTGAACCCCCTACTGCCCTGTGAGCCTCCCTGCTGCTCTGTCAGCCCCCCTGCAGCCCTGTGAGGCCCCCCAAAGCCCTGTGAGCCTCCCTGCAGCCCTGTGAGGCCCCCCGAAGCCCTGTGAGCCCCCCTGCAACCCTGTGAGGATCCCCAAAGCCCTGTGAGCCCCCTACAGACCTGTGAGCCTCCCTCCTGCTCTGTCAGCCCTGCTGCAGCCCTGTGAACCCGCTGCAGCCCTATGAGCCTCCCTGCTGATCTGTCAGCCCCCCTGCAGCCCTGTGAGCCCCCCCGGAGCCCTGTGAACCCCCTGCAGCCCTGTGAGCCCCCCCCCCCGGAGCCCTGTGAGCCCCCCTGGAGCCCTGTGAACCCCCTGCAGCCCTGTGAGGCCCCCCCGGAGCCCTGTGAACCCCCCCGGAGCCCTGTGAACCCCCTGCAGCCCTGTGAGAGCCCTGTGAGCCCCCCTGCAACCCTGTGAGGACCCCCAAAGCCCTGTGAGCCCCCTACAGCCCTGTGAGCCTCCCTCCTGCTCTGTCAGCCCTGCTGCAGCCCTGTGAACCCGCTGCAGCCCTGAGCCTCCCTGCTGATCTGTCAGCCCCCCTGCAGCCCTGTGAGCCCCCCCCCCCCGAGCCCTGTGAACCCCCTGCAGCCCTGTGAGCCACCCCCCCGGAGCCCTGTGAAAGCCCTGTGAGCCCCCCCGGAGCCCTGTGAACCCCCTGCAGCCCTGTGAGCCCCCCCGGAGCCCTGTGAACCCCCTGCAGCCCTGTGAGCCCCCCCGGAGCCCTGTGAACCCCCTGCAGCCCTGTGAGGCCCCCGAAGCCCTGTGAGGTGTGGGAGCCCTGATGCTGCCATGTGGTGTTTCAATAAAGGTGGATCTGAGTGTTGGACGTGTCTCCCGGGCTGAAGTCCCTGTGGCAAAGAAACACTACTGGCTGTCCCTGATATGGGTGGTCCCCAAGGCTGGGCAGTCCCCAGTCCTCCTCAAATGGCCCCACTGCTGGGGCCTGAGAGCCCCTAGGGCGGCAACTGCAGGTCAGGCAGGTAGGGTTCCCAGAGTCTGCGTGGAGCTGTGGCCCCCAGGACCAGGACGGGACTCTCTGGCTCCCTCTGGCCTCGAGCACACTGGGTGCCCCTAAACCGGCTTCCCCTTCAGTTTCCAGGTCCCAAACTGCACAGGGAGCCCTTTTGTGTAAGAGGAGGGAGAATCGGCCGCCCTGTGACCCCTGCAGGTCTAAGCAGCAGATCGTGAGGGCCGAGGGCCCAGGACTTTGCGAGCGGGAGGCCCTTGGCCTCAGTTTCCCCGCTCTGGAGGCCTGGACGAGAGGGCGCGGAGCCAGGCCGTCCGGCCCCGCCCCCAACCCGAGCCCTGACGTCACGGTGGGCGGGGTCACTTGTCCTCTCCGAGCGCTCCCGGGCCCTGACGTCACAGTGGGCGGGACCGACCGCCCCTCGGAGCCCGCCCGGGTCCTGACGTCACGATGGGCGGGGCCAGCCCTCAGTCCGGGCAGCGCTCTCCCGGGAGCGGTGGCACGCGCGGAGCGCCGGGTGCGGCCATGCGGGGCCCGGGCCCGACCCCGAGCCCGAGCCCGAGCCCGAGCCCGAGTCGGAGCCCGAGCGAGACCCCGAACCCGAGCCCAAGCGCGACCCCCGGCGCGGCGCGGCTACCCCGGCGAAGGCGGCGGGCGCGGGGCGCGCTCTGAGGCCCGGGGGATGCGCCGCCGCCTCGATCATGGGCGCCGCCGCCTCCAGGAGGAGGGCGCTGAGGAGCGAGGCCATGTCCTCGGTGGCGGCCAAAGTGCGGTGAGTGCAGCGGGGCCGCCTTCCTGGGATCCCGCCCCGGACCCCCGACCCCGCCCGAGTCCGCCCCTGCCCCGTGGTGCTCCCCGGGCTCCCGGGCCCCAGCCTCTCCCACTGCGGCGCCCTCCCCGCGCCCCGCGCCCCCTCCTCCGGCTTCTCGCCGTGCTTCCTTCTTCGTGGCCCCCTGCTCTGCCCTCCTGTCCCCTCCCCTCGCGAGCGCATGGTGGGCGAGCGCACCCCCCGGGTCCGGAGTGGCCTCGGTTCCCCAAGGAACAGCAGCCAACCAGCCTCGTGACCCCTCTCCACGGGCCGACGGGCAGGGGCCGGGCCTGCAGGCCTGGCCAGGGCGCACCAGGACCAACGGTGTGTGGGCTCCCAGAGGGGACGACCCCCGACCCTCCCTCCAGACGCCGAAGGCCTGGCTGGGGACCGGATCCCCGGCTCTTGTGCCGCCCTGTGTTTGGGAGGGTCGTGCCGTGGCCTCTGACCGTGCCCTCTCTGTCCACCCTCAGAGCAGCTCGAGCGTTTGGAGAGTACCTGTCCCAGAGTCACCCTGAGAACCGCAACGGCGCAGGTAGGGCACGCGACGCCGTGCCAGGGCCGCCCAGACACCCCAGCCCAGGGGATGCTGATCCCTGCCTCCGGGGGTGGAGCGTGAGGGGCATTGGTTGCGCGTGGGCCGGGCGCCCTGCCGGCCTGGCTTCCTCACATCCCCTGCCCTCCCTGCCCGAGCCCCAGGAGCAGTTCCCAGCCGCTCGTCACCATGGCACCCACCCCGCCTGGGCCGTTGGCATGGCAACAGGCCTCCTGGCTCCCCCAGGGCTGGCACCACTGCCTCTGGGGGCCAGCTGGTGGGGGGAGGGGGAAGTTGGCACCAGGCAAACGGTGCGATCGCAGGCTGGGGGGTTGCCTGCGTGTTCCTACCCGGCAGGACCGCACACAGGTAGCACGGAGTCACCCCGCCCCCACGCACATGCAGGGGCTTCAGGCCCAGATAGGAGTTGAGGGGCTCAGAAACACGCCAGTGACTAGGGTTTGGGCAGCCCCAGCCCCCCACAGACGCCAGGTGCCCATTGGGTGTTCTCTGCCTTCGGCCTGCTATGAAACCAGCAGCGAGGGGCCGCGCCGCTGCAGGCTCACCCAGTGTCTCTCCCAGATCACCTGCTGGCTGATGCCTACTCTGGCCACGACGGATCCCCCGAGATGCAGCCGGCCCCCCAGAACAAGCGCCGCCTGTCCCTCGTCTCCAACGGCTGCTACGAGGGCAGCCTCTCAGAGGAGCCCGGCATTAGGAAGCCCGCAGGCGAGGGCCCCCAGCCTCGAGTGTACACCATCTCTGGGGAGCCTGCCCTGCTGCCCAGCCCCGAGGCGGAGGCCATTGAGCTGGCGGTGGTGAAGGGGCGGCGGCAGCGGCACCCTCACCACCACAGCCAGCCCCTGCGCGCCAGCCCTGGCGGCAGCCGGGAGGACGTCAGCAGGCCCTGCCAGAGCTGGGCGGGCAGCCGCCAGGGCTCCAAGGAATGCCCCGGATGTGCCCAGCTGGCTCCTGGCCCCACCCCTCGGGCCTTTGGGCTGGACCAGCCACCTCTGCCTGAGACCTCTGGCCGCCGCAAGAAGCTGGAGAGGATGTACAGTGTTGACCGTGTGTCTGGTGAGGGGCTTGTGTTGGGGCATGGACAGGTTTGGGGGTGCATGCCACTGCCAGGGTCTGACAGCAGCAGCCACTGTGAGGCTTGGAACAGGGGATGGGTGCTCAGGTCACAGTATGCCAGTGGACTCAAGATTAAACCCGGCAGGCTCCTGCTGCTGCCTCCACACCCTATGAGCTGTGAGTTCCCTCAGCTCCTCAGCAAAATCTGCCAGGCCTCACAGTCCGCTTTGGCCCTGCTAGCACCAGGTCAATCAAGGAGTGCTTCCCAGAGGCGGGGGCCTGGGAGGATCTTAAGGGATATATAGGGAGGAAACACCGCTTAATCAGGAGATTGGGCTGCCCTCCAAGAGTCCTGGGGAGCTGTTGGGGCCCAGCCAGGCAGTGGGCCCGTTTCCCCAGTACTGTTGAGTTGTGTGGTAGCTTGTCCACCAGGCAGAAAGTCACTCCACTGTCCCCATACTTGGGCATCAGGGAAAGGCTGTGGGGCCCCTGGGAAGGGGACAACCCTCAGCAAGGTGGTCTCCAGCCTCAGTGAGGGCCTCCAGCTAGAGCATGGGGGCTGCAGAGAAGGCCTCAGATGCCCAAGGGAAACAGATGCATTTTTTTCCTGGGCCTCCTGGAGACAGACCGTGCTTTCAAAGGAATGTTCCTCAAACTTTGGGTGGCCAAAGGGAAAGTTAAGCCAAAAAAAATCAAAGCGTCAAGTCACCAAGAGCATGGTCTTGGTGAGTGAGCAACAGACATTTGAGCACTGCCCGCTGGGCCCGTGTGGGGATGCCACCCTGTGCCAGCCTCCCCCCACCCGCCCTGGCTGCCCGCTGCTGCTGACCCCCGGACTCAGAAGCATCTGCTTCCCAACAGGAGGGAGAGACTTCACCCAGCCGCCGCTCCTTTTTGTCTCTTTTAGACGACATCCCCATTCGTACCTGGTTCCCCAAGGAAAACCTTTTCAGCTTCCAGACAGCAACCACAACTATGCAAGCGTGAGTCTTGTGCCACAATGTGGGGTCAGGGCCGGGTGGCCTTTTTCTGCTGCTCAGGGAACACGGCTTTTTCCCAGCCTCTGGGCCTACCGGGGGGCTGCTTCTGAACAGCCCCATGTGCCCATGCTGTGCCAGGCCTGCCAGGGGGGCCAGGGCTGGTTGCTCTTCCCCTCCCATGGCTGGTGCCCAGCCCCCCCACAGTCCTCTGGTCAGGGGACCTGGCCCAGGGCTGCAGCTGATGAGCTGTCAGTGGGGTGTGGCGTGTGGTGTGGTTCTCCTGCTGCCATCCCCTCTCCTCAGCCTGTGTCTGCCCTCCCTCAAACCCTAAATAGAAGCCTACTTCTGTTTCATATGTGCCACAGGTAATCACAGTTTTGGGGTCCCCCCAGGGACCTGCTCTTCTCTGTCTGGACATACATCTGGGTTTTCTGTTCTGGGGTTCCTTCCAGGGAAGTTCCCTTTGCTGCAGTGGCCCCCACACCAAAGAAGTGCCCTGCACAGGGGGAGTCCACCCCACTCCCAGCCTCAGGCTGCCCGGTGTCAGCAACCGGTCCTGGTGGCATGGGCTGCAGTGACGTAAGCTTCCGTTGCCTATTCAGGGCTGGCTGGCAGTGTAGCCAGCATCCTGCTGGTGGCTGGGTTACCTGTGAGGGATCTACTGGGTCAGTGACAAGAAGGGAACTGCAGGGGCCGGGTGGGGGCTGAGGGGAGGCCCAGGGTTGAGCTCACTGTGTCTTCTCTCTCACGCCATCCCTTTCGGCCCTGGCTTCAGCATCTCGTAAGTACCTGTATGACTTGGTGCCTAAGGGCACAGCCGTTGTCCCTGGGGAGACCCTCCCACCCCCAAATAGGTCTGGGCAGGCCAGGGACCTGGGTCTTGAGGGAGTGCCGCTCTCTGTGGGCCTGGCTCCCAGCGGGCACCGAGGTCGCAGCAGGGCCTGCCGGGAGCTGGGCCTCGACAGGTGAGGCAGGCTGGGACTCCTCTACCCAGCCCCATGCCCCAGACGCCCTGCTGGGCCCTCTGCTCGCACCACTGTCCCCACGTCTGTGTCCCTCCTGCCTCCGGCCAAGGGCAGTGCTGACTCGCGGTGGTTTCCCAGGGTGTTCAGGGGCTACGCGGAGAGGAAGCGCCGGAAACGGGAGAATGATTCCGCGTCTGTAATCCAGAGGTAGGGCCTGCCAGCCACTCGCCACCAGGGTCCATCTCTGGTCTGTGCTGGCCTGGCCTGGGCCCCCTCGGCCCTGGCAGACCTGATGGGGGAAGGGTGGTGGCGACCACTGGCCTGGCCCTGCTCTGGGGACGTGGCAGGCAGGAGGGGCCATGTGGCCCGGGCTGCAGGAAAGCATCTCACCCTCAGTCCTGCATTCCGAGGGCACGGGTCTCTGTCTGGGCTGGGGCCAGAGGCAAGGCCCCTCTCCCCCGCTCCAACTACAGAGCTATGTCTGGGAAACTTTTTGCCCGTTTCGGATGTTGGGCCTTGGCAGGGTCCAAAGTTTGGTGGAGGAGAGGACCTGCCCCTGAGGTGGCTCAAGGACACAGAGCAGGAGAGGGGGCTCCTGCAGGCCCCCAGCCCGCCATGGGGTGGTGCAGACAGGAGCCCCACTCTGCTGCAGCGCAGGCAGGCTGGATCCTCAGCCACAAGGGCATGGAGGCTCAGGGTGTGAGTCCCGGGCAAGGACGGAAGGTCAGAGCCTGGGAATGCAGCTCCGGAGGAAGCTTGATCCAGAGCACCAGGCACTGCACCTTTGTTCTGGAGGCGAAGGGGAGCCCTGGAAGGCTCTCGCGGGGCGAGCACTGGGTGGGATTTGCCTTTGGGTGGGAGGTGGTGCCAGGAGCCAGGGAGAGCATTGGCTTCCCACACCGAAGGGGTGAGAGTAGAGCGCTAGCCCGACGGGGACTAGGTGGGCAGGGGCTGCCGCCACCCCCTCAAGGCCTTCAGCCCCTCACTTCCTCCCCCAGGAACTTCCGCAAACACCTGCGCATGGTCGGCAGCCGGAGGGTGAAGGCCCAGAGTAAGGCCCCGTGGGGCAGGGGTGGGGGGCCGGCGTTGCGCTTGGCTGGTTGGGGCTTTGCGTGCTGCTAGCTGTGCTAAGAACGACCACCCTGCCCTAAACCCAGCCAGGCCCTGCCTCAGGCTCCTCCCCTCCCAGCCACGCCCCCAGTCCGGCACAGGCTCCTGCCTTCCCAGCCGCGCCCCCGGCCCGACAAGGCTCCTCCCCTGTCAGCCACACCCCAGCCCGGCACAGGCTCCACCCCTCCCGGCCACGCCCCCAGCCCGACACAGGCTCCTTCCCTCCCAGCCACGCCCCCAGCCCGACACAGGCTCCTCCTCTCCCAGACTCAGCCTCTGGCCCCGCCCCAGTGTTCGCTGATCCTGACCCTGAACCAACCGAGTCTCTGGTCCGTGTCTGCTTCATGTGCCTCAGGCCACACCCACATCAGCTTCCTCTGCCCAGGGCCCCCGTGGTCCCCTTGCCTGGGGCCTGAGTCTCCCGAGGCCCCGCCTCGCCCGCTCGCTAATGCGGGTTTTGCTCTCTGCAGCGTTCGCTGAGCGGCGCGAGCGGAGCTTCAGCCGGTCCTGGAGCGACCCCACCCCCATGAAAGCCGACACTTCCCACGACTCCCGAGACAGTAGGTGCCCCGCACAGGCCCGCCAACCTTTCCCAGAGCCTCCCCTAGACCCTAGACCCCTGCTGGGGGTCCCCTGCCAGGGCCGCTGGGCTGCGCTTTTGCACTCTGAGCCTTGGTTTACCTATTTGTGAGATGGGGACGCCCTCAGCATCTCCGATCTCAAAAATGGGGCTAACTTAACGGCTGCGGCAGTGCTGGCCGGGGGCGCCTGTAGGGCCGTGCCCACTGACACTCACAAGAGGCCTTGAGGGGCAGGGGACTGCGGTGCCCGCCCCCACTCCCTCCCAGGCGCCCTGCCAACTTGGCTGGAGCTGATGCCTGCACGCGCCTTCCACCAGCCTGGCACCAGGGTCTCCCTCCCCACATCAGGCTGCTACCCAAGTGGTGTCCGCAGGCCTGTCCTGCCCGGCTGGCGGCGGCCTCTGCATAGTCCTCCCACTTGCTTGGAGGACCCTCTAGGATGGGCCTTTCGGGCCCTGTGGGCCTTGGGCCGTGGCCAGGACAGGAGGTGCTGCCAGGCTTGCTGTCTTGGTGACCCTCTGGCTTCCCAGGCAGTGACCTGCAGAGCTCCCACTGCACGCTGGACGAGGCCTTCGAGGACCTGGACTGGGACACTGAGAAGGGCCTGGAGGCCGTGGCGTGTGACACCGAGGGCTTCGTGCCACCAAAGGTCATGGTGAGGCCCAGCCCGGGCAGTGCTCCTCTGCACCCCAGCAGGACTTGGCCCTGTCCCAAGAGCCCAGCCTGCTCTGCCTGGGACCACGCAGCCTTCTCCAGCTGCCTGTGGGAGGGGGTCTCACAGGGCTGTACCCTTGGGCTGCCTGGCAGCCAGAAGGTAGCCTCATGGGGGCTCCCACAGCCCCTCGGCTTTTGGATGGGCCTGGGGCCCCTGAGCAGCTCTTTGTCTCCCCAGCTCATTTCCTCCAAGGTGCCCAAGGCTGAGTACATCCCCACCATCATCCGCCGGGACGACCCCTCCATCATCCCCATCCTCTACGTGAGTCCCGCCCCAGGCCTGCCCCCACAGATCCCCTCCTGCAGCCCCACCCTGGGCCAGCGCTGGCACCCCAGGTCCCCAGCGGGCTGTGACGCTGCTGGCTCTGACGAAGCCCTGATGTGGCCTTGTGGCCTGTGTCTGTCCTCAGGACCATGAGCACGCAACCTTCGAGGACATCCTTGGTATGTGTCTCATTGGCCCCTCTCTGCTGGTCCTGGGGCTGGGAGAGCAGACACAGGCGGGGGGTGCCCCTGGGGCTGGGGTGGGAGCCACAGCGCTCACACCCACTCTCCCACAGAGGAGATAGAGAGGAAGCTGAACGTCTACCACAAGGGAGCCAAGATCTGGAAGATGCTGATTTTCTGCCAGGTAGGGCTCAGTGTTCTTCTCCGGCCCTGGAGAATTGTGGCGGGGTGGGGAGACCAAGGGGAAGAGGTCAAGTTGGGGGAGACCAAGGGGAAGAGGCATGGGGTGGGGAGACCAAGGGGAAGAGGCATGGGGTGGGGAGACCAAGGGGAAGAGGCATGGGGTGGGGGAGACCAAGGGGAAGAGGTCAAGTTGGGGGAGACCAAGGGGAAGAGGTCAAGTTGGGGGAGACCAAGGGGAAGAGGTCAAGTTGGGGGAGACCAAGGGGAAGAGGCATGGGGTGGGGAAGATCAAGGGGAAGAGGTCAAGTTGGGGGAGACCAAGGGGAAGAGGCATGGGGGGTGGAGACCAAGGGGAAGAGATCTGGGGGGCACCAAGGGGAAGAGGCGTGGGGGGTGGAGACCAAGGGGAAGAGACATGAGGCAGGAGACCAAGGGGAAGAGATCTGGGGGGCACCAAGGGGAAGAGGCGTGGGGGGTGGAAACCAAGGGGAAGAGACATGGTGGTGGGGGGAGACCAAGGGGAAGAGACATGGTGAGGGGGGGAGACCAAGGGGAAGAGACATGGTGGTGGGGGGAGACCAAGGGGAAGAGACATGGTGAGGGGGGGAGACCAAGGGGAAGAGACATGGTGGTGGGGGGAGACCAAGGGGAAGAGACATGGTGAGGGGGGGAGACCAAGGGGAAGAGACATGGGGCAGGGGACCAAGGGGAAGAGGCATGGGGTGGGGGAGACCAAGGGGAAAGAGGTATTTTGCGGGGAGACCAAGGGGAAGAGGCGTGGGGGGTGGAGACCAAGGGGAAGAGACGTGGTGGGGTGGGGGAGACCAAGGGGAAGAGACATGGTGTGGGGGGACCAAGGGGAAGAGGCATGGGGTAGGGGAGACCAAAGGGAAGAGGCATTTTGGGGGGAGACCAAGGGAAAGAGGTGTGGGGGGTGGAGACCAAGGGGAAGAGACATGGTGGGGGGAACCAAGGGGAAGAGACCTGGGGGGGGACCAAGGGGAAGAGGTGTGGGGGGTGGAGACCAAGGGGAAGAGACATGGTGGTGGGGGGGACCAAGGGGAAGAGACACGGTGTGGGGGAGACCAAGGGGAAGAGACGTAGACGTTGTAGAGGACCAAGGGAAAGAGACGTGGTGGGGGAGATGAAGAAGAAGAGGTGTTTGGAGGGGAGACCAAGGGGAAGAGGCTGGGATGGGGAAAGACCAAGGGGAAGAGGCGTAGGGTCAGGGAGACCAAGGGGAAGAGATGTGGGGGGGAGATCAAGGAGAAGAGACATGACCAGGAGAGGAAGACCAAAAACACCTCCCACGCGTGTGCGTGTGTGCATGTGTGTGGGAGAGGGGGAGTAAGGAGGAGCAGGTGCCTGACCACAGCTTCTTACAGGGAGGCCCTGGACACCTCTATCTGCTCAAGAACAAGGTGGCCACCTTTGCCAAAGTGGAGAAGGAAGAGGACATGATTCAGTGAGAAGCCGGGTGCCCTGGGCGCGGGGAGGGCTGGAGGCAGAGTCCAGGCCCCGGAGCATCCCTCCCCCACGGTCCCCTCTGTGGAGCGGGGTGCCTGTCCCCTGCCACTGGGTGACCCGCCCCTCTCCACCAGCTTCTGGAAGCGGCTGAGCCGCCTGATGAGTAAAGTGAACCCAGAGCCGAACGTCATCCACATCATGGGCTGCTACATTCTGGGGAACCCCAATGGGGAGAAGGTACAGTGACTCCCAGGCCCCACCCCAGGCCTCTGGAGACCCCCGACGTGGACAGACAGGGCAGGGCCTTCCATGTCTCCTGGCACTTTGTTTCCTTGCCCCGGGCATTCCTCTAGAAATCCCTTTTGCCTGAGCGCAGCCAGGTTTGGGGGGTCTGAGGAAAGAGGGTGGGCCCTGCTCCCCATCTCTTTCCCCCTCCTCCTTCCCCATCTCTCTGCCTCAGACTCACAGCACCCTGCTTCTTCCAGCTGTTCCAGAACCTCAGGACTCTCATGACTCCTTATAGGGTCACCTTCGAGTCACCCCTGGAGCTCTCAGCCCAAGGTGAGTGACCCAGGCTGGGCCCAAGCTCTGCAGCCGCTGTGGGGCCTCGGTGGGCGGGATCCCAAGGCTGCCGGCCAGGCCTGAGCCTCCTGCCCCCGCTCCGCCCAGGGAAGCAGATGATCGAGACGTACTTTGACTTCCGGCTGTATCGCCTTTGGAAGAGCCGCCAGCACTCGAAGCTGCTGGACTTTGACGACGTCTTGTGAGGGGCAGAGGCCTCCGCCCAGTCGCCATCAGGCCGCTCCCTCTGCACAGGGACCTGGGGCTGGGCCGCCTCGTGCTCCCCGGGACTGTGCGGCTCTGGTCTTGCCTGGAGCCACTTCAGGGCACCTCAGACGTTGCTCAGGTTCCCCCCGTGGGTTCCGGTCCTCACCGCACCCATGGCCATAGAGGCCTCAGTCCCTGGGGGCCGGGAGGATCCCGCCCCATGGCCCGTGGATGCTCAGCGGCCAGGCACTGACCTGCCATGCCTCGCCTGGAGGCTCGGCTTTGGGAATCCCCTCCATGGGGTTCATAGAAATAAGTGCAATTTCTACACCCCCGAAACAGTTCAAAGGGAAGCAGCATTTCTTGTTAACTAGTTAAGCACTATGCTGCTAGTTACAGCATAGGCACCCCAGCCCAGCAGCCCACATGTGTTCAGGACCCTCCCTGCCCACCCCCTCCCTGCCGTATCGATCACCAGCACCAGGGTGGCCCGTGTGCTTGGGGCCAGTGTCGCCGGGCTGCCCAGCCTGGCTCTGTCTACACTGGCCGAGTCTCTGGCTCTGTCTGCACTGGCCGAGTCTCTGGCTTTGTCTGCACTGGCCAAGTCTCCGACTGTCTGTGCTTTCACTTCCACTTCTCTTGCCACCCCCTCTCCCCGCTTACTCAGACCTCAGCCGGCGCCAGACCCGGCAGGGACGGTCTGGGCAGCAGGAGGGAAGGGCGCAGCGTCCCCTCCTTCAGAGGAGGCTCCAGGTGGGGCCTGCTCCCCATCCCCCCAAGCCCACCCAGCACTCTCATTGCTGCTGTTGAGTTCAGCTTTTACCAGCCTCAATCTGGAGGCTCCATCCCAGCACAGAGGCCTGGGGCTTGGCAGGGGCCCGGCTGGGGCTGGGTCCTGGGTTTCAAGAACCTCACCAGTACCACAATGGGCCCCTGGACCCGGCCGCGCAGCTGGTGGACTGTAGGGTCTCCTGACTCGGAGGAGCTCCCAGCTTTTGTCCACGGCCGGCAGGAT
Source organism: Rhinopithecus roxellana (assembly GCF_007565055.1). Taxonomy (NCBI): domain Eukaryota; kingdom Metazoa; phylum Chordata; class Mammalia; order Primates; family Cercopithecidae; genus Rhinopithecus; species Rhinopithecus roxellana. The sequence goes on from NC_044564.1 coordinate 8,701,598, forward strand.
GGGCTCTCGTGTATATAGCTGCGGCTAGGGGGCAGGACCCCCTTGTGCAGAGCCAGGGGTCTGAGGGCACCTGGCTGTGTTCCCGGCTGAGGGAGGGCTGGGGCGGGGGCCGGGCTCAGAACGGTGTACGATACCCCTCATAGTGACCATTAAACCTGATCCTCCACCTCGGCCGCCGCATGGGTCTGTCCTCTCAGTGCTCTCCAGGGCCCGCCCCAGGCCCAGCTTCTGGGCCCACTCCTCTGAGGTCACTGCTGCAGGGCCTTCCTGCCTGGACAGAGTTGGAGCCGGGCCAGTAGACCACCCCTCAGGGCACAGCCGGGGGGGCCGACATGGGAGGGGATGGAGAGGAGCTGCAGGAGGGCTGGGGGAGCTGCAGTCTCAGAGAGGGGCCATACCAGGTCTGGGGGGGAGAGGAGAGACGGCCCGCTCCTCCTGCCGCCTAAGGGCACCAGGGAGAGGGCTGTCTGCCCCCTCAGGCCACCCTGTGTGTGCAGTCAGCAGTGTGGCCACAGATGGGGCCCACTCTCTCAACCTCAGGTGTCCCCAGGGTCCAAACCACTACTGGGCACAGCCAGGTTGGCTACCAGCTGGTTCCCTGCCCTGTGGCTGGGGGACAGAACAGCAGGTATCAGCTGGGCTAGGGTCAGGGTCAGGGGGCCTGCCAGGTGTGCCAGCCCCACGCAGAGGCAGGCTGCATAGCCTGGCACAGCCTAGCAGGCTTGAGGCCCGGGGTGCTGGGAGCGGTCACACATCCATCAGCCACCTCCAGCTCCTCCGGGACATTCTAGATGGAGTCCGGGAGGAGGCAGGTTTTGGTGCCAATTTGAATGTATAAAGTTTTAGGTAAATACCAAATGCCTATAGACTTTCTGTTATTCCGTGGCCCATACTATTTGAAAGTGACATATCATGAAATCATGGAGGGATTCGAGTCTCCTTTCTGCAGAGTTGATGAGACAAGTCGCCACTGCCTGGAATCTGCTGATGCTGCCATGCAGGCCTCAAGGGTGGTGCTCCTCAAAGTAGGACAGCACGCGAGGTTGCCACGTGCCCACACACTGCACTGCTCCAAAGGCATGTCCGTCTGTCACCTGAGCTCAGAGTCCCAGAGCAGCCAGACAATCCCTCATCCCTGCCCTAACAGGGACCCTGCAGTTCCAGCCCATCTGGTGGCTGCTGTGGCCGCCGGCCTGTCCCACACAGTCCGGTCCGTAGGGTCTGCTGGAGCGAGTAAGGCCTGGGGGATATTATATATGGTCCATGAGGTTCCATTCCTCATGCCATAACCACCGGGGGAAGTGAAAGGAGGAAGAGACATCGAAGCCAGCAGCCCCAGGAGCAGACACAGACGCAGAAATGCCAACGGGGAAGGAGGTGGCCCCACGCAGAGGCAGGCTGGGCCAGGCCAGGGGGCTGGTGACCAGGGCAACCTTGGGTACTTTGCTGCACCTGCCCTTGCCTCCCTTGAAATACAAAAACAGCAGCAGCTGCCAGAAATAGTTGGGAAAGAAATAAGAAATATTTGCCATACATGGGAGCGATTAAAGTCCTTAAGATTTAAAGTGCTGGCCGGGCGCAGTGGCTCAAGCCTGTAATCCCAGCACTTTGGGAGGCCGAGACAGGCGGATCACGAGGTCAGGAGATTGAGACCACGCTGGCTAATACGGTGAAACCCCGTCTCCACTAAAAAATACAAAAACCTAGCCGGGCGAGGTGGCGGGCGCCTGTAGTCCCAGCTACTCGGGAGGCTGAGGCAGGAGAATGGCGTGAACCCGGGAGGCGGAGCTTGCAGTGAGCTGAGATCCGGCCACTGCACCCCAGCCTGGGCGACAGAGCCAGACTCCGTCTCAAAAAAAAAAAAAAAAAAAAAAAAAAGATTTAAAGTGCTTTTATATATTGCTAAAGAAAATGACAAAAGCCAATAGGGGAAAGCGAGCAGAGATGTGGAGAGATCATTCACAGAGCAGGAAACTGGCCAGTAATTCCACGAAGAAAGTCCTCATCCCATCAGGAATCATGGAAAGGCCAATGAAAGCGACGAGGTAACCCCCTTTTCTAATTTGAGACGGGGTTTTGCTCTGTCACCCGGGCTGGGGCTCACTGCTGCCTTGACCTTCTGGGCTTAAGCGATTCTCCCATCCGCTCAGCCTCCCAAGTAGCTGGGACTACAGGCATCACCACGCCTGGCTAATTCTTTTATGTTTTGTAGAGACAGGGTCTCACTGTGTTGCCCAGGCTAGTCTCAAACTCCTGGCCTCAAGCATCTCCTGCCTTGGCCTGTTACAGCCTTTTTTCGAAGGTAATCTGGTAACAGCTCTTGAAGTATTGTGACTGATGAGTGCACAAGTCCGTCCAGCCCCAGCCACCCCCTGGCACCTTTTCTGAGGGTGTCTCCTGCCCCGCTGTGCCATGCCTGCTAATCCGGGTGTGGCCTGATTGCACGATGGCCTTCCCAGAAGGATCTGATGCTCATGAGGCTTATTGCTAAGGAGGAAGATGCAAGTGGTCCAGCTGTTCCAAGTGACCAGATCACGCTTCGCATGGATATGGAGTGTCGCCTGCCACCTGCCTGGACGCACTCTTGTGGCTACCCAGGAACGGCACGGGAGGAGGCCCCCGCCTGCCCTGGCGACCTGCCTGCCCTGCTCTAGCCGGTCCTGCTCTCAAATGCAGACGCCCAGGCCTGCACATCCACGCTCACTACACAACCCCAAGGAGCCCCCCGGGCGGCCCCGTGGCCGGACATGCACCCAGCAGAGCGACCACCCTTGAGACCTGGGGTGTGGTCTGGGGGCTGTGTGGGGACCTCCTGCTGGCATGCGGGAGCTTCTAAGGGCAAGAATCACAGGTGTGACTCCTGTCTGTACGGTAAAACCCCCATGAGCAGGAATAAATATGGAGACACAGTGGTGGAGGGAGCTGTGGCAGTCACACCTCTGCTGTTAGCATTGCCTCTGCGGGGGCAGGAGAGAGCAGACATACAACCTGACACTGAAAGGGGCAAGATGGCCCCTGTGACTCCCTGCCCCTGTCCTGGTGCCTGCCCACAGGCGGGTCAGCTCCCCTTCCGCTGTGGAATCTCCTATGTCTCTGTGTGCTCTGTCACCCCTGCTTTCTAGCCTGAAGGCTGGGAAGGGAGGTCTGGGGAGCCCGGGAGCTGAGAAGTACCCGAACACCACCCCCAACGCCCCCCAACCCTCAGGTGCTCCTGCGAAATGTGTCTGTGTGTGTGTCTGACTCACCCAGACAACTGGCTTGAGTAGCCAACCTTGGTCATTCCCAGAACCACCACTGGGGGGCATACGTGTGGCTAGACCAGAGGGTGCCCCAAAATCTGTCTCTACAAAAAAATTAAATTAATGGGGCATGGTGGTGGTGCATGCCTGTGGTGTCAGCTACTTGGGACGCTGAGGCAGGAGGATCACTTGAGCCCAAGAATTCAAGGCTACAGTGAGTTAAGATTATGCCACTGCACTCCATCCTGGGTGACAGAGCAAGACCTTGTCTCAAGAAAAAAATTTTCAATGAGTAAAATTTTAAAAAACAACTTTGGTCAGAAATGAAATTTTGGTTTATAATTTTTTTTTTTTTTTTTTTTTTTTGAGACAGAGTCTCTTTCTGTTGCCCAGGCTGGAGTGCAGTGGCGCAATCTCATCTGACTGCAACCTCCACTTCCCGGGTTCAATTAATTCTCCTACTTCAGCCTCCCAAGTAGCTGGGATTACAGACGTCCGCCACTATGCTTGGCTAATTTTTCGTATTTTTAGTAGAGACGGGAGTTTCACCATGTTGACCAGGCTGGTCTCGAACTCCTGACCTCAGGTGATCCACGTGCCTTGGCCTCCCAAAGTGCTGGGGTTACAGGCGTGAGCCACTGTGCCTGGCCTGGTTTGTAATATTTTGAATCTTACTTAATATGAGACTGGGAGTCTTCCTTTTATCCTACAGTGAACGTTGCTGTTTTAGTTTCAGCCTCAGTGGCTGTTGGTCCAAGGTCAGTTTTTCTCCAAGATTTTGGGGCACCCTCTGGTCTAGCTGCACATATGCCCCCCAGTGGTGGTTCTGGGAATGGCCAGGCTGGTCCTGAACTCCTGGCCTCAAGTGATCCTCCTGCCTTGGCCTCCCAAAGTGCTGGGATTACAGGTGTGAGCCACCATGCCCGGCCTGAAGACTTTAAAGTAGCTATTATAGTAGTGCCCAACTGAGCCATCATCAGCACTTAAAATGTTAGAATAGAAAGTCTCAGCAAAGGCCGGGTGCGGTGGCTCATGCCTGGAATCCTAGCACATTGAGAGGCCGAGGCAGATGGATTACTTGAGCACAGAAGTTTGAGAGAAGCTTGGGCAACATGGTGAAACCCCATTTCTACTAAAAAAACAAAAATCAGCCAGGCACAGTGGCACATGCCTGTGGTCCCAGCTCCTGGGAAGGCTGAGGAGGGAGGATCGTTTGAGCCCAGAAGCTCACAGCTGCAGTGAGCCGTGATCCTGCCACTGCACTCTAGCCTGGATTACAGAGTGAGATGCTGTCTCAAAAAAAAATAAATAAATAAGAAGAAAAGAGTCTCAACAAATAAATAGAACCATATGAAAATTTTAGAACCAAAAAACACAATAACCAAAATTGAGAAAACAAACAAATTTCATTGAGCAGACTCAATAGCAGAATGGAGATGGCAAAGGGAAGAGTCAGTAAATATGAAGACAGATCAGCAGAGATTATCCCATCTGAACAACAAAAAGAGATTAAAAGAATAAGTGGGCTGGGTGTGTTGGCTAACGCCTGTAATCCCAGTACTTGGAAAGGCAGAGGCAGGCGGATTACTTGATGTCAGGAATTCGAGACCAGCCTTGCCAACGTGGTGAAACCCCATCTCTACTAAAACTACAAAAATTACCCAGGCGTGGTGGTGGATGCCTGTAATCCCAGCTACTCGGGAAGCTGTAGCAAGACTCTGTCTCAAAAAATAAAATTTAAAAGTAAAAATAAAATAAAATATTGGAAGCAAAACACGACAGAATTGAAAGGAGAAGTAAACACATTCATGACACCAGCATTCTTCTCAGTAATAGAACTAATGGACAATCAGCAAGATATAAATCCCGACATGTATTTATATAATACCAGCTAGACACAAGCACATTTAGAGAACACTGCACCCACCAGCAGCAACATCGAGATTCTTCTCAAACGCACATGGAGCAGCACCAAGATCAACCAGACTGTGGTTCAAAAACAAAAAAACCTTAGCAAATTTAAAACAATCAAAGTTGGCTGGGCGCGGTGGCTCACACCTGTAATCCCAGCATTTTCGGAGGCTGAGGTGGGCAGATCACCTGAGGTCAGGTGTTCCAGACCAACCTGGTGAAACCCCGTCTCTATTAAAAATACAAAAAAATTAGCTGGGTGTGGTGGTGCACACCCGTAATCTGAGCTACTCAGAGGCTGAGGCAGGAGAAACAACTGAACCCAGGAGGTGGAGGTTGCAGTGAGCCTAGATTGTGCCACTGCACTCCAGTCTGGGCAACAGAGTGAGACTTTGTTTCCAAAAAAAAAAAAAAAATATATATATATATATATATATATATATACATCTGAATAAAATGAAAATACAGCATATCAAAAATTGAGAGAGATAGCTAAACAGCACTTAAAGGGAAATTTATAGCACAAATGTTTAGGAAAAAAGACAAGTTCAAGTCAATAATCTAAACTTCTACATTAAGAAACCAGATAAGGAGGAGAAATATAAACTCAAATCAAGCAGAAGAAAGGAAATACATGTAAGCACAGCATTAAAATAATTCAAAAACCAAAAAGCAAAAACTATGAAACAAAAAGCTGGTTCTTTGAAATGATGAATAAAATGGATAGACCTCTAGCTAGCAACACTGATGAGAGAGAGAGGGCAAAATTACCAATATGAGGAATGGGAGGGTTATCACTACAGACCCTACAGACATTAAAAGGATAACCAGGAAGTACTATGAATAATTGTATTCACATAAATTTAGCAACTTAGATGAAATAGACCAATTCCTTGAAAGCCACAAACTACCAAAACTCATTAAACAAACAACTTGAACAATCCTATTAACTGTTAAAGAAACTAAATTTGTACTTTAAAACTTTTCTAAACAAGAAAGTACTGACTCAGATGGTTTTATGAACAAATTACACAAAATATTTAAAGAAGAAATTTAATACAAATTCTTCAAATCCCTTCCACAAAATAAAACAAGGACAACAGGCTGGGCGCAGTGGCTAACGCCTGTAATTCCAGCACTTTGGGAGGCCGAGGCGGGCGGATCACAAGGTCAGGAGTTCGACACCATCCTGGCCAACATGGTGAAACCCCCATCTCTACTGAAAATACAAAAAATTAGCCAGGCGTGGTGGCAGGCACCTGTAGTCCCAGCTAGTCGGGAGGCTGAGGCAGGAGAATCGCTTGAACCTGGGAGGCAGAGGTTGCAGTGAGCCAACACCACGCCACTGCACTCTAGCCTGGGGGACAGAGCAAGACTCCGTCTCAAAAAAAAAAAAAAAAAAAAAAAAAGGACAACTTCCCAGACTCATTTTATAAGCCCAGCATTATCCCCATACAGAAACCAGGACTGAAAAAGAAAACTACGAAACTTTGTTGAACACAACTGCAAAAATCCTCAACAAACACGTTTGATTATCACTATCCATGGCAGCTACGTGGTATAAAGTTGCTGCAAACACTGAATTAGTGAGTATGCTAAACTATTGCTCCTAAGGGAAATGCAAAGTTACGTTCCTGCAAGCTTCTGGTCACGTTTTTGTCAAATGGTCAATATATTAATAAAACCTTCTTTTATGTGTATTTTTGTTTAAGGACACCTTATTTAATATGTATCGTGTCACTAACATTGAACTCATGGCCAACAGCACTAACTCTTGCACGAATGAAGCTTATCCAATGTGTGTTTTCTCTGTAAGGTGCATTTCAGCCTCCTTGCATTTCTGCACTATGCTGAGAGGCCATTATGAACAGTGAAATCACCAAGAAAAAGCACAAAAATGCACAAACGTGACACCAAATATGCTACCAGAAAAGGCAGTCCTGATTGGGCACCCCAAGAGGTCTTCTTGGATCTCACACAGAAAGGAATTCATCTCACCCCACCCTATTCCCCGCCCCCCAACACCCCCAGCCCCAGCCTGCCCCGCCCTGCGCCCTCCCCTGCGCCCGCCCCCGCCCCGGCCCTGTCCCAGCCGGACCCCTACTGGGTCCATCTTCGGCCCCGGCCCAGGCCCACCCAGCCCCGGCCCCGGCCCAGGCCCACCCAGCCCCGGCCCCGGCCCCGGCCCCGCCCCACGCCCCTTCAGAGGCCGGGCCCGGACCTACCCCGGGCAGCGGCCCCGGGACCCGCGGCGAGCGGGAAGGGCGGAGTGGTTGCAAGTGGGAAATGACCGACGCCGCGGGGCTGCAGACGCCCCTTCCCCGCCCCGGGCCCGGACCTTCGGGGTCACCTGACTCCGACCTGCCCGGGCCGGGCGGCGCAGGGGGCAAAGTCCGGGCCGGGGCCCTGAGGGCGGCTGCCGGCGGTGCGGGGCGGGGTCCTGCAGTTCTGCCCTTCGCAGCTCCAGGCTTCTCCTCTGCTTCCCTCTCCTGCCTCCCACCCCCCGGCGGCGGGGCGACCCTGGGCGCCGGGACGGACCCGCGCGTGGGGGATGCGGGGAGACCCTGGGCGGGGGACCCGAGGGTGGAGGGGGCGGGGCGACCTTGGGCGCTGACCTCAGTCTGTGGGCCCTGGAGCCAGGTGCACAGCGTATCGCTCGAGGCCGTCACCGTCCCGCCCCTCCCACCCCAGCTGTCCTGGACCCAGGGGCAGGGAGAGGCTGGACGCCAGGTGCGCCGGACACAGACACGCCTGAGCACAGCTTCCTCCTTTCTGCTCCGGGAAGTGGGCAGCCAGCCCAGGTGAGGGACCAAGGGGCTGTCCTGGGGGGTTGCCCTGGTCTGGGGGGCTGTCCTGGTCTGGGGGCTGTTCTGTCTGAAGGGGTGTCCTGGTCTGGGGGGCTGTCCTGGTCTGGGGGGCTGTCCTGGTCTGAGGGACTGGTCTGTCTGAGGGGGGTCCTGGTCTGCGGGGCTGACCTGGTCTAGGGGGCTGTCCTCATCTAGGGGGCTGTTCTGATCTGGGGGGCTGTTCTGGTCTGGGGGATTTTTGAGTGTGGGGGAGGTTGCCCCATCCTCTTTGCCTTCCTGAAGGCTCAGGCCTGTGGGTCTCAGGTGGCTACATCAGGGTGTGGAGTCCCTGTGTTCCTGGCCCCTGTCACCTGTTTGTCCCTAGGAGGTGACCTGTGGCCTGGGTGCCAGTTGGGGACACAGGCTGGGCCCTGTCTGGACTGGACCGGCCACCTGTCCTCTCTGAGCCTCTGTCATCTATCCTCCTTAAAATGGGCTTATATCCCCCCGACATACAGAATTCCATGAGGACCCCACAGCGTGTCCCACTTTCCATGTGCCCAGGAGCCCGAGGTCAGGACCAGGGCAGCACCCACGCCTGCCACTCCGTGTGGGTGCAACGTGTCCTGGGGGAACACGACAGGACACAGTCACATGGGGCTCAGGTGCCAGGACCTTGGCGGGAGTTTCTGGCTTTGACCACTCCTTTGGGCAGTGGTGTGAAGTGGGGCTATATGTGGCACAGGATAGGCTGGGGTAGTTTGAGGGCTGAGACCCCTTGCTGGGCATCCGGGCAGAGGAGGAGGTGGACACCTGGGCCACAGGGCTAGAGAAACCCAGGCCCCTCAGATGGCATTCCTGGGTCCACCTCCCTCCCAGGGGCCATCTGGCGCCAGCTAAGAAGGTGCAGAGTCCGATTAGAGAAGCCTTGGGCTGGATTTCCAGAGAAACCGATGTCATTAAGAAGCCTCACTTCTTCCTAGGATGACTGGCCTCGCCCTGGGTTTACCCGCCACCCCTTGGCAACAGTCCCCAGGCAGCCCCCTCAGGGCTCCAGAGAGAAACCCCACCCTAGGAGAGCCTGGGGTGGGGACTGTAGAGAGGAGGCAGAGCCCTGGGCCCCAGTGCAGGCTGGAGCTGCTCCTGGGGAGACTGGCACAGGACAGGCAGGACCAAAGGGTGGGGACACAGGGTGACCCCATCACATGGTGGGGGCAGCTCCGCCAGTCCCATCCAAGGGGGTCTGAGGGGGCTACTTGGATCCTGCTGAGGCTGTGTCCCCCGATGAGGTCCCTGCTGCCCCCCCACCCCCTCCCACAGGGCCCTCTGATGCCCGTGGCACCCCCGGCAGGTGTGGCTCCCAGGGAGTGGTCCTTGGCCACTGGAGGCTGTCTGAGCCCCAGGGATGCCTCTAAGGCCAGTGGCTCTCCAGGGGTGCGTCTCCAGGGAGACGGGGAGCGAAGCCCCTGCCTCTGGAGGGCGGGGTGGGGACACCGAGTGCAGCCTGGGTGCCCACGGCCGTCCCCTCGCAGGAACCAGTACCACCTGCGCCATGGGGCTGTCCCGGAAGGAGCAGGTCTTCTTGGCCATACTGGGGGCCTCGGGGGTCTCGGGCCTCACTGCACTCATTCTCCTCCTGGTGGAGGCCACCAGCGTGCTCCTGCCCACAGACATCAAGGTGCGTCCCCGCCGGCAGGGGAGGCCGGGCTCGGTCCACAGGTATTGCCTCCCACTTATCCCACTGTCTCCCCAGTTTGGCATCGTGTTTGATGCGGGCTCCTCCCACACGTCCCTGTTCCTGTATCAGTGGCCGGCGGACAAGGAGAATGGCACTGGTGTGGTCAGCCAGGCCCTGGCCTGCCAGGTGGAAGGTTAGTGGGCAGTTCTGCAGCCCGGTGCTGGGATCTGCCTGTTGTTGCCTGGCTGGGATTTCCCAGATGCACAGAGAGGGTTTGGAGAGGTTCAATGACAGCTGAGGTCCCGGTGAGCAGTCAGATTCTCATGGCCTGGCCTGGGTCTGCCCAGCGTCTGCTGCCTCCGGCCCTGACCCTCTCTGGCCCCTGGTGCTCCCCACCCTGGCACCATGTGGTGCTGGCGGTCGAGGCTGGTAGCCACAGGGGTCCTGCACTCCAGGATCTTGAGAGGGGAAAACAGGAGGCCCCAAATTTGTTTCCTGTGGGCTCTGGTAACAAATTACCACAAGTTGGGGACTTAAAACAATAGCACCTTATTTCTTAGCATTCTAGAAGGTCTGAAAACAAGGTCTGGACAGGGCCGCACCTCTCCAGAGGCTCTGGTTAGGGTCCTTCCTGCTTCCTCTAGCCTGAGCGCTCCACGCAGCCCTTGGCTGGTGGCCACACCAGGTGTCAGGAGGTGGTCACGTCTTTGGGAGCTGCCTTTCAGCCCAGCCAGCCTGTGGGGTCTGGAGCTCTGTCCCTGGCTGCTGTTCCAGGGCCTGGAATCTCCTCCTACACTTCTAACCCTGCACAGGCTGGTGAGAGCCTGCAGGGCTGCCTGGAGGAGGCCCTGGTGCTGATCCCAGAGGCCCAGCATCGGAAAACACCCATGTTCCTGGGGGCCACGGCTGGCATGAGGTTGCTCAGGTGAGACGGGCATGGCCTTGGCACCCACAGGGCATGGCTGCAGAAGCCATGGTCTCAACCAGCGTGGCAGGCAGGGTGGGGCCGGGCCCAGGCTTTCAGCCAGCTCCAGCCTCTGGTCCTCTGTGCCCAGGCAGAAGAACAGCTCTCAGGCCCGGGACATCTTTGCAGCAGTCACCCAGGTCCTGGGCCGGTCTCCCGTGGACTTTTGGGGTGCTGAGCTCCTGGCTGGGCAGGACGAAGGTGCCTTTGGTTGGATCACTGTCAACTACGGCTTGGGGACGCTGGTCAAGGTGCCACAAGCAGCCCGAGGGTTGGGGCTGGTCTGTGAGGGGCCGGTGTCTGGGGCTGGCTGACCAGGGCGGCGTCTGGGGAGCTGCTCCGAGCTGAGTGGCCCCTTCTGTGCTCAGTACTCCTTCACTGGAGAATGGATCCAGCCTCCGGAGGAGACGCTGGTGGGCGCCCTGGACATGGGGGGTGCCTCCACCCAGATCACCTTCGTGCCTGGGGGCCCTATCTTGGACAAGAGCACCCAGGCCGATTTTCGCCTCTACGGCTCCAACTACAGCGTCTACACTCACAGCTACCTCTGCTTTGGGCGGGACCAGATGCTGAGCAGGCTCCTTGTGGGTCTGGTGCAGGTCAGCTGGCCCTGGGGAGGGTGCAGGGGCTGTGGGAACAGGGCTATGAACATGGGGCTGGCATGGGTCATCCAGCCCCAGGGAGGGTGCACAGTGCTATGGGCACGGGGCTGGCATGGGACATCCAGCCCCAGGAAGGGTGCACAGGGTATGGGCGCGGGGCTGGCATGGGTCATCTGGGCCCAGGAAGGGTGCACAGGGTATGGGCGCGGGGCTGGCGTGGGTCATCAGGCCATGGGGAGGGTGCACAGGGCTATGGACGCGGAGCTGGCGTGGGTCATCCGGCCCCAGGAAGGGTGCACAGGGTGCACAGGGCTGCGGGTGTGGGGCTGGTGCTCAGGCCTTCCTGCCCTCTGCAGAGCCGCCCGGCTGCCCTACTCCGTCACCCATGCTACCTCAGCGGCTACCAGACCACACTGGCCCTGGCCCCACTGTATGAGTCACCCTGTGTCCACACCACACCCCCCCTGAGCCTCCCCCAGAACCTCACAGTCGAAGGGACAGGCAACCCTGGGGCCTGCGTCTCAGCCATCCGGGAACTTTTCAACTTCTCCAGCTGCCAGGGCCAGGAGGACTGTGCCTTCGACGGCATCTACCAGCCCCCGCTGCAGGGCAAGTTCTACGTGAGCTCCCACGCCGCCCCCACCAGGGGTCCTGGCTTCATTGTGGGGCCCCAGGTGCCCATCTGACTGCAGCAGGCCCAGGAGGGGCCCAGGCTGGCTCGTGGGGGCTCTGGGAGCCCGGGTGGGGTGGGGATCTGACCCAGCGTAGCCACAGTGAAGCACAGCCGCCTCCTTCTCGCCCAGGCCTTCTCCAACTTCTACCACACCTTCCACTTCCTGAACCTCACCTCCGGGCAGTCCCTGAGCACGGTCAACACCACCATCTGGGAGTTTTGCCAGAGGCCCTGGAAACTGGTGGGTGAGCCCTGGGTTCCCTGGCTGCAGCGAGGGTCCCTGAGGGGGCAGGGCTGCCCCAGGCAGGATGCTGGAGCCTCATTCCGGGCAGCATGGCCGGCAGGGCCGGGGGAGGCACGGGCAGAGGACAGCTCTAGGCCGTGCCGCTCCAGGTAGGAGGCTGTGGCCACAGCTGCAGCTGGGCCCAGTCTCTAGCCCGCCAAGAGCAGCCCGCACCATTTAACTGGTCAGTGGGGGCCAGGGAGGGGCTCTCTACCACTGCCCAGCACCCTCTCGTTGTCTGGGTGTCAGGTTGGCCAGGGCAGATGGGGAGGCCCCCCATGACTGAGGATCGGGGGCCCTCACCTGGTGCCTTGGCCTCCTGGGCCCCAGGTGGAGACCAGCTACCCTGGGCAGGACCGCTGGCTGCCAGACTACTGTGCCTCAGGCCTGTACATCCTCACCCTCCTGCACGAGGGCTACAGGTTCAGCGAGGAGACCTGGCCCAGTCTCGAGTTCCGAAAGCAGGTCAAGTGACTACCTCCCCTGGGCGCGGGCGGGTCGTGGGCATGGGCGGGTCGTGGCCCTGGGGTAGCTGCCCTGCAGCCCTGAGCAGCCGTGTGTCCTGCAGGCGGGCGGTGTGGACATTGGCTGGACACTGGGCTACATGCTGAACCTGACCGGGATGATCCCCGCCGACGCACCGGCTCAGTTGTGGGCAGTGAGCTACGGCGTCTGGGTGGCCAAAGTGGTGTTCATGGTGCTGACCCTGGTGGCGGTGGTGGGGGCTGCCTTGGTCCAGCTCTTCTGGTTGCAGGACTAGTGGGAGGCGGAGGTGGGCCCCCACAGAGCCCACAGGCAGCTGCGTCCCAGATGCTAGAGCCTTCCTGAGCCCTGAGCCCTGTGGGGCCTTGCTCTGTGGCTCTGCCCAAGGTCAGGTGACAGCCACCTCCAGGGCACCCTCGGGGTGGTGCTGTCCACAGAGCTGCATGGCCTCCCCTCCCGGCGTCCCTGGCGCCCGCCCCCTCCCACACTGGGCTTCCAGGGCCTTGGTGCCTTCTGCACACAGGCCGCCAGGAATCATGGTGTCTGCAAGCTGTGTGACTGCAGGGCCACATACTGCCTGCAAAGGGGGCAAGACCACAGAGGCACAGGGGTCCTGCTCCTGACAGGGCCTCAGGAAGGATGGAGAGGGGCAGAGGGGAGGGAGCTGCCTCAGCTGGATCCCCGCTCTGCCTGACGCTGCAGGAGTCCAGACCTGGGGGCTTCTCCTGGGCCAGCCCAGCCTCCCACTTGGAGAGTTATACTGCAGTGAGAGTTGTTTTTATTAAAAGCATCATATACACAGCATTGCTAGGGCTGATCTCCCTGCTGGGATCGGGGCAGGCAGCCGGGGGCTCCTGACATCCAAGGGCCGGCGGGGACCACGAAGCACTTGGGGAAGATGCCGATGCGGCCGTCACAGTGGCCCTCCAGCCACGCCTCGTCCACTGCAAGGGGGACGTTGGGCTCTGCAGGGCGCTACCCAGACGTGGCACCCAGACGCCTCTGGGTGCCACGTCTGCTCACGGCATAGGCCAAGCCGTAAGCCCCCCACACCCCGGGCACCCCAGTGCTGCCTGGGAAGGGCCATGCCCACCCTACCTTCACACAGGACGTCCACCGTGTCCCCCTGTCGGAAGCCCAGGTCCTCTGGCCCCTGGGCTGAGTAGCCGTACCGCGCTACCACCTGGTAGAGGACCGGCCGGCCCCCAGCTCCCTGTGGCAGGAGAGTGGGCTGCAGGTCGGGCCAGGCACTGGGAGAAGGGGCCTCCACTGCCCCTCAGGGTGCCCCTGCCCTGCCCTCGGCTCACCCTGCACTGCAGCTGCAGCCCCCTGGGGGCGGCAGCCGCGTCCAGCCAGGCCCTCTGCAGCGACTCCTCCTCAGGGATGGGGACCCACTGCCCGTCCTCACCTGGGGCTTGGTAACTGCAAAGAGGTTTCTCAGAGGGGGCCTTCAGGGTGGGGCCTGCAGGGAGGACGGTGACCTCTGCCACCCCCTCTTCCAGCAGCTGCCTCAGTCGGGGCGGTGCCCAGTGCAGAGTCCACCCCCACCCCTGCCCAGCTCCGCCGCAGCCAGCAGGGGCTTTCTGGCCCACCTGAGTTGCCCAAGCTGGGCCTGGTGAGGGAGGGTCTGGCCCAGCAGTGCCCGCAGGCTAGACAAGTCGGCTCCTCTTCGTGCCCTCAGGGCCACGGTGAAGGCGCACTGCACAGTGACAGTCACCAGGGGCTCAGAGCCCCCCGCACCTGTTCCCTGGGGCCAGGCAGGAGGGTGAGGGATGGCCACTGAGGCCCAGGGTCTGGTCAGGGCCGTCTTCAGCCTGAGGGGTGTGGGCAGAGACTGGGCAGGTGAGGGGGGCTTGCAAGCCTTGATTCTGAGGGATGGGGTTTGGCCTCGGCCTCCCTCAGGTGACTGACAGGTGAAGGGTCTGGAGCCTCTTACCCCAGCACCCGCGGGGTCCTCACAGGGGCCGGGGCCAGGCCCCCCCGTTGCTGGCGGCCCTGCAGGACAGAGTAAGGACTGACACAGCCACTCCCACAGTGGGCCCTGTGCGACAGCAGCTTCCTCCCTCACCCGGGGACCCCACTGCTGAGGACCCCCATACCTGGGGAGAGAGGAGCCTGTTTGCCAACTTGCTCCACCTGGGGCCTCTGCAAGAGAAGCACAGGGTGGGTGGGCCGGGGTGGTCAGGTGCTGGAGGCCGGTACTGTCCTAGCAGAGCCCACGGCAAGGGTGTGGCCTGTGTGCCCGGCCAGCGCCCAGTAGGCGGCCTGCCCACAGTCAGCTGCCTTAGGATGGGGCTGGGTCCCTGCAGGTCTAGAGGCTGCCTGTCACCAGGAGGGAGCACCGCGTACCCCCAGGCCCACCGAGGTGGCAGCTCAAGGTGGGTGGGCTCCCCAGTGACCCCAGGAAGCTGAGGACCCAGTCCCTGGCCCCCGGCCTCTGTGTGGGCTGCACATTAACTGTGCGCCCTGAGTTGGGCACCAAGGAGGGGACGAGTTCACCGCCTGTAAGTCACAAAGTCACAGCCTGGTGCTGGCTGGACCCTGAGGGTCAGGTGTTGTTGTTGTTGTTGTTTGAGATGGAATCTCGCTGTCGCCCAGGCTGGAGTGCAGTGGCACGATCTCAGCTCACTGCAAGCTTCGCCTCCTGGATTCACACCATTCTCCTGCCTCAGCCTCCTGAGTAGTTGGGACTACAGGCGGCCGCCACCACGCCTGGCTAATTTTTTGTATTTTTAGTAGAGATGGGGTTTCACCGTGTTAGCCAGGCTGGTCTCGATCTCCTTACCTTGTGATCTGCCCGCCTCGGCCTCCCAAAGTGCTGGGAATACAGCGTGAGCCACCGCGCCCAGCCTTTTCTTTTCTTTCCTTTTCTTTTTTTTGAGATAGGGTCTTGCTGTATCACCCAGGCCAGAGTGGAGTGGCACTGTCATAGCTCACTGCAGTGCGTTACCTCCACCTCCCAGGCTCAAGCGATCCTCCCACCTCAGCCTCCCACAGTGTTGGGATTACGGACATGAGCCGGTGTGCCCTGGCCTCAATTGTAACTTACTAGATTTATCATGATGGTTGAAATTGCCTTAGGTTAGGAAGAATGAGGGCTTAAAGGCCCATCATGGGAAATGGGTGAATAGTTCCAGACCCAGAGGGAATTGAGTGAAGCAGAGCTTGGAGGGCGCCCTTGCCTCTAGGATGCCACAGTTAAGCTGGAAGTGAGCATCCGTAAAGAGAGAGTGCCGGGCTGCTTCCTGACCACATCCTCAGACGCGCCCAGCGTGAAATGCAGGTGCCTTCTCTGGGCCTCCTGAATCCTGCAGCAGAGCCCCCGCCCACGGCTGCCACCCTTCTGCCACAGCTGGGTTCCTGCCTTCCTCCGCCTCTCCCTAGGTGCCAGGGGCGTCTGGGAGGACTGGGGAGATGGAGTCGCTGCTGGGCCTCCATGTGGGGGCGGGAGCCTTGGGGCCCCTCCAGAGCTGTCCTGCCCCCTGCCTGTCCCCAGCTGGATCACTCCTGGTCACTCCCACCCCAGTGGGAGGGGAGGGGCCATGGCCAGCCTGAGGTGGTCCTGGGGGCTGAGGGCCTGCAGGGCTACCTGGATGTCTCCACTCTCTCCTCTTTCCAGGAGAGAGACACCACCTCTCTCCTGCCCTGATGGCCGGCGCCCTCTCGCCTCGGGCACAGCCAGGCACTCTTCCATCTGGCTGGGCTGGGCCAGGACCACGGGTGAGCCTGGCCCCGTCTACCCCGCAGTGAGCTGCTCCCTCCACCCTCGTGTTGGTTCCACTGTGGTCCCCGGTCCGCAGAGGCAGCAGAAGCACCGACCCCCAGCAGGGGAAGAGGCCCAGGCCTATGAACCTGCTCCTGGTAGGCGGTCGACGTGCAGCGGTCAGCACCGACCTCTGT
This sequence comes from Rhinopithecus roxellana, assembly GCF_007565055.1. Lineage (NCBI taxonomy): Eukaryota > Metazoa > Chordata > Mammalia > Primates > Cercopithecidae > Rhinopithecus > Rhinopithecus roxellana. The sequence continues at coordinate 8,718,117 of NC_044564.1, forward strand.
CTCTGCATCGAGGGGGCTCTGGTGGGTGCCAGCTCTTGGGGAGTCCATGATTGGGGACCTGGGAAGAGGAGGGAGGCTCTCAGGCCCGGCCCATCTGAGTGCCCTCCTGTGCCCGGCCCAAATGGTCCCATGGTGAGGGCCTCTGCCCGCAGGAAAGGGATGTGCTCGCAGGGCCCAGCTGGCCCCTCCTACCTGGCATCGAGGTTCACTCCCAGTCCCTGTGGATACAAAGCAACAACCTCGCTCTGGTAAAGGGTCGGGGGCTGCCCTCCCTCCTCCCGAACTTTGAAGAGTGGTTTCCCCAGGTCTCACACAGGGATGGGATGGCCACCTCACACCTCCCATCAGAGGGACTTTGCGGCCCCAGGAGGGCTCCAAGCTTGTGCAGTGTTTTTTTTCCCACAAAGCTGGGTGAGGCCAGGCGGGGCCTGAGGGGCCGCACACCCACCTGTGGCTGCTGAGGGCGGACACCGCACCGCTGGTCATCGGGGATGGCAGAGGCCACCACCTGGTGGGGACAGTGGGGGCTCTGGGTCAGGGATCAGTGGCCTGGTGGGGTCTGCTCCCTGCAGCCCACCCCATCGCACCTGGCAGCTGTAAGTCCCGGGGGGCTGGGCGACAGCTGCCCACGCCCAGCCCTGGTCTGCCACCATGGAGGGAAATGTCTGATGGAAGGAAACATCTGCTGCAATATTAACTTACTTTTAGCACAACCTTTTTTTTTTTTGAGATGAAGTCTCGCTCTGTCGCCCGGGCTGGAGTGCAGTGGCCGGATCTCAGCTCACTGCAAGCTCCGCCTCCCGGGTTCACGCCATTCTCCTGCCTCAGCCTCCCAAGTAGCTGGGACTACAGGCGTCGCCGCCACGCCCAGCTAATTTTTTGTATTTTTAGTAGAGACGGGGTTTCACCGTGTTAGCCAGGATGGTCTCGATCTTCTGTCCTTGTGATCCGCCCGCCTTGGCCTCCCAAAGTGCTGGGATTACAGGCCTGAGCCACTGCGCCCACGTTTAGCACAACTTTAAAAACATTTTTGTTTCTTATAAACAGCCCTCTACTGTGATATGCGGACTCTAAGTTGATGCATTAACACAGCTCAGAGCCCGGTTTCGCCCACCCCTAGGCCTCCCGCGCTGGGCAGCTGCACTGGGCCACACAGGGGTCAGCCTCCCGGGAGCAGTGCAGGCAACTGAGGGGGCGTGGTCACTCAGGGGGCGTGGTCACTCAGGGGCGTGGCCAGCCAAGGGTGACCCAGTCTTCGTCCACCAGGAGTTTCTCCACGTTTCACCCCCTGCCTTTGGGGGTGAGCAGCTCCCCATTCCTGTGAGTCTAGGGGTGTTGCCTGGCCCTGTGGGCATGACGCGGCCCAGATCATCGGACTGCAGCCCCCACCCCCGCGAGACCTTGCTATCTGTGGCAGGGACACAGGGACCCCCCTGGGACCTCGCTATCTGTGGCAGGGACACAGGGAGACACAAAGGCACGAAGGGACGCAGACAGACGCAGGGACCCTGGGAGGCTGCAAGGCTGTGGCTGTGGCCATGGCCCAGGCTGGGTGGGGGGTGGCACCCGCAGTTTCCTTGTTGGGAGAGCTGGAGCCCCCTCCTATGCAGCTGGCTCTAGTGGGCTCTGCCTCCAAGTTGACAGCCCCATTTGGGGCACTGTCCCTTGCCCTGGGTGCCAGTTTGAGGATGGCTGTGGGCCCACTGTCTACCCTCCACTCTCTACCCTCCTGGCCTTTACGGTGGCCTGGACTGCACACCCCTCCTTCCCTGGGAACACAGTTCGAGGGCTCAGCACCGGCTGCAATGCCCCAGGACGCTGCCCCCATCTTTACCTTGGCCTTGCCCAGGAAATCCACAGGCTCCAGGTGCTCCAGATGCCGCCGGTGGGGCCGGAAGACCTCGCCCCTGGGAACCTGCCGTGGCAGCAGCGAGCCCTGTCTCTGGAGGGGGTGGGCATCCAGCAGATGCAGATGGAGTGACCAACCAGGCCTGCAGCTGCAGAGCCCCTGCGCCTTGGAGCAGCAGAGGCTGCTTGAGCCCCCCGCCCCCTTCCCGCAGGCCACAGGAAGCCCCACCTGGCACCTGAAAGTGGGCACTAGGGCCATCTCCCTCCAGAAGCTTGTTCGTCTAATGAAATTGGTCTTGAGGGGCGGTGGTAGGCACCAGCCCAAAACCATGACTGGGCTGGCACTCCTCACCTGCACTTGGTCCAGGGCTGAATCCAGGCTATTCAGGGACCCCTCCGGCCAGTTGGACATGGCCTCCCTTAGGCTGCCGGCCGCCTCTGTCCAGAGCCCCAGCTGGCACTGTGCTGATGCCACATTGTATAGCACCTGGGAGTGGGGCCAAGGTGATGGCAGGGGCCTGAATCCCCACCCAGACTCTCCCCCGTTTCCCCACCCAGCTCCTCCCTCAATCCTCCCACCCAGCCCCTCCCCCAATTCCTCCACCCAGCTCCTCCCTCAATCCTCCTAACCGGCCCCTCCCCCATCCTCCCACTGGGCTCCTCTCCCAATCCTCCCACCTGGCCCCTCCGCTGGTCCCCCCACCCGTCCCCTCCCCCAGTTCCCCTACCCGGCCCCTCCCCTGCACCATTCTGTGTCCTGGGCTGGCGGGCCCCCACCTGACTTTAACCCTGGCTGCAGACCCACACTGGTGGGCTTTCCCTTCCAACTTTCCATCCTAAGACAATGCTATTCCCAGAAGGCTTCAGGGCAGTGCGTTACCGGGGTCTGGTGGGGGGACCCTCTCCGTGCCCCTCCCTCAGTGCCAACACGTTCCAGGCAGCCAGGAAAGGGCTGGGGGCACAGTGGAGGGTGGGCACAACCCCCTGCCTGCTCCCTGCCCACCCAGCGGCCTTTCGCCTCTGCCCTCCTCCTGGGTGGAGCCACCCCTGGTGGCCTGAAATGGCACAAAATGGTCCCTCCATCTCCACTGCCACCAGAACCTCCTGTGGGTCAAGGAGTGGCCAGGGGATTCCATGGCACCAAGAGCTTCGGGCAGAGGCGCTCCCCAGTCCACAGGGCCCTCCTGTGACGGTGCCGTCACCCATGGACACCCCATAGCCAGCAGCACAGTGAGCCCTGCCCAGCCTCACCTCCCAGGCTTGCAGCTTGAACCGCAGGCCCAGCTGTGTGTAGTCGATGAGAGCGTGGCCCCTCAGCTGTGCCAGTGCCAGCCGGAAGTCAGACAGAGCCTCCTGGAACCTGTGGGCAGCCGGGGTCCCCTCAGTGGCACAGGGCGGAGACGGGGCTGGGGCTGGGCAGTTTTCACATCCAGCCCCGCTCCAGCGACCCCCAACACCTGGTTCCAAGGAGACCTGAAGGAGGGCAGTGCGGTGCCTGTCTCCACACTCAGGTCTAGGTACGTGGGCCAGGGGTCCATGCACATGTGTGCTGGGGCTCCAGCATTTTCCCAGCTCACTCAGCTTCCTAGGCCCCTGCCTGCCCCCAAGCCTCTCTTCTGAACTGTGCAGAACACCCTGGTTATTTCCCCTCCTCTTCGCAGGACCCCCACCCCAAGGGGGCAACCCCTCCAAACTCTGAGCCTCCTTCCAAGCCTTGCTGGAGCTCCCCAGCGCCTGCCGGAAACGCTTCTCCTTCAGGCGGGCTTCCCGTGCCCATCTGAAGGAGAGGCTGCCCCCAGAGGGGTCTGGGTGGTCATCCAGAAAGGCAGAGTGAGTCCCACAGCCATCATCCCGAATGCTGGCTCCTCAGTCAAGGAAGAGATGGCTTTTGCGTTCACCTGCCTTTCTGAAAGGCAAAATATCTCGAGATCCTGGCTGTCTGGGCGACTGCATATATGCTGGCCCCTGAAGCCTTTGATGGATCTTGTTAGAAGACGGGTTGTTCATCTTGGTGTTTTGATGACCAGTGATAAAGCCAGGTGCACACAATCACCATCCAGAGTCTATGCACGTACGTCTTCCCCCTTCTGACTTAGCTCCTCACGAGCACTGTCATCTGCTCGTAGCTGTCACACCCGTGAACCTGTCGCTAGAGTGCATGAATTTGTGCTTGAAAAAATATGTATGTTGGCAGGGTGTGGTGGCTCATGCCTGTAATCCCAGCACTTTGGGAGGCCGAGGCGGGCGGATCATGAGGTCAGGAGATCAAGACCATCCTGGCTAACATGGTGAAACACCGTCTCTACTAAAAAAATACAAAAAATTAGCCGGGCGTGGTGGCGGGCACCTGTAGTCCCAGCTACCCGGGAGGCTGAGGCAGGAGAATCGCTTGAACACGGGAGGTGGAGCTTGCAGTGAGCCAAGATCCGGCCACTGCACTCCAGCCTGGGCGACAGAGTGAGACTCTGCCTCAAAATAATTTTTAAAAAGTAAATAAATATCTTTTACAGAATTTTATTTTTTCTAGAATTATATTTTTTGGGATTTTAGACTTCAGGGGTTTTGACATTCAGGATTGCAAGGCTTTCGGGACTGTGATCCACTTCCCCACAGAGCCTGCCCTCCTGGGATGGGGTCTTTGAACATCAGGCAGAGAGGCCGAGGCAGGGCCTGGCCTGCAGTCCCGATGGTCTCCCTTCCCTCATTCCTCCTTTAGGAAGGGACATGGTGCAGAGGGCCCAGGTGAGCAGTGAGGACCCGACCACCTGTGTTCAAGGGTGGTGTTCAGCAGAGGTGAGGGCCACAGTCTCTGCCCAGGTTTCCCTGGAGCCAGGAACCATGGAGGAGGTGGTAGGCAAGAGGAGGGAGCAGGTGGAGGGGGGGGGAGTGCAGGAGTAGACTCTGCAGGGAGACAAAGGGCCGTCAGAGGAGGAACAAGGCACCCCTGTACTCACCTCGCCAGCTGGAAGTTGGCCACTCCTCGCTGGAAGAAGCCAACCGCCATGCAGGTGTCCTTGGTCACGGCTTGGTCAAATGCCTGGGGACAAAAATGCCCACGGGATGCCAAGGTCCGTAACCTGGTCACACAGCATCACAGATACGGTGTGATCGGTGCCAGGGCCACAGAATCCCATCAGCCCCTCCTGCTCCTGTCCAGGGACCTTTGGAGGCTCCTGCCTAGGCAGGGCTGTTGCCACTCAGGCTGCCACAGCCCACCCAACCCCAACCCGTCCAGGGTGCAAAGCCCACTGAGGTGCTGCTAAAACTGATTTGTTTACCGTGAGCACAAGGACAGAGGCTGGAAAAAAGTGTTCCAGTGTGTTAATAATAGTTACCTCGGGGGGTGGGGTTATACGAGACTTTTGTCTTTTAAAAATCTTTTTTTTTTTGAGACGGGGTCTCGCTCTGTCACCCAGGCTGGAGTGCAGCGGCTCGATCTCGGCTCACTGCTGCCTCCACCTCTGGGTTCAAGAGATTCTCGAACTCCTGACCTCAGGCAACCTTGGCTGTCACATACTGGAGATGAGATAACACAGCCCAGATCTCAGAGTCACCAGTTAAAGAACTGCATTACAGGCCGGGCATGTTAGCCCACACCTGTAATCCTAGCACTTTGGGAGCCCGAGGCAGGTGGATCATGAGGTTAGGAGTTCGAGACCAGCCTGGCCGACATGGTGAAAACTTGTCTCTACTAAAAATACAAAAATGAGCTGGGCATGGCGGTACACACTTGTAGTCCCAGCTACTCGGGAGGCGGAGGCAGCAGAATCGCTTAAACCAGGGAGGCGGATGTTGCAATGAGCTGAGATCATGCCACTGCACTCCAGCCTGCAAGACAGAGCAAGATTCTGTCTCAAAACATAAAATAAAAATCCTTTTTGGATAGTTCATGCAAAATGACACATGGGTTTATCTGTGTGTAAAGCACAGCTCTTCCTTAAACCAGACTCAGAAAGCACATAGAATGTTCTGAACAGGGACTGTGGCCATCAGTTAAATGTGTGTGACAGGAAGGGTGCTATGGCCTCTCTTTCACAAATCTGGCTGAGCGGGGTCTTCTCGCTGAACCAAGTTCACACAGGTGTGAAGTGTGGCGGCTGAGCACAGGCACGCAGCCCTGATGTGGGGTGGCTGCTCAGGGCCGGCAGAACCCACCTGTCTTCCCCAAGCATCACGCAAGGCTCCTACCAAGAGACAGCAGTTCCAGCAACACCCTCTGTACCCTGGCCTGCCCCTCAGATGATCGGTTTTATGAATCATAGCTGTTCCATCCTCTTTCCTAAGTTCCTATATTCCTAATAGCATATGCTGTGATTAGCTGTATTGACTTTCACCGTGTCCTCTCTCTGTAGTGAAACCAAGCATATGAGCATGAGGTGACTGGGTTAGCCCCAAACATAGGATTTGTTGCTGAACCACCTGGTGTCTAATGATTACATTCCCTTTCTTGGATAACATTTTAAAATGAAATCATTGTGGGTGGGGCAGCGTGGCTCACGTTTGTAATCCCACCAACTTTGGGAGGCCAAGGCGGGTAGATCACCTGAGGTCAGGAGTTCAAGACCAGCCTCACCAACATGGTGAAACCCGTCTCTACTAAAAATACAAAATTAGCCGGGCAGGGTGCTGGGCGCCCCTAATCCCAGCTACTAGGGAGGCTGAGGCAGAATTGCTTGAAATCCGGAGGCAGAGGTTGCAGTGAGCCGAGATCGCGCCACTGCACTCGAGTCAGCCTGGGCGACAGAACAAGACTCCATCTTTGAAACAAAAAAAATGAAATCATTGTAAAGGTGACTGTAAATTTGTACGCAGCTTTAAGACACAAGAGAGGGGAGTCTCATGCGCTTTGCCCAGTCTCCTCCAAGGGGGATATTTTGCGAGTCAGGGGCGTGGAGACCCTCTCACAGAGCGAAGTTCCCTCTCCTTTTCATCGCTGCGTCACCAAGCCTTCAATAACCGTGGGCACCTGCCTGCTTCTGCAGGGTGCTTGGGACTGAGCGTGGGGGCAGCGCTGGTGTTTGGAATGCGCAGGTACAGGCGGCCTCGGAACGGGGGCGGGCGCAGGAAGGGCAGCGGACTCCTTGCAGGGCCTTGGCCGCTGCACCCGGACACCCTGGACTCCTGGCTGTTTCAGGGAGTGGGCTGGGGGACGGCTGAGTGCTCAGAGGAGGAGACTGACCCGGTCTCCTGGCCATGACCACAGGTGCAACGCTTTCCCCTTGCGGCAGGGCGGCCCCTCGGGCCTGACCCAGCCCAGCAGCTTCCTCCTTCCCGGTGTGAGTCACCCTCGGGCCCGGGCCTCTGCCAGTAACCGCCGCGCCCCCCAGCCCGGCCTCGCTCAGCTCAGGTGCGGCCCCCACTGCTCGGCTCCCACCTGCCGGGGCCTTCGCTGGGTCGGGGGCGGCAGGACGACCCCGTCACCATCGGGGAGGGGCGCAGGGCCCTCCCCAAGGGCTCGAGGCGGAGGCATCGTCCGCACCGGCCTCCCCACGCCCCGCTCACCCGCAGCGCGGCCTCGGCGTCCCCGGCCAGCAGGTGCACGCAGCCCGCGTTGAAGCACAGCCTGGCGGGCGGCGCCGGGACGCCCAAGAAGAGGTGCAAGGCGCTGGCCCAGTCCCCGCGATCCACGGCCTGCGCGCCCAGGTGCCAGGCGCGCACCAGGTCCCCCAGAGAGGCCATGGCGGCCCGTGGCTGCTCGAGGAGGAGCTGGGATCCCGCGGAGGGGCAGGTACCGGGGCCGGGAGGCGGCGCGGGGCTGCGGGGCCTGGGAGGCGGGCAGACGAGCGACAGCCTCGCGCCAGGTGCAACCCCGCTGCCCCACGGCGCCCCCTGGCGGCAGGCGCCCGCTCCTCCCCGGTAGGGCCCCGCCCCCGCCCGGGACCTCCTGACCACGCCCCCGCCTGAAACGGCCACTCCCTCCAGCCCTCCGACCACGCCCGCCTCCCATTCAGCCCCCGCCCCGGCCGGACTTCCGCCGGGAGCTTTGTGCGCCCGGCATCCCAGCCCCGTCCGCGCTGGCCTCGGTCCGCCGGATAAAGCCCTCCGGGCCAGCCGCTGCGGTAGGGCCAAGGTTCCGCGCCGGGCGTGGACGGTGGGGGGCGGCCCCGGCCCCGCAGGTGAGCGACCCCGGGCCGCGCGGGCCAGGTGGGCGGCCTGGGCGCGGAGGGCAGAGCGGGGCCGGGCCCAGTGCGCGTCCTGAGGTGTGGGCCGCAGCTGAGAGTGAGCCGGGGGCGGGCCGCCGGCTCTCCCGGGGTGGGGAAACTGAGGCCCCGATGGAGCGGGGAAGGCGCGTTCTCCTGCAGGGCCCCACTCTGGAGGCCGCCGGGCAGCCGGAAGCCGCGGGGAGCTGAGCCGACCCCTCCGCCCTGTCCCGCAGGGCCTGCCCTCCTCCGCGCCTTCCGAGCGCGGACTTCACGGGAGCTGGAGGCCCTTCGCTCCGTCGCCGAAGAGGAGGCGCTCCCGGTGGGACGCGCGCCCAGCCCTGCCCTCCCCGGGAGAAGGGACGGGCGCCTCCCTGCAGGAGCCCTGGCTTCCTGCCCACCGGCGCTGAGTCCTGTATTAGTTGTGAACCTAAAATAATGAAAAGGGTCAGAATGTGGTGCCCGGTGGGTTTACTCAGGTACAGAGGTCGAGGGCGGCCTGGGTCACCAGGTGCACCGGAGAACAAGACAGAGGCTCAGGTTTTTAAAGAAAAGAGAGCCCGTCGGAGAGCAGGTGGTTTGGAGCTCACTGGCTTGTAGAAATGGCATTGGTTCGCGATTGGCCACGGCTGGGTGTTATCAGTGGGAAGTTACTTGGCTCAAGGGGTAGTGAGGGACTGCGATTTCATTTGAAATGCTTTCTGGTACTTAACATCAGGCTTTCTGGGCCAGAAGTTTAAAAGGGCTTTGCATTCCTCAGATAAATGATTTTTTCTTTCTCATTTGCCCCCCTTTTGATCAAAATATTTCTTCTTGAAAGCATTGATTATCAAAATCTGAGGGTCAGAGTGTCCCCTCTTGCTGGGAAGGCACATTCCCGCATAGTCCTGTCCCATGCCAAGCAGGGAAGGAGGAGACATTTCAGGGAGGATTTTATTTTTATTTATTTATTTATTTTTTTGAGACGGAGTCTCGCTCTGTCGCCCAGGCTGGAGTGCAGTGGCCGATCTCAGCTCACTGCAAGCTCCGCCTCCCGGGTTTACGCCATTCTCCTGCCTCAGCCTCCCGAGTAGCTGGGACTACAGGCGCCCGCCACCTCGCCCGGCTAGTTTTTTGTATTTTTTTAGTAGAGACGGGGTTTCACCATGTTAGCCAGGATGGTCTCGATCTCCTGACCTCGTGATCCGCCGGTCTTGGCCTCCCAAAGTGCTGGGATTACAGGCTTGAGCCACCGCGCCCGGCCGGATTTTTTTTTAAGAACACCACAAACTGAATTGGAATGGCATCACAGGGTGGCAAACATGAGGCCTCAGTGAAGTCATTAATTTATACAGCTGCTATCACCTGTTGAATCATCTCTAGTTTTTAGAAACACCATTAATTTTAGTTTTCTCAGAAGTAACACATAGGACTATAACCAATTTATATGCTAGGATGAAAAAAACAAACCTGTTCCATTAGGGAGACAACTAAAAACATGAAGAAACTAAAATCCATGTTCTTTATTGATTGTTTATTTAGTGATGGGGTCTTGCTCTGTCGCCCACGCTGGAGTGCAGAGGCACAATCCCCACTCATAGCAGCCTTGAGCTCTTGGGCTTAAAGGATCCTCTTGTACTCAGCCTCCCGAGTACCTGGGAATACAGGTGTTTGCCACCAGGACCGGCTAATTTTTAAATTTTTTTGGTGGAGACTAGGTCTTGCCACCTTGCCCAGGCTAGTCTCGAACTCCTGAGCCCACGTGATCCTCTCATCTGGGCCTCCCAAAGTGCTGGGATTATAGGTGTGAACAGTGTACCCAGCCAGGTTCTTCTTTAGAGACTTGTAGCCAGAAATTGTTCAGGATTTAGTCCAGATTGTAGGAAAATAAAAAATACAATGGTCAGGGATAGAATCCAGTAATAGGTATGCTACAGTTTTTCTCTGAAACATAATTTTTCTCTACTTCCCCATTTCTACCAAAGATAAATCTTGGTAAGACCAATTTACTTGTAAAATAAATTTTAGGATTATATTTGGCCTGATTATTTGTCTAAAGTACAACAACAGTGGTGACTGGCCATATAGGCTCCTTTTTAAATTGGCTGGAACTTTGCCATAAGGAATTTCAGATTAGACTTTTTTTCCCCATGTCAGACAGGTAATGTGCTGACATCCTAACGGGGTTTGAGGGAGACATACCCTACACATGAGGCAATCATCATGCTTATGAACTACAAAAGGGTCAGATTAGACCTTTAAAAGCCACTTGAGGGGTGGGCACGGTGGCTTACGCCTGTAATCCCAGCACTTTGGGAGGCCGAGGTGGGCAGATCACGAGGTCAGGAGATCGAGACCATCCTGGCTAACACAGTGAAACCCCGTCTCTACTAAAAAAAAAATACAAAAAATTAGCCAGGCGTGGTGGAGTGCGCCTGTCCCAGCTACTCGGGAGGCTGAGGTGGAGAATGGCGAACCTATGAGGCGGAGCTTGCAGTGAGCCGAGATTCCGCCACTGCACTCCAGCCTGGCTGACAGAGCGAGACTCCGTCTCAAAAAAAAATAAATAAATAAAATAATACCTGTATGAATTGGGGGGTGAATGTCTTCCAGGTCCCAAACTATCTTGAAGTTCCTGGATCTGTCAGAAAGTGACATTCTTTACTTACCTCAAGGCCAAGAACCTGTAAGGGAACTATGTAAACAGGGCACCAGTCCAGTCATCCCAAGGGGCTTTTTATTGGCTCTGTAAAGTGAACCTCGATTCCTCAAAGCAGTCTGGTCATATCCGAAAATACGTCATTCCAGTCCAAGCCTTGGTAGAATAACCAGGGTCTCCAATTGTGTCCTGTTACAAGGCAAACAGATTCTTACTGAACTCATGCAAATAACTACATTGCCATAAAATAAGAATACTCATGAATCGCTTCCAGATTTTTGAGAAATCAGATAGAGAAAAAGACAAATGTTTCAGTTTTGCTCACAAAAGTGTATGTCACCCAATTGCTATAGCTATAAATGGTTCAAACAGAAAAAGGATTTTTGACTCTGGAAAACAAAGTATAAAAAGAGTCAGCAAGGTTTCAACAAGAACAAAAAGTCACAAAAAGCATTTCAGACCTCTATCAGTTCCATTCTATGTAATTTGCTTTTTTTTGAGCCAGAGTCTCGCTATGTCGCCCAGGCTGGAGTGCAGTGGCACGACCTTGGCTCACTGCAAGTGCTGCCTCCTGGGTTCACGCCATTCTCCTGCCTCCGCCTCCCAAGTAGCTGGGACTACAGGCGCCGCCATCACGCCAGACTAATTTTTTGTATTTTTGGTAGAGATGGGGTTTCACTGTGTTAGCCAGGCCAGGATGGTCTCGATCTCCTGACCTCGTGATCCACCTGCCTTGGCCTCCCAAAGTGCTGGGATTACAGGCGTGAGCCACCGCGCCCAGCCACTTTCTTCTGTGTGATGTTGGGTTAGCAATCCTCATGAAAGCATCAGCTTTTTAATAAGAGTCATGGAAATTTTTACTTGGTCCATTGGTGTGATCTCCCAAGTTATCAGAAGTCTGTATACTTGTCAGTGTCCTTTCCATGAAGTTCCTTGAAAATACACATTTTGGACTGTAGCTTATTTTATTTATTTATTTATTTATTTATTTATTTATTTAGAGACAGAGTCTCGCTCTGTTGCCCAGGCTGGAGTGCAGTGGCGCAATCTCGGGGTTACTGCAACCTCTGCCTCCCGGGTTCAAGCAGTTCTCCTGCCTCAGCCTCCTGAGTAGCTGGAATTACAGGTATGTGCCACCATACCCAGCTAATTTTGTATTTTTAGTAGAGATGGGGTTTTACCACGTTGCCCTTGCTGGTTTTGAACTCCTGACTTCAAGTGATCCACCCGCCTCAGCCTCCCTAAGTGTTGGGATTACAGGCGTGAGCCACCATGCCTGGCCTTAAACTGCATTTTGAGAAGAAAGTAAAACAGTAATTTTCTGTGGATAACAAAAGACTTAGAGTAGCCATGGGTGAAGATTCGATTGACAGGGAATTTGGTTCCTTCTGTGGTTAAAACAATTGAACATATAATCACGACTGATAACATATACCAAGACATGTCAGAATTTTTAGGAATCTCATACAATTTTGGAACGTATGTTAATAATACATTTATACAAATATAACTCAAACAGCATTCCGCATTTGACGATGCTTCCTGTATGATTTTAACGTACCAGATAAGCCTCATACATCTCCCTTGGACTTCTCGGGGTTCCTGTTTGTTATGTCCAAGTTAGTTCAGGTCAAAAAACCCTTACTTTTAGGACTTGAAATTTGATTTTGGGAAGTATGTCAAATATCAAAGGCTTAAAACAATTTCAAAACAGGATCACAGGTCACTGTAAAATAAGCCATTCATTTAATCAAATTGGTAATTCAGAGATTTCCCAAAGCAAAAACCTTTACTGTGATAGAGAGGAGACTTAGTTTCCCAAGCGATCAACAGACCTAATAAAAACAGCATGAAGCAAACAGAATGTCTCTCCCTCTTTCCCCTCTTTATTTTTCCTATTTACTCAAAAGATAAAAATATTTTACAATGTCTTATTAATACTACACGAAATGTTGCTCAAAAGAAAAACAAACTCTACTTTTCTTATACATCCATCTCACATACAGAATTGATTCTCTTATATTTAGTAGTTTCAGTTACATATATTAATTACAGTGTTAACTTAGCGACCCTAATTTTCAGTCAAAAACTTAGGGAGTAATTTTGGACTGTATTTGTAGATGAAAACCATTTCATAATGTTTTACAGAGATACGTTTCGTAAATTTTTTATTAACAGATCTAAATATATTTAGCTTTCCTATACCATATAAAAATAAGATACTAAAGTATATAAGCTTAAACTTATGCTTAGTAATTAATGCTTCAATGTTTTACGTAGAAACGACTCAGACGTTTGTTTGTTTGTTTTTTGAGATGGAGTCTCTTGTCACCCAGGCTGGAGTGCAGTGGCACAGTCTCAGCTCACTGCAACCTCTGCTTCCCGGGTTCAAGCGATTCTTCTGCCTCAGCCTCCCAAGTTAGCTGAGATTACAGGTGCACGCCACCATGCCTGGCTAATTTTTGTATTTTTAGTGGAGATGGGGGTTTTACCATGTTGGCTAGGCTGGTCTCGAACTCCTGACCTCAGGTGTTCCGCCCGCCTCAGCCTCCCAGAGTACTGGGATTACAGGTGTGAGCCACTGCGCCCGGCCACAAAAGGAGATTAATAGGAGAAGTGGCATCACCCAGGGCGCAGACATCCTGCCAGCCCCGGGGGTCCTCGGCCTCCCAGTGACCCTGCGTCCCCGAGGTTCAGCCATCCCCTCCGTGGTCCCACCCCAGTCCTTGCAGCTCACCCCCTCCTGCCCCGCCAGCCCCTCACCCACGGGCTCCTCAGATCCCCCGGCTCTGTCCTTTCCTCCCCGCCTGACGGCCCCGCCTCCCCTGCAGGCGCCCTGGGCAGGACCCGCCCGCGGCACGGCCTGCGCTTGAAGGAGGCAGGAAGGGCCCAGCCGCGGTGGCCGGTGTGCCCGGTGTGCCCGGGGCGCACACGTGGTGTCGCTGATGTCGCCTGCGCCGACCTCCTGTTCGTTTCATGGCGGAAGCGGCTCCGCCGCGTGGTGGCCGCGCGCCTCCCCCTCCGCTCGGCAGTTCTTCCTCTGTGACCGCCACGCGCGGCGCAGCTGGGGTCGTTTGTGCGCGAGCGTTCGTGCGGACGCGCGTTGCTGGTCTTCGTGGTCTCTGCCCGGGAGGGGAACTGCCGGGGCCCGTGGTCACTGTGTTCGACTTTCCGGGGAACGGGTGGGCTGTGGGGTGTGGCAGCGCCGCCTCCCGCCCCTCGCGCCGTTCGCTCCACGCAGATGCGGTCCACAGGGGCCTCTATGCCGCGGAACCCACGGTCGTGTTCGGCCTCACCCAGGGACCCGTCTGGCCCCTCTGCGGGCGCGCTGGCTTCCTGGCAGCCTGGGCGCCGCCGGGGTGTGCTGTGCTCACCGCCCACCAGCTTACCATGTTAACTAACGACAAACCGTGGGAACCTGGCCACCCCCGTGCCTGCACCCGCCTGAGTCCCCGGCCGCATCCTCTGTCCGAGTCCAGACCCGTGTGTCTCCCACCGCCCTCCTGACTTCTTCCCCGGCGTCAGGTGGGCGCGCCTCCCCCGGGAGCTCGGGCCTCACAAGGGTCGCCCTCTCCTGCCCTGGCCGCCTCCGCCTGTTCTCAGGCCCGCAGGGAGGCGGAGGAGAGCCTAAGGTGGGGTCCCCTTGGTCAGACCCTCCTGTGGAGTTGGGCGTGTTCTGGCCGCGTCTGTCGTGAAACCGGGAGGTGTCGGGGCTTCCTGGCCTCCTGACTCGTGGACGGCGGCACCGTCATCAGCCCCAAGCCCAGCCCCGGGAGGGCCTGCTCCCTTCTGCTCCAGGTGGGAGCGGCTCTTGCCCGGGGCGCCTCCGTGAGCACCCTCGTGAGCTCGCGACAGCCCCAGGCTGGGCTGCGGGACGGGCGACCGACCCTGGGTGTTGGTCCTTGTGTCACGGGCGGTGTAGAACCAGGTCCTGGAACCTGGTGCTGCCTCGGTGTGACCTGGCTGTGTCGCGTCCCCATCCTCCATAGAGGGTGGCTGCCTGGCCTGGTGCGGGATGGTGCTCTGAGCCGCAGGGTGTTTCCCAGCACGTGTTAGGGTCCTGGGTGGACAGGACTTTTGGGAAGCAGCAGCTGGGCCTGTGAGGGTATGGACGCCTGCCCGGGGATCAGCTGGGCTGGCCGGGTGTTTCTGGTGGAGACCTGGGACGTGAGCCGATGGGCTGCCGGAGGTCCCTCCTGGACTGTGCAGAAGCTGTGGTGGAATGTGAGCCTGACCTGGGGTGCCGGCCTGATGGGAAGGTGGCAGAGGCTGTGTGACTTGGAGATAGGTGGTGAAGGCCCTGAGGCTGCCCCCTTGTCCCTGTGGGTCCCTCGCTCTGGGGACCTCGGGCTGCCGAGGACTGAGTGCAGTGCAGTCCTGGTGGAGCGGTCACCCAGCCAGCCACAGAATTCAGTGCCCTCGCCCTGGTGGAGGGTTCACCCAGCCAGCCACCACAGAATTCTTGGCCCTCAGGCACTGCTGAAGAGAGCGAAAGCTCTGGCTGTGGGGCCCAGGTGTGGCTGGCAGTGGGCGGAGGCAGGCAAAGGCCCTGTCACCGTGGGTGAGCCCTGGAGGTGCTAAAGCTAAGATCCCATCCTGGTTTTAACCTTCAAAAATATCATTAATGTTTTTTTCTTTTTTCTTGAATACAAACCAGGGTGTGTACATTGTGTAGTATTCAGAAAATACAAAACAGATCAAAGCACAGAGGCACCGTCGGCAGAGTAGCCAGACCCTCACACGTGTGTCTCCCGGGTTCTGAGAAGGGGCCTTGCAGCGTGCAGCGTGGTTGCCTTAGGGTAACGCAACTTTATGCTGCTCTGTGAAACCTTTCCCATGGCATTAAGTATTTTTATAAAACATGGTTTTATTATTTTTTTTTATTTTTATTTTTTGAGACGGAGTCTCGCTCTGTTGCCCAGGCTGGAGTGCAGTGGCCGGATCTCAGCTCACTGCAAGCTCCGCCTCCCGGGTTCACGCCACTCTCCTGCCTCAGCCTCCGGAGTAACTGGGACTACAGGCACCCACCACCTCGCCCGGCTAGTTTTTTTGTATTTTTTTTTAGTAGAGATGGGGTTTCACCATGTTCGCCAGGATGGTCTCGATTTCCTGACCTCGTGATCCGCCCGTCTCGGCCTCCCAAAGTGCTGGGATTACAGGCTTGAGCCACAGTGCCTAGCCAAAACATGGTTTTAAAATGCTGTTTTTCGTTCATCAGATTCTACCCTGTGTGATCAGAACTGGGGTCCTTGGGAAAGCCCACCCTTGATGGAGGCCTGTTGGCCTCACCCTGTCTGCGAGGGTGACCCCAACGTGTGCTGCTGGCACCTCCCAGAAAGGGTTCCCCAGAGCCCACGGGGCCACCTGACCCGTCCTCACAGCTGTCCCTTGGTACATCTGTGTGTTGTGGGCAGTGAGCTGAGAGGGAGGTGGGGTGCAGGGAGAAGCTTGACTCAGGGCTAAAACCAACACGGTGAATAGGAAAGGTGTCCTTCAAAACCTCAGTCTGGGCAGGAGCAGTGACTCCTGCCTGTAATCCCAGCACTTCGGGAGGCCAAGGCCGGCGGATCACCTGAGGTCAGGAGTTTGAGACCAGCCTGGCGAACATGAAGAAACTTTGTCTCTACTAAAATTACAAAAATTTAGCCGGGTGTGGTGGTGCATGCCTGGTAATCCCAGACACTCAGGAGGCTGAAGCAGGAGAATCGTTTGAACCCGGGAGGCGGAGGTTGCGATGAGCTGAGATCGCGCCACTGTACTCCAACTTTGGCAACAGAGCGAAACTCCATCTCAAAAACAAAAACAAAAACAAAAAAACCTGCGACTGGCCAGGCGCAGTGGCTCACACCTGTAATCCCAGCACTTTGGGAGGCCGAGGTGGGCGGATTGCTTGAGGTCAGGAGTTCAGGACCATCCTGGCCAACATGATGAAACCCCATTTCTACTAAAAATACAAAAATTAGCTGGGCGTGGTGGCACAGGCCTGTAATCTCAGCTATTTGAGAGGCTGAGGCAGGACAATCGCTTGAACCCTGGAGGCGAAGCTTGCAGTGAACCGAGATCACCCCCCTGCACTCCAGCTTGGGCGACCAAAGTGAGACTCCATCTCAGCCTGGGTAACAGAGCGAGACTCTGTCTCAAAAAAAAAAAAAACATAAAAACAAACATACAAACAAAAAACCCCTGCTACCTACATGGACCCCCTGGGGGACGAACATGCCAGCACCCCCCCGGGAGTGGTGGTGTGAGGCCCCACACCTGTCACACCTGCTGGCCTCCTTCTCCATCTCCTGTACAATATCCCTGGAAAGTTACTTTTTTTTTTTTTTTTTGAGACGGAGTCTCGCTCTGTCGCCCAGGCTGGAGTGCAGTGGCCGGATCTCAGCTCACTGCAAGCTCCGCCTCCCGGGTTCACGCCATTCTCCTGCCTCAGCCTCCCGAGTAGCTGGGACTACAGGCGCCCGCCAGGTCGCCCGGCTAGTTTTTTGTATTTTTAGTAGAGACGGGGTTTCACCATGTTCGCCAGGATGGTCTCAATCTCCTGACCTCGTGATCCGCCCGTCTCGGCCTCCCAAAGTGCTGGGATTACAGGCTTGAGCCACCGCGCCCGGCCACTTTTTTTTTTTTTTTTTTTTGAGACAGAGTCTCACTCTGTCGCCCAGGCTGGAGTGCAGTGTCCTGATCTCGGCTCACTGTAAGCTCCGCCTCCTGGGTTCAGGCCATTCTCCTGCCTCAGCCTCCCGAGTAGCTGGGACTACAGGCGCCTGCCACCACGCCCGGCTAATTTTTTTTTGTATTTATAGTAGAGACTGTTTCACCGTGTTAGCCAGGACGGTCTTGATCTCCTAACCTCGTGATCTGCCCCCTCGGCCTCCCAAAGTGCTGGGATTACAGGCGTGAGCCACCGTGTGCGTCCAGAAAGTTACTTTTTGTGTTTAAGATTGGTCATCTTAATTGTTAAAGAAAGGAACAATCCTTAGGTTAAATTGGTAAGTTTACAAAAACGAAAGACAGACAGCAACAGGCGTTGGTGAGGCTGTGGAGGAATTAGAATCATCGTGTATTATAGATGCAAGCGTAAAATGGTACGTCCACTGTGGAAACAGTCTGGTAGTTCCTCAAAAAGCTAAACATAGAAACACCAGGAGACTCAACAGTTCAGTCCTAGAAATGTGTGTCCCCAGATCAGTGAGAACACTC
Organism: Rhinopithecus roxellana; assembly: GCF_007565055.1. NCBI lineage: Eukaryota > Metazoa > Chordata > Mammalia > Primates > Cercopithecidae > Rhinopithecus > Rhinopithecus roxellana. The sequence continues at coordinate 8,735,943 of NC_044564.1, forward strand.
CACACAGAAACACATACACAGCTGTTCACAGCAGCACTGTTTATAACAGCCAGACAAGGGGGTGCAGCCCGAATGTCTGCTGGACAAACAGCCCGTGATCCCTGCACACGATGGGGCAGGACTCAGCCACGGAAAGGCAGTTCCAGCACACGCTGCTGCAGGGATGAGCTTTGAAGACACCGTGCCGAGTGAAATCAGCCAGCCACGAGAGAACAGAACCTGTATGGTCTCCTTTATAGGAAATGCCCAAAATAGAAAAATTCACAGAGACAGAAAATGGCCAGGGCCTGAGGAGGGGCGGAGGGAGTAACTGTTGATGGGCACATGGTTCATTGTCTTTGGGGCAGTGAAAATGTTCTGGGCTGAGACAGGTGGATCGCTTTAGGTCAGGAGTTCAAGACCAGCCTGGCCAAACGTGGCGAGACCCTGTCTCAACCAGAAATACAAAACTTAGCCGGGTGTGGTAGCGGGCGCCTGTAGTCCCAGCTACTCGGGAGACTTAGGCACAAGAATCACTTGAGCCAGGAGGCGGAGGTTACGGTGAGCTGGGATTGCACCAGCGCACTCCCCTGCGGGTGGCAGAGCGAGACCCTGTCTCAAAAAAAAAAAAACTAAGCCGGGCTCGGTGGCTCACGCCTGTAATCCCAGCACTTTGGGAGGCCAAGGCAGGCGGATCGCAAGGTCAGGAGATCGAGATCATCCTGGCTAACACGGTGAAACCCCGTCTCTACTAAAAATACAAAAAATTAGCCAGGCGAGGTGGCGGCACCTGTAGTCGGAGCTACTCGGGAGGCTGAGGCAGGAGAATGGCGTGAACCCGGGAGACGGAGCTTGCATTGAGCCGAGATTGTGCCACTGCACTCCAGCCTGGGCGACAGAGTGAGACTCCGCCTCAAAAAAAAAAAAAAAAAAAATCTGGAGTTGGATAGTAGTGATGGTGACTCATGTCTGTGAATATGTTAAAAACACTGAGTTGTAACTTTAGGGTAAATTTTATGGTATATGAATTATATCTCAAAGTTGTAGAACAGTCACTGAGGCTGGGTGTGGTGGCTCACACCTGTAATCCCAGCACTTAGGGAGGTCGAGGCAGGAGGATTACCAAGCTCAGGAGTTTGAGACCAGTCTGGGCAACATAGTGAGACCCTATCTCTACAAAAAATACCCCCCCAAAATTATCCGGGTGCAGTGTATACTGCAGTGGTCCCAGCTACTCGGAAGGCTGAGGTGGGAGGATCATTTGAGCCCGGGAGGTTGAGGCTGCCATGAGCTGTGATCGCTCCACCGCACTCCAGCCTGGGCAACAGTGAGACCCTGTCTCAAAAAAATTAAGCAAAAATGGTCACTGAGATGGTAAACACATGGAATTCCCTTTGAAGCCGGTGGACACAGTGTGTGAGTCAAGGCTGCTGTTCACTGAGGAGGCCTGAGCCTCCCTCCCGAGGGGACGGCTGTGCGTGGTCATCTTGCCAGCGTCAGCTCATCCTGCTGTGCCCTCGTGCTTCTGGGGGCTGCTCCTGGGGGGCTCCGGGGTAGCCACCCTGTCCCATGTGGAAGGTTTTCTGGTTTCCCCTGACACTGGGGAGCGGTGGCCGCAGGGCTGTTTGCTTCTCCTAGAAGGGCCCCGGTGGGCACCTGGAGCTTTATGACGAGGAGGCTTGTAAGTTTTCTTGTAGACATGTTTAAAAAATGAGAAACAAGTGAATTTATTTTTATAATATACTTTAACTCCAGTATACCCAAATTATTGCTATTTCCACATGCAGTGGATATAAAAAGCTGTCACAGACATATTGACACTGACTTTAATCACGTGTTTTGCACTTTCAGCTGTGGCTGCTGTGTCAGACAATATGAGGTGGGGAGGGGACAGGCCTTGAAGGCCTCCCTTGGGGGATGACAGCTTCTGGGGGCTCTGAAGCTGGCGTTGCCTGCCCACTCGCTCCGGGTCTCAGGCCGGCCCCCTGCCCCCTGTCCTTGCTGCATCCTCAGGGCGGCAGCTGCAGGGCCCTCAAGGACGGGTGAGGGTGGTCAGCGCTCTCAGAAGGGGGCAGTAAGGCCGGCTCTGTGGGGGTGGGGGAGCCTGGGAGCCCCCCGTCGGGTTGCCAGGGAGACCTGGGGGCACACAGCCCACTCTCTGGCCGCCTCCCACCCTCCTGGCCACGCCTGCTGGCGGCACAAAGCCCACCTGGAGGGCCTGCCGGTCCTCAGGGAAACACCACAGAAAAACCGCAGAGGAAGCGTGACCTGGCGCCCGGACAAGAATGCAGGGTGGCCCGGCTTCCAGTCCGTCTTGGGTGACTCACTGCGGTGTGCAGAAAACACCATTGTGCGCCTCAGCCACAGGAAGCCCTCCGCCTCTCCCCCCACTCCCCCCCGCCCCCGCCTGCCGCTCCTTTTCCAGGTCCTGGGGTGGGTGGCGCTATGGCACCGATGGAGAGACTGACGGCTGCCATCGGCCCACCATGGCCACTTCTCACCCTCCGCCAGTAACCTGGCTTCTTGTGGGGTCCTTCAAGGTCTGTCTGTTCGGGGGTCATTTGAGGGAGCTTTGGGTCCTACTTGAGGGCAAAGCTTCAAGGGAGGGGCCCCTGCACATCCTGTTGGTCCCGCTGGTCCCACTTTCCTGCAGAGGCTCCTTGGGAGGTCGCGGCATCCAAGCCGGGCCTCCCAGGAAACCGAGGAGTGGGGCTGCCACCCACCCTGCCTCAGAGCCCATCTCCAGAGCAAGCCCCGTGCCCAGGGCTCAGGGGCAGCTGTGCCTTAGCTGGTTTCCTTCTCTGGGAAGGGGGCGTCCTGGGCTCAGCTGGGTTTGGGGTGAATACGAGCCTTCCTGAGTGTGCGTGCCACTCCCACGCCTGCATCATCTACTCCATCTCACAGCGAGGCCTGAGACTCCCCCTGGGGCCATGTGTCAGGCCAGGGCTTGGGACTCCCCACCCGAGGGGCCGGCCTCAGGGCTTCAGCTGGAATCTGCTACAGGTTCTGTGGTGGTCCAGGGGCCCTGGAGGTGCCAGCCTATGCCCACTGGCCACCTACTCAGCGCACAGGGCAGCCACAGCCAATGACTGAACCTGCACCGAGGCTGGGGGCTGGGGCTCCGGGCACAGTCACCTGCAGACTCCTGTACCTCACTCAGGCCCTGGGGGTCTGCCAGGCTCTGTGGGAAAGGACACAGCCCTCGCCCTGCCCCCCGCCCTCAGCAGTGTCGCCTCCACAGTGAGTCAGGCATGTCCCCCGTGGGTCACCTCCTCCATGCCAGGCCGCCCCCAGGGGGACTCCCTTGTGCAGTTCTGCCCCGTGTGGGTGGGGGCCCAGCTGTACCGCCTCCCTGGGTGTGGGTCGTGGGGCTGGGGAACAAGAGCCTCTGGGGTTCTCAGAGCCCAGCGTTTTGTGGTCACAGGACTCATGGCAACAATTGGGCTTGAGTTAGCACCTTTCAGAAGAAATGAAGACACTTAAAAGAGTTGATTGTTGATTTTTTTTTTTTTTTTTGAGACAGAGTTGCACTCTGTCGCCCAGGCTGGAGTGCAGTGGTGCAATCTCAGCTCACTGCAACCTCCGCCTTGCAGGTTCAACTGATTCTCTTGCCTCACCCTGCCAAGTAGCTGGGATTACAGGCGCCCACCACCATGCCTGGCTAATTTTTGTATTTTTAGTAGAGATGGAGTTTCAGTATGTTGGCCAGGCTAGTTTCGAACTCCTGGCCTCAAATGATCTGCCCGCCTCAGGCTCCCACAGTGCTAGGATAAGAGTCGTGGTCTCAGCTCACTGCAACCTCCGCCGCCTGGGTTCATACCATTCTGCCTTAACCTCCCGAGTAGCTGGGATTACAGGCGCTGGCTACCATGCCCGGCTAATTTTTTGTATTTTTGGTAGAGACAGGATTTCACCATGTTGGCCAGGCTGGTCTCGAACTCCTGTCCTTGTGATCTGCTTACCTCGGCCTCCCAAAGTGCTGGGATTATAGGCATGATCCACTGTGCCCGGCCATCAGTTGTTAATTTTAAGTGGAAGCTGCAAAACTGGTGAGTGGCGTTGCCCCATCAGGGACCCGGGGAGCCCCGTTTGTCCTGGTGTGGGCTTGGGACCCGGCACCGTGTTGGAGAAAGATGCTGAGAGATCCAGACAGGCTCTTTCACCCTGAAACGAGACCAGTTACAGAAAGTGTGCGGTGGGGGAATGTGAACTGAATCCTTGCCAGCTGTTTCCGTTCTCAGTCACATCAGCCTGTGTCTCCACTTGGTCATTTTTAGGTCCAGGGTTTTGTAGACACAGCTCCCTCCCTACCCATCACACGCCCTTCCTACACGCCGTGCGCCCTCCCTACCCGCCTTCCCTACACACCGCGCACCACCACGCCTGGATACATACCTATTTCTTTCATAGAAACAGGGTCTCACTATGTTGCCCAGGCTGGACTCAAGCGATCCGCCTGCCAAGGCCTCCCATGGTGGTGGGATCAGAGATGTGAGCCACCACGCCGGGCCAGTTTTCTGTTACTTAAAACACAAGATCTAAAACTGGGTTTTTATTTTTTTTTATTTTTTATTTTGAGACAGAGTCTTGCTCTGTCGCCCAGGCTGGAGTGCAGTGGCGCAATCTCGGCTCACTGCAAGCTCCGCCTCCCGGGTTCCCGCCATTCTCCTGCCTCAGCCTCCCGAGTAGCTGGGACTGCAGGCACCCGCCACCACGCCCGGCTAATTTTTTGTATTTTTAGTAGAGACGGGGTTTCACTGTGTTAGCCAGGATGGTCTCGATCTCCCGACCTCGTGATCCGCCCGTCTTGGCCTCCCAAAGTGCTGGGATTACAGGCGTGAGCCACAGTCCCCGGCCAAACTGGGTAATTTATAAAGAAAAGGAATTTATTTCTTACAGCTCTGGAGGCTAAGTCTAAGGGTGAGGGGAGCATCCGAGGAGGTGTTCATGCTGGTGGGACTCCAAAGGGTCCTGAGGCAGCTCGGGGCAGCCATGGTGAGGTCTCGGCGTGCGGGCTCAGGCCTTAGGCCTCTCTTCCTCTTCTTATAAAGCCACCAGTTCCACTCCCGTGATAACCCAGCAATCCACGGGCAGGATCCTCACCCCCCAGGCACGTCCCAAGGCTCCACCTCGAAATGCTGTAGCATGGTGATGGAGTTCCAGCGTGTTTCAGAGGGACAGACTTTAAATTATAGCAGCCGCCCTCCACAGAAGGGACAGGGCCAACTGCCCCCTTCCTGGGCCGATCAGCAAAGGGAGTGCCATCGAGGCCTTATGCAAGTTCATCCTGAGCTCAGGGACAAAAACAGCCCTGCAGACTCCTGTGGAGAGGGGCTGACCCAGCCTGATGGTGAGAGACAAGCCACGCTGGGTGCTGCGCCTGTGTTCCCACTGGCCTGGCTTCCCTGTACACAGTGGGTGTGTCCATTCCAACTGGCTCAAGGCTCTGCCTTTTTAAAGAGGACCTGGGAACTCATAAGCCACTCAAGGAACTGCAGATAAAAGGCCCCCAGTCTCAGATTTGGGGTTACCATTGGTCTGAGGGGCCAGTTCAGCTGTGCTGGATGTCCCTGGAAGGCCTTGCTGAGCAACTAGGGGGAGGTGTGAGGGCAGCAGGGATTGCTGTCTTCCCCCAAAGCCCTTTTTTTTTTTTTTTTTTTTTGAGACGGAGTCTTGCTGTGTCGCCCAGGCTGGAGTGCAGTGGCGCGGATCTCGGCTCACTGCACGCTCCGCCTCCCGGGTTCACGCCATTCTCCCGCCTCAGCCTCCGAGTAGCTGGGACTACAGGCGCCCGCCACCACGCCCGGCTAGTTTTTTGTATTTTTAGTAGAGACGGGGTTTCACCATGTTAGCCAGGATGGTCTTGATCTCCTGACATCGTGATCCACCCGCCTCGGCCTCCCAAAGTGCTGGGATTACAGGCTTGAGCCACCGCGCCCGGCCTTTTTTTTTTTTTTTTTTTTTTTTTTTTTTTGAGACGGAGTCTCGCTCTGTTGCCCAGCCGGGAGCGCAGTGGTACGATCTCTGCTCACTGCAAGCTCTGCCTCCTGGATTCACACCGTTCTCCTGCCTCAGCCTCCCCAGTAGCTGGGACCAGAGGCACTCGCCAACCAATTTTTGTTGTATTTTTAGTAGAGACGGGGTGTCACCATGTTAGCCAGGATGGTCTCAATCTCCTGACCTCGTGATCCGCCCACCTCGGCCTCTCAAAGTGCTGGGATTACAGGCGTGAGCCACCGTGCCCGCCTCCCCTCACCCCTTTTAAAAGTCCCTTGGGAGCTTTGGAGCACGTGCAGGGCCTGCCCAGTGTTGGAGGAGGCACATCCAGGCCCTGAGAGGAAGAGACACTGTTGGGTTTTAGTGAAACACCCACGCACCTCAGTCAAACACCAGGAGGAGGGGCTGAGCTTCAGAGCTTTCTGGAGACACTGCAAGGAGGTTGGGCCAGGGAGACCCTTGCAGGTGTGAGGCTGGGAGACCCCCAGAGGTGTGAGACTGGAAAACCCCTGGAGGAGGCCTGAGGCTGCGCGCGCTTGGGTGCTGCGGGGCCTGGGGTGTCCATACTGCCCAAGGGGAAAGCCCCCTCCGGCCATGCCCCAGACCCTTTGCTGTGCCCCTCCCGCCTCCCGCCTCCTGCGTGTCCTTGGGTCCAGCCAACGCATCCAGGATCTCGAATTCCTGTGGACCTGTGGGCTCCAGTGACGGAAGCACTGGGCGCTTCTCCCACTCCAGCTGTGCGGTCCTCAGAACCAGGCCAGGAGCCGCTGCGTTGGGGTTTATGCTTGGATGGTGGATGGACGTGGGTGTGTCTGGAGAGCCGCACTCCGGGGTCTGGAGCTGCGTCTCCATCCTTGCCTGTTGGGGACCCTCTAAGGGCTTGCCGGCCGCCAGTCACCCTTTCTTAGCCAAGGGATCCCGGGAGATGGGGCGGGGACGCTGGGTTCTGCGTTGTCGGGCTGGCAGGACAGAGCCCGAGAGCGGCCAGACCTGCCGTTTGCATGGCACAGGGTCTCCCAGGAAAGGGCCTGCGGTGAGCCGGGGGCAGATGGCCCCTCGGGGGCCTGGACCCGTGTGCGGGCTTCTCGGGAGAGCAGCCACCTCTGTGGTGTTTAGCGCAGGCCGACAGAGGTGGAGGGTCCTCCCTATGCTCGCCGCGGCCGCCGGGCTGGGCTCTGCCTGCAGCGCTGGCCTGGGTGGGAACGGAGACCTAGCCTGGGCGCGCAGGTAGGGGAGGCACTTGGACTTCAGGCGCCTGGGACAGGCGCTGCTGGGAGGGAGGAGGCGTTGCCGGGTTCCACCAGCAGAGGGGCCCAGAGACCGGCCCGGACGCACGGCCGTCGGCGTGGGTTGGCCCGGACTGGCTCCTCCGCAGGCTGCCGCCCCCGCCCGCCCGCTCGCTCCGCCGGTGCGTCTGTGAACGGGCGGGTTCTGGCCAGCGTTCTGGCCTCCACGATTCCAGGTGCCGGAGATGCAGGGCCTTCCCTGGCACAGGACCCTGGGACGCTGGGAGGCAGTATTGGCTCCACACTTCTCGGAGCCTGACTGCCTGGCTGGGGCTGCCCCGTCGGGTCCTCGCAGCCCACAAGGCCGTCCCCAGCCTGCGGAGGGGCCGGGCTGTACTCTTGGAAGGGAGGGGTGGGGGCTGAGGAGCGGCCTGGGGTGGGGGTCGAGGTACAGACGCCCCAGAGGAGGGTTGGGGAGAGGGTCTAACGCCCACTGAGCCTATGACTGGGGGAGTACTGAGAACCCAGGGAAATTTCCAGGAGCCGCTGGGAGTGCCCGTGGCAGTGGAGGTGGTGGTGGTGGTGGGGGACCTGCTGCCTTTATTCATTTGCTCATCAAACACTATCAGCGCCACTGATGCCGCCGCCGTCTGGGGGTCGAGGGGTGCGTTGGTGCTGGAAGCCAAGTCCACACTCCGGGCGGCCATGAGGCATGCCAGGGGCAGGAGTGTTGGCCAGGAGCGGCTGTGGCCTCTGCTGTTTGGGACAAGACAAAGAGAGGTGGAGTGGCCTCCCGTCAGGGCCTCCCTGTGCGATAGGGGTTTCACGAGGCTCACCCCGCCCTCGCTGCACTCAGCACCCGCCCTCGGCTCCAGATAACCTGCTGCCAGCCACCCTGGTTCTGTGCAGGGCCTCACTTTTCCTTCTTTTCTTTTCTTTTTTCTTTTCTCTTCCTTTTTTCTTTTTTTTCCCTTTCCTTTCTTCTTTCTTTCTTTTCTTCTTTTTTTTTTTTTGGAAACAGGGTCTTGCTCTGTCACCCAGGCTAGAATGCAGTGGCCCAATCTTGGGTCACTGCAGCCTTGACCTCCTGGGCTCAAGTGATCCTCCCACGTCAGCCTCCCGAGTAACTGGGATTACAGGTGCATGTCAACACACCCAGCTGATTTTTTTTTGAGACGGAGTCTTGCTCTGTCGCCCAGGCTGGAGTGCAGTGGCACAATCTCGGCTCACTGCAAGCTCCGCCTGCCAGGTTCACGCCATTCTCCTGCCTCAGCCTCCCTAGTAGCTAGGATACAGGCACCTGCCACCACGCCTGGCTAATTTTTTTGTATTTTTAGTAGAGACGGGGTTTCACCGTGTTAGCCAGGATGGTCTCAATCTCCTGACCTCGTGATCTGCCTGCCTTGGCCTCCCAAAGTGCTGGGATTACAGGCGTGAGCCACCGCGCCCGGCCTGATTTTTTTTTTAATAGAGATGGGGTCTCACTATGTTGCCCAGACTAGCTTCAAACTCCTGAGCTCGAGTGCTCCTTCTGCCTCGGCCTCCCACAAGGCTGGGATTACAGGCGTGAGCCACTGCGTCCGGCCAGTTTCATGTTTTATTCACTCTTCAGAGCACAGAGGCCTCTGCCTGGCATTGGGGCATGGGCAAGGTGTCTGTGGGCAGCGGGTCCCACCAAGGGTTCCAGGACAGCAGATGGTGGGCAGGGCGGGGAGACTGTGTGCCTGGTACCCACCCATGTGCCGACCGGTGGGAGAAGCCAGGCTCATGCTGAGTCAGGCTAAATCTAACATTTATCAGGAACTTGATCTACTTCAGTGTGATGTAAGAAAAACAGGCTGGATGCAGTGGCTCACGCCTGTAATCCCAGCACTTTGGGAGGCCAAGGTGGGTGGATAACAAAGTCAGGAGATCGAGACCATCCTGGCTGACATGGCGAAACCTCATCTCTACTAAAAATACAAACAAATTAGCTGGGTGTGGTGGTGGGGCCTGTAGTCCCAGCTACTTGGGAGGCTGAGGCAGGGGAATGACGTGAACCCCGGGAGGCAGAGCTTGCAGTAAGCCGAGATCAAGCCACTGCACTCCAGCCTGGGGGACAGAGCGAGACTCTGTCTCAAAAAAAAAGAAAAGGCCGAGTGCAGTGGCTCAATCCGGTAATCCCAGCACTTTGGGAGGCCAAGACAGGAGGATCATGAGGTCAGCAGATCGAGACCATCCTGGCTAACACGGTGAAACCCCGTCTCTACTAAAAAATACAAAAAACTAGCCGGGCGAGGTGGCAGGTGCCTGTAGTCCCAGCTACTCGGGAGGCTGAGGCAGGAGAATGGCGTAAACCCAGGAGGCGGAGCTTGCAGTAAGCCGAGATCTAGCCACTGCACTCCAGCCCGGGCGACAGAGCGAGACTCCGTCTGAAAAAAAAAAAAAAGAAAAAGAAAAACAAATGTGCTTTCAGCAAAAGATCCAGGGAGGAAACCAACAATAGAGAGAAATTGTGGCTTCTGCTGCCTTAAAAAGTGGGAGCTGTGCCTGAGCCTTCTGCTTCTCGGCCCAGAGCCTGGCATTTCTTGAACCATGAGACATAAAGTTTATTGTTGAGAGCCTGAGAAACTGCGGATGCTGGGGATGGGTGAGTGGCCTGCGACAGCCGCCTTGGGCTCCGGCTGCAGCTCTGCAAATCCTTGGGCCACGGACACCAGGATGAGCCTAGGCGAGAGGACGTTGTACATGAGTCCGGGACCTGTGTGGGGGGCCCACCCTGCCCCCACTGGTACTGTGGTCCAGGGGTCCCCAGGGAGCAGCCGGGGGGAAGCAGCGGGGATTGGGGCTCTGCCCCCTGCTCAGGCCCCGGGTGCCCACTGCCTTCCCCCAGGGGTGCTGGCCCAGCATCCTTGTGGGTCAGAGCCCACTGTGCCGGACCCCAGCGCAGTTTGGAGGTTCAAGGGTGGGACATGTGGATGTGTGGGGCTCCCAAGCAGGCTCTTTGGACACCCGCTGGCAGAGGCCCTGGGAATTTGGAAATGGCCACTGGCTCACCTGTGGGACAGCACTGTGTCCCCTCTCAGCACCCGGATCACGTGGGGGAGGGGACACGCACTGGGCCACAGCTCTGAGGGGACAGGCAGAGGCTGAGACAGATGAGGTGGCACCAGGAGCGAGGAGGAGACAGGCATGGCCAGGAGGGGACTGTGGCTTTTAGTGATTTTTTTTTTTTTTTTTTTTTTTTGAGATGGAGTTTTGCTCTTGTTGCCCAGGCTGGTGTGCAATGGCGTGATCTTGGCTCACCGCAACCTCTGCCTCCTGGGTTCAAGCAATTCTCCTGCCTCAGCCTCCCGAGTACCTGGCATTACAGGCATGTGCCACCACACCCAGCTAATTTTGTATTTTTGGTAGAGATGGGGTTTCTCCATGTTGGTTAGGCTGGTCTCGAGCTCCTGACCTCAGGTGATCCTCCGGCCTCAGCTTCCCAAAGTGCTGGGATTACAGGCGTGAGCCACTGCGCCCGGCCAACTTTTAGTGATGTTTTTGCATGATTTTTCAGAATTTGCAAATGTAGTTTTCCAAATATTGTATTACATGAATAATTGCCTTTATAGGCAGCCAAAAGGCAATAAAAAGCAAATAAAAAGGGAGAGTGGTAGAGTGAGGAGACTGGGACGAGACCTGCTTTGATCCTGGCTGAGCTCAGTTTTCTCATCCGGGAGATGGACACGCCTCTTTCATGGAGGCGGAGAGAATAGTGTGCAGAGTCCCCGTGGGCGCCCAGACCCTTCCCCGAGAGCTGGCGTGGGGAGCCTCTGCCTCTGTTGGGGGAAGGACCTGCGATAGGCTGTGGGCTGAGTTGTTTCCCCCAATTCCCATGCTGAAGCCCTAGGCCCCGTGTCACTGTATCTGGAGATGGGGTCTTTGCAGAGGTGAAATGAAGTTGTTGGGGTAGGCCCTAATCCAGTAGGACTGGTGTTGCCGTAAGAAGGGGAGATCAGGACACAGACCACATTGGGGGTACCCGTGAGGACCCAGGGAGTGGGGCCCACCCTCCCCACCCAGTGTCAGAGCTGCAGCCTTGGGACAGTGAGGGCACACGTCCCTGTCACTTGCACCCTGTGGTGCTTTGTACGGCCCTGGAGGGCACTCCACATCCTTCGGGGTCTGGCAGAGATGGCGTGGGGGTGTGACTGCCCCCGCTGGGACCCACCTCCATCCCACAGGTCTGTCTTTCCCTTCATTTCCTGGTGAAAAGCCCAGGCCGGGGCATCCACGCTTCTGGGCATGGTGGAGAGGGCCTTCTGAGAAGGGCAGCGACCCCCTTTCTGGAGCCCTTGGAAGCTGGTGGTGGGTTCTGCGTGGCTGGGTCTGCCCTGCTGGGAGGAGCCCTAACACCTTGGACCTCAGGCGTGCTGGTCCATCTCCCCTAAGGCCAATTAAGGTGACAGCAAAAGAATTAAAAAGGCAAAATCCCTTAGGGGCAAAGAGAATGGGAGAGGCAAAAACTGGAGGGCTCAGGAATGGAGGCCCAGGTTCCCTGGGTGTGGGGGTTTGGAGGGCTGAAACAGGGACCTGGGGCAGCCTTCATGGGGTGCTGCCAGACCCTGCAGCCCCTGACTCTTGGAGACCCTGGGCCAGGGTGTTCTGGCTGCTGCTGCAGCTGGGCTGAGGGTGGGGAGGGCTGCAGAGGAGTAGGGTCTGCAGCTCCCTGCCTGTGCCCCCAAACCCGGTGGCTGGCAGATGCGGCTGGGAGGACTTTTTCTTGGACAGACCATCCCGGGGGAGACGCGGTCAGGTCTGCATCTTCCGGGGCCCCTCGGATCACTCACAGTGGGGTCCCACTCCTGCGGTGCCTCCAACTCATTTCCAAGCAGACGACTAGCGCCTCACTCTCAGATACGCATAGCAGTTCCCACACTGCCATGGAGAGGAGAGGGATCAGCACCAGGGACCCCGCAGGAAATGAGCCAAGCCGAGCCACCGGGGTCTCCCGAGGTGGGTGATATGGTTTGGCTGTGTCCTCACCCACATCTCAACTTGATTTGTATCTCCCAGAATTCCCACCTGTTGTGGGAGGGACCCCGGGGGCAGTAATGGAATCATGGGAGCTGGTCTTTCCCATGCTATTCTCATGTTGGTGAATAAGACTCACGAGATCCGATGGGTTTATCAGTGGTTTCCACTTTGGGTTTCTCCTCATTTTCTCTTGCCGCCACCATGTAAGAAGTGCCTTTCGCTTTCCACCACGATTCTGAGGCCTCCCCAGCCATGTGGAACTGTGAGTTCAATTAAACTTGTTTTTATTCCTAGTCTCAGGTATGTCTTTATCAGCAGCGTGAAAACAGGCTAATACAGTAAATTGGTACCAGTAGAGTGGAGTGTTGCTGAAAAGATACCCAAAAATGTGGAAGTGGCTTGGAACTGGGTAACAGGCAGAGGTTGGGACAGTTTGGAGGGTCAGAAGACAAGATGTGGGGAAGTTTGGAACCTCCTAGAGACTTGTTGAATGGCATTGACAAAAATGCTGATAGTGATATGGACAATAAGGTCCAGGCTGAGGTGGTCTCAGAGGGAGATGGGGAGCTTGTTGGGAACTGGAGCAAAGGTGACTCTTGTTATCTTTTAGCAAAGAGACTAGTGGCATTTTGTCCCTGTCCTAGAGATTTATGGAACTTTGACCTTGAGAGAGATGGGATTCAGGGTATCTGGAGGAAGAAATTTCTAAGTAGCAAAGCATTCACAAAGTGACTTGGATGCTGTTAAAAGCATTCTGGGACTAGGCGCAATGGCTCTCACTTGTAATCCCAACATTTTGGGAGGCTGAGGCGGACGGATCACGAGGTCAGGAGTTCAGGACCAACCTGACCAATATGATGAAACCACGTCTCTACTAAAAAGACAAAAATTAGCCAGGCATGGTGGCACACACCTGTAATGCCAGCTACTCGGGAGGGTGAAGCAGGAGTATCACTTGAACCAGGGAGGCAGAGGTTGCAGTGAGCCGAGATCACACCATTGCATTCCAGCCTGGTGATACAGCAAGACTCCATCTCAAAAACAAAACAAAACAAAAGCATTCTGTTTAAAAAGGGAAACAGCATAAAAATTCAGAAAATGTTTAACCTGATGATGATGCAGTAGAAAAGAATAAGCGATTTTTTGAGGAGAAATTCAAGCCGGCTGCAGAAATTTGCATAAGTAGCAAGGAGGCTAATGTTCATCCCCAAGACCGTGGGGAAAATGTCTCCAGGTCATGTCAGAGACCTTCATGACAGCCCTTCCCATCACAGGCCTGGAGGCCCAGGAGGAAAAAGTGGTTTCGTGGGCCAGGCCCAGGGTCTCTGTGCTGTGCGCAGTCTAGGGACTTGGTACCCTGTGTTCCAGCCACTCCAGCCATGGCTGAACGGGGCCAACATAGAACTCAGGCTGTGGCTTCAGAAGGTGGAAGCCCCAAGCCTTGGCAGCTTCCACTTGGTGTTGAGCCGGTGGATCCACAGAAGTCAGGAATTGAGGTTTGGGAACCTTTGCCTAAATTTCACAAGATGTATGGAAATGCCTAAATGTCCAGGCAAAAGTTTGCTGCAGGGGTGGGGCCCTCATGGAGAACCTCTGCTAGGGGAGTACAGAAAGGAAATGGGTGGGGGCTGGATGCGGTGGCTCACGCCTGTAATCCCAGCACTTTGGGAGGCCAAGGCAGGCAGATCACAAGGTCAGGAGATCAAGATCATCCTGGCTAACATGATGAAATCCCGTCTCTACTAAAAATACAAAAAAATTTAGTTGGGTGTGGTGGCGGGCACCTGTAGTCCCAGCTACTCGGGAGGCTGAGGCAGGAGAATGGTGTGAACCTGGGAGGTAGAGCTTGCAGTGAGCTGAGATCGCGCCACTGCACTCCAGCCTGGCAACAGCGAGACACCATCTTAAAAAAAAGGGAAATGGGTAGGAGTCCCCACACAGCGTCTCTACTGGGACACTGCCTAGTGGAGCTGTGAGAAGAAGGCCATTGTCATCCAGATGCCAGAATGGTAGATCCACTGACAGTCTGCACCGTGTGCCTGGAAAAGCAGCAGACACTCAACACCAGCCCATGAAAGCAGCTGGGAGGGAGGCTGTACCCTGCAGAGCCACAGGGGCAGAGCTGCCCAAGACCATGGAAACCCACCTCTTGCATCAGCATGACCTGGATGCGAGACCTGGAGTCAAGGGAGTTCATTTTGGAGCTTTAAAATTTGACTGCCCTGCTGGATTTCAGACTTGCTTGGGCCCTGTAACCCCTTGGTTTTGTCCAATTTCTCCCATGTGGAACAGGTTTTGTGGTGGTTTTTTTTTTTTTTTTTTTCTTTTTTTTTTTGAGATGGAGTTTCGTTCTTGTTGCCCAGGCCGGAGTGCAATGGCACAATCTTGGCTCACCGCAACCTCTGCCTCCCAGATTCAACCAATTCTCAAGCCTCCGCCTCCCAAGTAGCTGGGATTACAGGCATGTACCACACCCGGCTAATTTTGTATTTTTAGTAGAGATGGGGTTTCTCCATGTCGGTAAAGCTGGTCTCAAACTCCCGACCTCAGGTGATCTGCCCGCCTCAGCCTCCCAAAGTGCTGGAATTACAGGAATGAGCCACCGCACCCAGCCCAGAACGGAATTTACCGAATACCTGTACCCGCGTTGTATCTAGGAAGTAACTAGCTTGCTTTTGATTTTACAGGCTCGTAAGTGGAAGGGACTTGCCTTGTCTCAGATTAGACTTTGGACTGTGGACTTTTGGGTTAATGCTGAAATAAGTTGAGACTTTATGGGACTGTTGGGAAGGCATGATTGGTTTTGAAATGTGAGGACGTGAGATTTGGAGGGGCCAGGAGTGGAATGATACGGTTTGGCCAGGTCCCCACCCAAATCTCAGCTGGAATTGTATCTCCCAGAATTCCCACGTGTTGCGGGAGGGACCCAGTGGGAGGGAATTGAATCATGGGGGCCAGCTTTTCCCTTTCTTTTCTTGTGATAGTGAATAAGTCTCATGAGATCTGATGGGTTTGTCAGGAGTTTCCGCTTTTGCTTCTTCCTCATTTTCTCTGTCTGTTTTTTTGAGATGGAGTTCTGCTCTGTCACCCAGGCTGGAGTGCAGTGGCATGATCTCAGCTCACTGCAACCCCTGTTCCCGGGTTCAAGTGATTCTCCTGCCTCCCAAGTAGCTGGGAGGCACTGCCACCATGCCTGGCTACTTTTTTTTTTTTTTTTTGAGACGGAGTCTCACTCTATGGCCTGGGCTGGAGTTAGTGACAGGGTTTCACCATGTTAGCCAGGATGGTCTCGATCTTCTGACCTCGTGATCTGCCCGCCTTGGCCTCCCAAAGTGCTGGGATTACAGGCGTGAGCCACCGTGACCGGCTGCTTTTTGTATTTGTAGTGAAGACAGGGTTTCACCATGTTGGCCAGGCTGGTCATGAACTCCTGACCTCAGGTGATCTGCCCGCCTCAGCCTTCCAAAGTGCTGACATTACAGGAGTGAGCCGCTGTACCTGGCCCTCATGTTCTCTTGCCGCCACCGTGTAAGAAGTGCCTTTTGCCTCCCACCATGATTCTGAAGCCTCTCCAGCCATGTGGAACTATAAGTCCAATTAAACCTCTTTTTGTTCCCACTTTCAGGTATGTCTTTATCAGCAGCGTGAAAATGAACTAATAACGGAGGTAGGAGGAAAAGCCAGGAATAAGAGAGGAGACCCTCAGAAAAAGCTTCAAAAAACCAGAACTCGTGGATAGGATCAAATTTGTGATAGCAGAAATGAACCATTCAATGAGAGGGTTGCAAAATAAAGTTCAGGAAATCTCCCAAAAAGGCAGAGGAAGAAAGATGAGAAGACAGAATTAGTCCCAGGAAGTGTAAGTTCTAAACAGCAGGAGCCCCCAGGGGACCACGCCACGTCCATCCTGCTGGGATCTGGCCACGGCCCCGGGGCCTCCCCAGAAGACGCTGGCACTTGAGTCAGGGGGCATCAGATTTCTCAGCAACCCCTGAGGCTAGAAGACAGCAGAGGGGCATTACCATGACCGTCAGGAGAATGACCCCTGCCTCACAGCCACGGATAGCCAGGCTTCCAGTGGAGCTGTGGTGTGCGTGTGTCACGGGACATAGATGCATGTGTGTCACAGGGATGTCGGTGCCTACATGTCACAGGGACAGTCTACGTGTATCATGGGGATGTAGGTGCGCACGTGTTAGGATGTCGTTGCACGCGTGTCACGGGGACAGTGTGCGTGTGTGACAGGGACATGGTTGCCTGTGTGCCATGGGGACGTGGTTGCTTGTGTGTCACAGGGACGTGGTTGTGTGTCTTGGGGACGTGGCTGCCTGTGTGTCTTGGGGATGTGGTTGCCTGTGTGTCTTGGGGATGTGGTTGCCTGTGTGTCATGGGGACGTGGTTGCCTGTGTGTCTTGGGGACGTGGTTGTGTGTCTTAGGGATGCGTTTGCTTGTGTGTCACGGGGACGTGGTTGCCTGTGTGTCATGGGGACGTGGTTGTGTGTCTTGGGAATGCGGTTGCTTGTGTGTCACGGGGATGTGGTTGCCTGTGTGTCACAGGGATGTGGTTGTGTGTCTTGGGGACGTGATTGCTTGTGTGTCTTGGGGACATGGTTGCCTGTGTGTCATGGGGACGTGGTTGTGTGTCTTGGGGACGCGGTTGCTTGTGTGTCATGGGGATGTGGTTGCCTGTGTGTCACGGGGACGTGGTTGCCTGTGTGTCACGGGGACGCGGTTGCTTGTGTGTCATGGGGATGTGGTTGCCTGTGTGTCACAGGGACCTGGTTGTGTGTCTTGGGGACGTGGTTGCCTGTGTGTCTTGGGGACGTGGGTGCCTGTGTGTCTTGGGGACGTGGGTGCCTGTGTGTCTTGGGGACGTGGGTGCACATGTGTCATGGGGACATTCTCAGACAAGCAAAGGGCTACTCAGTGCTCCTCCCTTGCGGTTCTACCTGAGATGCACCCGGAAAATGTGCTCCCGTAGAACTAGGAGTGAACTTCGGGGAGCACAGGGGACAAGAGGGAAGGGAGTCCTGGGCGAGCAGGGCTTCAGTGCAGCCATCCACATGGAGGCAGGCAGAGGCTGGGGAACGGCTGTCTCCACGAAGTGTGTGAACCGCACAGCCAGGTGTGCAGTGCTGCAGAGGGGGCCATTCACCAGGGGAACAGAGGACGCTTGGCTGTGGGCCGTGGAGCCACAGTTCATTTCCCCCTCGTTCTTTCAATCTGGTCCTTCTTGATCTGTTTTCAGATTCACCGACTCATCTGCCATCTGTCGGCTGTCAAGCACAGTCAGTGAGTCAAACACATTTCAGTGATTACACTTTTTATTGCAGAGTTTCCATTTAGTTCTTTTATGTAGTTTCACATCATCTTCATTTCTCTCTCTCCTTTTACTCATTAAAACCATATTTTTAAAAATTTTATTCATGGTTTTTTGGGGTTTTCTTGAGACAGGGTCTCGCTCTGTCACCCAGATTGGAAGGCAGTGGTGTGATCTCGGCTCACTGCAACCTTGATCTCTGGGGCTCAAGCGACTCTTCTGCCTCAGCTCCCTGAGTAGCTGGAACCACAGGCATGAGCCACCATACCCGGCTACTTTTTAGTTTTTTTGTACAGAGTTTTACCGTGTTGCCTAGAATGGTCTCGAACTCCTGGGCTCAAGCGATCCTCCCACTCCAGCCTCCCAAATTGCACCTGGCCTCCTTGAACTTTTTGAACATGTTTTCTGTTCATTCCATGAACACAGTTGCAATCATTGCGTTAAAGTCTTTGCCAACACCAATAACGCTGAGGCCTTCCTCAAAGCTGCTTTCTGTTCTCTGTTTTTTGTGTTTTTCTGCTTGTTTGTGGGTCAGATTTTCTTGTTTCTTTTTCAGTCTTATGATTTTTATTATGCACTGAGTTTTGTGAATTATCCATTGTGGAAACTCTGGATTGAGGTATCGTCCTCTGAAGAGCATTGTGTTTTGCTCCTGTGGGCTGTTCAGCTTCTAGCTGAGTCCCTTGAACGTGGGGTTGTGTCTTGACATTTTGTCCTGGGCTCTTCAGAGAGCCCAGGGCCTTACTCAACCCTCCTAAGTTGGGTCTGGGTGGGACTCGACCCCCCACCCAGAGGCCGTCCTCCTCCAGCTTTCACAGGCTTGGTCTGGATCTGGTGGGAGGCTCTGGAGCAGGCCTTCCTCTCAGCGTGGTCTTCGACTGTAGCTCTTCTGGTCCTGGTTGTGTTTTGATGTGGTCCTTCCTCTGGGCTGGGCTGGACTGCAGTGTGTCAGGTGCTGTGTGGCCTCTGGTATCTCCACTGTGTTCTCCACCTTGGGGCCGTGGGTCCTGGGAGGCTTGGGGGTCCTCCTGCCCCCACACTCGCTGTCCCAGCAGCCCCTCCTGCCGGTGTGTGGCCCCCAGCGGCCCCCTCGGCATGGTGGAACTCTGTGCCCAGCCTGGGCTCCAGCATGGGGAGCAGCTGTCCTGGGGCCGCCTTGGGCACGGCTCTGCTGTCGGGAAACGCAGCCTCACACTGCCTGTTGTCCATAAACTGGTTTCCTAAGGTGTATCATCTGGGTTTACGTGGTTTGCAGTGGGAGAGCAGCAGTCCCTCCCCCACGGCAGAGCAGAGTCTGGAGCAGCCCATGTGAGAAAGGAAAAGCCATCCTAACCCTCCACATGACACGGCTGGGAATGGTGTTGATGTGGCTACGATCAGCCTCTGTCTGTCCTGAGTCCACAGACAATGTCCATGTAACTTTGTTTAGGAGGTTGTGTTGTTGTGTGTTTAGGGGTGTGTGTTGGCCCACAGGTAAGACAGATTCTCACCCTGCCTGGGCAGAGCTGGTTGGTAACGTGTAAAACTGAAGGCCAAGACGTGACCATGCCGCCTGTGACTGAGACACACACAGGTCGGTCTCCCCGGGAATATCTGTCTCCCGGGAATGGCCGCTGTGAGGGCTGCCGGGGGGAGGGCCGCGCAGCTCTCTCCTGCACGCCTGTGTTAGGATTCGGAGTTCTCGTGCTGAGCTTTGTGTAACTGCTGTGTGTGATTCAAACTAAAGCTATACACTCGAAGAAAGCCTTTTTTCTTTTTTTTTTTTTTTGAGACAGAGTCTCGCTCCGTCGCCCAGGCTGGAGTGCAGTGGCGCGATCTCGGCTCACTGCAAGCTCTGCCTCCTGGGTTCACGCCATTCTCCTGCCTCAGCCTCCTGAGTAGCTGGGACTACAGGCGTTCGCCACCAGGCCCGGCTAATTTTTATATTTTTAGTAGAGACGGGGTTTCAACGTGTTGGCCAGGATGGTCTCTATCTCCTGACCTCGTGATCTGCCTGTCTTGGCCTCCCAAAGTGCTGGGATTACAGGCTTGAGCCACCGCGCCTGAAGAAAGCCTTTTTATGCAGTTAGCCAGGCGTGGTGGCGGGCACCTGTAGTCCCAGCTACTCAGGAGGCTGAGGCAGGAGAATGGCTTGAACCCGGGAGGTGGAGCTTGCAGTGATCCGAGATTGCGCCACTGCGCTCCAGCCTGGGCGACAGAGTGAGACTTGAGCCACCGCGCCCGAAGAAAGCCTTTTTATGCAGCCTTGCGTAAGCAGATTGAAGGAAAAGGGTAACCTCGTAAGTCTAAACAAAGGTTTTGCATCAAAAACACTCCCAGGGGCTGGGTGCAGTGTCTCACACCTGTAGTCCCAGCACTTCAGGAGGCTGAGGCAGGCGGATCATCTGAGGTCAGGAGTTTGAGACCAGCCTGACCAACATGGTGAAACCCTGTCTCCACTAGAAATACAAAAATTAGCCGGGCGTGATGGCGCATGCCTGTAATCCAGAGACTCGGGAGACTGAGGCAGGAGAATCGCTTGAACCCGGGAGGCAGAGGTTGCAGTGAACCGAGATCGCCCCACTGCACTCTAGCCTGGGCATCACAGGGAGACTCTGTCTCAAAAAGAAAAAAAAAGGAAAAAAAAAAACTCTTTGAGGGAGGCTGAGGTCTGCCTGGGATGAGAGCCGTCAGCGTCCGCCTAGATTCTAACGGAGACTTGTGCTGGGTCGGCCTTGAGGGCGTCGCTCCCAGGTCCCTGGTCCTGCAGGCGCCCTTGCCCTCTGGAGGACAGCGCCTCTCTCTTGTGTGGCTCCCTCAGGGGCAGGACACACAGCCTGAGGCGGCCGTGGCAAGGGGAGTCATGCTGTCCTCAAGAACAGGCCCCTCTGCCCGCCTGTGAGGGTTTGTCTACTGTGCCCCCCCGGGGCCCTCCCATCCCCTGCCCTCCCTGCTGAAAGCTGGGACGGTGTGGCGGGGAACTGGATGCAGGGTCCAAACTTGGCAGCTGTCACCCCAGCTGGGAGAGGAGTGTGGAGCTGCCTGCTGTGCTCAGTGACTGGGGGCCCCAGGCACCAGGTCCCGCCTCCTTGGGCTCCACGGGCTGCCTGTTGGAGGGGGCTCTTCATTCAGGGGTCCCACCTGATTGTTTCTGCAGATCCTCGTTCCTAGCTGCCTGCCAGCGTCCTCAGCCCGGCCCTGAGGATGGACCCAGGAGACCCCACCGGTGACCCCGCCACTGGTGAGCGCCGCTGCACGGGTGAGTCTGAGCCTGATGGTGCCGAGTCTCCCTGGGGCTGTCGGGGGAGGTGCGTGGGGGTGCACGGGGGGTGGTGGTGCCCACTCTGCACTCAGTGACGAGGGCCAGGCTGCTGGCCCCTAGCTGCGGGCCTCTCTACAGTGTCCACAGCTTGGGACCCTGTGAGTCCGGAGGCTCCACTGTGACCTTGCTGTCCTCGGCCTTCAAGACAGGCCGCCTCCTTGGGCCCCAGCGTGGGTGGCCCAGCGCCAGGCCTGTGACAGGATCCGGGGGAGGTGGCAGGGATTGTGCAGCCGCTCAGGGCTGGTCGCAGAGGTGGGAGCTCTGGTGCCCTCTGTCCCTCAGGGTGCCGGGCAGAGGGCCCGAAACCCCCTTGGATGCTCAGCGCCGCCTTCCGGGGTTCAGGGAACCCACAGCCTCTTGGGTCTCGGGCGGTTCCGTGGTGGCCTTCAGTGTTCCTAGTTTTTTAAACTGAGCCTTTTTTCATCCCTTGGAGTTAAGAAGAACATCTGCCCTCCCAGCAGCTTTTTCAGGTTAAAAAAGAGAAATGAGAGGTGCCTTCCCCTGTGGGCAGAGCCAGCGGGAAGGTGAAAGGCGCTTTCCCCTGTGGGCAGAGCCAGGGAGGCTGCATTCCCGCTCACCTCAGCTGCCCCGGCAGGTTCAGTGCTGAAGATAAACAGCCTCCCTCCCTCCTGTTCCTACAAATCAAGACCCTGCAAGTTGAAGACTGGGCCAGGGTTCGGGAGACGGTGGCTGGGAAGGAGTGGAGGCTGCCTAGTGCTTGGGGTGTCAGCCCGAGCCTCAGACTGCTCTCTGTGCCGGGGACAGGCCAGGGCGGGAAGCCTCCTGGGAGGGGCTCGGCCCCCATGGGAGCTGTCCAGGGCCCTGTCTTTGCGGGCAGGGCGTGGCAAGGGGGGCCCGGGACCCCTTCATGTCCCTCACCCTGCAGTCCTTGTAAACAGCAGTGAGAGCTGTAAGGCCCTGGCCCGGCCGCCTCACCCTGGGCTGCGGACCCCCAGTTTGTTGTGGGTTTACTGCCTTTTCACTCACCGCCCCTTGGCCTCTGTCCAGGCCCACCCTACACATGCCCTGCCTGGCAACCCCTCCATGGGGCAGGGCCATGGCCCTCTCACCTGTGAAAGCCTCGCTCCCACGAGGCAGCAGTCGAGGCTCTCTGCCTCAGTTTCCCTATCCCATGCAGCTGCCTCCTTGGGCCTCAGACCACTCCAGGGACTTCCTCTCTGCCTTCCTCTTTTGTGTTCCCAGTGGGTACTGAGGGCTGTGGGGGCACCTCCAGGCATGTCGCCTTCCCTGATGTATTCAGGTCACTGCATCCTGGGGGAGGGCCGCCTCTGAGCTGGGTGGGGGTTTGTGTGGATGTGACCCCTCAGCAGGCACAACCCTGTCCTGTGGGGCCCTGACCACGCACCTGTCCCTCTCGGGATGGGCCCAGACCCACTCACCCTTCCGTTCATCCACCACCTCCTCCGAGGCCATCTGTGGGCCCCGGGCCTGCACCTGTGTGGGATGAGGCCCTGTTACCTGCCCTGGAGACCACCCTCGGGGCCGGTGAGCGCATGGGACCCTGGCTTTGCCTCAGCACAGAGCTGACTTCCCTGCACAGGTACCCAAGGGCTTCTACAGCCTTTTCTCCACCTAAGCAGAGTGGAATGTCTTCAAAGTGCAACACCCAGCTGGCAGGGTCCCTGGAAAGCCTCAGTGCCCCCTGGAACACTAATGGCCCTCCCTGGAACAGACATGCCCCCCCTCCCCAGAACAGACAAGGCGCCCCCTGGAACAGCCTCGGCGCCCTCTGGAGCAGACACGGCACCCCCTGGAACAGCCTTGGTGCTCCCTGGAACAGCCTCGGCGCCCTCTGGAGCAGACACGGCACCCCCTGGAACAGCCTTGGTGCCCCCTGGAACAGCCTCGGCGCCCTCTGGAGCAGACACGGCACCCCCTGGAACAGCCTTGGTGCTCCCTGGAACAGCCTCGGCGCCCTCTGGAGCAGACACGGTGCCCCCGGAACAGCCTTGGTGCTCCCTGGAACAACCTGATGCTCCCTGGAACAGACAGGCCCCCCCCCAGAGCAGACACAGCGCCCCCTGGAACAGCCTTGGTGCCCTCTGGAGCAGACACGGCACCCCCTGGAACAGCCTTGGTGCCCTCTGGAGCAGACACGGCACCCCCTGGAACAGCCTTGGTGCTCCCTGGAACAGCCTCGGCGCCCTCTGGAGCAGACACGGTGCCCCCGGAACAGCCTTGGTGCTCCCTGGAACAACCTGATGCTCCCTGGAACAGACAGGCCCCCCCCCAGAGCAGACACAGCGCCCCCTGGAACAGCCTTGGTGCCCTCTGGAGCAGACACGGCACCCCCTGGAACAGCCTTGGTGCTCCCTGGAACAGCCTTGGTGCCCTCTGGAGCAGACACGGCACCCCCTGGAACAGCCTTGGTGCTCCCTGGAACAGCCTCGGCGCCCTCTGGAGCAGACACGGCACCCCCTGGAACAGCCTTGGTGCTCCCTGGAACAGCCTCGGCGCCCTCTGGAGCAGACACGGCACCCCCTGGAACAGCCTTGGTGCTCCCTGGAATAGACACGGCCCCCCCAGAACAGACACGGTGCCCCCTGGAACAGCCTCAGGGCTCCCTGGAACAGACACCGTGCCCCCTGAAACAGTCTCGGTGCCCCCTGGAACAGACACAGCCCCCACCCAGAACAGACAGGGTGCCCCCTGGAACAGCCTCGGCGCCCCCTGGAACAGCCATGGCGCCCTCTGGATCCAACGTGGTGCCCTCTGGAACAGCCTTGATGCTCCCTGGGACAGACACGGCCCCACCGGAACAGGCACAACTCCCCCTGGAATAGCCTCGGTGCCCCCTGGAACAGCCTTGGTGCCCTCTGGAGCCAACATGGTGCCCCCTGGAACAGCCTCGGTGCCCCCTGGAACAGCGTTGGTGCTCCGTGGAACAGCCTGGTGCTTCCTGGAACAGACACAGCCCCCCCAGAACAGACACGGCGCCCCCTGGAATAGCCTCGGCGCCCCCTGGAACAGACATGGTGCCCCCTGGAGCAGACACAGCACCCCCTAGAACAGCCTAGTGCTCCCCGGAACAGACACAGCACCCCCTGGAACAGCCTCGGCGCTCTCTGGAACGGGCTGGCGCTTCCTAGAATGGCCACATCCCCCCATCCTTCCTGTGCCGCTTTAGGCACCTGCCCGTATGTGGTCAGTGTCTACCTCTGTCAACAAGGCCAGCCCCACAAGAGGCCCCAGCTCAGCCCTCCCCAGCGGGCTCCTCTACTCAGGCTCTGGATCAGCTTCTTCCCGGGAGGTGTCCTGGCCCCTGTGCTGGCCCAGCCTCGCTGCCTGGACACCTGTCAGCGCCACCCTGGTCACCGAGCAGGACACCCGTGTCTGTGGCCCCTGGGACCCTGTCCCCGAAAACAGCCAGGCCTGGGTTTGTCCTTTTAGGTAGAGTGCCTGGTCCGGGTCATTGGAGGAGTGTCCGCGTGGCCACCTCTGGAGAGGCCCTCCCACTCTGGGTCAGGAGGCGTCATCAGGGGGCCGGAAAAGGGGCTGAGCTCCTGTTCCTCTCTCCATTCCCCGAGGCCAAGAAACATTCTCCATCCTAATGTCCACGGTGATCACAGATTCCTCCTAAAACTTCAGCCTTGGCTGGGCACGGTGGCTCACGCCTGTAATCCCAGCACGTTAGGGGGCCGAGGTGGGCGGATCACGAGGTCAGAAGATCGAGACCATCCTGGCCAACATGGTGAAACTCCATCTCTACTAAAAATACAAAAATTAGCCGGACGTCGTGGTGGGCGCATGTAGTCCCAGCTACTTGGGAGACTGAGGCAGAAGAATTGCTTGAACCCAGGAGGCAGAGGTTACAGTGAGCTGAGATTGTGCCACTGCACTGCAGCCTGGGGGACAGAGCGAGACTCCATCTCAAAAAAAAAAAAAAAAAAAACTTCAGCTTTTGCATGAGCAGGCGCAGTTGAGGTCAGAAAGGCCATGTTGCCCACATCCACCTGGTTCGGGGGTTTCCAGGCAGCGCTTGAGCCTTCTCTGGGAAATTCAGAGTCCCACAGACGGCATTAAACTGTGGCTCAGCACCAGGGCTGGCAGGCGGTGGGGTGGGGGCGGGGAGGTCTGCCCTCTGGCAGATGCAGCAGCTCCAGGAAGCCTGCCGGCCTGGGTTCCCTTTCCCTCCACATCCGCTGCTCCTCCCTGTCTTGCTGGGCTCCGAACAATGGGAGCCTCCAAGGCGGAGGCTACCCTGGCTTCCCAGAGGAGGCCCCTGTGCTACAGCTTGGCCTGCTGGGGTGCCTGGGGCTGGGGACATGGCCAGCTTCACATCTGGTGTCCACGCTCCAGACAGGGGCTCCTCAGCACCCGCCCAGTGTAGACATGGCGGTGAACAGGGCAAGGCCCACAGGAGAGGCCGCTTTTCCTATGAAGCTCCGTGATGAGCGCGTGCCACTCTCGTAATGCACAGTGAACGTGCAGGTTCCTGGAGACGCCTCCCTCTCAGAGGCCTCACTGGTGGGCTGTGCCTGTGGGTGGACGTGGGGACGCTTGAGGAAGGGCGGTGGTCGAGGCCCTGCTGGGAGGAGGGGAAGGAGAAGCTGCCGAGGCCGCCCTACTCCTCTCCACGCTGAGCAGGCCGCCCCTGCCCCACCACGGGTGCCCCAGAGCTGTGGGCACCAGATCCGCCTCCAGGACCCTGGGGACGGGCTTGTCCCAGTCCCACGACCAGGTCACAGGCACTTTTTGGCAGCCTCTTGGCCACCCTCACTGTGTCCTCACCGCCTGCCCTCAGCGTCCACTGGCCTTGAGCTGGCCGGGAGGCTCCTGGGCCTTTCTCTGCTTGGCTCCACTAAAGGAGGCTGAGCTGGCCTGCCCCGGCGCCTGCCCCGGCCCAGCTGGCAGTGGAGGTGGCTCTTTCTCAGCCCCCAAGGCTGCAGAGCCAAACCTTGGGCTGTGACATCAGGGTGACATGAGGGAGACAAGAGGGAGGTCACAGCTGGCCTCATAAAACCGTGAAAATGCCCTCCCACACCTGCCAGTAGAGAAGGTTCATCCTCACTGTGTGACCGGGCCCCGCTCCCTAACCTCTCTGTTTTCTCATCTGAATGATGATTCTAGCACCAACAGTGGGCCTCATTTCTGTGTGAATATTGAAGGAGTTAATTTATGTAAAACCACCCAGAACATACTGTTGTTCTCTTTTTAGTTTTTATTTATTTGTGTAATTTTATTTATTTATTTATTTATTTATTTATTTTTTTGAGACAGAGTCTTGCTCTGTCACCCAGGCTGGACTGCAGTGGCATGATCTTGGCTCACTGCAACCTCTGCCCTCCGGGTTCACGCCGTTCTCCTGCCTCAGCCTCCTGAGTAGCTGGAACTACAGGTGCCTGCCACCACGCCCGGCTAATTTTTTTTATTTTTAGTAGAGACGGGGTTTCACCGTGTTAGCCAGGATGATCTCGAACTCCTGACCTTATGATCTGCCCGCCTCGGCCTCCCAAAGTGCTGGAATTACAGGCGTGAGCCACCACGCCTGGCTTTTTTTTTTTTTTTTTTTTTTTTTTGAGGCGGAGTCTCGCTCTGTTGCCCGGGCTGGAGTGCAGTGGCCAGATCTCAGCTCACTGCAAGCTCCGCCTCCCGGATTTACGCCATTCTCCTGCCTCAGCCTCCCGAGTAGCTGGGACTACAGGCGCCCGCCACCTCACCCGGCTAGTTTTTGTATTTTTTAGTAGAGACGAGGTTTCACCGTGTTAGCCAGGATGGTCTCGATCTCCTGACCTCGTGATCTGCCCATCTCGGCCTCCCAAAGTGCTGGGATTACAGGCTTGAGCCACCGCGCCCGGCCTTTTTTTTTTTTTTTTGAGAGTCTCACTCTGTTGCCCAGGCTGGAGTGCAGTGGCACGACCTTGGCTCACTACAACCTCCACCTCCCAGGCTCAAGCAATTCTGCCTCAGCCTCCTGAGTAGCTGGGATTACAGGCACCCGCCACCATGCTTGGGTAATTTTCGTATTTTTAGTAGAGATGGGGTTTTGTCATGTTGGCCAGGCTGGTCTCGAACACCTGACCTCAAGTGATCTGCCCGCCTTGGCCTCCCAAAGTGCTGGGATTACAGGTGTGAGCCACCACGCCCAGTCTGTTACTTTTTAAAAATTAGCATTTCATCTTCCAAGATTTCTGTTGTAGTTAGGATCTTTTCTTCAGCAGATTTTCTGACCTGCGGTTGCAGAATGAAATTTGGGGATCTCTCTGTCCTTCTCTGTGTGGCGTCCACCTGGCTCCGAGCATCCCAGCTCCTCACCGGCCTCACTGTCCCTCTCTGTCCCTCACTGTCCCTCTCTGTCCCTCTCGCTCCGAGTGTCCCAGCACCTCCATGTCTTCACTGTCTGTCTCTGAGTGGCATCCACCTCATGCCCCCTGGGCTGGTACCGCCCTTTTCCTCTCTGCCTCCCTGTGGGGTCCACAGTAGCGAACGGTGGGCTCTCCCCCTCATCCCGCCTTCCCAGCCAGAGGCAGCCTGGGCTGAGGCTGGGTCAGTTCTGTCTCCAAGGCCCTCGGCTTCATGGATGAGGCAAGTGAGTGGGACTGAGAGTGAAGGACCCGTGACCCATGAGAGACGGTGCTGTGCTGGGGTTGCAGGCCGCCGTGTTGATAGAGTGAGGGCCTCCGTGCCAGATGAGGGACCTCTGGGAGCCCCTTCACCTCACTCCCCGGACGCGGGCGGTCCTCTGCGGTGGGCCGAGGTGGAGGCACACACTGCCCGCCAGGCTTGGGCTCTTGCTGCTGTCTCCGTCCTTACCATGTCCCTCGCCCTGCCTGCAGCTGAGCACAGGCAGATGTGGGTGGAATCTGAGACCAGAGACAGTTGGGCTGGAGGGGGTGGCCCCGTCTCAGCTGCCGCCGGAGGCCAGAAGGCCACCAGGACACAGACTTGCGGCAGAAGGACGGAGACCCCAGCGCGTGTCGGGTGGGTATGGCCTCTCGGGACATGCCTGTGGGAGGTGCCGTGGGGTCTCTGAGGGGAGCTGAGGCCATGGGCTGGCCCTTTCTGCTGTCCATGGGCAGTCAGAGGACTGACCCAGGTGGGGCGCTGATAGCAGGTGCCCGGACCTGTGGGCATGCAGGTCGCCACAGCACGTGGGGTCTGGTCTGGGCGGCCGGGCTCTTCTATGCTCAGTGCTGCGGGGTCTGATGTTGCTGGCAGGTGTGGGACGGCCTTGGAGACAAGCCGTGTGAGCTTTGTGACCCAGGCCCCAAGAGGAGAGCCGGCCGTGGGAGAGACCCACTCGGGGGCGTTGTGAAGACCACGTGTCACAGACTTCCTGCCCGGAGGCCGGGTGTCCCCTGCCAGCATCCACTGCCTGACATCCACTGCTGGCGTCCACTGCCCAGCATCCGCTGCCCGGTGTCCCCTGCCCGGTGTCTGCTGCTGGGGTCAGCCTCAGTTCCTGGGGCTTCTGTGCCCCCAACCCTGTGGATAAAAAGCCCCCTGTGTTTCTCACCCCTGCTTTATGGTAGAGTGTCGGGAGTAACAGAGCCTTTGGTGCCATCCACTCCGCAGCCCACAGTTTCCTGGAGTGCGTCTGTGTCTCAAAGCGAAGGCAGCCCCGTTAGCTGGGTGCAATTTGGAGGAAGTGGCGTCCCTGTGTTCTGCCCGTCCTGTGTTCCCGCAACCATCCGTCCTCCCGTCGGCCGGCACAGGGGTGTCGGCTGGGGAACTGTCCTAGGGACAGGTGGTGGAGCCGTCCTGGCCGCCTCTGCCTGGGCACCCTCAGGCCGACCCCACAGAGTTCCTGAGACCTCCCAGGCACGTTTTGGGGAGGGTAGCTGGGGGGGAAGCCAGTGCGGGCACCGGGCACCGGTGCTGGGCAGGGGTCACGATTCAGCTCTTGAATGTGAATCCACGTTCGGGGCATTGTGGGACTTTTATTCTTGAGCTTGAGTTTCTTTTATGTGTCCTCCTGATACACAGCTGCCCCGCTCTGCCCCAACCCACACGCTTCCAGGAGACTGGTCTGGGGTCAGGGGTCAGCCTCCTGGCCAGGGCCATCTGTCTCAGCGTCCCAGACCTGCCACTCTGCAGGTCCCAGGCATCGGTGCGCCGCTGAGGAACTTGGTGAACTCAGTGAACTTGGGCCTGGGTGTGGAGGTGGGGGCCAGAGTCCACCCACGGAGCTCCGGCCGAACGTCCACGCTGGGGACCAAAGGCCTCCAGAAGCCACCGCAGGAGGAGGCGACCTCAGGGAGGGCTGGCTGGGGCTTCTGGGGCCGGACAGCGGGTCTGGGAGGTCCCTCGGTGTCAGCTCCAGGCCCCACCCACCTTTCTGGGACCCCATGCCCCTGCGTGGTATCCCTGAGTTGGGGTGCGTGGGGTGCTGTGTACTGAGCGGGGTGTGTCCCCCAGGTCCCTCCCAGGTACCCTGTCCTCTCACTGCTGAGCCCCGGAGCTCACAGAGCTCGCTTGTCTTCTTCGTTCAGACAGAAGCCACCCCTGGACATCCTGTTTTTCTTCTGTTGTACGAACAGGAAGCCAGCGATTGTGTGAGATGAGTGTCAGCATGGCCGTGTCCGAGCCCGGCATGGCAGAGACTTGTCCAGCTATACCTGCCGCAGGTCCCTCCAGCTCTGGCCTGAGAGACTCGGGGCTCCCCAGTCGCATGGGCTGTGAGCACCAGGTGTGCACGGCTGGCCCTGGAACGGCCGGGGCGGGCACCGTGAAGTGTCCATCGTGCACCAGCCGTGGCCTGGAAGGAGACCCAGGCGGTCACTGCCCTGGGACTCAGTGTCAAGGCCACAGTGAAGTGACGGGGGCAGAAGGGCAGGGGCCAGGTGCCAGGCAGGGAGCAGTGGCTGGGGGCCAAGCACAGAGCAGGGGCACTGAGGGGGCTCCCAGGCAGGCTACTAGGTGCTCAGGAAGCAGCCTCAGGCCCAAAGGGCAGGGTCCGGGTCACTTGGAGGATGGAAGCTGGGAGGGTGTGGTGGGCCCTGGCTTTGACTTACAAGGCCAGGGGGCCACAGTGGCCCGCCCCATGTTTCTGTAGGATCCTAGGGCTGTGCTGTGCTGTGCTGTGGGGCTAGGCGTTGTCTGTGGGCACAGTGTGGAGGCAGGGAGGCCCCTGGGAAGCCGGAGTGGCCCAGGTCGGTGGGAGGTGGGAGGGGAGACCCTGGGCAGACCCTGCCCTCCTGGAGGGCAGAACCAGCAGGACCTGAGCAGGGGTGAAGACCAGCAGCACTGACTGGGGAGGGGAGAGGGCTGATATCACCAGCTTCCCACCTGGAAAGGCGGATCTCGATTTGGTAAAACTTAAAGAGAATACTAAGGACACCCTGCTTATTGAAAGATGGACTGATTGACAGGTTCTCACTCTGTCCCCCAGGCTGGAGGGCAGTGGCACAATCGGGGTTCACTGCAGCCTCAACCTCCCAGGCTCCAGCCATGCTCCCACCCCAGCCTCCCGAGTGGCTGGGACCTCAGGCGCGCCACCATACCCAGCTACTTTTATTTATGTATTTGGGTAGAGATGGGGTCTTGCTGTATTGCCCAGGCTGGTCTCAAACTCCAGGGCTCAAGCAAACTACCCCCCTCAGCCTCCCAATGTGCTGGGATGACAGGCGTGAGCCACTGCACCCAGCTTCACCTGCCTTTAAAAACGTGAAATACACATAACATGAAATTTACCATTTTAACCACTTTCCTGTGTACATTCAGTGACGTTAAGTGCATTCACGTGGCTACAGAGCCGCCATCACCATCCACCTGCAGAACTTTCTCATCTCACGCATCTGAAGCTCTGCTTTAAAAGAAAATCTGGGCTGGGCGTGGTGGCTCACGCCTGTCATCCCAGGACTTTGGAAGGCTGAGGTGGACGGGCCAATTGAGCTCAGGAGTTTGAGACCAGCCTGGCCAACATGGTAAAAACCCGTCTCTACTGAAAATACAAAAATTAGCCGGGTGTGGTGGTGGCCAGCGCCTATAATCCCAGCTGCTCAGGAGGCTGAGGCAGGAGAAGCACTTGAACTCGGGAGGCGGAGGTTGCAGTGAGCCGAGATCACTCCACTGCACTCCAGCCTGGGCAACAGAGTGAGACTCCATCTCTAAATAAAATATTAAATAACATAAAATAAAAGTTTGTTTTGTTTATTGTGAAGTACAGCCCACATGTAGGAAGGAACACAGAACACACGATGCGGGCTTGGCACATGATCGTGAACACACCACAACATACTCTGCCCGGCCCTGCCCAGCCCCACCAGGCCCTATTCCCCGGCCCCATCCCCAGCCATGCCCAGCACCCAGAACGCAGGGCCGGTCACTGCCTGCCATGGCCACGTGGTGGGGTACGTCCTGCCCGCCTGGGCATCATCCCGGGGCTGATCCACTTGCTCCGTCCTCCTACAGTGGACATTTGGGTGTTCTCAGCCTCTGTGTCTGGGACACTGTGTGCGATGGTGGGACGGTTCTGAGTGCAGATGGGAACACTGGCCCCGTGCCATCCAGGCCCAGGTGGCTGCAGAGCCTCAGTGGTGGAGCCTGGGCGCCCACGATGTTTTATGGGTTTTTTGTTTGTGTGTTTGTTTGTTTGAGATGAAGTCTCGCTCTGTCATCCAGGCTGGAGTGCAGTGGTGAGATCTCTGCTCACTGCAAGCTCCGCCTCCCAGGTTCACGCCATTCTCCTGCCTCAACCGAGGCAATCCCGAGTAGCTGGGATTACAGGCGCCTGCCACCACGCCCAGCTAATTTTTGTATTTTGTAGTAGACATGGTGTCTCACCACATTGGCCAAGCTGGTCTCGAACTCCTGACCTCAAATGATCCACCCGCCTCGGCCTCCCAAAGTGCTGGGATGACAGCCGACTGGGTTTTGTTTTGCATGAGCTGCTTTTGTTAGATTTCTCCCGGGAAATCTGACATTGCTGATGCTGCTCTCAGTGATTTTTGAAATGGCCATTTCTGTTTGTTGCTGATTTTCTCACTTTGGCTTGTGCTGAGCATTGATGCCGAACCCATTGGTTAATTCTAACAGCGTAGTTTTCATCCTTCGTGGCTTTCTGCATAATCACGTTGTTGATGGATCCTGATGTTTCTGTTTCCCTTCTGCATTGGATGCCACCTGCGTGGGACAGCTCCAGGCCGGGCTGTGGCATCCTCACACGCTGCCCTGAGCACCACGCCTCACACTCGCGCGTGGCTTTTACCCAGTTCAGGGCAAGTTACTTCTTAAATCGTGAACTGAACTGAATTTTGGAACACTTGCTCTGTGTCTACCGAAAGGGCCTCGTGGTTCTCTCCTCCATTCCGGTGCTGGGCTGAATCACACCCTTGGGCTATTGAGTTGTCAGCCTGGCTCTCCCGGGTGACCCCCATCCCGCACGCTCCTCTGGCGTGTGTGGCAAAATCCAGCTGCTGGGATCTGATCTGATCTCACATGAGTCCTCAGCCTCCCTCGCATCCCTTCCCTGTTCCCGTCCTGCCCTCCAGGGGGACACGGCAGCTTCCATGACCCCCAGGTCCGGGGGGAGTTCACTGCAGAATCCACCCAGGCTCCTGCCCCCAGGCCTCCCCTGTGGAGTCCCTGCTGGCAGCCGCCCCTCCCCGGCCTCCGACCCCGACCCCACCACATGACCAGACCTGGGTGGGTCCCCGCTCCCCTGGGTGGGGTTAGGGCACCACCGGCCTCCAGGCCAAGCCATGCAGCCCCCAGGTTCTGTCTGGAAACCTCCCTCGGGACTCACTCTGGTGGCTCTGTCTGTGGGCCAGCATCTTCAGTCAGCACTTTTGCTGCAGAGCTTGCACAGTGAGGTGGGGGCCTCCCAGGCGGGGCTGGAGGGAGGGGGCGGTGCAGGAGGGCCGGGGACCGAGACCTAAAGAGGGCAGGGGCTTGGGGTCCTCATGGTGCCAGGACTGTGGTGCAGGGTTTGGGCGAGAAGATGTTGATGAGGTTGCCCAGGGCGCCGGGTGGAAGAGGTAGAGGCTCAGGCCCACGAGGGCTGCTCTGTGACTGCAGCTGAAAGATGAGGCTCAGCTCCCAGGGCTGAGCGTGGAAGTGCTGCCGGGCAGACTCAGCTGGTTGGGTGGCTACGGGCCACAGGGAAGGGACAGGGGTGAGCCTGGGCCAGAGTGGGTGCCGCCGCACCTGGCGGGTATGTGTGTGCTGGACAGAGGTGGGGGAGGGCTCCCGGCCCCCAGGTCCAGAGGAGCCCCAGGCGTTGTGGGTCAGTGGGAAGGACTTCCTGGCTGGCTATGCGGCAGTTCCTGCACCTGCCTCTCCCACGGCTGTTATCTTGTCTCCACAGGCCAGGACCCCCTCCTGCTCCTGCAGGCCCTGCAGACCCTGTGGTCCACGCGGGAGCGGCAGCAGGTGAGTGGACGTGGCTGTCACGGGGGGCCGAGTCACAGCTGGCAGAACTGACTGTTGGGCAGAGACTGGCCTAACAGGAGGCCTCCCTGTTCGGGAAGCTGCACAGCTCCCCACGGCCACAAGGTCCTGCGGCAGTGGCTGCCCCAGACTACATCCAGGGTGGCCTGTGTGGGGCAGGGGGTGGTCTTCCTCAAGGCCCCAGGGTGCTAAAGGCCCTGCCTGGCCCCAGCAGCTCCTCTGAGGTCACCTCTGGGAGGTACAGGGTCCACTCATCTGCAGCGACACAGCTGTCACCAGCACTGCCAGGCCTGAGGCCCCGTCCTGCCACTGCCAGGGCACCCAGGCCCGGGGTGGCCACTGGGGCAGGTGTCCAGGTGTCCAGGACAGGGAGGCCTTAGGAAGGGGTGGGACTTGAGCAGGGCAGGAGGCTGGGTGGGAGAGGCTGGGGGAGAGGCTGCCAGAGGGAGGGCCGGCCACCCGTGGGGGCAGACGCGGATTCCAGTTCCTTTGTGGCAATGGCCTGTGCACAGGAGGCTACCAAGTCCTGAGTGCCGCGTCTGCTGGCCCAAGGTTGCTCCTGCAGGTTCAGGGGACGCCCTCCGACCCCAGCCCAACTCCTGAGTGCCACATCCCCTGACCCGAGGTCACCCCTGCAGGCCCAGGGGACACCCTCCAACCCCAGCCCTGGCGCTGCCTGCTCCTGCGTCTGCCGCCCTCCTGCACCCGCCTCTGCCAGCTTTTGTTTGTCTGTCAGCTTGGTGGCTTCTTGGGCCTCCAGCGTGTGAATCTCTGTCCTTGCCTTTGAGATTTCCCTCTGTTCCGTTTCCAGGCTCTCTTGTGGGACCTTCGTCTGTGATGCTCAGTCTCCCTCGCTCTCTGGCAGCTGTGTGTGTGGTGTGAGCCTCCCCGGGTCCCACCCTCCGCCCCCCGACGTGTCTGAGTTGTGGAATTCCACCGTCCTTTCCTCCCTATGTCCTGACGTTCATGCTGGCGTCTCCTTTGAGCAGCGCTTGTTTCTACACAGACAGGACTGCAAACTGCTTCAGGCCCTGCTGACAGTCATGAGGCCGTCGTGCATTTCATCGTCAGGAGGAACCTGTGCCTGTGCCCTCGCCGCCTCCCCGCGCCCTCGCTGCCTCCCCACGCCCTCGCCTCCTCCCCACGCCCTCACCGCCCCCGCGCGCCCTCGCCGCCTCCCCGTGCCCTCGCCGCCTCCCCACGCCCTCGCCTCCTCCTCGGGCTCTCACCTCCTCCTCGCGCTCTCACCTCCTCCTCGCGCTGTCACCTCCTCCTCACGCTCTCACCTCCTCCTCGTGCTCTTACTGCTTCTCTGTGCCCTCACCTCCTCCCCGCGCCCTCGCCTCCTCCTCGTGCTCTCACCTCCTCCTGGCACCTCCATCACATTCCCAGGTTCCAGCAAGTTGGCAAATGCCACCTGCCCAGGGGCCCTGGGCGGGCCAGGAACCTTGAAGATGGGGTCCTTGGGGGTCCTGGGTGCTGAAGAGAAGCCCAAACCTAGAGCTGGCTGCACGTGGAGGTCCTGGAGACCCCCATATGGTGGCATAGACACCAGGTGCCCCCACAGGAGGGAGATGGAGACCAGGATTTTGGAGAACTCCTTGGGGCAGTCTGCAATATAAACGGGGGAAATAGGACTGTTGGTGGTCTGGGAGGGCTGTGGGTGTTCCTCTAAAATGAGAGGGGAGCCAGCATGCTGGGTGGGTGAGAGCAATCTGGGAGAGGGGCAGGAGGAGGAGGCAGGGCTGGAACAGGGCTAGGGCCTGGAGTAGATGCAGTCCCAGAGTGGGGCTCCCCTGGTACACTGGACCCTACCCAGCCCCACTGCCCAGCAGCCTGTGATGGGGCAGTCCTGTCTTTTTGTTTTTGTTTTTGTTTTTTTTTTGTGAGACAGAGTCTTGCTCTGTCACCCAGACTGGAGTGCAGTGGCGTGATCTCGGCTCACTGTAACCTCTGCCTCCCAGATTCAAGTGATTCTCTTGCCTCAACCTCCTAAGTAGCTGGGATTACAGGTGTGCAACACCACGCCTGGCTATTTTTGTTTTTCTAGTAGAGACAGGGTTTTGCCATGTTGGCCAGGCTAATCTTGAACTCTTGACCTCAAGCAATCTGCCTGCCTCGGCTTCCCAAAGTTGTCCTGTTGTAACAGGGTGGTCCTGTTCTAACAGCCCCTCAGGGGGCCTTCTGGTACTGCTGAGCCCATGGGACCACCCCCCCACCCCCACCACTGAAGCTGTGAGTGGAGCCAACAGCTCAGTGCAGGGGATGCCAGCCAGCAGCGGGGAAGAGGGATACTGGCGGGTGGGATTGGGGGGGATGCCTGGAGGGGGTTGGGGTGGGGGGATACCAGCGGGGGGATTGGGGGGACGCCCAGAGAGAGGTTGGGGAGGAGGGGGGATAATGGCTGGGGGGATCGAGGGGACGCCCAGAGGGGGTTGGGGAGGACGGGGGATACTGGCAGGAGGGATTGGGGGGACGCCCAGAGGGGGTTGGGGTGGGGAGGCTCATGTTGTTTTTTCCATGCACAGCAGGGGGCTCTTTGTAGCTGAGGGGATCAGTAATGAGGAGTGAAGACCAGTGAGGGGCTCGAAGGGAGGAGAGGCCGGCGATCCCATCACACAGACGCCCCCACTCCCCTCGGCCCCAGGCCCAGTCACCACTCACCTGCAAACCCCGTACCCGTCACACAGACGCCCCCATTCCCCTCGGCCCCAGGCCCCAGTCACCCCTCACCTGCAAACCCCGTACCCGTCACACAGACACCCCCACTCCCCTCGGCCCCAGGCCCAGTCACCACTCACCTGCTTTCTGCCTCCAGATTTGCCACTTCTGGACAGTTCACACACATGCGGTCATATAACATGGGGTCTTCTGTGACTTGCTTCTTCATTTAGCATGATATCAAGGCTTTGTCCATGTGGAAGTCTGTGTCAGCTTCCTCCTTTTCCGTGGCTGAGTAATACGTGGCCAGGCCACACGCTGTTTCTCTGTACACAGCTGAGGGGCATCTGGGCCATCTCCACCTCTGGCTGTTGTGAACAAGTACTTCTCTGAAAATTCATCTACAAACATCTGCTTGAGCCCCTGTTTTTAAATCTTTGGGGAGGACGGGTGTGGTGGCTCATGGCTGTAATCCCAGCATTTTGGGAGGCTGAGGTGGGAGGTTCACCTGAGGCCAGGAGTTCAAGACCAGCTTGGCCAACATGGCGAAACCCCATCTCAACCAAAAAATACAACAATTAGCCGAGCGTGGTGGCGTGCACCTGTAGTCCCCGCTACTTACGAGGCTGAGACAGGAGAATCACTTGAACCCCAGAGGCAGAGGTTGCAGTGAGCCAAGAGCGTGCCACTACACTCCAGCCTGGACGACAGAGGGAGACTCCGTTTTATTTATTTATTTTCAATAAATAAATAAATCTTTGGGAACCTGCCTGGGAATAGAATTGCTAGATCATGTGGTAATTGTGTTTATCTTTTGAGGAACTATCAAACTACTGCTTTTATTAAAAATTTCAGCCAAATGCAGTGGCTCATGCCTGTAATCCCAGCACTTTGGGAGGCTGAGGTGGGCAGATTACAAAGTCAGGAGTTTGAGACCAGTCTGGCCAACGTAGCGAAACCCTGTCTCTACTAAAAATACAAAACTTTGGCCAGGCATGGTGGTGTGCACCTGTAATCCCAGCTACCTGGGAGGCTGAGGCAAGAAAATCCCTTCAACCCAGGAGGCAGAGATTGCAATGAGCCAAGATCGCACCACTGCACTCCAGCCTGGGTGACAGAGCAAGACTCTGTCTCAAAAAAAAAAAAAAAATTTCAATGACTATTTCTTGTTTTCAAAGTTCTCTTAGGTTTTCTCCCTCCCTGCCTTCCTTTCTTTCTTTTTTGACACAGTCTGGTTCTACATCGCCCAGACTGGAGTGCAGTGCCGCAGTCTCAGCTCACTGCAACCTCTGCCTCCCAGGTTCAAGCGATTCTCCTGCCTCAGCCTCTCAAGTAGCTGGGACTACAGATTCCACTATGCTGGCTAATTTCTTGTATTTTTGGTAGAGACGGAGTTCTGCCATGTTGCACAGACTTGTCTTGAACTCCTGAGCTCAAGCTATCAGCCCGCCTCGTCCTCTCAAAGTGCTGGATTCCGGGCGTGGCCACCGCGCCCGGCTGATGCGTCGTTCCTACGTTTGTCCACCGACTCTCTGTGTTTGACTGTAACCACACTGCTGCTCAGAGAGTCCAGGTCACAGGAATGAGGTCTGGTAGAAAGAAAGTGACTTTTTATTCTGTAGCTGGTTTGAGGGATGAAGTGCAGGCCTCATGCCTGACGGGTATGGCTTAGCTTTTGGAGCAGAAAGAGGTGTTTTTTTTTTTTTTTTTTTTGGAGATGGAGTTTCTCTCTTGTCACCCAGGCTGGAGTGCAATGGCGCAATCTCGGCTCACCACGACCTCCACCTCCTGGGTTTAAGTGATTCTCCTGCCTCAGCCTCCCGAGCAGCTGGGATTACAGGCATGTGCCACCACGCCCAGCTAACTTTGTATTTTTAGTAGAGATGGGGTTTCTCCATGTTGGTCAGGCTGGTCTCAAAATCCCGACCTCAGGTGATCCGCCTGCCTCAACCTCCCAAAGTACTGGGATTACAGGCATGAACCACCATGCCTGGCCAAAAGAGGCATTTTTAAAAGGTCGGGAGGAAGCGAGGAGATGGGGGGTCTCTGTGCCTTATCTACCTGGAAGTTGAGTTGGCGTCTCCATGGGTAGAAAGAGGCTGTGAAGGTGGCCGGAAACTCCAGCAGGCACACTTTGGGCTGTAAACTTGTCTCTTGAGGCGGCCTCCTGCGGGCAAGAGTTCTGCTCTGAACCTCTAAGCACATGGATAGATGAGCTTGCCCTGTAGGGAGTGTCTAGTGAACAGGAGATGAAAGGCTATCATTGCATTTCTAAAGAAATAAGAAGTGGGGAAGGAGGAAGGAGAAGAGAAGGGAGAGTAAAACATAAGTGAACTATCATTTAGGAGAATGGGAGTCGTTGCTTACACATTCCCAAATCAATGTCCTGTAACTCCACATTATCAGAGCTTTAATCAACTTACTTGCAGTTGTCACTCATGGTGGCTTTCTTCCTTGTGTGTTTTCTAAGTTTTCATTGTGAGCTCATTTACTGGAACTTTTTCCCTCTGGTGACCTAGGTCCCACGCATCCCGGCAAAGTGGTTAAAGAATGATGCTTTGCTTCTGCCAACTAACTACAGATAGAACTCACTAGGGATAGAACTCACTAGGGCTGGAACTCACTAGAGCTGGAACTCACTAGGGCTAGAACTTGCTAGGGATAGAATTCGCTAGGGCTAGAACTCATGAGAGCTAGAACTCAGGAGAAGTAGAACTCACTAGAGGACCTGGAACTTGCTAGAGCTGGAATGTGCTAGAACTAGAACTCGCTAGGGCTAGAACTCACTAGGGCTAGAACTCGCAAGAGCTAGAACTCACAAGAGCTAAAACTCACTAGAGGACCTGGAACTCGTTAGAGCTGGAACACACTCGAGTTAGAACTTTCTCACTAGAACTAGAATTCAATAGAAGTATAACTCACTAGGGCTATAACTCACTAGGGATAGAACTCACGAGAGCTAGAACTCCCTAGAGCTAGAACTCATGAGAGCTAGAACTCGCTAGAGCTAGAACTTGCTAGAGTTAGAACTTGCTAGAGTTAGAAGCAACGAGGGCTAGAACTCACTAGAGCCAGAACTCACTACAGTTAGAACTCAATAGGGCTAGAACTCACTAGAGTTAGAACTCACTAGGGCTAGAACTCACGAGAGTTAGAACTCACTACGGCTAGAACTCACTACGGCTAGAACTCATGAGAGCTAGAACTCATTAGAACTAGAACTCGCTACAGCTAGAACTCACGAGAGCTAGAACTCCCAAGGGCTAGAACTCGCTAGAGTTAGAACTCACTAGGGCTGGAACTCACTAGGGTTAGAACTCACTAGAGCTAGGACTCACTAGGGCTAGAACTCAGTAGGGTTAGAACTCATTAGAATTAGAACTCACTAGAGCTACAACTTGCTAGAGCTAGAACTCTCTAGGGCTAGAACTCACTAGAGTTAGAACTCACTAGGGTTAGAACTCACTAGAGCTAGAACTCACTAGAGCTGGAACTCACTAGGGTTAGAACTCACTTGAGCTAGAACTCACTTGACCTAGAACTCACTAGAGCTAGAACTCACTAGAGCTGGAACTCACTAGGGTTAGAACTCACTATGGCTAGAACTCACTACAGCTAGAACTCATTAGAGCTAGAACTCGTTAGAACTAGAACTCGCTACAGCTAGAACTTGCTAGAGTTAGAACTCACGAGAGCTAGAACTCGCTAGAGCTGGAACTCGCTAGAGTTAGATCTCACTAGGGCTAGAACTCACTAGGGTTAGAACTCAGTAGAGCTAGAACTCACTAGGGCTAGAACTCACTAGAGCTAGAACTTACTAGAGCTAGAACTCACAAAAGCTAGAACTTACTAGGGCTGGAACTCCTGAGGGCTAGAACTCACTAAGGCTAGAACTCACTAGGGTTAGAATTCACTAGAGCTAGAACTCACTAGAGCTACAACTCGCTAGAGCTAGAACTCTTTTGGGCTAGAACTCACTAGAGTTAGAACTCACTAGGGCTGGAACTCACTCGGGCTAGAACTCACTAGAGTTAGAACTCACTCGGGCTAGAACTCACTCAGGCTAGAACTAAGTTCCTGGAGCACCTTCAAGTTCCAGATGCATGAGACGCTAAGGCTTTGTTTCAGGGTGACTTTCCGTTTCGTCCCAGAGTCCAGAGGGACAGACAAGCTGCCTTTCACCCTCTCTGGCCACTTTCCCCAAGGGGCATCCTTTGGAGGGTCTCGACTTTCCAGCCTTGCCTCCTGCCCCTGTGGGTGTCACACCCTCCTGGACGGTGCTGAGGTCTCCTCACGCACTCACCTGCGTGTGTCCACGGCTGTTCCCAGGTGTTTGTGGGGAGAGCTGTCAGGTGGTGGGAGCCGAAGTGTGCCTTTCGTTTCAGTAAGCTTGCCAAATCTCCGGAGCACGGTGCTTTCAAAGCTGTGTGGCAGTGCTCGCTTCGGCAGCACATATACTAAAATTGGAACGATACAGAGAAGATTAGCATGGCCCCTGCGCAAGGATGACACGCAAATTCGTGAAGTGTTCCATATTTTGACAAAAAAAAAAAAAAGCTGTGTGGCAGCCTGAGGATGTTGCTCCTGGAGCTCCGTGGGGAGCACACCGTCCACATCGCAGGGACGAGAACAGCACGGCCCACACTTTCGGCTTGCAGCCTCCCTGGGCCTCTGGGGGTGCATCCCGTGGCTGGCGCCAGCAGCTGGGAACTCTCCCTCTTGCCCACCTGCGTGGCCGTGGGCTTCAGGGTAGGGTGTCAGCTGCTGCACTCTGTCCCGAGTGCTGAGCTGTGAACCTGGCCACCCCTTTAGCTCTTAGGATTCCACCTGCGGAATGACCTGCAAGCAGTCGTTGTGGTTTGAAGCAAATAGCAGCTGAATCGCTTGCGGGCATCCACAGAGGATGGTGCCACCGAGGCTGCCCGCAGCAGCAAGGGCCGACTTGCTTTAGAATCTTCTGGAAGCCAGAGACCAAAACAGACACTTTGCTTCTCTTTGTCCACCTCTTACCCGTTTCCCAAATCTCCTGTGGGTCAGGGATAGAAAAAGTACATAAAAGGCATTTTTCATTTTGGGTTTTGGTTCTTGCCTTTCAGTTTCTTTTGCCTACTGAGGGCAGGTCAGGCCCATGTCCCGAGAGGGCCACAGGTAAAGTGACTTGTGAACCTGTGGCTCGGGCTGCGGTCGCCTCCCAGGCCAGCGGCCCTCTGTCTGCCTGGAGAGCAGGCCCTCTGTCTTTATGGGATAATTAGTGCAGACAATGACCACCGCCCCTGGGGGCCTGGGGTGCAGCGGACCAGAACGGAATCTCTTCAGCGGCATGAAAAGTCAGGGAGGTGGATGGTGGCTGAATGGCCACCGTTACCTTCTGAATGGATTAAATTTTAAAAACCTCTCTGCGATGGGGAGGCCTTGCCAGGAGACTTTGAGTGCAAGACAAAGTGACAGTGTGGTTTTGTGTCTCCACAGCTCCAGGAGGAAGTCTGGCGGGGCTTTGCTGCCCTGGACGACCCCCTGGCGGGGCTTCTGGACATGCTGGAGAGCTGCCGGGACCGGCGGGGAGAGGGCCCCTCCCTGGAGGCCTGGATCTCCCGCCA
Source organism: Rhinopithecus roxellana (assembly GCF_007565055.1). Classification (NCBI taxonomy): domain Eukaryota; kingdom Metazoa; phylum Chordata; class Mammalia; order Primates; family Cercopithecidae; genus Rhinopithecus; species Rhinopithecus roxellana. The sequence goes on from NC_044564.1 coordinate 8,777,377, forward strand.
GCTGCAGTGCTGGCTACAGGCACAGCCACGCCCGAGCCCTGCCCAGGTGAGCCCGTGGGCTCTGTGACAGTCACCTCCCTTCCTGTCCCTGCCCCTCAGCACAGTGGACCTGGCACCCACCTGCCCAGGCCTCTGCAGCCTGCTGAGCAAGCTGGGGAAGGGCAGGGGGATGCTGGGAGCTGTGGCCAAGACCCAGCCCGTGGCTTCATCCTCAGCCCCATGACAGCCATGTGCTGAGACTAGCCTCGCCCCTCCCATACCCCAGCCCTGCAGGCCACCTGATGGCCCACACATGGCCACAGTGGCAGGCACTGCCTCCTAAGCCCAGCATGCTCCACTCGGCCCCACGGCCCAGCCACTGGGTGCTACGTCCGGTAAGGCTGGGTCCCTGCCCTTCCAGCACAGCCTGAGGCTGAAGCAGCTGCAGGCCCGAGCGATCCGAGTCCTCACTGAGAGCGCCCCCAGCCTTGTGGCACCGCTGACCAGCATCTTCCAGCTGCAGGATGCAGACAGGAGCTGCCTGCTGGTGCACGTCCACCGCCTCCACCACGAGGGCAGGTTCAGAGAAGTGAGTGGCCCACGTGGCCGGGTCCACGGGGAAAGGGCTTCTCAGGCGGTGGGGCAAGGATGTGCCTGGCTCAGGGCCGCCTCTGTGTGGGGGCTGTTTGGGGCTTCTTTTCTACATGGGGGTATCAAGGACCCGGCCGTGGGCAGCCATCAGCTGTACGTGGGGTGCCGGGTCCCAGGAGCCCTCAGGCTGCCTGAGCCAACAGACACGTCAGGGCACAACCTGGTCCCAGGCCTGGGTCTCCCCCTGCCAACCCTGTGTCTCCCGGTACCCATCGGGCCCTCACACTCACAGGGTCCCAGGTGGGCCTGGGCCTGAGCTTCGGTCAAGCCACACCCCACCATGCCTGTTAGCCTCCGTCCCTCCAGAACCTTCACAGGATCACCCGGGAGGCTGCCCTTTGTGGGTGAGTTTGCCTCCTGGGCACTGGGGGCTGACTGAGTCCCCAGCATGGCAGTGAGCGCCCTGGAAGGAAACGCTCCTGGGAGGGGCTGAGCAGAGGGGCTGCGGGAGCAGCTGGTGCCGGCCCCGCCGCCCACAGCACCCCCAGAGTGGTGCCCACTCACAGGCCCAGTGTGGGTAGTGCCGGCGCCTGGGACACAGGATGAGGTTCAGGGCCAGGGCACCAGTCACGCCTTGGCACAGTCACCCAGGTGCGAGATACGTCTGGTCAGTATCCAATCCCTCATTGGCTGCTGGCGGGAGAGGTGGCTTCGGTCCCTTGCTGTCCGGGGCCGGGTCTTAAGCAGTGTGGCAGAAGCGTGGGGTTGGCAGCTAAAGATGTCTGGATAAGAATTGGTGGAGCTTTTGGAATCATGGTGGTTTGCTGAGTCTCCTTTGTGAACAAGGCTGACTTTTAAGCCCAGAAGGTTCCAAGAGGAAGACTAGGTCCTAGCATCGCAGCCCTGTCGTCCTGAGCCTGGCCAAGCTGTGACTTGCGTTTGTGTGGAGCAGTAGGGAGCGGCGGGGCCTACAGTGGGTAGGGAGGCGGCCGTCTTGCGTGGGGTGGCTCTGAGCTGTTCCCGCAGGTGCAGGGGTGCCCCCATGACTTCTCGGTGCCCTGAGATTGCAGATCCCAGTGCAGATTCCAGGGTGCAGCAAGAGGTGCAGCAAAGAAGCCAGGGGTTCCGGGCGCGGTGGCTCAAGCCTGTAATCCCAGCACTTTGGGAGGCCCAGACGGGTGGATCACGAGGTCAGGAGATCGAGACCATCCTGGCTAACCCGGTGAAACTCCGTCTCTACTAAAAAATACAAAAAACTAGCCGGGCGAGGTGGCGGGCGCCTGTAGTCCCAGCTACTCGGGAGGCTGAGGCAGGAGAATGGTGTGAGCCCGGGAGGCGGAGCTTGCAGTGAGCTGAGATCCCGCCACTGCACTCCAGCCCAGGCGACAGAGTGAGACTCCGTCTCAAAAAAAAAAAAAAAAGAAGCCTGGGGTGTCCTGCTTGGGGGTGCCTGGCCTGGGGGTGCTCGGCTCAGGGTGCACTGATCGTGTATGAGGAGGCCGGCACTCAGGGCAGTTGGTCCGCCCCCTGCCCTCTCAGGGTCCCCTTACTTCAGGGCCGAGCATGATGGGCACCACCCCACTGCCTGCCCACATGGGACCCTGCTGCTGAGGCTGTCCCGCTGGCACCCCGGATTCCTCTTCTCAGCACGACCCCTCACGGCGAGCAGGTGCACTGGAACCTGGGCGCGGGCGTTGGGGGCTGCCCTGGCCGGGCCCCACCCCCAGCACTGTCGCCTGCCATGCCCGGGGCCGTCGTCTCGCGGCGGGTGCATGGTGCTGAGAAGCCACGATGGTCGGGCACGAGACAATGCAGGATGGAGGGTCCCGCTCATGTGGCTGAATGGCGGCCGTGCCTGCGGAGAGTGCAGGGAGGCAGAAGGCAGGCTAGTGTTTCGGGCCGTCTTCTGTTACAGAGCCTTTCAAAGACTGTCTGGGGCCGGCTGAATGCGCCCCCCTCGCACTCCGAAGCAGGAATCCCCACACAAAGGGGGTCTTGTCCCGCACAGGCCCCTTCGGCGAAGAAAGCCATTGTCCCCGAGCGGGGCCGCCCGGCAGGCAATGCATGCTCCACTGCTCACCGCCGCGCCCGGCCGAAAGGGGCCGCATTCAGGCCTGTCCGCTCGGATTAGCCGGGACTCACGACTCAATGTGCTGCGATATTTCATGTCGAGGGCAGCGGCTGGCCCTGGGCGGGATGAATGCCTGCTTTTGTCCGCTGAGTTATTTTATTTACATTTTTTAAACAGCTTATCAAGGTAAAAAGATAGCTTTGCTTTAAAAAAAAAAAAAAAAAAAAAAAAAAAAGGCCCTCTTGGCTCCAGGCCCATGCAGAGGTGGGAGGCAGGGCTGTCGCTGGGGTCCTCGGCCTTCCAGCCTGGGCACCTGCCCAGCCTTCCTGCCCCTCAGAGTGGGGGGCCCAGGGGAGCCAGGGAATGCCCTTCCCGATGGTTGGCACCACAGCCCCTCCGGATTTTCTTTCTTTCTTTCTTTTTTTTTTTCCCTGAAAGCAGCAGCTCCTGGGCCTGTCTAGAGGTTTCTGCGGCCCCACCCCAACCCCACCAGCTGGACGGCCTCATCTCTCTCTTCCTGGTGGATGCCTTCCATCCTCTGGCAGCAGAGGTCGGGGAGGTCTGCCTGGTGCAGAGGGGCCCAGTTTGCCCCATCTGTCCTCATGACCCAGCCCCGGGCTCGTTCCTCCCATGGGGTCCACGACTCCTCACCTTCTGCTGTCTGCTCCCTGGGCCTGACTCTGGGGCCAGGTGACCTTTTTGTGCCTGCTGAGTTTCCCAAGTGGCCAGGCGTGGACAGTGGGTAGCTGTACACCATCCTCTCAGGGAAGTACAGACAGAAATGACCAGACACTGATTCTAAGCCAGGCACCACCACAATGAAAGAGCCATGCAGGGCCCCCGAAGCCTGAGACAGGGATCAGGCCAGGGAGCTTCCTGGAAGGGGTGGGTCTGCTACTTGCCACCCCCCAGCCCTCCACCCCTGTCACCAAGGCTGCCCATGAGGAAGCCTGGGCTCTGCCCTTTCCAGGGTGGAGTTGAGGGAGCTCCATCCTTGTCCTGTCCCCTGAGCTGCCAGGTCACAGAGCCTCCACCAGGCTCCAGGTACAAAATGCGGACACAGAGGCTGGGGGCCCCAGGACCCCTGCATGTCCAGAAAGCCCACCTGGCCTCAAGAGGACCCAGGTGCCCAGAGAGCTCCTGCGGGCCTAGAAAGAAAGGTCTGGACACCTGTTAGCCCTGGGCTCTGAATGGCTGTGGAGAAGAGAAGGGCTGAGCTGGGCACCTTGAACCCCCTCTGATGGGGTCACAGTGTGCAGGACAGGGAGGCAGAAGCTGCCCAGCTGGGGAACACAGCCTGCACCCAGCCCCGCCCAGGCTCCTCCCCAAGCCTGGGGCCTCCTTCTTGGGCTCAGAGGGGTTCCTGGATGGGCGGGGCCCGCCGAGGGCTGGGACCTGGAGCCTGAAGTCTGTCCTCAGAGGGAGGCCAGGGCCAGCAGCGGTGAGGAGAGGCCTGCCTGCCCCTTGCTGTGCCCCCAGCCTCCCTGGTCCCAGTGTCACCTGCTGAGGGCCTGGTCTCAAGGACGTGACGGGCGCAGTCCCATCCTCCACCCCGCTGCACCTGACAGTGCCCACATGGGGCAGGAGGAGCAGAGCCAGGGCAGGCTGTGACCATCCTGTGGTTCTGAACATGCTGAAGGTCCAGGCCTGCACTCCTGCCTTCCCGAGCTCTGGCAGCTTCTCAGGGGGTCCCTAGTCCAGAAGGGGTCAGAGCCCTTGTGTGAAGCTGTGGGTGTCACTGCTGGGGTGGTCCCCACGTGGTGGCCCCTGCGCCCATGCACATGGCCCTAAGCCCACCTCCCAGGCCCTGCACCCCTCCCCATGTGGTGAGGTGGCCCCGTGCCCCTCCCCAGCCCTGCGCTCCTTCCCACGGCCCTGAGGCCCTTCCCCTTGGCCCTGAGACCCCGCCCCAGGCCCCCGCGATCCTCCTCACAGCCCTGAGACCCCGCCCCGGCCCTGGTCCCCTCCCCACGACTCTGAGACCCCCACACCCCGGGCCCTGCGCCCCTCCCCACAGCCCTGAGACCCCTTCCCTGGGCCCTGCGCCCCTTCCCCGGGCCCTGCGCCCCTCCCCACGACTCTGAGACCCCCACGCCCCGGGCCCTGCGCCCCTTCCCCGGGCCCTGCGCCCCTCCCCACGACTCTGAGACCCCCACGCCCCGGGCCCTGCGCCCCTTCCCCGGGCCCTGCGCCCCTCCCCACACAGCTCTTAAGACTCCCCTGCACCCAGCCCCGGACCCTGCACCCCTTCCCCCCGGCCCTGCGCCCCTCCCCACAGGCCTGAGACTTCCTCCCCGGGCCAGGCGCCCCACCCCACAGCCCTGAGGCCCCGCCTCGGCCTTCGACCCTCCCCACAGCCCTGAGACTCCCCGCCCCGGCCCCTGCGCCCCGCGGGCCTGGTGGAGGCCTAGTCTCTTGGACCCTGGCCAGACAGTGGAGGCGCCGGGTCAGCGCTGTGCAGGGAAAGGCCCCCGGCCCTGCGCCCCCACCCTGTGCACCGGGGCTGGAAGCCCGGCTTGAGGCTTTCCCAGGCCGCTATTTTGGTCCTTTCTCTGGGCTGCGCGGGGGCAGGGCGCCAATGCTCCGCGGGCTGCTCTCGTGGGTCATTTTTGCTGGTTATGGGAGCGCGGCTTATGGAAATTATTAATAGCAGCTCAGGCCGGCGGTACGTGCAGGCGGTCAGGGCCCGGCCATGCCCCGATGGCAGCCATGTGGCCTTGTGGTGCTCGCGGCGTGCCCGTCTCCCGCCTCGTGGGAAGGGCTAGGACCCCCCAGGCCTCAGGGTGCGCTGAGGCTGGGAGTCCTCGGTCTTGGCCCCTCCACTGCAGGCACCATTGTGTTGTGGGCCCCGCAGTTGGGTCATGTGGAAGGTCACGGCTTTGCCCCTTGCCCTGACCCCACCTCCTATCCTTCCTCCAGCTCATCAGCAATCCCTGAGCAAGGCTCTGGGACCCAGGCTGTGTGGCCAGCACCCCCATGAGTCCCTGCTGCCCCATCCAGGCCAAGCCCAGGCCTCCCACCTGTCCCAGCCCATGCGAGGCCTGGCTCAGCACAGGGGCCTTGTCTGCCAGGCCTGGTCCCTCAGCCTGAGGGCCAGGTGGCTGGACACGGAAAGGCCCTGCACTCCGCCCTCAGTGATCAGGCTCCAGTGCAAAAGGGTGGTAGCCCCCCAAACCGTGGTGCTGCCTGGCCCCCTCCCAGGCCCTGAGTAATCTGCTGCCTTTGTGTTTGCCAGGCAGTCATGCTGGGCACGACGTTGAAGCTGCAGCCAGAACTTGATGTTGAAAAGGTGAACGTCTTTCTCATGTAAATTGTTTAGGTTCAAACTTGGATAATGCCCAGGTCTGTAGAAACAGTGTTTGGTGGAGGTGGGGAGTTCCCCAAGCCACAGGGGGGAGAGCAGGGCCATCGGGGGCCAGGGAGGGCCTCGAGAGCCCCCTAAACCACCATCCTCCTCGTGGGCTGACCTCAAATCAGACACCGCCGCACATACAGGCACCCTGTGTCTGGCTGTGCCCCGAAGCCCTGAGTGTGCGCCCTACAGCAGCTGAGGCCACCCCTTCCCTGGAGTGGGTACCAGGTGCCTCGAGGACACACAGCCCATGTGCTTCTGGGACCCTCTTCTGCTGCACATCTCCATTGCGCAGTGGGCTGGGGGAAGCAGTCACCTGTCTAACTAAATCTCTGGACAGATGACACAGTCCTCAAACCCACAGTGTCTTCAGGGATGGCAGATCCAAGCTTCTACACTGGGAATCTGTCCCTGTCACAGGGACGCAGGTGGAACCTGTTGGTTAAGCAGGGGTGGGGTGGGGGGGGTGAGCACCACTCGGGCAGAGCCAGGTGGGGACAGGATGCATACTGGTCTCCCTAAAGAGGGAGGGGTGTCTACACCAAGGCTTTCAGGGCTGTGTTCTGGGCGATGGGTGCAGACTCCAGGTCTGCAAGAGCTGGGGCCAGAGAGGACTCTTGGGGCTTCAGATTCTGCCCGAGGACTGTCCCCCAAGGCACTGGCGGGTAGGTGGGCCCCATGCAGTCGGCGCCAGGCAGCCTCACCTGCGGGGCAGAGGCGGTGGGGGAAGGGAGGTGAGGAGCCTTCCTTGAGGGGGCTTTGTCTAAGGGAACTGGTTCTTGCTGAGGGAATGGCTGGTGTGCCCCAAGGCCCAGCGCCACAGCCAGGAACTCCCTCAGGGCCTCCTGAAGGCACCGACAGTGTGTGGGTCTTGCAGTCCTCCTCGGGAAGCAGTGCTGGTATCCTGTGCCACGAGGAGGCATTTCCGGACTACCAGGGCTACTGCCGGTGGTTTGTCTCGGTCCTGCCTCCCCACATTTGGTGACAAATGAGCTTCCCCAGGGCGCCCCTTGCCTCTTAGGGCCTCCAGGCCTTCATCATGGAGATGGGGATGGCCACAGAGCCCACCAGGAGCCTGGGGTGGGTGTGTGTGAGCGCCAGTTCAGGCTGGGCGAGCACTGCTGGGCCTGGACGGCCTCCAGGGCCCTTTCGTTCTGATACTTTGGCCGCTCTCTCTGGGTTAGAGGTGAGTCAGGTTTTGGCTGAGGTGGTGGAGGCTGTGGCCTGACCGTGTGTCCCCCTGCAGATGAGCGTCCCACTGCTCCTCCAGGACAAGGTGGCCCTCGTGGAGCGCTATGTGGCTGGCTTTCCGGACCTCCAGAGGAGGCTGCTGGCCCTCATGGATTCCTGGTGCCAGCCTGACTTTGACATCAAGGACGTCGCCAGGTGAGTCCCATGGGGCACTGGCAGCTGGCACCAGATGGCATCCTGGGAGCCCTGGTTAGGGAAGGGAGTATGAGGGGGCAGCAGGCATGTGGGGTGTGAGCTCTCCGCAGGAGGTTCTGGTGTTTGGGTCACAGCTACCGTGTGACTGCAGCCGGAGCAGCTGCCTCTGGAGAGGAGAGGCTGGGGCTGGCAGCAGCACAGCCCTCTTCTCCCAAGTGAAAAGAGTTAACTGCTCTTAGAAGAATGAAAATAATTCTCCACAGTGGCTCTTCTTATACAGACATGGCCACCATCCTGCTTATTTGTTCATTCATTCCTTTGTTCTTTCATCTAATAAAGTTTTTGGAAGCACTTGGTGTGTGACATCTGTCAGCAATTACAGAGAAAAGGCAGCACCTGACAAGGAGCCCATATGGTGCCTGTATGGGTTCAGGGAAACCATGTGCCTGTGTGTGCATGTGTGTGCATGTGTATGCACATGTGCATGTGTGTGCCTGCAGGTGTGCATGTGTGTGCATGTGTGTGTCTCTGTTTGCATGTGATATGTGTGTGTGCACACGTTTGTGTGTGCCTGCAGGTGTGTGTGTGCATGTGTGTGCATGTATGTGTGTGCCTGCAGGTGTGCGTGTGTGTGTGCATGCATATCTGTGTGTGCATTGTGTTCATATTTGTGCAGGTGTGTATGCATGCATATGATGTGTACGTGTGTGTGCCTGCAGGTGTATGTGTGCGTGTCTCTGTGTGTGCATGTGGTGTGTGCGTGTGTGCGCATGTATGTGTGTGCCTGCAGTTTGTATGTGTATGTGTGTCTGTGTACATGTGTGTATGTGCGTGTGCCCGCAGGTGTGCATGTGTATGCATGTGTGTGCATGCATATCTGTGCATGCATTGTGTTCATGTTTGTGCAGGTCTGTATGTATGCATGTGTATGCGTGTGTGTACGTGTGTGTGCCCACAGGTGTACATGTGCATGTCTGTGCATGCATGCGTGTGTGTACGTGTGTGTGCCTGCAGGTCTGTGCATATGTGTGTGCGTGTACATGTGTGTGCATGCAGGTGTGCATGTGCATGTCTATGCATGTGTGCATGTGCGCGCGCGTGTGTGTGTGTGATATGAGGGATGACATCTGGGAGGGGGGGGGCTTCCTGCTGTGTATCTGGTCAAGGTGCTCCGAGAGTGAAGCAAGCTGAAAGGTCTGTGAAGGCTCCAGGGCCCATCCACTGGCAGGCAGATCCCGGCCTCCATGCCCCACACAGCCCCAGGGTCATCTCACTGGAGAGTCACAGGCTTAGACTTGGATGTCAGGCCACCCCGGGCCCATCCTCCTCCCCTTGTCATCCCTTAGATCAATGGGCAAGTCACTTCCACTTTCTGAGTTCGTTTCCTCATTTACACAATGGCGCTGAGTCCACCTGACTCAAAGCATTGCTAAGACTTTTCATCAGAGGGAGCAGGCAGGGCATGCACAGAGCCAGGCCAGGCACAGGTGAGCACATAGTTGCCATCGATCCTATTACATTAAAAAAAAAAGACACAGGGCCGGCCGCAGTGACTCACACCTGTAATCCCAGCACTTTGGGAGGCCAAGGCAGGTGAATCACGAGGTCAGGAGATCGAGACCATCCTGGCTAACACGGTGAAACCCTGTCTGTACTAAAAATACAAAAAATTAGCCGGACACGGTGGCGGGCGCCTGTAGTCCCAGCTATTTGGGAGGCTGGGGCGGGAGAATGGAGTGAACCCAGGAGGCAGAGCTTGCAATGAGCTGAGATCATGCCACTGCACTCCAGCCTGGGCAACAGAGCAAGATTCCATCTTAAAAAAAAAAAAAAAGACCTAGAACAAAACGGTGAATGCATTGATGGAGGTGGGAACCAGGGGTCTCATTGGGAAGAAAAGAAATATACATGGAAACTGGGAGGGTGAGAAAAACCCTGCAGTGTTAGATTTCATTGCAGATATTGGTTTAAATTAATGATTTTTTTTTTTTGAGACGAAGCCTCTGTTGCCTAGACTGGAGTGTGGTGGCACAATCTTGGCTCACTGCAACCTCTGCCTCCCGGGTTCAAGTGATTCTTCTGTCTCAGCCTCCCAAGTAACTGGGATTGCAGGCATGCACCAACACACCCAGCTAATTTTTGTATTTTTAGTAGAGACAGGGTTCCACGATGTTGGCCAGGCTGGTCCCGAACCCCTGACCTCAGGTGATCCACCCGCCTCAGCCTCCCAAAGTGCTGGGATTACAGGCATGAACCACCGCACCTTCCCTAAAGTAATGATTTTTAAAATGTTTCCTAGCTCTGTGCTCTGAAAGGGCCTGGATGCAATGGCAATGGGCATAGCAATGCCCCCATAGCATAGCCCCATAGCAATGGGCATGCCTGGCTGCCAGCTCAGCACCAAATGCCATTCTTCACTGAAAGAAGCAAGGGCTTTTCAGAGAACAGACTGAGCACAGAAATGACAATGGTAATGGAGTAGAACACCTTGACTTTTAAAAGTCCACGAGTCCACAGTGATGCCCAAGGAAATAGGGAGGAAAGCTCTTCTTTACAACATCTTTCAGCTAACATGAAAAAGGAAGGACAAAATTAAAAATCACCATATTGCAACTCTCCATAAAGTAACTGATTCAGGCATAGATCATCAAGGGATGCTAAGAAAGAAAGAGATAAAAATGTGAGTGATCAACATCAGGAATGAAAGGGGGGACATTGTTACAGACCCTATAGATATTAAAGTGGTCGTAAGGGGATATTGTTTGCAACTTAATGCAAATATACTTGACCATTTAGATGTAATAGACCAAATTCTTGAAAAATACAATTTACCAAAACTAACACTAGAAAAAATAGAACATTTAAATAGTCCTATATATCTATTAAGCAAATTAAATCTACAGTTTAAATCTTTATCACAGAGAAAACTTTATTAGAACCCAAATGGTTTCAGTAGTGAATTTTTCAAACATTTAAGAAAGAAATTGCACCATGGTTGGATGCAGTGGCTCACACCTATAATCTCAGCCACTTTGGGAGGCTGAGGCAGGCAGATCACGTGAGGTCAGAAGTTTGAGAACAGCCTGGCCAACATGGTGAAATCCCATCTCTACTAAAAATACAAAAATTAGCTGGGTGTGGTGTCTCATGCCTATAATCCCAGCTACTCAGGAGGCTAAGGCAGGAGAATCGCTTGAACCTAGGAGGCAGAGATTGCAGTGAGCCCAGATCATGCCATTGCACTCCAGCCTGGGCTTCAGGAGTGAAACTCCATCTCAAAACAACGACAACAGAGTGAGAAGACACCAACAGACTGGGAGAAAATATCTGAAAAAGATGTGGGATAAAGGACTGTTATCCAAAATATACAAAGATCTCTCAAAACTCAGCAGTAAGAAAATGAACAACCCAAATTAAAATAGGCAAAGGGGCCGAGCACAGTGGTTCACACCTGGAATCCCAACATTTTGGGAGGCCAAGGTGGGGCAGATCACTTGAGCCCAAGAGGTCGAGGCTGCAGTAAGCTGTGACTGCACCAGCGCACTCCAGGGGCAGAGTGAGACTCTATCAAAAAAAAAAAAAAAAAGAAAGAAAAGAAAATGAGGAAATTCCTTTCTATGCTTAGTTTGTTTAGAATTTTTATCAGAAGTATATGCTGGAATTTATAAAAATGACTTTTCTATTGAGATGAACACATGGTTTTTCTTTTTGATCAGTTAATTTTGGGATAGACTCACTTGGCCATTATGTATTATCTTTGGGGTAATTTTATTCCATTTGCTTAAATTTTGTTAGGAATGTTTACATCCATGTCCATGAGGGATCTTGGTCTGTTACTGTCTTTTCTTGTAATATATGTTTACTTTTGGTATCAGAAAAATGCTTGCCTGATAGAATGAGCTTGGAATTATTTCCTTGCCTTTCAATTTTCTGGGAAAACTGTGTGCATTTGGCATTACTTCCAACTGAAAACCCATTTCCTTAAAATAGGACTATTCAGATTGCCTATGTCTTTTTGAATAAGTTTGGTTGTTTTTGTCTTTCAAGGAATTTGTCCATTTTATCTAAGTTGTCAAACTTACTGGCTTGAAGTTGTTCATAATAGTCTCCTGTTATCTATTTATTATCTGTAGACTCTGTAGTGATGTCAATGCTCTCATTCCCAGTGCTGGTGATTTGTGTCTTTTTGTCCTGCAGTAATTCTATTATCTATGTCATTTCTAGGTCAGTTTCTACTCATCACATTTTGCCTCATATTTCCTCTTCTCTGCATGCCTGGTAATTTATTATTATTATTATTATTATTTTATTTTATTTTTTTTGACAGGGTCTCACTCTGTCGCCCAGACTGGAGTACAATGGCGTAATCTCGGCTCACTGCAACCCCTGCCTCCCAGGTTCATGCCATTCTCCTGTCTCACCCTCCGGAGTAGCTGGGATTACAGGCTCCCGCCACCACGCCTGGCTCATTTTTGTATTTTTAGTAGAGACGGGTTTCACCATGTTAGCCAGGATGGTCTCCATCACCTGACCTTGTGATCCGCCCGCCTCGGCCTCCCAGAGTGCTGGGATGACAGGCATGAGCCACCGCGCCCAGCCTAACTTTCCCCTATTTCTGAGACAAAAGCCTTCTTAGAACTATAGTCAATGCCCTGCCAATTGGGAAGCTTTTTAAACTCTGGGTCTTGGGAGCAGATCCTATTCCCAGCTCTTTGTAAGACTTGAAAACTTTTCCCCGTGATGTGTTCAGATGGCTCTTCCTCAGCTTTGTGTGATTTCCTTACACGCAGGGTGCTCTTAGGTGAGTTCTCGAGGGCGCTCCCTGCAGAGCTCCACAGCTCTTTTTCTGGGCATTTCTTCTCTGTGAACTCAGGGAAGCACCCAGTGTCTCTTGGGTTCCCCTTCCCTCGCATGTTGCTGGAAAGTTTCTCCAGGAGGGAAAATGGGGTGATTGGCAGCCTCCCTTCCCGTCACTAGGGCATCACTGCCCTGAACCACCTGTTGCCTAATGTCTGAGAACTGCTGTTTTTATTCAGTACTGTACCAAGGACCCACGCCAGGGTCCTTGGTAGGCAGGAAAGTGAGTACAAAGACCGGGTACAAAGAAACAACTGTCATTTTCTCAGAAGATATGTTTTTATATGTAGGGAAGAAAAACCAAAACATCTACAAATAAAGTATTAGAATTAATAAGTAAATTTAGCAAGATCACTGGTTACAAAGTAAGCTTATAAAAGCCAATTGTAGTTTTTATACTTGCAATAAAACTTGCTCAAATAGGATATAAAGTCACTAAGAATAAAGACTGGGTGCGGTGGCTCACACCTGTATTCCCAGCACTTTGGGAGGTTGAGGCAGGCAGATCACTTGAGGTCAGGAGTTCAAGACCAGCCTAGCAAACATGGCGAAATCCCATCTCTACTAAAAATACAAAACTTAGCTGGGCATGGTGGCGGGTGCCTGTAGTTCCAGCTACTCAGGAGGCTGAGGCAGGAGAATCACTTGAATCTGGGAGGCAGAGGTTGCAGTAAACCGATATCGTGCCATTGCACACCAGCCTGGGTGACACAGTGAGACTCCATCTCAAAAAAAAAAAAAAGAAAGAAAGAAAAAGAATGACATAAGAGATTGACAAACTTGACTTAATACCTTCTGGATATCAAAGGACATCATTGAGAGAGTGATAAGACAACTTCCAGACCAAGAGAAGATTACTTACAGTACATATCTTACAAAAGACTGTATCCAGAATATTTTTTAAGCAAAAAACCTACAAAGCAAATAAACAATAAAAGACAAACCAAATTTTTAAATGAGCAAAAGACTTGAATAAGCACGTCACAAAAGAGGATATCCAGATAGCCAATGGGAAAAGTTGCTAAGCACCATTAATATCAGGGAAATGCAAATGAAGCCACAACGAAATACCACTACCTCCTATCAGAAAGGCTAAAATTTAAAATTTGAACATACCAAGTGTTGACAAGGACATGGAGCAACCAGAACTCTCACACACTGCTGGTGGGATGTGCACTGACACAGACACTTCAGAAGATTATTTAGCAGTTTCTACCAAAGCAAAAAAAAGTATGCCAACCCTATGACATACGTTGTCCAAGTCCACTTAGCATATGCCCAAGAGAAATGAGCTCATTATTCATGAAAGCTCGCAGTCATGGCAGCTTTAGTCATCATCTCTGAAACCTGGGAGCAGCCCTAGTCCCCAGAGCAGCAGAGTGGATGCAGTGATCACGGTTCACAAACCCAGCTGTGAGAGACTGAACCTCGTCACACTCAGCAGCGTGGACAGAGACTGCATGGAAGAAACCAGATCCAAAAGTGGCAGAAGTGTCCCTATTCTACCATTCCGTTTGTATCAAGTTCAAAATCAGGCAAATAATCTCTGGCCATAGAAGTCAGAGAAGTGTGCGATGGGGATACACAGAGATGGACATGGGAGAAACTTTGGCGTGCTGGAACGTCCTTTATTTAAATTTTACTTTAGAGACAGGGTCTCACTCTGTTACCAAGGCTGGAGTGCAAGGACACAGTCACAGCTCACTGCAGCCTCAACCTCCTGGGTTCAAGCCATCCTTCCGCCTCAGCCTCCCAAGGTGATGGGATTACAGACGTGAGCCACCGCACCTGGCCTGGAACGTTCTATGTTGAGATGTGGGCAGTGGGTTTACCAGTGCATTTGCACCCATGACTGGCATACCTTACCATGTGTCACTTATACCCTCAGTAAATAGTTTATCTTAAAAAGTAGGACTTAGGCCAGGCGCGGTGGCTCATGCCTGTAATCCCAGCACTTTGGGAGGCCGAGGCGAGCTGATCACAAGGTCAGGAGATCGAGACCATCCTGGCTAACACGGTGAAACCCCGTCTCTACTAAAAATTACAAAAAAAACCTAGCCGGGAGAGGTGGCGGGCGCCTGTAGTCCCAGCTACTCGGGAGGCTGAGGCAGGAGAATGGGGTGAACCCGGGAGGCAGAGCTTGCAGTGAGCTGAGATCCGGCCACGGCACTCCAGCCTGGGCAACAGAGCAAGACTCCATCTCAAAAAAAAAAAAGAAAAGAAAAGAAAACTTAAAAGCACAAATGCCGTAACCAGGATCTTTGGAAGATACTGTGTCTGTGAAGTGGAGGTGGGGTTTCCACAGAAAGAGCTTCCAGACTGTAGGACAGAACCTGGTGGATGAAGGACAGGATGAGAAATGAAAGCTCAGTGGGAGGTTTGGAAGATACATTTGAAGTTGTCTTCCAAGAATTAGTACAAAATACATAAAGAGAAGGAAAATCAGAGAAAAGATGTTTAAAATTGGAGATGCTGTCAAGAAGGTCCAACCTACAAATAACGGGGATTCCAGGAAGAAGGGAGAGCAGGGAAGGCAATTCCTCGGTAATTCATCGCTGACAGGTTTCCAGATGCGAGGCCACGGGAGCCCCTGCGGGAACCGGACTTAGCAGGTTTGTGGAGTGGCTGAAGTGGGGTGGAGAGAGACCCCCCGGGGGGCGCATCGTCGTGAAATTTCTCAACATTAGTGAAAATGGAAGGGCCTCAAAACCTCCGGAAGAGCAGGTCACGTCAGAGGGGCAGGAAGAGGAACAGGTTATGGGGTCTCAACAGCAGTTCCGGGAGCAAAGCCTGCCTGTGCTACGGGAACGTTATCTCAACCCAGAAGTCCTGGCTGCACTGAACTCTCAAGCTGGTGTGCAGCGGGCCCAGACCCTGGAGGTGCACAGCTCCAAAAATACTCCGTGGACCTTATCTTGGGAAACACCCAGAGGCTGTGCTTCACCACTACCTGGAGGTCGGAGGGTGTGGACCAGGGTGTGGGGGGGGTGGTCAGTCCCAGGACGGTGCAGGGCAGGAGCTAGAGAGTGGCTGGAGGGGCAGGAGGAGCCAAGTGTCAAGGGACCAGGATGGGAAACTGAGAAACAACAGAGCCAGATAAGCATCCACTCTGAAAGCAGCAGCAGAAGGCTGAGCTGTTGAGGCCGTTACACGGCCAGAATATCACCAGTGAGAAGGTGCTGATTTAGCTAAAACTCTAATACTGTTATTTTGGGAGTCCGCCTTCCGTGGGGAGAAGTCAGCACCAAATACCCAGAGGTCAATAGTCAAGAGATCACAATCCAAGGATGTTACCCGGAAACGTGGAGGCAAATACACAACCATTTCAATGTCGACCTGCAAGTGCTAAGGATGGGGTGGGCAGGGCCGGGGGGTGACGCCTGCATTTTCTTATAAACCTCACTTGAGGTTTGAACTATGCATGCATATGACTTTGATGAAAACGAAAATCTTAAAATGTATTACCTTAAAACAGCAACAGAGGCTGTGCCTCTCTCCCCACAGACAGTACCCTGAGGTGACCTCCTTGAGCCTGGAGAAGCTGAGTCCGAAGGTGCTGAGCAGGCAGGTCTTGCGTCTGCAGGAGCGGTACGGCGTCGCCCCGGGTGAGTCCAGCCCCCGCATTTCTGCCCCGGAGGCCAGGGAGAGCCGCCAAGCGTGGCCAGGGACATGTTCTGTGACTGGGGCTGCCCATTGTTCAGGTGCCAACAAAGACCAACCTTCCCCGAGAGCCCCTCCCTGCCTCTTGCCTAGCTCATGCCAGAGTGGCTGCGAGGTGGGCCTGGCCTGGGCCCTGCCACTGAGCAGCCCACGGGTCTGAGAGCTCCTCTGCCCACCTAGGGCGGCTCCGGGAGCGCTTCCTGCCTCCTGCCTGGCTGCAGAGCTGAGGGTGAGTCCGCAGGACTCCGCAGCCACCCCTCCCAGACCCCTCTGGACAGGCTGACGGCCGCACCTGCCTGTGTCATTGGACACCAGGGGAAGCCAGGTCCCCTTTGTTCCCAGGACCCCCTGCAAGGGCCAGGAAGATGCACTGAGGCCCCATCCACGGGGCCCTTGAATCTCAGGAGGGTGCAGGCTGGCGCCTGGCTGGCAGTTGGGGTTTTATCTGGATTTTGCAGTGTTTCTAGGTTCTCAGCATGGTTACAGCCCAAATCCCTTCTGTCGATGCAGTATTGTATCCAGAAGCCTTTGGACGTAGTATCCCACAGGCAAAATGAAGCCTAAAAGCATGGAAATGTCAGGAAAGCTGCCCCGTCTGTCTGGACCTGAGGGAAGGGCCTTTGCAGCAACACCTGGGCTGCCCAGCTGTGCCCCCAAGTAACTTCTCCCTTCCTCCTTCCTCCTGTCTCCTTCCTCCCTTTCTCCTTCCTCCTTCCTCCTGTCTCCTTCCTCCCTTTCTCCCTTCCTCCTTCCTCCTGTCTCCTTCCTCCCTTTCTCCTTCCTCCTTCCTCCCTTTCTCCCTTCCTCCTTCCTCCTGTCTCCTTCCTCCCTTTCTCCTTCCTCCTTCCTCCCTTTCTCCCTTCCTCCTTCCTCCTGTCTCCTTCCTCCCTTTCTCCTTCCTCCTTCCTCCTTCTTCCTTCCTCCCTTTCTCCTTCCTCCTTCCTCCTGTCTCCTTCCTCCCTTTCTCCTTCCTCCTTCCTCCTGTCTCCTTCCTCCCTTTCTCCCTTCCTCCTTCCTCCTGTCTCCTTCCTCCTGTCTCCTTCCTCCCTTTCTCCCTTCCTCCTTCCTCCTGTCTCCTTCCTCCCTTTCCCTTCCTCCTCTCCTTTCTCCTCCCTTCTTCCTTCCTCCTGTCTCCTTCCTCCCTTTCTCCTTCCTCCTTCCTCCTTCTTCCTTCCTCCCTTTCTCCCTTCCTCCTTCCTCCTCCCTTCCTCCCTTTCTCCTCCTCCTTCCCCTGTCTCTCCTCCTCTCCTTCCTCCCTTTCTCCTTCCTTTCTCCTTCCTCCTTCTCCTCCTCCTTTCTCCTTCCTCCTTCCTCCTGTCTCCTTCCTCCCTTTCTCCTTCCTCCTTCCTCCTGTCTCCTTCCTCCTGTCTCCTTCCTCCCTTTCTCCTTCCTCCTTCCTCCTGTCTCCTTCCTCCCTTTCTCCTTCCTCCTTCCTCCTGTCTCCTTCCTCCTGTCTCCTTCCTCCCTTTCTCCCTTCCTCCTGTCTCCTTCCTCCCTTTCTCCCTTCCTCCTTCCTCCTGTCTCCTTCCTCCCTTTCTCCTTCCTCCTTCCTCCCTTTCTCCCTTCCTCCTTCCTCCTGTCTCCTTCCTCCCTTTCTCCTTCCTCCTTCCTCCCTTTCTCCCTTCCTCCTTCCTCCTTCCCCCTTTCTCCTTCCTCCCTTTCTTCTCCCTTCCTCCTTCCTCCTGTCTCCTTCCTCCCTTCTCCTTCCTCCTTCCTCCTGTCTCTTCCTCCCTTTCTCCTTCCTCCTTCCTTTCTCCCTTCCTCCTTCCTCCTTCCGCCTGTCTCTTCCTCCCTTTTTCTCCTTCCTCCTCCTCCCTTTCTCCCCTTCCTCCTTCCTCCCTTTCTCTTCCTCCCTTTCTCCTTCCTCCTTCCTCCTGTCTCCTCCTCCTGTCTCCTTCCTCCCTTTCTCCCTTCCCCGTCTCCTTCCTCCCTTTCTCCCTTCCCCTTCCTCCTGTCTCCTTCCTCCCTTCTCCTTCCTCCTTCCTCCCTTTCTCCTTCCTCCTTCCTCCTGTCTCCTTCCTCCCTTTCTCCTTCCTCCTTCCTCCCTTTCTCCCTTCCTCCTTCCTCCTGTCCTTCCTCTCCTTTCTCCTTCCTCCCTTTCCCTTCCCCTTTCTCCTTCCTCCTTCCTCCTGTCTCCTTCCTCCCTTTCTCCTTCCTCCTTCCTCCTGTCTCCTTCCTCCCTTTCTCCTTCCTCCCTTTCTCCTTCCTTCCCCTTTCTTCTCCTTCCTCCTTCCTCCTTTTCTCCCTTCCCTCTTCCTCCTTTCTCCTTCCTCCTTCTTCCTTCCTCCTGTCTCCTTCCTTCCTTTCTCCTTCCTCCTTCCTCCTGTCTCCTTCCTCCCTTTCTCCTTCCTCCTTCCTCCTTTTCTCCCTTCCCTCTTCCTCCTTTCTCCTTCCTCCTTCTTCCTTCCTCCTCCCTTCCTCCCTTCTCTCCTCCTTCCTCCTTCCCTTCCTCCTCCTGTCTCCTTCCTCCCTTTCTCCTTCCTCCTTCCTCCTGTCTCCTTCCTCCCTTTCTCCTTCCTCCTTCCTCCTGCTCCTCCTCCTCTCCCTTTCTCCTTCCTCCTTCCTCCTGTTTCCTTCCTCCCTTTCTCCCTTCCTCCTTCCTCCTGTCTCCTTCCTCCCTTTCTCCTTCCTCCTGTTTCCTTCCTCCCTTTCTCCTTCCTCCTTCCTCCTGTCTCCTTCCTCCCTTTCTCCTTCCTCCTTCCTCCTGTCTCCTTCCTCCCTTTCTCCTTCCTCCTTCCTCCTGTTTCCTTCCTCCCTTTCTCCTTCCTCCCTTTCTCCTTCCTCCCTTTCTCCTTCCTCCCTTTCTCCTTCCTCCCTTTCTCCTTCCTCCCTTTCTCCCTGTCTCCTTTCTCCTTCCTCCTTCCTTTCTCCCTTTATCCTTCCTCCTTCCTCCCTTTCTCCTTCCTCCTTCCTCCTTCCTCCCTTTCTCTCCTCCTTCCTCCTTCCTCCCTTTCCTCTCCTTCTCCTTCCGCCTTCCTCCTCCTCCTCCTCCTTTTCTCCTCCTCCTTCCTCCTGTCTCCTTCCTCCCTTTCTCCTTCCTCCTTCCTCCTGTTTCCTTCCTCCCTTTCTCCTTCCTCCCTTTCTCCTTCCTCCCTTCCTCCTTCCTCCTGTCTCCTTCCTCCCTTTCTCCTTCCTCCCTTTCTCCTTCCTCCCTTTCTCCCTGTCTCCTTTCTCCTTCCTCCTTCCTTTCTCCCTTTATCCTTCCTCCTTCCTCCCTTTCTCCTTCCTCCCTTTCTCCTTCCTCCTTCCTCCTTCCTCCCTTTCTCCTTCCTCCTTCCTCCTTCCTCCCTTTCTCCTTCCTCCTTCCTCCTTCCTCCCTTTCTCCTTCCTCCTTCCTCCTTCCTCCCTTTCTCCTTCCTCCTTTTCTCCCTTCCCTCTTCCTTTCTCCTTCCTCCTTCTTCCTTCCTCCCTTTCTCCTTCCTCCCTTTCTCCTTCCTCCCTTTCTCCTTGTCTCCTTTCTCCTTCCTCCTTCCTTTCTCCCTTTATCCTTCCTCCTTCCTCCCTTTCTCCTTCCTCCTTCCTTCCTCCTTTCTCCTTTCTCAGAAGTATATTGGGCTTTGTGTAGGTGCTACCCAGAGGTGCCACATGGTTTAAAGAGGTGGCGGCCCCTGGGGTGTCCAGTGCACGAGGGTAGCAGAGGCCTCGTTTCTGGGAAGGCGGAAGGTGGGAGGCGGGTGCCCTCATCCCCCCTTGGACCCAGGGCAGGTGGCAGATTCCTGGGCGAGGCCTCTGCTGAAAGTTTGTACCCTGGTGGCTGTGTTCCAGGAAGCTGGCCTCCCTGGTTAGCCCTTGTCCCTGGCCTTGCTGTGAACCGCACAGACCCCCACTGTAGCCTGCAGATGGGGTCCCCACCACAGGGTGCTCCCAAGTGTTGGAGGCAGGTGCTGGCAAGGGCACCCACGTGTCTTTAGAGTGTGTGTCACAGGGACCCTCAGTGAGGTTGGGCCAGAGCCAGGCAGGGGCCTCAGGACAGATGGTCGCCCGGCTCCCCGTGGCTGCGTTCTGGGCGTGGGTGGGCGGGGCCCTGAACATCCCGCTGAGGACCGGCCAGCCCGTTAGCACCACTGGCTGCCACGCCCTTGGGGGAAAGGGCTCGGCCAGACCGTGGTGCCCTCCCCGGGGCCCCCTCAGGCTCTGGGGTGGAGTATGGAGGGGAGGCTGATGGAGAGTGTGGACATGCGTGGGCCTCAGGCCCCTGCCACTCATGGAGCTCCGGTCACGGGACCCACAGTGAGCATCCGGCTCTGTCCACGAGGGTTCCCCCTGCCAGTGAGAGAAGGGCAGGGCGTACACGCAGATGCCAGTGGCAGGAAGGAACCTCCCTGAGGAAAGACAGGGAGGCCCCAGAGGGAGGCCCAGATGAAAGGGCCCGCTGCACACATGCAAGGGAGACCCCGGGGCTGGCGGGACCCCCAGGCTGAGTGGGGTGGACCCCAGCAGAGGCCCAAGCGGTGGGGAGGGGGTGGGGTCTGGGGCAGAGGTGGAGGGTGGCGAAGAGGCAGGCACAGCCCCCCTGCCCGTCTCCCTCCTGCCCCAGAAGGAGGCCGTGGTGAGGCTGCCCTGAGCCCGCAGTGCTGATCTGGCCTTTCCTTTCAGCGCTGTGTCCCAATGCGGCCATGTGGCAGCGCCTGGCAGCCCTGCGGCACCTGTGCCACAAGCGGTTTGTGGAGGTTCGTGAGCAGGAAGGGGTCCTGGGGGTGGCCAGCCATGGCCTGAGCCACAGACTTTGGCCTGGGATACTCACTGCGCACTGTGGGTTTGCACCGACGTCCCAAGCAGGAGCTGCTTCTCACCGCACAGCTGGGCGAGCTGGGCCAGGCCTGGGTGAAGGGGAGGCCGTGGGGCCCTGGCTCTGGGCTGTGGCACCACGGTGGGTGAGCACCTGGGCTCTGCCAAGGATGTACCCTGCCAGGGGTCGAGGGAAACGCCCACCAGGCCCCTGATCAGCCTCTGGAGCTGCCTAACTGTCCCTTCCCAGTTTGCTTTTGCAGAAGAGCCTGTCTCAGGAAAACTGGGCCGACCATGTGCAGGTGAGTTCGTGCTCTTGCCTGGGCAGCTGTCCTGGGGGCACAGGCCCGGAGCCTCCTGGCAAAAGCAGGCAGAGCTGAGGCCTTCACTGGGGCTGCTGACCCCGACCCCATGTTGGGGCACGTGCCTGGCAGGCGGGTGCGGGGTCCCCAGGCCCGGGAGGCCTGAGCGGGAGCTGAGGGCATCGGTGGAGCCTGACTGGGCCTCGTTCCAGGCGGACGGCAGCATCCGTGCCACCCGAACCGGCCCAGCGGAGCTGCCTGTGGGGCCGGGTGGGGGCTGAGAGTCACCGGAGAGGTGTGGGGCGCCTGGGCGAGGCCGGAAGGAGGAAGGCCGGGCCCCCCCGCCGGTGCCAGCGTGGAGCCGGCCGGAAGGGCAGCGGACGTCCTGAAGAATGCGGGCGGCTTCCACGTATTGTCGTCCACGTGGGAACCCACGCCGGGGAAGCAGCCTCGGGCTGCTGGGCCTGAAGCCAGCGGGGCAGGCGGACCCTCCTCGAGGCCGTGGGGCAGGAGGTCGTGCAGGAGCTCAGCCTCCCGGGCGGGTCCCCTCCCTTCCCGCCTGACACCCAAGGCCATCCTGGACCCATGGACTCCAAGACCGTGCAGGGAGGGCGACCCTTGCTCGTGCTGGGCCCTGCATTTCCTGGTGGAGGCCGAGGGTCCTGCAGTCCTGTGGGTGCCTCTGCTCCTGAGTTGGGCGCTGCCATAGGCGGCTGCAGGGTGGGAGAGAGCTCACCCTGGTGAGGATGAAATTTCTCGGGACTCCTTTGGTCACTGCCACCTGGAGGGCACCCCTGTCTGCTCCTGGGCCGTGGGTGAATGGGTGCCCAATAGCCTCCTAAGCCCTGCCAGCCAAACCCCACACAGTGAGGAGGAGGCGAAGGGGCAGAGGGGCTCCCCCAGCAAGAGGAGGAGTGTGGAGATGGGGCAGGCTGGCCAGGTGCTCCAGAAAACACGCCCGGGTTCCTGGGACCTGGGGTAGGGGCAGATGCCTGGTGAGAGCAGGAGGACCGGTGGAGGCTTGGAGGCTTGGAGGCCAGGAGGGGCCAGCCACGGCTAAGCTGAGGTGGGCAGCCTTCACCTCAGGCTTGGAGACCCAGAGGGCCAGCCAGGGCTATACTGGGGTGGACAGCCTTTGCCTCAGCACCTCTATCTCAGCCGCTTTGGTCCTATGGAACCTTGACCTCAGGCAGGACAGGCACTGCAGGCCTGGGGTAGACGGCTGCCCCTCCTCCCTAAGTGCTAAGAGCCAGTCTGCAAGGTCGGGGTCTATGGGGGTCCCTCGGGGCAGAGCCCTGTGGCACAGCAACGTCCCCGTCTCCATCCTCACGGCCACCCTTCCCACAGGGCCTGGTGGGGCAGAGCCCGTGGCTTCAGGAGCAGCTGTCTCAGCTGCTGGTCTCCCACGGTGACCCAGTCACAGCCGCCCGGTGTGCCATGGGCCTCTCACTGCCCGAGGAGCGGCTGCCGGCTGCGGTGGCTGTGGAACTCCGCCGGCTCAGGCTCCAGGGGAGGTGAGCTCCGCCAGGGTGACCCCAGCTAGGGGTGGGTTCCGCCCAGGATGGCCCTTACCCTTGGGACGACAGCTCACCAATCTGCACGCCAGTGGCTTGAGTATTAGAAACCAAGACAAAACAAAGAGCACAGCTATGCACAGGGCAGACAATACAGGAGCGCCCAGCCCTCCCACTCTGCTGCCAGCCCACAGGCTCTGCAGCCAGATCCATGGCCAGCCCGCCCCACACGGGACCTGAGGAACAGGCTGCCCTATGGTCTGGGAGGGCAGCCACTGGGAGGAGAGGCAGGAGCAGGGGTCACGCTGGGCTGGACTGAGCCGGTGTGGGAGGAGGAGCCACAACCTGAGATGCCCCCACCAAACGCCCCGAACGCTCCCCTCCTGCTCCGAGGTCAGGGTGAGTGGGGGACCAGGGACATGGGGGCGCTACCAGCTCTGCTCCTCCCAGGGCGGCTGAGGCTGACTCGAGGCTGGAGGGGAAGGACGTGAAGGACCGTTACTACCAGCTGCCCATCCCCAGGGAGAACATGCACCTCCTGGCCTCGTGGGAAGACCTGACCAGATATGAGGGTGCACTCCTGCAGGTGGGCCCCTCGGCCGCTGGGGCAGCGCCCAGTGGTGGGATCCCCCTACCAGGCATTGGAGGAGCATCAGGAGCATGGCATTCGGAGAGAGGCAAGGCCTCTGGGCATGGGCCCGCCAGGTGCCCCAGGGCTGCTGTGAGGGCAGCCATTCCCCGAGCTGTGTTGCTGAGACTCCAGGATGCTGGGTGCTGGGCACTGGGTGCTGGGTGCTGGGTACTGGCATTTACCCAGTCTTGCCAGCCTGTGGAAGGTGCCACCCACGCTGTGTTGCTGAGACTCCAGGATGCTGGGTGCTGGGCACTGGGCGCTGGGTGCTGGGTGTTGGGTGTTGGCATTTACCCAGTCCTGCCAGCCTGTGGAAGGTGCCGTGGGATCCCCGTTTTACAGATGGGGCATGAGACGTGGGTGCATCCTGACACAGGCACTGCCTTTGGCACTAGGCCAGGCCTCCCTCTCTGGTCCAGACACAGAAAGCAAGGGGCAGCTGGGGCACTGACCTTAGTGCCCCCCAACAGCCCAAGCCCTACAAGCATGCAGGGGTGCAGGGGCGTCTCCCTGAAGCCCAGGCTCACATTGCTGCTCAGACCCTCCAGGCTGCAGTCCCTGCAGAGCCAAGTTGGCCCTGACGGTCACATCTGCCCCTTTCTGCCCACAGCCCCACCAAGTAGTTGGTGTAGACCTGGAGTGGACACCTGTGTTCGTTGCTGGGGGCCGGCCTCGGCCGTCACTCCTGCAGGTGGCCGTGGAGGGCCGCGTGTTCCTTCTGGACGTCCTGGCACTCTCGCAGCCACCAACAGGGCAGGGAGCCCAGGCCTTCTCCCGGCTGGTGGTCCAGCTCCTCTCGGACGCCTCTATCACCAAGCTGGGTGAGTGAAGCCCTGGGGCCCCTTGCCCAGTCCAGAGGGGAAGCTGCCCACACCTCTGCCGGACTCTTCCTTCTGTGCGCCCCGGGGAGGGTGCTGGGTGCACCCTGGGGTCAGGGGACAGTGCTGTCCCTGCCTGCAGGCGCCCCTCCCATGATGGTTCCCGCCCACAGGCTATGGGATGGTGGGGGACCTGCAGAAACTGGGCGCATCCTGCCCCGCCCTGGCCCACGTGGAGAAGCAGATTCTGGGTGGCATGGACCTGCTGCTGGTGCACAGACAGGTGGGCACCCACTGAGCCGCTCACACAACGTTGGGTGGGCCTGGGTTTCGAGGGCTGCTTGGGGCCCCTCCACACCTTCCCAGTGGCCCTGGGCTTCTCCTGCCGGATTCCTGTCAGTTCAGCCTTAGTCACCAGGGCCCCCGAGCGGAGCCTGGCAGAGGTGGATCTGGCGTCCCCAGGGAGGGAGCAGAGCCTCCTGGCCCGGGCATCCCTGAGCCCCTGTGGGGCCCTTATCTGGTGTGAGGGCACCTTCCCTCGGACCTGAGCCCTGGGTTCCATTTGGAGGAGCTCCAGGAGGGAGCCCCTGGAGGTGAAGGTGTGAACCTGGAGCTGGCCCTGGTGTGCAGTACCTGCAGCCTGCGACCCCCACGTGGAGCCTGTCCTTGGATATGTTGCTCCTTCTCCCTGTCTCCCCTGCACGGCCGCTGGTGGAGCGGGGCGGGGCCTCCTCCAGAGTCCCACAGAGCCGGTGTGAGTGGGTGCGGTGAGCTGTGCTCCCTCCAGGGCCAGACGCATCACCCTGCAGGGCACTGTCTTAGCAGATGCGGGTGGCAAACATGCCAACCTCAGGCGTGGACGAGGCCAGGGGGCTGAGGGGCCTGAGCCTCCTGGTGCAGCAGGTGCTGGGCACAGCCCTGGACAAGACACAGCAGCTGTCCAACTGGGACCGGAGGCCGCTCTGTGAGGAGCAGCTCATCTATGCAGGTGTGTGGGGTGGTAGATGGAAGTGACCCCTCCTCACGCCCCACAGCCCTCCCGCCCTCTGCCCCAGGAGGCTGAGGCCGACTCCCCACACAGCTGCCGATGCCTACTGCCTGCTGGAGGTGCACCAAGCCCTGTGCAGAGAGCCTGCCCGCTTCCACCTGTCGGAGGACCTGGCTGGGATCCAAAGGCCCAGGCACACAGAGAGACCAGGGGCTCAGAAGCCACCCGGCTTGCAGAAGGCATCAGTCTCAGCCACACCCAGGCAGGTGGGTGAAACCCCACAGGGTCCGTTTGTCAGGACTTGGGGAAGGAAGTCCCCGTCCATAAACCAAGGACCTGCACAGAGACAAGGCCACTGGGTCAGAGTGTATGGAGGGGGCCCCGCTGTTCCACACTGCACCCCCGGCCCCTGGAGTGAGAGGGGAGCAAAGTCCTGGTGAACTACCTGCATGACTGTCATGGGGGCTGCCCTTGCCTAGGGGGCCATGGCTCAGAAGGCAGCTGCGCCCCTGAGTGCCCCAGTCTCCTCTTGACACTGGGCCTGGCAACCTCCTCCCATGGCCCAAGGCAGCAGCATCTAGCCCCCTCCCCATGATCCCCACCCCTCGGTCTAGCCCCCTCTCCGTGATCCCCACCCCTCTGTCTAGCCCCCTCCCCGTGATCCCCACCCCTCTGTCTAGCCCCCTCCCCGTGATCCCCACCCCTCTGTCTAGCCCCCTCCCTGTGATCCCCACCCCTCTGTCTAGCCCCCTCCCCGTGATCCCCACCCCTCTGTCTAGCCCCCTCCCCGTGATCCCCACCCCTCTGTCTAGACCCCTCCCCGTGATCCCCACCCCTCTGTCTAGCCCCCTCCCCGTGCTCCCCACCCCTCTGTAGGGCACACGCGCCACCCCAGACACACACGTGGAGGCCCCCCAGCATGAGCACTGGAGCCCCGCGGGGATGGTTTCGTTGCATGTTGTCTGCATTTCTGCTGTTTTATGCACAGCACACACAGTGCTCCTCTTTTGAAGATAAAACAGAGACAGAGCTGGCCACACAGCCTCAGGGCCCTCGCTCTCTGAGACTGTGAGGGGCTGGGTGGGGTGACCATGGGACTGCTGACCAGGGCTTCCCCGCAGGTCCCTGTGGCTGTGGCTGTGGCTGAAGGCGCCGCCTCTCAGGTCCCGGCCAGGGCCTTCCGCGTGGTGTGTGACAACATGCTGCAGGGGCTGGCACGGAGCCTCCGCTGTCTGGGTGTGGATGCACGCATGCTGGGCAACGGTGAAGACCACCGCAGGGCGGCCGAGGTAAGCCTGCCGGGAGGGTCTTGGGATCCTCCTAAGGTGAGGCTGCCCCAGCACAGGTGTTCCCACCCCCAGCACCAAACTCCTACCTCCAGCTCATCCACGGCTGCCAGCTGTGCCAGGCAAGCTCTGGGAACAGGACGGGGTGGCCAAGGATGGAGCGGTTGGGGGTCAAGTGACTGAGATGGTCCCAGCCTCAGCCCTCATTGCCCTACAAAAGGAATTTACAGATGGAACTGACACTACTAATCAGTTGACTTTAAAATAGAGCCTGTCTTATTTGGGTGGGCCCAGGGTAACCACATGAGCCCTTAAAAGCAGAAACGGGGCCGGGTGCAGTGGCTTATGCCTATAAACCCAGCACTTTGGGAGGCTGAGGCGGGAGAATGGCGGGAACCTGGGAGGCGAGTTCCCTAGCTGTTTGTACTTTCTGTTCTGAGAGATCACTTGAGGCCAGGAGTTCAAGACCAGCCTGGTCAACATGGTGAAACCTCATCTCTACTAAAAATACAAAAATTAGCTGGGCGTGGTGGCGGGTGCCTGTAATCCCAGCTACTCAGGAGGCTGAGGCAGGAGAATTGCTTCAACCCCAGAGGGAGAGGTTGTAGTGAGTCAAGATTGCGCCACTGCACTCCAGCCTGGCTGACAGAGCAAGACTCCATCTCAAAAAAAAAAAAAAAAAAAAAAGCCAGGTGCGGTGGCTCACGCCTGTAATCCCAGCACTTTGGGAGCCTGATGCGGGCGGATCACAAGGTCAGGAGATCGAGACCATCCTGGCTAACACAGTGAAACCCCGTCTGTACTAAAAATACAAAAAATTATCCAGGTGTAGTGGCGGGCGCCTGTAGTCCCAGCTACTCGGGAGGCTGAGGCAGGAGAATGGTGTGAACCCGGGAGGCGGAGGTTGCAGTGAGCCAAGATGGAGCCACCGCACTCCAGCCTGGGCGACAGAGCGAGACTCCGTCTCAGGAAAACAAAAACAAAAAAACAGGAATGGAACGCAGAAGACAGGGAGATTCAAAGCACAGGAAGGATTCGATGTCTCATTGTTGGCTTGAAGATGGAGGAGGTCACACAAGGAAACCTCAGTCCAACAGCCACAAGCAGCCAGATTCTGCCAACACCTGACCAAGTCCAGAAGCAGGTTCTTCCCCAGAGTCTCCTAAGAAGAGCCCGGCCACTAACACTGTGTTTTCAGCCATGAGACCCTAAGCAGAGAACCTGGTTGAGTCCACCAGACTTCTGGACTTCCACAGAACTACGTTTTAAGCTGCTAAGCTTTTAGTAAATTGTGACAGCAGCATTAGAAAAATAATATGGAGGTTGGGCACAGTAGCTCACGCCTGTAATCCCGGCACTTTGGGAGGCCGAGGCAGGTGGATCACGAGGTCAGGAGTTCAAGACCAGCCTGGCCAAGATGGTGAAACCCTGTCTCTACTAAAAACACAAAAATTAGCCAGGCATGGTGGCAGGTGCCTGTAATCCCAGCTACTCGGGAGGCTGAGGCAGAGAATTGCTTGAACCCGGGAGGCAGAAGTTGCAGCAGTGAGTGGAGATCGTGCCACTGCACTCCAGCCTAGGTGACAGAGCAAGACTCTGTCACAAAAAAATAGAAAAAAAGAAAATGTGGATTGTGGTACCAGGAGTGGGGTGCTGGTGTAACACCCAGCCAAAAATGCGGAAGTAGTTTTAGAATCAGGTAATGAGTAGAGGGTGGAAGAGTTCTGAGGATCACAAGAGGAAAGGCCTGGAGAGCCTTGAAACAGACTGTAGAAATACAGACATTAAAAGTGTGGAAGATTAGGAAATAGGAGCGGGATGCTAGTAAATGCAGCTGAAACAGACGGAGCCGAGATGGTTAGACCTAAGCCACAACAGTGTGAGGGTGTCAGACCAAAGCCAAATTGACCAGTTTTCTCCCTTAGGGGAGTAAGAAGTGGGGTTAGTTGGTATTTATTCTTCATGGAGAGGCGGAATCCATCCTGAACCCTCGATTTGTTTAAGTACTCGTTATGAGTAATCTTACCCATATATTTTTTCTAATTACTTTTATTATCTTTCCTTCAGTAAGAAGTGAATTTTTTTCTTTTTTCTTTTTTTTTTTTTGGGAGACAGAGTCTTGCTCTGTCGCCCAGGCTGGAGTGCAGTGGCACGATCTCGGCTCACCACAAGCTCCGCCTCCCGGGTTCATGCCATTCTCCTGCTTCAGCCTCCCAAGTAGGTGGGAATACAGTCGCCCGCCACCATGCCTGGCTAATTTTTTGTATTCTTAGTAGAGACGAGGTTTCACCATGTTAGCCAGGATGGTCTCGATCAAGGAGTGAAGTATTTTTCTAATTACTTTTCACTGGTGTTTATCTCCTAGGTCTTCTGCTCCAAGTTCTTAGTGAATTCTGTATTTTTAGGACTTTCTCTACAAATAGTACAGCTTTATTTTCACCCTCATTTGTTCTCTGCACTTCAAGGACTGTCTGCTTATGTGCACATCCTAGCCAGGTGTTCCCGTTTGTGACCACCTGACTCACAGCTGTAATGATCTCATAGATGCAGACACAGCTTCAGGCATTTTCTGGAGAGAACATCTTTTAAGAAGGGAAGCTATGGTATCCTTTGGGCTTCTATAGAGCTTTCGTGTTCTTTTTCTTTTTTTTCTTTTTTCTTTTTCTTTTTATTTTATTTATTTATTTATTTATTTTCTTTTCTTTTTTTGAGACAGAGTCTTGCTCTGTCACCAAGAGTGGAGTGGAGATCTCGGCTCACTGTAAGCTCCGCCTCTGGGTTCCTGCCATTCTCCTGCCTCAGCCTCCCGAGTAGCTGGGACCACAGGCGCCCGCCACGTCGCCTGGCTAATTTTTTTGTATTTTTTAGTAGAGACGGAGTTTCACCGTGTTAGCCAGGATGGTCTCGATCTCCTGACCTCGTGATCCACCTGTCTCGGCCTCCCAAAGTGCTGGGATTACAGGCTTGAGCCACCCTGCCCGGCCTTTTTTTTCTTATTTTTGAGACAAAGCCTCGCTCTGTTGCCCAGGCGGGAGTGCTGTGGTGCTACCTGGACCCACTGCAAGCTTTGCCTCCCAGGTTCAAGCCATTCTCCTGTCTCAGCCTCCTGAGTAGCGGGGATTACAGGCGCTCACCACTACACCCAGCTAATTTTTGTATTTTTAGTAGAGACAGGGTTTCTCCATGTTGGTTAGGCTGGTCTCGAATTCCTGACCTCAGGTGATCCACCCACCTCGGCCTCCCAAAGTGCTGGGATTACAGGCGTGAGCCACCACGCCCTGCAAGATCTTTCCAAATCGTGTTTTCTATTAAGACTCCTGGAGAGATGAGTTGATTGTTTCATGTAAGGATTATACCTTGAGTTTCATTTTCCATACCTTTCAAAAGGAGCATTACTAATAAACTTACAAACATTTTTTAAAAAGAAAAAGGAAAGAAAGCACTCGGGTGAGAGCCCAGAGGAAGTGAGGAGCACGTCCTGACAAAGTGGAGGGAGACAGGCCCCTGCTAGGCAGTGGCGGGAGACGCCATGGGGCTGTGTCCTGCTGCCGGACAGAGAGTTTGTCAGGTGAACCTGGGTGTTCAGCTGAGGAGATCTCCAGACAGTGGAAGATGCAGCCTGGCCTGTTCCTGCTGCTTATGGTGAAATGTGAGCATAGACCTGGATATTCAGCTGAGGAGATCTCCAGACAGTGGAAGATGCAGCCTGGCCTGTTCCTGCTGCTTATGGTGAAATGTGAGCATAGACCTGGATATTCAGCTGAGGAGATCTCCAGACTGTGGAAGATGCGGCCTGGCCTGTTCCTGCTGAATATGGTGAAATGTGAGCATAGACCTGGATATTCAGCTGAGGAGATCTCCACACTGTGGAAGATGCAACTTGGTCTCTTCTTGCTGCTTATGGCAGAATGTGAGCAGAAGGAAGGACTGAGGGGAGCGCTCTTAAACAAAAAGGAACGAGGACTTGATGATTTGGGAAACTTTCATCCTGTCCAGATGGCAAAAGATGCTAAGAATAAGTGATGGTTCCCAAAAGTGTGACCTGAAAAGCCGAGTGTATCTGTGCATGAGTGAGGTCAGAGCAGTCAGAGTCTTCAAAAGCAAACCTGAGGCTTCCAGAAAGCGCAGGGGCATCAGCCCTTGGCCACCTCCACAGACACTGAAGTGGACAGGAAATGTGCCAGCGAAGTTCACGCCACTCACAATCTTCTGAGACGCGTCACGTCAGCCACTGCAAGCACAGAAGCCAGTTCTCGATAGTAAATCTCTTCTATCTCCCACTGGTTCACGTTTCTAGATCAGCCCAACTGGCAAATTTTGGTGCCGGAAGTTGTTGCAGAGGAAGATCTTACAGATGAGTTATCTGCACTGGTTCTGGGACTTCTGGAATTGGTTCTCTAATATTATTAGATTTAGAGACACTAAGGGCCTAGTTTCCAGTAGTAAAGAGGATACAGGCCGGGCGCGATGGCTCACACCTGTAATCCCAACACTTTGGGAGGCCGAGTCGGGCAGATCACAAGGTCAGGAGACCGAGACCATCCTGGCTAACACGGTGAAACCCTGTCTCTACTAAAAATACAAAAAATTAGCCGGGCGTGGTGGCAGGTGCATGTAGTCCCAGCTACTCGGGAGGCTGAGGCAGGAGAATGGCATGAACCTAGGAGGCGGAGCTTGCAGTGAGCTGAGATCCGGCCACTGCACTCCAGCCTGGGCGACAGAGGGAGACTCCGTCTCAAAAAAAAAGGGATACAGTAGTCCATGGTGAGATCTTGCAAAATTATTCAAAATATTGCCATGGGATACCCTTCATTGGGAACCTATAGAAGCACAGATTCTGAGGGAACAAGTATTTGCTACTTCCAAACATTGCAGTCAAACTAATGGGTATAATGGGATGGGCTGGTTGCTCCTAACTGTGCTGGAGAAAGTGGGGAAGAAAAAGATGAGCTCAGGGTCCACACAAAGGACCTACAAGCTTCTATAGTGGCCCTAAAAGAAGCCCTTATCCCCTGTAGCTGCAGAAGTAAAACTGCTGAACACCACGCCTAGAGTTTAATCCTGTGAGCAGCTGAATTACAACAGAAATTAAATTCACAACTGATGTTATTAACCTTTGTCCACTTGGCCAGTCCTGTCCATGTAAAATTATATTTCTTTTTTTTTTTTGTTTTGAGATGGAGTCTTGTGCTGCCACCCAGGCTGGAATACAGTGGCACGATCTTGGCTCACTGCAAGCTCTGCCTCTCAGGTTCACGCCTTTCTCCTGTCTCAGCCTCCCGAGTAGCTGGGACTACAGGCGCCCACCACCACGCCCAGCTAATTTTTTGTATTTTTAGTAGAGATGGGGTTTCACTGTGGTCTCGATCTCCTGACCTTGTGATCCGCCCGCCTCGGCCTCCCAAAGTGCTGGGATTACAGGCGTGAGCCACCACGCCAGGCGTAAAATTGTATTTCATTGTCTTTGAACTTGCTTTTCTCTGATTCTTTTTTGTTTTTTTTGTTTTTTTTGAGATGGAGTCTCGCTCTGTCACCCAGGCTGGAGCGCAATGGTGCAATCTCGGCTCACTTGCAACCTCCACCTCCCAGGTTCAAGCGATTCTCCGCCTCAGGCTCCCCAGTAACTGGGATTACAGGTGCCCGCCACCACGCCCAGCTAATTTTTGTATTTTTAGTAGAGACAGGGTTTCACCATGTCAAGACCGTGCCGGGATGGTCTCGATCTCCTGACCTCGTGATTCACCTGCCTTGGCCTCCCAAAGTGCTGGGATGACAGGCGTGAGCCACCGCGCCCAGCCCTTTCTCTGATTCTTGATGAAGTTGAGCATCTTTCCATATGTTCCCTAGCTATTTGCACTTTCTGTTCTGTGGAGCGCTTTGTGGCTGCCACTGCTGCCCTAAGAAAGGCCTGGCTGCAAGGCTGGGAACTCGGCTGGGAAACAGTTCCCTGACTGATACAAACCTTCCCTAACGATGAAGTTGGTTTGCAGTGCCTAATCTTTACAAACAATGTGGTTTATGCTGGACATCACTTTCCTCCCAGGACTCTGGAATTTTGGTATATGCCAGGCAGAGGGTATCAATGTGACCACCCCCCAGTAAAAACTTCAGGTGATAAGTCCCTAATGAACTTCCCAGATAAACAACGCTTCACAAATGTCTTTACAACTTTTTGCAGAAGTTAAGTGTATCACACAGGATTTCCTTGGGAGACGATTCCTGGGTGCCTGAGCCCCGTTTCCTCTGACTCTCCTGGGAGACGATTCCTGGGTGCCTGAGCCCCATTTCCTCTGACTCTCCTGGGAGATGGCTGTTGGGTGCCTGAGCCCCGTTTCCTCTGACTCTCCTGGGAGACGGCTGCTGGGTGCCTGAGCCCGTTTGCTCTGGACTTTGCCCCGTGTGCCTTTTCTCTTTGCTGACACTGCTGTGTACTGTTCACTGTAATGAGTCTTAGCCAGTGTGACCGTGTGCTGAGTCCTGAGTAACACTGAATCACCAAGCCTCGGGATGATCTTGGGGACCCTCAACACATGCCTGGTCCAGTCTTTTGCTTTCATTTTTAAGAGACAGGGTCTCATTCTGTCTGGCTGGATTATAGTGATGTGATCATAGCTGACTGCAGCCTCAAAATCCTAGGCTCAGGTGAGCCTCCCAACTCAGCCTCCTAAGTAGCTAGGAACACAGGCACAGGCCACCACACCCAACTAATTTTTAAAATTTTTGTGGAGACAGGATCTCGCTATGTTGCCCAGGCTGGTCTTGAACGCCTGGCCTTGGGCGATCCTCCTGCTTCAGCCTCCCAAAGTGCTGGGATTACAGGTGTGAGCCACCACACCCGGTCTGTCCTTGAGTTTGTACATGATGCCATGATGTCTTAATTCCTCTAGCATTTTCACTCATCTTTGTATCTGGTGGGGTGAGTATCTACCTCGTTCTTCTCCTTCAGTTCTTTGTCATTTCTGTATAGGTTTAGAAACAGCTTACCAATTCAGTTTTGCTTGGAACTGCATTGGCTCTAGAAATCAATAGGGAAAAGTGGCATTTCTAAGATATTGAGGCCAGGTGCAGTGACCTCACCTATAATCTCAGCACTTTGGGAGGCCAAGGAGGGAAAATTGCTTGAGCCCAGGAGTTTGAGACCAGCCTGACAACATAATGAGACATTGTTTCTTTTTTTTTTTTTTTTTTTTTTTTTTTTTTGAGGCAGAGTCTCACTCTGTCGCCTGGACTGGAGTGCAGTGGCTGGATCTCAGCTCACTGCAAGCTCCGCCTCTCGGGTTTATGCCATTCTCCTGCCTCAGCCTCCCAAGTAGCTGGGACTACAGGCGCCCACCACCTAGCCCGGCTAGTTTTTGTATTTTTAGTAGAGACGGGGTTTCACCGTATTAGCCAGGATGGTCTCGATCTCTTGACCTCGTGATCCGCCCATCTCGGCCTCCCAAAGTGCTGGGATTACAGGCTTGAGCCACCGCGCCCAGCCAAGACATTGTTTCTAAAAAAAGAAATAGCCAGGCATGGTGGTGCACACCTGTGGTCCTGGCCACCTGAGGGACTAAGGTGGGAGGATCACCTGAACCCATGAGGTCGAGCCTACACAGCAAGCCATGATCATGCCACTGCACTCCAGCCTGGGCAACACAGCAAGACCTCATTAAAACAAAAAAGATTTTTTTTTTTTTTTTTTTGAGATGAAGTGTCTGTGTGTTGCCCAGGCTGGAGTGCCATGGCGTGATCTTGGCTCACTGCAACCTCCACCTCAGGGTTCAAGCGATTCTCCTGCCTCAGCCTCTGAGTAGCTGGAATTACAGGCACACGCCACCACACCCAGCTAATTTTTGTGTTTTAAGTTGAGATGAGGTTTCATCATGTTGGCCAGACTGGCCTCAAATTCCTGACCTCATGATCCACCCGCCTCGGCCTCCCAAAGTGCTGAAATTACAGGCATGAGCCACCACGCCTGGCCTCTTTCTAACACATTTAATAACCTCCATAAAGATCTTGCATGTCATTTGTTAGATTTCATCCCAGGAACTTTACATTTTTGTTGCTTTTATAAATTGCATGGGTTTTATTTTCTGCTGATCCAGGGACTGTGGTTGCCCTTGATGAGTTACTCTTATATCCAGAAGACTTGCTAAATGCCCCTAAATCTTACTGAATTGGTTGTCAATTATTTGGAGTTCTCTTTGTACCCATCATCTGCAAACTATGAGGGTTTTATTTCTTCCTTTCCAATCCTTATATCTTTTCCTTCCTTATTTCATTAGTCCAGATCTCCAAGACAGTGTTGAATAGAAATGGTGATGGTAGCCATCCTTGTCTTGTTTCTGATTCAGAAAGGAAAGTTTTAACATGAAATATGGTGGTTGCTCGATATTCTGTACCACGCTGAGGCAGTTCCCCTGTGATTCCACATTTGCTGTAAGTTTTTGTTGTGAATGAATATTGAATCCACCTACCTAATACTTTCCCAGAAGCTATGGAGTTGCCCATACGGTTGTTTTCCCTTTAATCTGTAAATGTGATGAATGACATTACTAACTTTTTGAATTTGGGACTAATCTTTCTTTCCTGGGTTGAATTCAACTTGGTCCCTCATATTACCCTTCTTAATGCATTGTGGACTTTGGTCTGTGATTTTTTTTTTCTTTTTTTTTTTTTTTGAGACAGAGTCTTGCTGCATTGCCCAGGCTGTAGTGCAGTGGCACGATCTCAGCTCATTGCAGCCTCCACATCCTAGGTTCAAGCAATTCTCCTGTCTCAGCCTCCCAAGTAGATGGGATTACAGGCGTGCCCCACCACACCTGGCTAATGTTTGTATTTTTAGTAGAGACGGAGTTTTGCCATGTCGGCCAGGCTAGTCTCAAACTCCCAAACTCAGGTAATCCGTCCTCCTCAGCCTCCCAAAGTGCTGGGATTACAGGTGTGAGCCAACGCACCCGGCCTGTTCTGTGATTTTTTCCTTTTGAAGTGGCATGTTGCTGTGTTACCCAGGCGGGCCTCGAACTCCTGGGCTCAAGTGATCCTCCCACCTCACTGAGACTACAATAGCTACGACTCTAAGCATGGGCACCGCTTCTGGCTTGGTCTGTGATTTTGTTTAAGAAGCTTGTATCCATCTTCATGGGTACATCTGACATAAAATTTTCCTTTCTCTTTTTTCTGGCCTCATAAATACGTTGGGAAGTTTTCCCTCTTTTTTCTGCAACTGAGTAATGTTTAAATTATCTCCTCCTGAAATTGGCTCACTTCCCTTGAGGCTTCCCGGCCTGATTTTTTTTTTTTTTTTTTTTGAGACGGAGTCTCGCTCTGTCTCCCAGGCTGGAGTGCAGTGGCCGGATCTTAGCTCACTGCAAGCTCCACCTGCCAGGTTTACGCCATTCTCCTGCCTCAGCCTCCCGAGTAGCTGGGACTACAGGCGCTCGCCACCTCGCGCGGCTAGTTTTTGTTTTTTTTTTTTTTTTTTGGTAGAGACGGGGTTTCACTGTTCTGTGATTTTTAGCCAGGATGGTCTCAATCTCCTGACCTCGTGATCCACCCGTCTCGGCCTCACAAAGTGCTGGGATTACAGGCTTAAGCCACCGTGCCTGGCCCCAGCCTGATGTTTTCTTTGAGGGGAATGTTCTGATACTGAGTTTTATTAATAGTTATAGAACCACTTGGCTGGCTTTGTCCTCTTGATCACATTTGGTCATTTATAATTTTTCTGGAATGTGTCCATTTAATCCAACATTTCAAATATGTAAGTATAAATTGTTAGTGTCCTCTGTTAAGGCTCTGCTGTGTCTGCAGCTGGGTTCCCTTCCTTTTGCTCTTGCTCTTCTCGTGATCTCGCAGAAATGTGTCAACTTACTGCCTTTTTTTTTTTTTTTTGAGACGGAGTCTCACTCCGTTGCCCAGGCTGGAATGCAGTGGCTGGATCTCGGCTCACTGCAAGCTCCTCCTCCCCGGTTCACGCCATTCTCCTGCCTCAGCCTCCTGAGTAGCTGGGTCTACAGGCACCCACCACCACA
This sequence comes from Rhinopithecus roxellana, assembly GCF_007565055.1. NCBI lineage: Eukaryota > Metazoa > Chordata > Mammalia > Primates > Cercopithecidae > Rhinopithecus > Rhinopithecus roxellana. Next base: position 8,813,553 of record NC_044564.1, read on the forward strand.
CCCAGCTAATTTTTTTGTATTTTTAGTAGAGACAGGGTTTCACCATGTTGGCCAGGATGGTCTCAATCTCCTGACCTCATGACCTGCCCATCTCGGCCTCCCAAAGTGCTGGGATTACAGGTGTGAGCCACCGTGCCCAGCCAACTTACTGCCTTTTAAAATAATGAGTATTTGGCTTTGTTGAGTCTTTCTGTTGCATTTTTGTTGTCTAGCTCATCAATTTCTAATCTTATCTTTATAATTTCCTTCCTTTTGCTTTCTTGGGTTTGTTTCCAAGTGACGTTGCTTAGCTCTTTAATTTTCAGACTCCATAAATTTTTCTCAAAGTATTGTTTTCACTGTGTTTTATCAGTTTTGATATACAGTGTTTTCATTGTTTTTAGTTCTAATAGCGTTTGGATGTCAATTATGATTACTTATTTGACTTCATTCTTTAGAAGGCTGTTTTTCAATTTTAGAAACCTTGGATCTTGGGGCTTTTAGTTATCTTTTTAAAAATGATTTCTAACCTAACTTCAGGAACAGAGTCTGTATATTTCCAGTTTTGGAAATTTCTTAAGATTTGCTTCGCAGCCAAGTAGATGATCCTTTTTATAAATCATCCACATGGACTGTAAAAGGATACATGGTATCGGCCGGGCACGGTGGCTCACGCCTGTAATCCCAGCACTTCGGGAGGCTGATACGGGGGGATCACAAGGTCAGGAGACTAAGACCATCCTGGCTAACACGGTGAAACCCCGTCTCCACTAAAAATACACAAAATTAGCTGGGCGTGGTGGCGGGCGCCTGTAGTCCCAGCTACTCGGGAGGCTGAGGCAGGAGAATGGGGTGAACCCAGGAGGTGGAGCTTGCGGTGAGCCGAGATCGTGCCACTGTACTCCAGACTGGGCGACAGGGCGACAGAGCGACAGAGCGACAGAGAGAGACCCTCTCAAAAAAAAAAAAATAGAGGATACATAGTATCCCCTTCCAGTCATGCTCATCTCTCTACCCCTCTCTCCCTCCCACTCCCCTACCTGGCAACATAGACACACACTCAGTAGATCCAGCTTTGCCAAATGTGTTGCTCAACTCATCTTTTTCTCTTTTTTGGGGAAGAAATCTCACTCTGTCTCCCAGGCTGGAGTGCAGTGGCACCATCTCGGCTCCCTGCAACCTCCGCCTGCCCAGTTCAAGCAATTCTCCTGCCTCAGCCTCCCAAGTAGCTGGGACTACAGACAGCGCACCACCATACGTGGCTAATTTTTGTCTTTTTAGTAGAGATGGAGTTTCACCATATTGGCCAGGCTGGTCTTGAACTCCTGACCTTGTGATCTGCCCACCTCAGCCTCGTAAAGTGCTGGGATTACAGGCGTGAGTCACTGCGCCCAGCCTAAATCATCTTTATCCTATTTGCTTTTCTGCCTGATTCTACCAAGAGAGCCATACTGAGGTTTCCTGTGATGGTGCATTCATCAAATTTTCCACGCAATTATGTCACTGTTTGCTTTATATGTTTTAAAGTTATGTTAGTAGGTGCATATACATATTATTATTAGAATTCTTATATCTTTCTATTGTGTGAAATCTTTTATAATTATGAGGTAAACCTCTTTGACTCCAGTAATGCTCTTTGCTATAAAATATATTTTAACTGGCTGGGCACGGTGGCTCAAGCCTGTAATCCCAGCACTTTGGGAGGCCGAGACAGGCAGATCACGAGGTCAGGAGATCGAGACCATCCTGGCTAACAACAGTGAAAACCCGTCTCTACTAAAAAATACAAAAAAAAAAAAACTAGCCGGGCGAGGTGGCGGGCACCTGTAGTCCCAGCTACTTGGGAGGCTGAGGCAGGAGAATGGCGTAAACCCAGGAGGCGGAGCTTGCAGTGAGCTGAGATCCGGCTACTGCACTCCAGCCTGGGCGACAGAGCGAGATTCCGTCTAAAAAAAAAAAAAAAAAAAAAAAATATATATATATATATATATATTTTTTTTTTTAACTAACATTGATACCATTTCTCCATTATTCTTTGGTTAGTACTGGTAGAGCACTTTTTCATCCTTTTACTTTCAAACTTCTTTTATATAGTAGGTGTATTTCTTGCAAACTGTTTCTAGCTGGATTTTTTTTTTTAATCTAGTCTGAGTCTTTGCTTTTTAACTTATTAGTTTAGTCCTTTTACATTTATTGTAATTATTGATAGAATTTGGGTTTAGTCACACTATCTTAATTTGTGCTTTCTATTTGTACAACTTTTCCTATTCTTTTTCCTCTTCTTTTTTTCATGCTTTTAGCTTTTTTACTTTCATTCTATTTTTCCTTCAGTCAGTTGGAAAGCTATAAATTCTATTGCTGTTGCTTTCCTTGTTTTCTTAAAATATGCATATTTTGCTATGGATTTATTTCTTTTCTTTGTAGGGATTGCCCTAGAATTTTTTTTTTTTTTTTTTTTTTAAGACAGAGTCTCACTTTGTCACCCAGGCTGGAGTGCAGTGGCACTATCTTGGCTCACAGCAATCTCCACCTCCCAGGTTCAAGCAATTCTGCCTCAGCCTCCCGAGTAGCTGGAACTACAGGCACCCAGCACCACACCCAGCTAATGTTTGTATTTTTAGTAGAGATGAGGTTGCACGATGTTGGCCAGGCTGGTGTCAATCTCCTGACCTCAAGTAATCCACCTGCCGCGGCCTACCAAAGTGCTGGGATTGCAGGCGTGAGCCACCACGTGTGGCCGAGAAATGTTAACACATTTGAGTTACCAATATCTAAAAATTGGTGTAGTTGAGTTACCAATACCTAAAGTTATAGTTAAGTCAGGGATCGTACATCGATTTATGTTTCATATATTTCAATAGCTTTTGGGGTACAAGTGGCATTTGGTTACATGGATGAATTGTATAATGACGAAATCTGATATGTTACTGCACTGTCACCCAAATAGTATATATTGTACCCAATATGTCGCTTTTTATCCCTTACTCCTCCTCCTGCCCTCCCCACTTCTGAGCCTTCAGTGTCCATTATATCACTCTGCATGGCTTTGTGTACCCATAGGTTAGTTCCCACGTATAAGTGAGAACATACAGTATTTGGTTTTCCATTCCTGGGTTACTTAGAGTAATGGCCTCCAGATCCATTCAGGTTTCTGCAGAGACATTATTTTGTTCTTTTTTATGGCTGAGTAGTATTCCACGGTGTGTATATACCACATTTCTTTATCCACTCGTTGGTTGATGGATACTGAGGTTAGTTCCATATCTTTGCACTTGTGAATTGTGCTGTGATAAACATACGTGTGCAGGTGTCTTTCTGATATAATAACTTATTTTCCTTTGGGTAGATACTCAGGAGTGGGACGGCTGGAGCACATGGTAGATCTGCTTTTAATTCTTTGAGAAATCTCCATGCTGTTTTCATAGATGTTGTACTAATTATTTATTTTTATTTATTTATTTATTTTATTTTAAGATGAAGTCTAGCTCTGTCACCAGGCTGGAGTGCAATGGCGCGATCTTGGCTCACTGCAACGTCCACCTCCCAGGTTCAAGTGATTCTTCTGCCCCAGCCTTCTGAGTAGCTGGGACTATAGGCACCTGCCACCACGCCTGGCTAATTTTTTGTCTTTTTAGCAGAGACCGGGTTTCACCATGTTGGGCGGGCTGGTCTCGAACTCCTGACCTTGTGATCCACTTTGGCCTCCCAAAGTACTGGGATTAAGGCGTGAGCCACTGTGCTGGTCTTTTTCACATTTTAATAATGTCTATTCGGCTATAGTGCAAGGTGGCATCTCATTGTGGTTTTAATTTGCATTTCCCTGATGATTCGTGATGTTGAACGCTTTTTCATATTTGATGGCTATTTGTATATCTTCTTTTGAGAAATGTCTATTCACATGTCATTTGCCCACTTTTTGATGGGATTCTTTGTTTTTTTTTTCTTGCTGATTGGTTTGAGTTCCTTGTAGATACTTGATATTACCTCTTCGTTAGATGCATAGTTTGCAAATATTTTCGCCCATTCTGTGGGCTGTTTTCTCTAATTATTATTTCTTTTGCTGTGCAGAAGCTTTTTAGTTGAATTAGGTCGCATTTATTTATTTTTCTTTTTGTTGCATTTGCTTTTGTGGTTCTAGTCGAAATTGTTTGCTTAAGCCAATGTGCAGAAGAGCTTTCCTCGATTTCCTTCTAGAATGTTTATGGTTCAGGTCTTAGATTTAAGTCTTTCATCCATCTTGAGTTGGTTTTTGTATATGGTGAGAGATAGGGATCCAGTTTCATTCTCCTACATGTGGCCAGCCGGTTTTCCCAGCACCAGTTATTTGGTAAGGTGTCTTTTTCTCCAATTTATGTTTATTTGGACTTTGAAAAGATCAGTTGATTGTAAGTATTTGGTTTTATTTCTGGATTCTCTATTCCATCCCATTGGTCTATGTATCTACTTTTATATCAGTACTATGCTATTTTGGTACCTTATTAGTCCATTCTCACATTGCTATAAAGGAATACCTGAGGCCAGGTGCAGTGGCTCATGCCTGTAATCCTAGGACTTTGAGAGGCTGAGGCGGGCGGATTACCTGAGGTTGGGAGTTCGAGACCAGCCCGACCAACATGGTGAAACCCCATCTCTATTAAAATACAAAAAATTAGCTGGACGTGGTGGTGTGTGCCTATAGTCCCAGCTACTCAGGAGGCTGAGGCAGGGGAATCACTTAAACCTGGGAGGTGGAGATTATCGTGAGCTGAGATCATGCCACTGCACTCCAGCCTGGTGACAGAGCAAGACTCCATCTCAAAAAAAAAAAAAAAAAAAAAAATTGTCGGGCTTGGTGGTGGGCACCTGTAATCCCAGCTACTCGGGAAGCTGAGGCAGGAGAATCACTTGAACCCAGGAGACAGAGGTTGCAGTGAGCTGAGATCATGTCACTGCACTGTACTCCAGCCTGGGCCACAGAGTGAAACTCTGTCTCAAAAAAAAGAAAAAAAGAAATACCCGGGACTGGGTAACTTCTAAGAAAAGAAGTTCGGTTGGCTCATGGTTCTGGAGGCTGTACAGGAACCTGTATCACTGGCATCTGCTTCTGGGGAGCCTCTGGAAACTTCCGGTCCTGGCAGAAGGCAAAGCAGGAGCTTGCATGTCACATGGTGAAGGCAGGAGCGAGAGAGCAAGAGGGGACGCGCTGCGCACTTTTAAACGACCAGGCAAGGACAGGACCAAGGGGGCTGGTGCTAAACCACTCCTGAGAAATCCTCCCCCGTGATCCAGTCACCTCCAGTCACCTCCCGCCAGGCTGCACCTCCAACACTGAGGCTTGCCTTTCAAGATGAGATTTGGGCGGGGACACATCCAAACACAGAGCCTTGTAGTATAGTGTCAGTCAGGGTTCTCTAGAGGGACAGAACTGATAGGATAGATGTGCATATGAAAGGAAGTTTATTTTATTTTATTTTTTTTGAGGCGGAGTCTCACTCTGTCGCCCAGGCTGGAGTGCAGTGGCGCAATCTCGGCTCACTGCAAGCTCCGCCTCCTGGGTTCCCACCATTCTCCTGCCTCAGTCTCCCGAGTAGCTGGGACTACGGGCGCCCGCCACCTCGCCCGGCTAATTTTTTGTATTTTTAGTAGAGACGGGTTTTCACCGTGTTAGCCAGGATGGTCTCGATCTCCTGACCTCGTGATCCGCCCACCTTGGCCTCCCAAAGTGTTGGGATGACAGGCGTGAGCCACCGCACCCGGCCCACAAAAGGAAGCTTACTAAGGAGAGTTGACTCCCAGGATCACAAGGTGAAGGCTCACAATAGGCCGTCTGCAAGTTGAGGAGCCGGGAAGCCAGTGGTAGATCAGTCCAAGTCCCAAATTCTCCGAAGTTGGGAAGCTGGCAGTGCAGCCTTCAGTTTGCAGCCAAAGGCCCGAGGGCCCCTGGCAAACCACTGGTGTGCGTGTAAGAGTCCAAAAGCTGAGGAACTTGGAGTCTGATGTTCGAGGACAGGAAGCACCCAGCATGGGAGAAGATGGGGCCGGAAGACTCAGCAAGTCGGCTCTTCCATCTTCTCCTGCCTGCTTTATTCTGGCCGTGCTGGCCGCAGGTTAGATGGTGCCTACTGAGGGCGGGTCTGCCTCTCCCAGTCCATGGACTCTGTGAAATGTAAATCCCCTTTGGCAGCACCCTTACAGACACACCCAGGATCGATACTTTGCATCTTTCAGTCCAATCCAGTTGACACTCAATAGAAACCATCACAAGTGTAATTTGAAGTTGGATAATGTGAGGCCTCCAGATTTGTGTTTTGTTTTTGGGGGGTTTTTTTTGAGACAGAGTCTCACTCTGTCGCCAGGCTGGAGTGCAGTGGCACAATCTCGGCTCACTGGAACCCCCGCCTCCTGGGTTCAAGGGATTCCCCTTCCTCAGCCTCCGGAGGAGCTGGGACTACAGGCACCTGCCACCACGCCCAGCTGATTTTTTGTATTTTAGTAGGGAGGGAGTTTCACCATGTTGGCTAGGCTGGTCTCGAACTCCTGACCTTGTGATCCACCCGCCTCGGGCTCCCAAAGTGCTGGGTACAGGTGTGAGCCACTTCGCCCGGCTGAGGTTCGTTGTTTTTCCTTAGGACTTCTTTGGCTATTCAGGCTCTCTTTTGGTTTCATACAAATTTTAGGATTGTTTTTTCTAATTCTGTGAAAAGCTTTGATATAGGAACTGCACTTAATCTGTAGATTGCTTTGGGCAGTTTGGTTATTTCACAATATTGATTCCTCCAGTTCTTGAGCATGGGATGTATTTCCATTTGTGTCATTCGTGATTTCTTTCAGCAGCATTTTGTAGTTCTCCTTGTAGAGGTCTTTCACCTCCTTGGTTAAGTACATTCCTAGGTTTGTTTTGTGTGTGTGTGTGTGTGTGTGTGTGTGTGTGTGTGTGTGTGTGTGTGTTGTCGTTGCGCAGATATTGTAAAAGGGATTGAGTTTTGTTTTTTTTTCCACATATTTATTTATTTACTTTTATTTTTTTGAGACGGAGTCTCGCCCTGTTGCCCAGGCTGGAGTGCAGTGGCGCCATCTCGGCTCACTGCAACCTCCACCTCCCGGGTTCATGCAATTCTCCTGCCTCAGCCTCCGGGATAGCTGGGATTACAGGCACGCACCACCACACCCAGGCTAAATTTTGTATTTTTAGTAGAGACGGGGTTTCACCATGTTATCCAGGCTGGTCTCAAACTCCTGACCTCAAGTGAGCCACCCCCGTGGGCCTCCCAAAGTGCTAGGATTACAGGCATGAGCCACCGCGCCCGGCCTGAGATCCTGGTTTCCTTCTCAGCTTGGTCGTTGTGCTACTGATTTGTGCACATTGATTTTGTAACCCGAGACTTGACTGAATTCATTTGTCAAATCAAGGAGTCTTGGAGGCGCCTTTAGGGTGTTCGAGGTATACAGTCATAACATTGGCAAACGGAGATAGTTTGACTTCCTGTTTTCCCATTTGGATGCCCTCTCTTTCTTTCTCTTCCCTGAGAGTTCTGGTCAGAACTTTGAGCACTATGTTGTGAGGGCGGGAGGGTGAGGGGAGGGCAGCCTTCTCTCGTTCCAGTTCTCAGGGGGGTGTTTTCCACTTTTCCCCGTTGAATATGATGTTGGCTGCTGGTGTGTCATATATGGCTTTTATTATTTTGAGGTATGTTCCTTTCATGCCTAGTTGGGTGAGGATTTTTATCATAAAGCAATGCTAGATTTTATCAGATGCTTTTTATGCATCTCTTGAGATGATCATGTCATTTTTGTTTTTAATTCTGTTTATGTGATGAATCAAACTTTCTAACTTGCACATGTTGAACCCCCCTGAATCCCTGGGATGAAACTCACTTGATCATGGTGAGTTATCGCTTTAATGTGCTGTTGGATTCTGTTTGCAGGGTCCATTTATCTTTCTTACCTTACCTGCTGTCATTTTCCAGAATGTTAACACGATGCTGTTTTTCTTAATTCTGCGAATTAGACATGATCATGTTTCCTTTATGGACTCGACGTCTTTTAGTGTTGATGATCTGTGGACCGTTTATTGCATGGCAGACCTTCCTCTGGGAAACGACAAACTCCTTCTTGTTAATGAATTTTCCTTGTTCTTTAATTGGGGCCATTTTTCCTTTCTAAAAAGCTCTGTTTGCTCTTTCTTGAAGGAGAGTGTTGCTGGTTTATACTAGCAGCTCCACAGAACTTTGAAAACCCTCCGCTGCCTTTTGGCTCCATTGTTGCCCTCGAGAAGTTCGCCATCAGTCCTGTGTAGCTCCTGTGTACCCCCGTGTAGCTCCTGTGGGGCCCCACTGTAGTTCCTTTGTGGCCCCTCTGTAGTTCCCATGTTGCCCTGTGTAGTTCCTATGTAGCCCTGTGTAGCCCCGTGTAGTTCCCATGTAGCCCCGTGTAGTTCCCGTGTAGCCCCATGTAGTTCCTATGTAGCCCCGTGTAGCCCCGTGTAGTTCCCGTGTAGCCCTGTGTAGTTCCTATGTAGCCCCATGTAGCCCTGTGTAGTTCCTGTGTAGCCCTGTGTGGCCCCGTGTAGCCCCGTGTAGTTCCCATGTAGCCCCGTGTAGTTCTCGTGTAGTTCCTGTGTAGACCCGTGTAGTTCCCGTGTAGTTCCTGTGTAGACCCGTGTAGTTCCTGTGTAGCCCTGTGTGGCCCCGTGAAACCCCATGTAGTTCCCATGTGGCCCTGTGTAGTTCCCGTGTAGTTCCGGTGTAGCCCCATGTAGTTCCCGTGTAGTTCCTGTGTAGCCCCGTGTAGTTCCTGTGTAACCCCATGTAGTTCCTGTGTAGCCCCATGTAGTTTCTGTGTAGCCCCGTGTAGTTCCTGTGTAGCCCCGTGTAGCTCCTGTGTAACCCCACTGTTGTCCCTCTGTGGCCCCTCTGTAGTTCCCATGTTGCCCCGTGTAGTTCCTGTGTAGCCCTGTGTAGCCCCGTGTAGTTCCCATGTAGCCCCGTGTAGTTCCTGTGTAACCCCATGTAGCTCCTGTGTAACCCCACTGTAGTCCCTCTGTAGCCCCTCTGTAGTTCCTGTGTAGCCCCGTGTAGTTCCTGTGTAGCCCTGTGTGGCCCCGTGTAGCCCCGTAGTTCCTGTATAACTAGTCTGTTTCTTCCCTTTGACCATTGTTTCCTTTTTTCCTGTATATTTACTTTATTTACCAGTTGTGTTTGTTTTTACTTTTTTTATTCATCATATAGGTGTATATTAGTTGTTTTTACTCATCATATTGGTGTATATTTGTTATCACCACAAAGTAGCTACTTGCTGTGTCGCTTTTTTCCTTCCTTTTTTGTGGTAAAACATACATAACACGAAATTGACCATTTTAACCGTTTTTAAGTGTGCAGTTCAGTGGCATTAGCACACTCACTGTATCATATATCCATCACCACCACCTCTTTCCAGAACTCGGTATCATCCCAAACAAAGACACCGTACCAGCCAGGGGCGGGGGCTCACGCCTGGAGTCCCAGTACTTTGGGAGGCCGAGATGGGCGGATCACGAGGTCAGGAGATCGAGACCATCCTGGCTAACACGGTGAAACCCCGTCTCTATTAAAAATACAAAAAAAAAAAATTAGCCGGGCGTGGTGGCGGCGCCTGTAGTCCCAGCTACTCGGGAGACTGAGGCAGGAGAGTGGCGTGAACCAGGGAGGCAGAGCTTGCAGGAAGCCGAGATCACGCCACTGCACTCCACCCTGGGCAACAGGGCAAGACTCTCTCAAAAAAAAACACAACAACAACAACGACTCTGAGCCAATAGTTATCTCCCTCCCCTCCCTCTAGCCCTGGTGGTCACTGTTCCACTTTCTGCCTCTATGAATTGACCTGTCCTAGGTACCTCGCTAGACGTGGAATCATATAGTATCTGCCCGTTTGCGTCTGGCGTCTTCCACTCGGCATGTCGTGAGGGTCTATCTGGGCCGTAGCCTGTGTCTGAACGTCCTTCCTTTCTGAGGCTGGATGACGTTCCGTTGCAGGATGGACCCATTTTGTTTCCATTCGTCTGTGGATGGGCCCCAGGTTGCTTCCCTCTTCTGGTTATTCTGAATGTGGCTGCTACGAACACTGATGGATAAGGATGTGCCTGAGCTTCTGCTTTCAGTTCTTTTGCATTTACAGCTAAAGGCGAAACTACTGAATCCTCTTCTGACTCTGTGTTTAACTTCTTGAGGCACCGTCACACTATTTTCCACAGCAGCCGCACTGCTTACCTTCCCACCAGTGACGCGTGAGGGTTCAGTTTATCCACATCCCACCAACATTATTTCCCTTTTTTTTTTTTTTTTAATAAAAGCCATCCTAATGGATGTGATGTCTCACTGTGGTTTTTATTTGTGTTTCGCTAATGACGAATGATGTTGAGCATCTTTTCATGTGCTTATTGGCCACGCATATATCTTTGAAGAAGTGTGTATTCAAGTCCTTTGTCAACTTTTTCTTTTCTTTTTGAGATAAAGTTTCACTTTGTTACCCAGGCTGGAGTGCAGTGGCACGATCACAGCTCACAGCAGCCTCAGCCTCCCAGGCTCAGGCTATCCTCCCGCCTAGGCCTCCCAAAGTGTTGGGATTCCAGGCGTAAACCACCGTGCCCCGCCCTTCCATTTTTAAACTAGATTATTTACTTTTCTGTTGTTGAATTATGGGGTTCTTCCTATACTCTGGATATCAACCCCTGGCCAGATACGTGATTTGCAAATACCGACGTCTCCACTCCGCGGTGTTTTACTCCTCCAGAGTGTCCTACACGCACATTTCACTGTAATGAAGGTCCAGTCACTCCCGTGTTTCTTTTGCTGCCTTTGCTACAGTGTCATATCGAAGAAATCCTGGCCAAATACAGTGCCAGGAAGTGGTCCCCTGTGTCTTCTTCTAAGAGGTTTTTTTTTTTTTTTTTTTTTTTTTGAGATAGAGTATCTTTGTAGCCTAGGCTGGAGTGTGGTGGCGTGAACACAGCCCACTGCAGCCTTGACCTCCCGGCTCAGGTGATCATCGCACATTGACCTCCTAAGAAGCTGGGACTACAGGCACACCTGCCTAGTTTTTTTATTTTTTGTGAGATGGGGTTTCGCTATGTTGCCCAGGCTGGTCTAGAACTCCTGGACTCAAGCAATCTGCCCATCGCAGCCTCCCAAAGTGCTGGGATTACAGGCATGAGCCACCTTGCCCAGCCTCTTGTAAGAGTTTTATAGTATTAGCTCTGATGTTTTTGAGTTGGTCTTGCACTCTTAAAGATAACTAATGATTTGGCTGGGCACGGTGGTTCACACCTATAATCCCAGCACTTCGGGAGGCTGAGGCAGACGGATCACCTGAGGTCAGGAGTTTGAGACCAGCCTGGCCACCATGGCGAAACCCCATCTCTACTAAAAATACAAAAATTAACTGGGTGTGGTGGTGGGTGACTATAATCCCAGCTACTTGGGAGGCTGAGGCACGAGAATCGCTTGAACCTGGGAGGAGGATGTTGCAATGAGCTGAGATTGTGCGCTCCAGCCTGGGCGACCGAGCGAGACTCCATCTCAAAATAAATAAATAAATAAAAACAGTTAATGATTTTAAGGAACCATTCTGAACGCATAGAAAGGTGTCTGTGTCCTCCGCTGCACCTCTGTTCCCTGACTGGCATGTTGCCTCCCTGTGGTGTGGGAGCCCCGCTGGCTCCTGAGTCCTCGGATGTAACACCTGGCTCTTGGATCACCGTTGCTTTCTGTAGTGTCTAGAGGCTCCAGCCTCATTGTCTGCATTTGTCCCTTAGATCTGGAATCAGTCATTTCTCCAAAAAGCTCGGGCTCCTTTTAGTGTAAAATGTAGAAACCAGTGTTGGGTACAGGCACTCCCGGCTACGGGACTGGGTCTTGTCTCCAGACCTTTGCAGCGGATTGTGCGGAAATACACTTTAAAAAATATATGTAACAGGCCGGGCGCGGTGGTTCAAGCCTGTAATCCCAGCACTTTGGGAGGCCGAGACGGGCGGATCACAAGGTCAGGAGATCAAGACCATCCTGGCTAACCTGGTGAAACCCCGTCTCTACTAAAAAATACAAAAAAACTAGCTGGGCGAGGTGGCGGGTGCCTGTAGTCCCAGCTACTCAGGAGGCTGAGGCAGGAGAATGGCGTGAACCCAAAAGGCGGAGCTTGCAGTGAGCTGAGATCCGGCCACTGCACTCCAGTTTGGGCGACAGAGCGAGACTCCGTCCCAAAAAAAAATATATATATATATATATATATGTAACATACAGCAGAAATTCATCCTGAAGCTTTTTATTCAGAGCTGGAGTTTTCTTGTAAGCTTAATATCCTTAATTTTAATCCTTTGTCGGCTGAAAACTCTCATACTCACAAAATCAGCAAAATAATCCGTCTATTTTATGCCACAGTTGATACACAGCTTTGGAAGAGCCACGTCAACACCGACAGTCACCCATAGTATCATCACTGCAGGGTTTTCTTCATATTTATTTTTTTGTTTAAGACGGAATCTCGCTCTGTCGCCCAAGCTGGAGTGCAGTGGCGCGATCTCGGCTCACTGCAAGCTCCGCCTCCTGGGTTCACACCATTCTCCTGCCTCAGCCTCCCGAGTAGCTGGGACTACAGGGGCCCGCCACCGCGCCCGGCTAATTTTTTTGTATTTTTATTAGAGACGGGGTTTCACCGTGTTAACCAGGATGGTCTCGATCTCCTGACCTCGTGATCTGCCCGCCTCGGCCTCCCTAAGTGCTGGGATTACAGGATCACCGCGCCCAGTTGGTTTTCATTTTTGATGTGTATTTGGCTCCGTAGGAGCTAGGGGCAAGTTACTGTGTTTTCAAATCTCTAGAGTCTCTTGGAATACCTCTGTATGTGTTTTATTTATTTCATTTTCTTCTGCTTTTGAGGGATGGCTTTTTAAATTCAATTTTGTTTGTAGTTATGAAAAACAGGCCGGGCGCGGTGGCTCAAGCCTGTAATCCCAGCACTTTGGGAGGCCGAGATGGGCGGATCACGAGGTCAGGAGATCGAGACCATCCTGGCTAACATGGTGAAACCCCGTCTCTACTAAAAATACAAAAATCTAGCCGGGCGAGATGGCGGGCGCCTGTAGTCCCAGCTGCTCCGGAGGCTGAGGCGGAGCTTGCAGTGAGCTGAGATCTGGCCACTGCACTCCAGCCCCGTCTCAAAAAAAAAAAAAAAAAAAAAAAAAAAAAAGAAAAACAAATGTTTGCATGGTGCCAAGATTAAATCTATACAATGAGGCGACACCCAGGACCCGGGCTGCAGGTGTCTGAGGGCCAGCAGGGCTCCTCACCACCCAGACCCCAGGCAGAGGCCACCCTGGAGGACAAAGGGGGCCTGGTGCAGGGCCAGGATCCAGGGAGCTAAGGGGCAGTGAGCAGAGGCGGCCCAGTCCAGGAGCACGGAGCTGCCCCCTTCACCCGCTGGTTGCCCCTCCCACACAGGTCGCCAGGCAGGAGGAGAGGATCATCCTGACGTCGGGGCAGCCATTCCACAAGGTGAGTGTCCCACAGATGAGCTCAGTGGGCCTGAGCCCCATCTTCCCAAGCCCCCAGCCCCTTGGCCACCCCCACCTCAGGATCAGCTTGCCATGGGGCCGGCCCCCAGCACCTCTGCCATACCCCTGGTGGGCCAAGAGAAGGCTCCTGCCCCATGCTGGTGGAGATGGGCTGGGCCTGGGCAGGTGCTGGGCTCTGCACTGCCCTTCAGTAGCTGAGCCATGTCTTCGCAGCTCCGGGCCCAGGTCGGGGCTGGGCGCTGCCTCTCGGTCGACTGCTCCCTGAAGGCCCAACAGCAGGCTAAGGCTGTGCTCAAGCATTTCAATGTGCGCGTCACCCACGCAGACATCTTCAGCCGCTGCCAGGTGGGTCCTGCGCACCCCGTCCTACCTCGGGCTGGCACAAGATCCGGAGCTACGGGGGTGTCCAGGGAGGTGGGCCCCCTGGACAGTGGCGGACGGCAGAGGCACCTGCCACGCCCTCTGCTCTGCTCATGGGAGCCAGGACCACGAGCAACCCTGTTGCTCCCACCTCCACCCAGACACCCACATGCCTTGGGGGACTGCTGCAGTCCCGGGTGAGGCGCCGGCAGAGCGTCCCTGGTGAGTCGGGGTGAGGTGCCAGCAGAGCATCCCTGGTGGGTCGGGGTGAGGTGCTGGTGTAGCGTCCCTAGTGCAGGCCGGCATGGCCATGGGGACAGCTCCCATCAGGCACTGGTTGGGATTTGGGCAATTCCCTCCAGCTCCCATGAGGTTTCTGAAAGGAATCGAGGGAAATTGTGGAAGCCTCTTCGGACTGGGTAGGTCCCGCTTTCCAAAGGTAACACACAGAACAGCCTGTGTCTGCTTGGTGACGTCTAGCAAGGTCTGGGCAACAGAACCCCTGAGTGGGAACTGCCGCGCCTCGATGGAGAGCCATAGAGGAGGCTGGTGGGGGCACCAAAGCCCAACTCACCTCTCTCCCTCCTCTCCTCTCCCCAGTGGGGGACTGAGCTAAGCCACCTGCCCAGGGCTGCACTGTCCAAGCTTGCCGTGCCCCACACCGACTGGCTTGAGCCCACTGGGCACCTGGGTATGGCCAGGCTGAGGGGGAGTTAATGCCGCCTTTTGCCCCTCCATACTAGGTGCCGGGGTCTCTGTGGGCAACACGGGAGCAGGGGGACTATGGGCTGTGCTGGCTCTCGGCAGCTCCTGGTGGAGGGTACGGGCTGCTTCCAGAACGTTCCGGAGCTAGGGCCACATCAATATTCCGCCCAGAGCAGCAGGTCAGGGCTGCTCCACCAAGCTCAGTTTTGTTTCCTGGGGTTTTTTGGGGGTAATGGAGTCTCACTCCATCACCTAGGCTGGAGTGTAGTGGTACAGTCTCAGCTCACTGCAGCCTCTGTCTGCCAGGTTCAAGCGATTCTCCCACCTCAGGCTCCTGAGTAGCTGGGATTACAGGCGCCCACCACCATGGGCGGCTAATTTTTGTATTTTTGTAGAGATGGGGTTTCACCATGTTGGTCAGGCTGGTCTTGAACTCCTGACCTCAGGTGATCCTCCTGCCTCAGCCTCCCAAAGTGCTGGGATTACAGGCGTGAGTAATCCCAGCCTCCCAAGCCCAATTTTGAGGGGAGGTTTTGGGACTCCCTCATGGAGGTAGATCCCCTCATGGAGGCCACTGCCAGGGTCCCTGCTGGTGTCTGGGCTGGGCAGGGAGGGGCCCTGAGCTCAGCTTCACCCCATGGTCCTCAGGGGCACCCACCTGGCTGAGCAGGGACAGATGCAGGCCTGGGCCTTCTGCTACCGCCCTTCTGCCCCCACAGCCTCAGGCTGGGCCGGCGGGGACTGATGCAGGAAGGAAAGAGGGAAAGCTCTGGCTCGGATCTGCAGCCGGCCAGGCACCTGAACACACAGGCCCCTGGACCTCCCACTGCCCCTGGCCTGAGGTGCAGTCTGACCCTCTGACCCCACTGCTCTGCCTCAGGTGGCAAGGAAGTGTGCTCCAGGGGCCTCTCCTTCAGCCTTGGGCTCCAGGGGCAGCAGGAACCGCGTCCGCTGCCTCTCTTTGTCTGTGCTCAGGCCGGCAAGCGCTATAAAGACCCCAGGATGTCCGGGACGCCTGGGGAGGCATGTTAATGAGCTGTTCAGAATCGGCTGCTGCGTTTTCTTGAGAAAACAGGAAGTTGGGTAGCTGGGAGGAAACCCCTGCTGGAGCCCTGGGCAGCCGGGTGCTGGGGAGCGCCCCTGAGGACCCAGGCCAGGCGCAGAGGGGCCCAAGCCCTGCATGGAGAAGAGTGTCCAGGGTGGGAGGCAGAAGGGCGGACTTTGGCCTGGCTGAGTGGATGGGATGGGGGGCTACAGAGACTGAGCAGGTGGGGGCCGCCCTGTCCCATGTCCGCCCTGCCTCTTTGCTGGCTACTGGCAGCTCCAGGCTGCTGATGCCACTCTGCCTCTCACACCCTGCAGCCTCCAGGGTGCCCCTGCTGTGGCAAGCAGGAGCGCCAGGCCCAGGGGGGCTGCAGGCAGAGCAGGCCTGGGAGGGGCTAAGGCCAGAGCTGCACTTCCGTTGGGGGCCAGCAAGTGTCCAGGCCAGAGAGGGCAGCACCAGCCGCCCAGGACCAAGGCATTGAGGGAGGAAGCATCTGGGTCTCAGAGACTGCAAACAGCCAGCGGGGAGTTTGGCCTGGAGGGTACCCTAGGCCCTGGCTGCAGCCCCAGGCAGCGACCTGCCACCTGTGGCAACCCCTCTGTGTGGGGGCAGGATGTGGGAAAGGGGCGGGTGAGCTGCCTTGGCCCCACGGACTGTGCGGCCGGGGGCCCTGCGGATACATGCGTCTCTGTGTGTGCATATCCCACAGATGCTGGGTGGTGCATGCTGAGGACAGAACCATGCGTTCCCCCTGCCCGCCCCAGCCTGGGAGCAGAGCATATGCTGGCAGCCACACCAGAACCCGAACCCCCGGTACAGGGCTGGCAGGGGAGAGGGTGCTGGTCTGTGCAGAGCCCCATGTGTATGGGCCACATGCCGCGTCAGGTGGGAGCCCAGGTGGGAGGGAGGCGCGTCAGGGCTGGGGACCCTGTTGGGGCCTAGCAGGCAGCCCTTGGGCAGGTGACAGAGAGCTGTTGGGAGAGGGGCCTCCCTGTGCACAAGGGTCCCGCAGGGCCAGCGTGATGGGGCCAGGAGGGTAAGAAAGGGGACTCTGAGAAGCTGAGATGTCTACATTTGAACCTGGCCTTCCAGGTTCCAGGTAGGGTGGGAGAATGGAGTTTGCTTTGCACAAGTGCCTCAGCCGGCTGGTGGCCCAATGCCTGCAGCCCAGGGTCCCACGTGCACACCTGCCTCCTTGGCTCTGGAGTCCCAAGAGGTGCTCAGAGCCTGGAGGGCCAGGGCCCCAGGCCACATGTCCATGATGACCATGTGCTCTAGAAAGTTATTCCTAGGGCTGGGCAGGCGTGGGCCATGTTCCCACCACCCACTCCAACAGCACTGCAGCCTCAGTGCTCCCAGCTGAACCCTGGGAGCTTGGCCTGAGTGGGCAGCTGGGAACACCACTGGTCGGCCACCCCACACACTGGCTGCCCCATCCCTACCCCAGAGGCGAAGGGAGGCCCATCCTCAGGGCCAAAGAGGTGGGCACGGGCAAAACAATGGAGGCCAGGCCCAGGGACCACGCAGGCCCAGCTCCATGCAACTGCAGACCCCGGCCCTGCCCCCGAGGCCACAGTGCAGGGCTGGGCTGGCTATGACCCATCTGGACACCAGAGGGCTGCTGGCCATCACCAGCCAGCAGAGAGCGGCACGCTCAGGCTGACGCAGCGGGCGAGATCGGAGAGATCGGCCTTTCGCCCTGGAGCTGCCCACGGGGCCTGGCTCTGGGCTCGGTCACAGGATCTGAGGCTCACAGTCTCCACTGTCCCCCAGCTCCGGCCAGAACTGGCCACCTCCCTGGAGAGCGCCTGCCGCCGGGCTGACTTTCCATTTTCTTCTTCCTTCTGCTATTTTGGTGCTGTTCCCGGAGGGAAAGCCCACTCAACATGCAGGGTTCCCAGAGCAAGGCTGGGGTGCTCTCTGGGTGGCGCGGTGGGCACACAGCAGGCAGTGAGCATCGGCACTCGTGATTGAGCCCAAAGCTGGGCCAGGGACCTGGCCAGGGGTCTGTGGCCACCGCCGGCCCCACCACTCAGCAGGGACCCCGAGCGGTGGGACTCCTGGGTGCTGGGGTTGCTGGTGCCAGCTTTCTGGTAGCATCTGCCCATGCGTGCCCCTGAGTCAGGCAGGGAGGGGCTCCCCTCGAGCGAGGATGGCCCACCGGCCCACCCACAGGAGCCACAGGGGCCATAGGTCTCAAGTAGAGGGCGGGACCGTGCCCTCTGGGGCAGGGTGGGGATGGGGAACATTCCCAGTGCCGTCTACCATGGGAAAATATTTTATCAAAGAAGCTCGAGCTTAGAAAAAAACCCTCACCATGAACCCCTGACATGGCCAGGCATACCGTCTATTTTTACTGTCCCCAGTCCCCACCCCCTTAGCATGGTTGGGGAGCGGGCTGCAGCCCCCACGGGGACACATCCTGAAACAGTGGCGTCAGCCCCTCGGAAGCGGGCATCCCAGGAGGCTGTGGTGACCCTGCCTCCAAGGGCTCCCGGGCAGAGCTGGCCATTGGGGGGGGGGTTGAGGGGGGTGCGGCAGCCAGGTCCCAGCTCATGGGCGCCTGGGAAGCCCTGCAGTGCTGGGCAGGGACCCTGGGGAGGGTGGTCCAAGAGGGGGTTCTCGAGGAGGGGACAGAGTGGGCTGCAGGGCGGCTGCCCCCAGCATTCACACTCGGCACCTGGAGCCTGCCCTGACAGGGGCTTCAGAGCCCAGACCCAGGATCCATCCTGGGGGCCCCAGTGCTGCCCACTCCTGCCATGGGCCTGGAGACCCTCACATTCTCTGTGCTCAGTTGATGGACAGAGGGACAGACAGGAAGAGGTGCAGCAGCCACAGACCCCACCCCTCCCAGGCTCCGTCCACCTCAGCCTAGACCCCATTCTCACGCTCTGCACCCCCATGTCACACAGGCACGCAGGGTACAGAAGGACCTCCTCCCTGCTCACAAAGTGGCGGGAGGGAGCCAGCCCCAGAGCTCTGGAGGAAGACGGGCCCTCCAGCCAGGGCGTGGAACTGCAGGGCAAGTTTCAGTAGTTGGTGGGCCTAGCACGACCCCCAGGCTGGGGACAAAGAGGGGATGATGGCACCTGAGGGGACTTAGTGCAGCCCCCAGGGCTGACAGGAGGGTGGTCAGCCAGGAGCCCAGCTGGTTCCCCCAGGAGGCCACCCACACCACCTTCCCACAGCCTTGTGGGCTGGGGACCCTCCAGAAGGCCCCAATGCCCCCTCGTCCTTCCCTTTCTTAGCAGCCTTCCAGAAAAGCCGTGGGTCTCAGTCAGAGCCCAGCCTGGGTTCCCAAGAGATGGCCCCTGGGGATGGAGGACCTGGACCCACCGGCCTGTGGACCACAGGTTCCTGAGGCAGTGCCTGAGGACTAGAGGGCCATGCAGCACACCGAGGCCCCACCGCCCCTCCTCAGATGGCCCCTGGGCCTGGCTCCTGCAGCCCCACTCTCCACTCAGCCTGGATGGATGGGTTGGGCAGGCTGGCCTCGGGGTGTCAGGGTGCACACAGGAGGGACCGGCCATAGCCAGGTTCAAGAAAGGGAGTCCTGGGGAGATCCTTAGGGTGACAAGGTAGGGTCTGTGTCCGTTGGCCACGTTTCTCCCACCCGACAGGAGAGGCCCTGGGCGGGCTGGCAGGTGCACTCCTGGGGCCGCCTCCCCAGGCTGCAGCTACAGAGGCAGGGCTGCCTCTCCTGAGCCTCAGCCTCCTCACAGGCCAGCTGGGGTCTCCTGACCCTTCCCTTCCCATCCTTCCAGGCCCGCCAGGCTCAGAGAATGACCTGGGCCGCCCTGTCAGGCAGAGCAGGAGAGCTGCCCCCTGCACCCCTGCACCTCATGACATGGGTTTGCTGAGGTGGGGAGAGGAGCTGAGCTCCCCAACTCCTCTGAAGATCCCACAACGTGCCCCTCCCACTTCGAGCTCCCCTGGAAGGACCGGAGCAGGGTGGGCTGAACGGGCCACTCCCCTTCCATCCAGGCTAGGCCTGTCACACCCAGGCCCCTGCGCGGGGTGTGGCTCCCAGGCTCTAGCAGCCCATGCGGCGGCTCCCACCGCGGCCTCCTCTTAGATTCGGCCCCCAGCGGCTCTGCCCTGCCCAGCCCGGGGCCCTCGCTCCACTCTGCTGTCCGCCGGCCGCTGCAGCCCGGAGCAGCCTCCATCTCCCCCTGGCCTGCCAGGCCCCAGCTTAGATGTGGCTTCCTCCAGGAAGTCCCCCAGTGGATGGCGGGACCATCACCGCTCCTGGAGAGAGTATTGGGGCCCTGTCTCCCGGACACTGGGAGCTACGAGGGTCGGCCCAGGGCCGCTTGGGGCGGGTTCAGGGCCTGCCACCTGCTGCCGGGCCCGGCCCCATTGGTTGGAATGGGCACGCCCGGGGCGCGCGGGCTCACCCCCTTCTGTGGGCGGGGAGCTGAGTCCCCCAGCGACCCCGTGGTTCCTGGGAAGGAGGAGGTCTCGGCCCCCCACCCCCACACGCCCCTGCGACCCTGGACGGGCGGGCGGGCGGGGTCCCCCAGGCAGGCGCGGGAAGGCCGCGGGCGGGCGGCCGTTTGCTTTTGAATCTCCGCCGGGCGCCCTGAGTGGCCGTTTCAAAGGCCGGCCGCGGGGGCGGGGGCCGTTCCCAGGCGCGCCCCGCCCTCCGCCGCCCCTCCTCCCACTTTCCCACGCGGCCCGGCCCGGCGGGTTCTCACGGCCGCCGCCCCTCCCCCGTCTGGGAAAGCCAGCGCGCCGCGCCCCGCCGAGGCTGGGGGGGCCGGGGAAGGGGACGAGAGCTGGGGGGCAAGGGGGAGGGGAAGCTCTGGAGCCCCGGGCAGGGGGAGAAGGGGGACTCTCCTTGGGAGGCTCAGAGACAGGAGGGGGCTACAGCGAGGGGGATGGGGGAGCTGCCACCTCCCGGGATGGGGACGGTGTGGGGGCGCCCCGGAGCCCCTGGAGAGAGCCCGAGGCCCAGGGCACGGTGTTGGGAGCCTGCGTGGCCCGGCTTCTGTTTGGTTTGACCCAGGGCAGGTGGGAGCGCTCGGGTCTGGGCGGGGAGTGGAGTCTGGAATTCCCGACCGTTTTTATTCCTCCTGCCCGCCCAGGGCAGGCCAGGGGATCCGACAAACAGGCGCTTGCTAAGGAGAATTTCAGAAAACGATCCTTTTTTCATATAAAAACGTATCCTGCGCTTGATCTGAAATTCATGCTCCGGGGCTTTGTGTCCTGCAGCCCCCTCCCCCCGGGTGGGCGCTGACCATCCCATGTGAGTGGGAGACCCAGTGCCAGGCCCAGTGGCTCACCCCCAGCCCTCCTGGACGGGTCAACCAGGGGCCCCCAAGTGTGCTGGAACAAGGGTCACACCCTGAGGGGTGCCGGACGCCTCAGGCTGGGGCCACAGGCTTCAGAGCTGCCAGTGGGTCAGGGCTCACACGCATGGTCTTTTGGGCGGTGGGGGTGCAGGCTGGGAGGAGGTGGGCAAAGACAGCCAAGCCCCAGGCCTGGATACCAGGTCGGGGGGCACAGGGTGGGGTGGCCTTCCTTCAGGGCCTAGGCCTGAAAGCCCGGTCGGGGAGTGCCCAGGGAAAGGCTGGGGCCCCTCACGGGAACCTGGTCTGGGGTGACCTGTGCAGAGGGGTGCTGGGCCAAGGAGCGCAAGGTGCCGGATGAGGACCCCACTGCCAGGCACCAGCCCCCACCCCGCTAAGCAAGCCTTGGGGGCAGCCCGGTGGGCCAGGCAGGGCCGGTGGCTCCAGGCGGCACATTCTGAGGCAGCTGCAGGAAGTAGAGACCCTGACACAGGCGGCCACATGTCCTCCATGTCTACACAGTGACACAGGCAGTAACACGCTTCCTGGTTCACACCCTGACACCCAGCCATATGCAGACGCCCCATCCCTGGTGCTTATGAGAGACGTCTCCAAGCACACGAGGGGCTGGTTGTCGCGCACGTGTGCCTAGACCCGGCCTCTGGAGACCCAAGGGCCCTTTCACTCCTCTCCTACACTCAGGGCCCTGACTTCTGGGGGCTCTGGGGTGAGGGCTGTGGGCCCAGTTGTCCCAACCCCCGGGGACCCTCTCACCGCCGACACTGCCCGAGGCCCATCCCCCACGCTGTCTGTGGAGACATTGTCCTGGCCACACAAAGGGGACGGGGCAGTGGCTGGGTGGGGGAGGGGCTGGGGCTTGTGGGAACTGCCCTTCCAGGGCCCTGGGGGCGGGGGGGGGGGGGGGGGGCAAGGGGCAAGGGGGCAGGGGGCGAGGCCTCTCCAGGGCTGCCATCCTCAGTCGCAGGCTCCAGACACTCCCGGGACATGAGGGCGGGGGTCACTGAGGGGGTGGCTACCAGCTCGCTTCAAGGGGATGGACTGGGTTTTAAAAGCTTCCCAAAAGACGGCCGCTATTCCCAGCTGCACACACCTCCCCAGTGGCCTGGGGCTCGGCCTTCTGTCCACCCCAGCGCTGTCTCCAGTGGAAAGTCAGTGCCAGGGCTGGCCAGGTTCTTTTGGCAAGCGCACAGCTCCCTTCTCTCTGAGGAGGCTCATAGGGCCACAGCAGGGGACAGTGTCGGGTCACCTTTGGGGCGGGCAGCCCAGGGCTGCAAGGCACTCTGGGGACAGCGTGGGAAGATGAGGTGTGGGCCAGACCCAGGCCTCAGTGGGCAGGCTGGCGCCTGATTGCTTCTTCCTGGGTCGCTGGCTCGCCCTGTCCAGCAAGGTGTCAGGCCCACACCCCAGGCCCCACCATATGTTGGGCAGCTCTAGGGGAGGTCAGAGTGCACGGCTGACCTGGGGGCCTCAGGACCCGCCCAGGGGCTTGCCAGGGACCAAATGTGCAACGTCCACCCTGGGATGGCACACTGGCGACCCCTACCAGCACCCCTCTTCCCGACGTGGGGATCTCAGCACACAGCCCTTGCCATGCAGAGGCCTGTCCAGGGAAGGTGCTGGGCGCCCTTCCGCGTGGCAGGTAGTGGGACGGAGTGAGATTTTATCTTTGCTCTTTCATGCTTTGCCATTTTCCCAGTTCTAAATGAGCAGAAATGTCCTGTTGCTCCAGAGTGTGCTCCTGCACCCCCATCGCCCTGCCTGGTGGCCTTAGGCCTTGACTCCTCCTGGACCTGCCCGCAGGGTTGGAAATCCCAGGTTGGCATCTCCTGCAGGAGTTCCACCCAGGCCAGGCCCCAGCCCGACGGACCCCACCTCCCACACCCCCCATGGGGCCCAGAGGGAGGAGTGCAGGAAACAGGCCGGGGCTGAGGTTAC
Organism: Rhinopithecus roxellana; assembly: GCF_007565055.1. Classification (NCBI taxonomy): domain Eukaryota; kingdom Metazoa; phylum Chordata; class Mammalia; order Primates; family Cercopithecidae; genus Rhinopithecus; species Rhinopithecus roxellana. Next base: position 8,836,411 of record NC_044564.1, read on the forward strand.
AACAAGCTTGCTCTTTGCTCAGAAACAGCAGGCCCCAAAGAGGCCCCTGCCACCCTCACCCCCTCACCTCACCTTCTCAGGGGGTCAGTGTCTAGCTGGGCTTGGGCACAGAGCAGAAACCCCTCAGGTCAGATCACCCGAGGGACCGGGGCTCATTCCCAGCCTGGTGGTGGAACCTGAGCTCCACTGGGCCGGGAGAGCAGGGGCTGTGGGAATCCCCAGGGTGGCCAGCATGCAGGAGGGATGCTCAGGTCACCTCCGCCCAGGCCCAGCAGACATCCGGCCCAGTCTCTTGGAGGAGCAGAGCTCCCTTCCCAGGCTCCCAACCCAACAGGCCACTGCCTGCTGCCCTACACCCCAGGACACGGGTTCCCCACGTGCTCTGGCCCTGGCAGGTCCCAGGGCTCATGTCTTGCCTGCCTCTTTCCCTCAAGCCCCCCATTTGTCAAGACCCAAGACCTCAGGGGTGTGTGGGGGTCCAAGGGTGTTGTGTGCAGGGGCTATGTGCAGCTGCCCAGCCCTGTCTGCCTGGGAGCGCCCAGACCTCCCTCACCACACCTGTGCACCAGCCACCTATTGCTTGGGAGGCATAGGCTGGCACACCTGCTGGCCTGCAGCCTGGGGCAGTGGGTGTGACCCCTGCACCCAAGTGGGCACCAGGACAGGTGGGCACCAGGTCAGGTGGGCACACAGACGCTGCTGAAGGCACCTTCTGCGGCCCAGCTCTGGCTCCTTCAGCTGTGGTCAGTCCCTTGGTAGTGGGGCTGGGAATTGGGCCCACGCGTAGCTGTGGCTCCCAGCTTTGATGCTCAGAGCCCCCAGACACCCTGGGAACAGACCCCTCAAGCCCTCCTAGCTGCCCACCCCACCCCTAACACATCTTGGCCTCTGCCTTGGTCCTGGGTGCACGTCCCCGGACGGCCAGCTCTGGGGCAGTGGCTGACCAGCTCTTTCCCTCACTCCTCCTTGGGCCTGGAGAGGAGAGGGCCCTGGAGGATGGACGTCCACTCAGACCCACCTGGCTGTGGGTCCATGGGCCTCAGCATTCCCAGGACAGCCTGGCTGGAGGCCCGGTCCCCAGGAGGCAGCCACACGCCCACGGGCTCATGGCCCGGCCCGCACAGTCCCGGGCGGAAGTGCCCTGTGTCAGGGCTGGTACAGCGCTGTTGGCACCCAGTGGCTGAGGAGCGTGGGAACCAGGCACACGGGGGATCCTGGGCAGGTAGCTGGGAGCCTTCCCAGCCAGTCCTGCCCCCCATTCGCCTGGGCCCTCCCACCCCTCCCTCCCAGTGAGGTTCTGGGGGCGGCGGCTGCCTGCCCTTGGGCTCTCAGACTGGGGGGAGGGGGTGGAGGTGCGCAGGCACCCCGCTGTGCTGCTCTGGGCCCCCAGCCTTGGCTTCTGCTCAGGGTCCCTGTCAGGTCCTACTCATCTCTGCCCAGATCCGACGGCACCCTGGAGTGGGCGTCTGTGTGTCCCACGCTGATGGAGGGAGGTGGCATGAGAACCCTGGCATGGGGTCGTGGCCCGCCAAGTGCCCTGCGACAGAGGAAGCCCTCAGAAGCCCCTTTTCTTCAAAATGGGAGGGCAGAGGCTCTCAGACCCCGAGTGCTGGGGGACGGGTCTCAGGGTATCAGGCAGGTGGTCTCAGGTGGACAATCACCGTCTGAAGGCCAGACGTGTGCTGGGCCACCAGCCCCACTCAAGGGCAGAGCCACAGCCTCCCTCAGCCCATGGCGGCCACCTACCCAGGGCAGTCAGTCCAGCAAAGGCTGCTGGCCCTGGAGTGGACAGATGGACAGGGAGGCCCTCAATGCCAGGCCCCCCTGTGGCTGGGGAGCCCAGGGCCAAGGGCGGGCGCAGCAAGCGGGCCCAGAACCGGCTTTTCCAGCCCTGGCCGGGGCAGGGCCTCCCAGGGCCTTGTGGGTGACAACAAGGCCCACAGCGGGCAGCAGCCGTGGGAAACCCAGCACCGGTGGTTCCCGAGGGTTGGGCCAGGCCCTCACTGACGGCACCCGGTGACTCAGCACGAGCTGGCTGGCCACGCCCAGGCGTGCGCACCTGGCCCAGGTCCTGGGAAGGCCCCAGACCCCATGTGGAGGACTTCGGGGCGTGGGGAGCCCATCCCGCCCTGCTGCACCCTTGCTGCCCCTCCCACACCCACTGGCACTGTCCCTGCAGGTGGCCTGCACAGTGCAGAGTGGGGCTCTGTGGAGGTTAGACCACCTGCTTGTTCTCAGCCCTTCCTAGCCAGACCTGCAGCCAGGGCTCTCCACCTGCACACCTGCCCAGGAAGCCCGCTGGACCCAGATCTGGGCTGGGCCCAGAGACCGGGGCACAGGACCTGCCATCATGGCACAAGGAGCTTCCTGATGGAGAGATGGGAGCTAGGGGAAGAGGAAGGGAGAGTCCTGTCTCCCTAGCCCAGCCTGGGCCTCCTAGCAGAAGAGCCCCACCTGTCCACCACCTCCAGCCTCAGGCCTGTGAACTGGTGGGGGCTACAATGCTGGAAGCAGGTAGTGCAGCCTCCTACTGTTGAAAGGCCCAGGGGAAGAGAGCATGTGGGACAGGGCCAGTGCCCCCAACATGGCACACCCGGAGGCTCCAGGGGCCTTGAGGCCACCTGCCTGCGGCAGCCATGTCATCCGGGGCTCACCCAAAGCCCCTGCATGGGGAGGGATCCTGGAATAGCCATGTGACCATGGATCTCGGCCTCCTCTTCCCTGCTCCCCTGTACAGGTGGCCTGGGAGCCCCACCTCCTCCCCAGGGTGCTCTGACATCAGAAGGGCTGTGACGGGAAGGCCCACACCTTCACAGGACCTGCGGGTGCCTGCCTGGGACCTGGCTCTCAGTGGGCACCCAGCCCCCTCCTGGTGTTGCCTGGGGAGTCCTGGGGATTCGACCCGTCTCCTTGTCCAGGAAGTGACCACTGGGAAGGCAGTGCACCCCCCTCCAAGTCATGACTCGGGGTGTAAGCTGGTCCCGGCCTCCCTGCCCCCGCCCCCAGCATCACAGTAAGCCTGGCAGGTTGGTCATACTCAGAAACCACCCAGAGGGGCTGGGTGTGGCACACACCTGGAATCCTAGCACTTTGGGAAAGCCAGGAGGGTGGATCACTTGAGCCCAGGAGTTCAAGACCAGCCTGGGCAACATAGTGAGACCTCATCTCTACAAAACATACAAAAGTTAGCTGAGTATGGTGGTGTGCTACTCAGGAGGCTGATGTGGGCGGCTCATTTGAGCCCTGGGGTTTCTGGCGGCAGTGAGCTGTGATTGTGCCACTACACTCCAGCCTGGGTGACAGTGAGACCCCATCTCAAAAAAAAAAAAAAACAACAATGCAGCCACGGGGGCCCGTTGTGTGCCCTGGACAAGGCACAAAGTGGTTTTGCTCTAGCCCCCCGCCACTTTCAGAGCCACACCCGCCCCAGGGCAGTGGCAGGCACAGGTATCACAGAGAAATGTGGATGCGGAAATGGACAGGTCAAGGGTTGGGGCAACTATGGGGCTGCCCACACTGACCCTTTAAGGCTGGACTATGTGTCCAGCACCCCAGCTGAGGTGGCCCGGAGGGGACCCAGGCCTGGTTCTGCCCTCGAGGGTTCTGGGATTGGAGAGCGTAGCTGGGCAGAGAGTTCCACAAGTTCTCAAAAAACAGAAGAGGCTTCCCAGGGCCCACGAGAAGCCAGTGCAGTCAGGGAGGGCTTCCAGGAGGCGGTGTGGCCTGAACCCCACAGAACTATGCATGGGGACAGGAGGGGACCCATTATCTGTCTCTGTGAAACCCGATGGCCAGACCCAGAGCTTCGAGGAACAAGCACAGGGCTGGGGTAGGGGCCCCTGGAGAAGCCCCGCGTGGGCCTCAGCACCCCCTCTGGCCCCCAGGCCTGCAACTGTGACCAGTACCTGAAGGTCTCCAGGGACATGATGAAGCAGCTCGTGTGGCTCAGCGGCCACCAGGAGGGGCCCAGGAGCTCAGGTGAGTGCGTCACGGTCAAGCACTGGGTCTGTGGGGCCTGGGATGGGTTGATCTGCTGGGGTAGCCAGGGAGGTGGGCCTGTCCTGTCCAGCACGGAACTTCCTCAGATAAGGGTGGCGGCCAGGTGACAACAGGTGGGAAAAGCACAGCGAGGGTCAGGTGCCCACATGGCCTCTGCTCCCTTCTGCGCAGTGGCAGACCAGGAGATCAGGACACCAGGGCCCTCGGTGACCCTCTGGAATGATGTGCACCTCCTTCTCTCTGCTGCGCCCAGGCATGCGGTGCATGCACGCGCGCGCACACCACACACACACACACACGTGCACCTACACCTGCACACAGCACTAGCTGGCCCCAGATGGCCACCCTCCCCAGGGAAGGCCTCAGCCCATTTCCCTGCCTGTGAAACGAGACAGAGGGCTTCTTTCTCTCCCTGTGGAGGGTGCAGGCCACCCAAGGACTTTGCAGTTTTAGATCTGCACAGGGGCTGGAACTATGCCCCGCCGCCCCCCACCCTCGGGAGGGAGGCGCCCCAGGGAGGGAGTGGAGGGTGCTGCTCCTGGTCATCCTCAGTCGGGGGCTGGCATGGGGACTAAGGGAATGGAGGTAGATAGAAAGGGGTCAGTCCAGGCCAGGCGCAGTGGCTCACACCTGTAATCCCAGCACTTTGGGAGGCCGAGGCGGGCGGATCACGAGGTCAGGAGATCGAGACCATCCTGGCTGAAATGGTGAAACCCCGTCTCTACTAAAAATACAAAAAAATTAGCCAGGCGTGGTGGCGGGCGCCCGTAGTCCCCGCTACTCGGGAGGCTGAGGCAGGAGAATGGCATGAACCCGGGAGGCGGAGCTTGCAGTGAGCTGAGATCGCACCACTGACTCCAACCTGGCGACAGAGAGAGACTCTGTCTCAAAAAATAAAAATAAAAACAAAAAAGGGTCAGTCCAAGTTCAGGGTAGGAGGACGGGGAGCGACCGTCACCCCAGGCGGCCAGCAGAGCACACCCCAGAGAGCAAGGCTGGAAGTAGCCTCCAACCTCAGGCCGCGACGCTCGCAAAGGCACACTCAGGCCGGAGCCCCAGCACAGGACGGCATGCACACCGCCCCAGGGTGGTGGGTAACACCCGGATGGGCTGACAGGTGTCACAGGGACTGTAGAGTAAGAGCTGGGGCCAGCCAGGGAGGGGTGAGGCAGGGAGGCCAGATGAGGGTCATGGCCTCCTGGGCTTCAAGGAGGAGCTGGGGCTGGGGTGGGGGCCTCGTGCATTCATCCCCGGCTGCAGCTGATCCGGAGCCATCTGTATAGAAATGCTTGCTGAGCAAATTACGAGGGTCAACAGGAGCAGGGCAGACGCTTCTCCCACCTGCTGGCCAGTGTTCCCTCGGCCATCGTGCACTCAGCCCTGCAGTGACCCCTGGGTGGATACCGGCCCTGCCTGCCCTGGGCTCTCATTGGGGACTGGGGGGGCCTCACAGGGCCTGCGTGAGCCGCTTCCCAGGGTCTCCAACAGACCCTGAGCCTGGCAGTTCCTGGGCCCTGCCCAGCCGCCCGCCCTTGTGCTGGCTGATTTCGAAATTCACTCACTGGCAGTGGGTTTATCTGCTCATCGCTGCCCCCACCCCCACCCGCCAGTTCTCAGGCCCCCAAGAGCCCTAATCAGCAGATCTCGCGCCTAGAACATGTTTCCCAGGGACCTTTGAGCCCCAAGACCTTTCCAAGGTGTGAGTTCCCAAGGGAGGGGACCAAGCCGGTACCACAGCTCCTTGGCCCCCTGCCCTCTGCCGTCTTCGAAGGCTGGGGTGTGCGTGAAGAGGCCGCACACCATGAGGTCACCGTGCTCAGCCGCATGGCTGCGTCGTGGACCCTGGTGGCTGCCAAGCCCCATCCCTAGGACAGTCCCAGACCAGTTCTCATCCTTGACTGACAGGTGACAAGGCCACCCAGAGCCAGGAGGTGCAGGAGCCAGGTGAGCCCCGGGACCGCCCACCAAGGCCACAGCTGCTTCCCCACGGCCCTGGCACGCGACTTGCCCCAGAATGGGGGACTTGGGTCCCGGCCGGACACAGGGGGCTCTCTGGGGGCTCTTGGGGGCCCTAAGGCCCACAAGGTGAGGGGTGGGGTCCCTCGATAGGAGAAGTGGGCACAGAGGAGGAAGTGGAGGAGGCAGGGTCAGCAGATAGGCCACTTCTGTCTGTCCAGGCCCAGCCCCAGAGGCAGCCCCTGGGGGCTGCACCTATGACCGTCCCTGCCACTGGCTGCAGGCGGCTGACCTGCGGGCCGAGACACCGGACATGCTGACCAATGGCACCCGGCTGCAGCTGGCAGGGGTCCCGGTGGGCGTGCTGAGGACACCCGGCCTGCGGCACTTCTACTGCTGCACGCGCTGTGGAAAGGTCTTCTGGGATGGCTCCCACCTGGATCGTGTTGCCACCCACTTCCGAGACATCCTGGAGAGCGCCCCCAGCCCCTGTGAGCCGAGCCCAGCCCCCAGCCCGGCCAGCAGCCCCTTCTGAGGACAACCGGACAATAAACATGGAAAGTGCCCGACTGCTGGGCCCACGGCCGTGGACTTGCTCACGTGTTTAATGCTCGCCCCACAAACCCCTCGTGGGCCCCTCTTTGTGCCAGCAAGTGCCGGGAACACCGAGGCGGGGTCCCAACCCGAGCAGCTGTCGGGAGAAGAAGAGGGTTTCCAGATGGTCAGGATGCTGGGACCTCTAGCCCGGTGGGACCCATGAGGTCTCTCCATCACCCCTGTCAGGGCTGTGTGGTCCCTGTGGGACAGCGGCAGCCACAGCCCCACTAGAGGCACCTGGGCAGCCAGCCATGGCCAGGGCTCTGCATGCGTGGGCACCAACGTCTCTGTCCTCACAGCTGTCTGAACGTAGCTGCTGCTGCCCTTGTCTGGGAGGAGGCTGAGGCCCAGGCAGCCACTGCTGCCCACCCTGAGGGTCCGAGGGTGCTCTGCCAGGTGGAGCAGGGAGGGAGGGGGGTCCCAGAGATGGGAGAGGAGGACGAGCCCAGGGAGGGGCCATTCCAGGAATGTGCCCCCTCCCCTCACCCACATCCCTTTCCTCTGCTTCCTGCCTGTAGCGGAAATCAGCTCAGATTTGGCCGAGGAGTCAGGCGGAAGCCTCGGGCAGCAGGGTCCTGGGGACTGGGGAGAAGCAGCCGCCTCTGCCCAGAGTAAGGAGCAGGCTTCAGGTGCGAAGGCCTTGGGCATCCCTGGACTGGCCCAGCCAGGACCTCCCTGTGGGTTCCCGGCCACACCAGGGCTGGCCACTGCCCCTGGGTACCCCTAGGGACTGCAGCCCAGCGCCTTCAGCCCCCAGCAACCCCAGCAGGGCTGTCGTTTCACAGATGGGGAGGGTGAGGCTGAGACGGGGAGGGCCTGGCCTGTGTCAGAGCCAACTGTCCAGTTTTGACCTGCCCCCTTGACCTGCTGGGCAGCCACAGGGCCTGAGCCTGTCAGGTGGGGGCATCAGGGTGAGCAGAGCAGGACCCCAGGAAAGGGTCAGGGCCTTCTGGGACTGGGATCTGCTTCCGGGAGGGGCACCCCAGCTCCACATCCTGTCCTGAGGAGGCAGCCCCTGACCGAACTCCTTCTGCCTGGCAGGGTTTAAGAGGGAGTGGCTGAGGGCACCCACCCTCCACCTGGCCTAGCTGCATCCTGGAGACACTGGTCCCACCGCAGGCCTGAGTGCTGCTATTGGCTCTCGGCAGAGGCAGGCGAAGCGGTGCAGAGGCCACAAGGAGAGAGAAACCATGCATCCTCCGTCCCTCCTGGCTGGCTCTGCCTCTGCCCACCATGGCCGTGCTGCGCCATATGTTTCCCGCCTCCACACATCCCTCACTACCCAGCACAGGCTCGGCCTGGTTCTGCAGTGTCCATCCCAGGCCCAGGCTTTGGTGGGGGGGAGGCTTTCTGCCCAGTCCCCACCCCGGGCCAGGTGCTGGAATCCAGCCTCCGTCACTGGCGGTCAGCACCCATCAGGCTGCTTCCTGGGCTAGGGGATAGACACCAGGCTGACCGGGTGGCTGAGGCTGCCAGTGCCAGGCCATGCCCTGAGCGGCCATCCTGGTGGGCAGGAGCCACCGGTTGCAGGGATTGTCTGTGGCAGTTCCTGCCCGGGCGTCCTTCCTCCGCTGCGGCCTGTGCTGGCCCGGGCTGAGTGTTTGTTATTTGATCTCGATCCTCTCAGCCCTTCTACCAGGTGTCTGGGCTGCTGGGAAGAAACACTCTTCTCTTTCCCACGCTCCCGACACATTTTAATGAATTAGCTGGAAGCCCCGCCCCCACTGCCCGCCACCCTCCCTCCCCGCTTAGTGCCTTTAAGGTGGCCGCAGGCCTCGGCCCAGCTCTGGCCAGCTGCCCCTTCTGCGCTGTCCTCCCTAGGCCCTCCCAGGCGGGCTGGCCGCCCCGCACAGACCTCCCTCCCCATGTTGCCCACTGCTCTGAGCCTCCAGGGAAGGAAAGGCAGGGAGTGCCTGCAGGGAGAAGGGGCCCCACTGTTGCCTTCTGGGGGTGGGTGGGTTACAGGCAGGGCACCCCCGGGCCAGTATCCTCAGGACAGGCAGGGGAGGAAGGACAGGGCCCGGCTGCACAGTCGGAGCTGAGCCCTGTTGCCGGGTCCCAGGGCAGGGCCTCCCAGACAGCAGAAGGCTCCAAGCAACACCAACCAGCAAACACCAGGGGGTCCTCTCGACCACCAGCATTGGGTGGCTGGAGGTGGACCCCCATGTCCCAGCATTTGGAACAGATGTCCACCTTTTGGATGTCCCTCAGCAAACATTCGGGAAGTGCTGACTCGGAGCTGTTGCCCCCCGGCCCCTCCCCCCTTCCCATCCTCAAATGGAGCCGCTTCAGGGCCGTGGGTGTGGCCAGGGGAGCTCGGAGTCACGGTGGAGAAGCAAGAACGGGGCCACTCAGCGAACTCCCTGTGGGCAGTGTGGTGTGGCTGGTCTCTGAGCCCCACAGATGAGCCTGGGCACCCGCCTTGAGCCACAGACACACTGCAGTGGCAGGCCTCACCACCTCTGCCTGACCCCGCTCTGGACCCCAGGCAGGGGGTGGGCTCCTGCCATGCAGGGCCGCCACACCAGCCACACTGTCCCTGCCGGGGCACCCGCGCCACCCGGCCCTCGCCAGGGGCCGCCGCCGATTTCACGCCCGTGGCGAGGCCCCGCGTTCCCACACCGAGCTCACACAGGGCCCCTTTGTTTGCCGCCGCCACGGATGTCGACGGGACTTTCTCCCAGGCCCTGCTCCTGGCCCACAGCATAGCCAAATGCCTTCTCCAGGCCCGGCTTGAGCCCACCTGGGCTTTGGCCTGTTTGCAAACCACCCACCTTCCAGGGGAGGCCCTGTGCCTGCTGAGCACCAAGGGCTCCGCCCACCCCCCAGCCATGCCCCCTGCCTCTTGCCAGTCTAGCCTGGCTGGACCCTGGGCAGATGCACAAAACCCATCAATGCACAGGACTGAGCTCCTGTCCTGACCGTGAGCTCAGAGCACCCTGCACACCCAGCCCTGGTCTGAGGTCCAGAGACGCAGCCAG